>NC_141875.1:415019385-415644385 GCF_056163025.1 Triticum urartu
GATGTTTGTTTTCAGCATGTGCCAGTTTTCACGAAGTCTGAAAACTGATTATGCTTTTGCTATGTTCACATGCTTGCAAATGTGTTTTCTGATCCCTTTTGGCTCAAGGTCACTAAGGGACTTTTGTTAAGCCTTTTGAGTAGCTCCATGCCATGTTTTACTTTTTCATGTTTAGGTCCTATAGAATGTAGTTTTATTGCTCTAAAGAGTGCTATCTGATCTGAAATTCCAGACAAGTGTTAATTTCACTAAGTCTGAAATCTGTTTACCATATGCATTTTTGCCATGCTTGTTTGAACCTGTTAATGGGTGAATTGGCCATAGCTCAGTTCTAGACTTTTGTTAAGCATCATGAATGCATCCCTGCCATGTATTTTGTTGCCATGTTTGGGTGCTGTAGCATGTTCATCTTGTTGCATTTATATGGCTACTTGCTCTAAATCGCAGAACATGGTCATATTTGAATTGCTTGCCATTTCCAAACCATAACTCCGATTCTGGTGTTCTTTATATTGTTTTCAAGCGATTTCATCTCATCTTTACAGTGGCACACTTGGATTTCCAAGTTGAGGCCAGGTTCATGCATTCCTTGTCAAATCTTGCATATGCATCCCGCATCGCATCCCGCATAGCATACCATCTTTGCACCATTTTGTTTGATCCTTGCACGTGGTTGATTGTGTCCTTGTTGCTTGTTTGTATTGTTTGGGTAGAGCCGGGAGACGAGTTCGCTAACGAGGAGACCGTTGAGTTTGCTTTCGAGGATCCAGTCAACTCTGACAACTTTGTAGGCAAGATGATCATAACCTCGAAATCACTACTATCTTTGCTTTGCTAGATGCTCGCTCTTTTGCTATGCCAATGCTACGATACCTACCACTTGCTTTCAAGCCTCCCAAATTGCCATGTCAAACCTCTAACCCACCATGTCCTAGCAAACCGTTGATTGGCTATGTTACCGCTTTGCTCAGCCCCTCTTATAGCGTTGCTAGTTGCAGGTGAAGATTGGAGAGTGTTCCTTGTTGGAACATTTATTTACTTGTTGGGATATCATTATATTGCCATGTTATCTTAATGCATCTATATACTTGGTAAAGGGTGGAAGGATCGGCCTCTCGCCTAGTGTTTTGTTCCACTCTTGCCGCCCTAGTTTCCATCATATCGGTGTTATGTTCCCGGATTTTGCGTTCCTTACGCGGTTGGGTTATAATGGGAACCCCTTGATAGTTCGCCTTGATTAAAGCTTTTCCAGCAATGCCCAACCTTGGTTTTACCATTTGCCACCTAGCCTCTTTTTCCCATGGGTTTCCGGAGCCCAAGGGTCATCTTATTTAAACCCTCCCCCCCCCCGGGCCAGTGCTTCTCTGAGTGTTGGTCCAACCTAGAGCCCCTTGCAGCGCCACCTTGGGGAAACTCAAGGGCTGGTTTTAGTTGTACGGATTGCTTATCCGATTGTGCCTTGAGAACGAGATATGTGCAGCTCCTATCGGGATTTGTCGGCACATTCGGGCGGTGTTGCTGGATTTGTTTTAACCTGTCGAAGTGTCTTGAAGAACCGAGATACCGAGTCTGATCGGAACGTCTCGGGAGGAGGTCTATTCCTTCGTTGACCGTGAGAGCTTGTCATGGGCTAAGTTGGGACTCCCCTGCAGGGATTTGAACTTTCAAAAGACGTGCCCGCAGTTATGGGCAGACGGGAATTTGTTAATGTCCGGTTGTAGATAACTTGAACCTTAACTTAATTAAAATGAATCAACAGTGTGAGTTGCCGTGATGGCCTCTTCTCGGCAGAGTCCGGGAAGTGGACACGGTGTTGGAGTAATGCTTGCGCAGGTTGTTCTCTAGATTACTCGCTCGCGCTTTGCCTCCTCTTCTCGCTCTCTTTTGCGAATAGGATAGCCACCATATATGCTAGTCGCTTGCTGCAGCTCCACGTATTTACCTTACCATACCTTTTAAGCCTAAATAGTCTTGATCGCGAGGGTGCGAAATTGCTGAGTCCCTGTGGCTCACAGATTACTATTACACCAGATGCAGGGCCTGATGATTCTGCTCCAGGTGACGCGCTCGAGCTCAAGTGGGAGTTCAGCGAGGACTCTCAACGTTACTATGTTTCTTTTCCTGATGATCAGTAGTGGTGCCCAGTTGGGGGTGATCGGGACCGTGTCGCATGTTGGGTTGTCTTTTATTTTGGCGCCGTAGTCGGGCCATGAGTGTTTGAATGATGTAATGTTATCTATGTACTTGATTGATGTGGCGAGTGTAAGCCAACTATGTTATCTCCCCTTTTATTATCTATATTACATGGGATGTTGTGAAGATTGCCTAACTTGCGACATATGCCTTCAATGCGATTATGTCTCTAAGTCGTGCCTCGACATGTGGGAGCTATAGTCGCATCGAGGGTGTTACACTCGCGCGGGAAGCGGCTGGCGACGCCACATGGCGGATGGGGATTGGCTGCGGTCGGCGGCGGCGGGTTCTTCCGGCCGGATTCGGACACGTCCGGCGTGGCGCGAGGGAAATTTAGGGTTAGGGGGGAGAGGAGACCCAGGATTTGGAAATGGGGGTCTATTTTTATAGGTAGGAGGAGCTAGGAGGCTCCAAATGGAGTGCGGTTTTCGGCCACGCGATCGTGATCGAACGCTCTAGGAGATGGAAGGGTCTTTGGTGGGTTTTGAGCCAAATTGAGAGGGTGTTGGGATGCAACACGAACGAGGCCTTCTCGGTCCCTCGGTTAACCGTTGGAGTATCAAACGAAGTCCAAATGGCACGAAACTTGACAGGCGGTCTACCGGTAGTAAACCAAGGCCACATGGCAAGTCTTGGTCCAATCTGGAAATGTTTATCCCCCACACACGAATAGAAGTAGAAAGGGGCACCGGAGGAGATAGGAGCGCCGGAATGCAAAACAGACAACGGGGAAAATGCTCGGATGCATGAGACGAACACGTATGCAAATGCAATGCACATGATGACATGATATGAGATGCATGACAAAGGCAACAACATACGGAGATAAAAACCCGAACCCGAGGAAAATAAAATAACTTAGCGCCAGAAACGGCAAGAGTTGGGATACATATAAGGTAAATTACATCCGGGGTGTTACAACACTCCACCACTACGAAAGGATCTCGTCCCGAGATCTAGGACTGGAAAAAGGCCGGGTACTCAGAACGTAGGTGATCCTCGCGTTCCTAGGTGGCTTCACGGTCGGAATGGTGTGACCACTTGACTTTGAGGAATTTGATTGACTTATTGCGAGTCTTGCGTTTAGTCTCTTCAAGAATAGCAACTGGGTGCTCACGATAAGAAAGGTCTTCTTGGAGATCAATGTCTTCGAAGTTGACAGTGCGGTTAGGGGTCTTGAAGCACTTGCGGAGCTGAGAGACATGGAACACGTCGTGCACATTTGCAAAGTTTGAAGGAAGCTCGAGTTGATAGGCGAGATCGCCTCTCTTGCTGACGATCTTCAAAGGACCCACGTATCTAGGGGCAAGCTCCCCTTTGATACCGAAGCGACGAGTACCTTTCATTGGAGAGACGCGGAGGTAAACATGATCTCCGATCTCGAAAGGCAAATCACGATGCTTACTGTCATAGTAGCTCTTCTGACGCGATTGCGCTGCTTTGAGGTTCTCACGAATGACTTTGCACATTTCCTCTGCCTCTGTGATCAATTCATTTCCGACAAGTTGACGTTCACCGGTCTTTGACCAGTTAAGAGGAGTACGACACTTCCTGCCATAGAGAATTTCGAATGGGGCCTTGCCCGAACTTGCTTGAAAACTGTTGTTGTAGGAGAACTTGGCATATGGAAGACAATCTTCCCACTTCATATCGAAAGAGATAACGCAAGCCCTGAGCATATCTTCGAGAATCTGATTGACATGCTCGACTTGACCGCTAGTTTGAGGATGAAAAGCTGTGCTGAAGCGGATGTTGGTGCCCATGGCCTTCTGAAAATAATCCCAAAACTTGGAGGTAAAGATGTTGCCACGGTCTGAAGAGATCAACTGTGGAATGCTGTGCAGAGAGACGATCCGAGAGGTATAAAGCTCCGCCAATTGAGCTGCTGTGATAGACTCCTTTATAGGCAGGAAATGAGCCACTTTAGTGAGTTTGTCGATGACAACGAATATAGTATCATTGCCATGCTTGGATTTTGGAAAACCCTTCACGAAGTCCATCTCAATGTGGTCAAACTTCCATTCTGGAATGGCAAGAGGTTGGAGGAGACCAGCTGGTCGTTGGTGTTCTGCCTTCACTCTTCTGCAGACATCACATTCATTCACGAACTGAGCAATCTCGTGCTTCATTCGAGTCCATCAATAAGCCTGCTTGAGGTCCTGGTACATCTTCGTACTCCCAAGATGGATGGAGAGGAGAGAATTGTGAGCCTCGTTCATAATGACTTTACGAAGGTCACCTTTAGGCACAACAATGCGATCCTCGAAGAAGAGAGTATCCTTGTCATCAATGCGATAGCACTTGTACTTGGGTTGACTCTTGGCAATCCCAATCTTCACCTTCTTCACCATAGCATCAAGAAGTTTAGCCTCACGAATCTGATCTTCCAAAGTAGGAGAGACTTGAAGGTTGGCGAGGAAACCTTGAGGAACAACTTGCAAATTGAGTTTGCGGAAAGCTTCACAAAGCTCGGGTTGGTAAGGCTTGAGAATCAAACTGTTGCAGTACGCCTTCCTACTCAAAGCGTCAGCAATCACATTGGCCTTGCCTGGAGTATATTCGATACTCGGATTATACTCTTGAATCATTTTGACCCAACGAGTCTGCCTGAGGTTGAGATTAGGCTGAGTGAAGATGTACTTGAGACTCTTGTGGTCAGTGAAGATGTCCACTTTTCTTCCCAATAAGAGATGTCTCCAAGTCAAAAGAGCATGCACAACTGCCGCCAACTCGAGATCATGAGTGGGGTAGTTCTTCTCATTGGGCTTCAACTGGCGAGAGGTATAAGCCACAACTTTCTTCTCTTGCATCAACACTGCACCAAGACCTTGAAGAGAGGCATCGCAGAAGACCTCGAACGGTTTGGATTCATCAGGAGGAGTCAGAACTGGAGCAGTGACTAATTTCTCTTTCAGGGTGTTGAAAGCGATGTCACATTCCGGAGACCAAACGTACTTGACGTGTTTCTGGAGAAGGTTTGAAAGAGGCGTCGCGATCTTTGAAAAGTTCTCAAGGAACCTTCGACAGTAGCTTGCGAGACCAAGGAAGCTTCAGAGTTGCTTCACGTTCTGAGGTGGTTCCCAATTCACAATTGCAGACACCTTCTCAGGATTCACCGCTATGCCCTTGGCAGAGATGATATGCCCAAGTTAGAGAACCTCATCGAGCCAAAACTCGCACTTTGAGAACTTGGCGTAGAACTGATGTTCTCTGAGCTTATCCAGCACCAAACGCATGTGCTTGGCATGATATTCCTTGTTCTTCGAAAAGACCAGAATGTCATCGAGGTAGACCAAGACGAAGTCATTTGTGTAGGCGTTGAAGATGAAGTTCATCATGCGAGAGAAAGTCGGAGGATCGTTGACGAGGCCAAAAGACATGACAGTGTATTCATATGAACCATAGCTTGTTCTGAAAGCCGTCTTGGGAATATCTTGCTCATGGATTCGAATCTGGTGATAGCCCATACGGAGATCAAGCTTGGAGAATACTTGAGCACCTTTGAGTTGTTTAAACAGCTTATTGATGTTGGGAAGTGGGTACTTGTTCTTTATAGTCTTCTTGTTCAATGGATGGTAGTCAACACAAAGTCGGTCCGTTCCATCCTTCTTCTTCACAAAAAGAACTCCACAACCCCACAGAGAAGAACTAGGTCGGATAAGACCCATTCGCTCTTGAATATCGAGTTGCTTCTTCAGCTCTTTCAACTCTTCAGGTCCAAGCTTGTAAGGATGTTTGCAAACAGGTTCCGTGCCAGGCTCAAGATCAATGACGAATTCAACTGGCCGGTGCGGAGGCATTCCTGGAAGCTCTTCTGGAAAGTCGTCTTGATATTCGAAAACGACTAGAATTTGAGAGATGACATCCAGTTCACCCTTCTCGTTGAGAGAAAACAGACGGATGGTATCATCCCTTGCGGCAAAGACAATTACATCCTCAGACGAATGAGTCAATTGAATCTGCCTGGCAATACAATCAAGCTGAGCCTTGTGCTTAGAAAGCCAATCCATTCCGAGAATAAGATCAATATCCGAGTCACCAAGAACATTTGGAGATGACAAGAACTTATAGTCACCCAATGTGATTGAAACATCCGGAACGCATACTCGAGATGTCATTTGACGGGCCGGAGAGACAATAGCCAACGGTTTCGGCAACACTTGATTAACAAAATCATGCTTAGATGCAAAAGGTCTTGAGATGAAACAATGCGATGCACCAGTGTCAAAAAGTACTCTTGCAGGAATATCGTTAATAGGAAGGTTACCCATGATGACATCTGACGAGTCCTCTGCCTGAGCTGCATTCACCATGTTGACCTTGGTGTACTTGGGGTTATGCTTGACCACAGCTGTACTTGCCGATCTCACAGGAGGAGGAGGAGGGAGACACCTCTGATTGAGGCATTTGTTGGCATAGTGACCCTTCTGTTGGCACTTGTTGCACGTGACCTCTGAAAGCGGACGGTGATACGGAGCACTCGATCTTGGAGCTTCAGACGAAGTCTTGTTCTGAAAGCCAGGGTTGGGTGGGTGGGAAGATCCACTGCCACTTTTGCTCTTCTACTGATAAGGCTGACGGAACGGAGGAGGAGGAAGCCAATACTTCTGCTGCTTAGCCACTTGAGTCGAGGAAGAAGGAGTAGCATCTCTGACTCGCTTCCTGGAAGCATCGCACTTCAGTTGAGCAGTCTCTTGATTCATTGCCATGTTGTAAAACTCATCGTACCTCTTGGGCTCAAAGAGAACGAGAGCTAGCTGCATTTCTTCTCTGAGACCACCCCTGAACTGATATATCATGCTCTTCTCGTCAGGGACGTCCTGCTTAGCAAAACGGGCGAGCTTCTGAAACATCTTGTTGTACTCGTAGACAGACATAGAGCCTTGCTTCAGGTTGCAGAATTCCTCGCGCTTGCTTTCAACCATGCTCTGAGGAATATGATGAGCTTTGAAGTCTTGACGGAATTCATCCCAGGTAATCACACAACCTCCTTTGGAATCTTTGTACTGCTGAAACCATTCTGCAGCTTGGTCTTTGAGTTGGAAGGAAGCGAACTTGACAAAGTCCTCAGGCCTGACATTACTGGAGTCGAAATGCTTGCATATGTCCACGAGCCAATCATCAGCGTCAGTTGCCTCAACACAATTGCTGAAGGTCTTTGGCTAGTTAGCAAGGAACTGGTTGAGTGTAGCAAAGTGATTCTGATTGTTGCCTTGGCCCTGGTTCGCTTGGTTGCGCTCTTAAATAAGTTGCATGATCAGCTGCGTGTTTGCATTGGTAGCGGGCATCACAACTTGCCATGCCTCCGGAGGTGGAGGTGGTGGTGGCGGATCAGGATTCGGAGTCGTGCGCGTTGGAGGAGCCATCCTGAAGAGGTTGACATCCATTAGCACATTGACAGACAAATATTGAAGCTGAATCAAACGGGTTGAAATAGCAACATATAGTCTTCACATCCGAAAAAATGAATGAATGCATTCCAATTGAAATGGTCACATATCCATAAATTGAGAAGCCACTTAGAATTGAGATAGAAGAAAAAACAACACCAAGGTACGGAACAAGAACGAATACTCAGTAAGGATCACCCAATCTCAAACCAAATATCCGTGGAAGAAGAACTAGAGCTACAAGAATTCCCACCTATGAAACTCCCGAACCTTACCGGTTATGCAATCAGGTGTTGGGGATACAGGGGAAGCATAATATCTCACCCAAATCTAGCAAATCCTACATCCAGTTGTATCCATCCTTCAACACATAACCGAGAAAAACTTCGGAAATCGTCTAGCTCAACCTTCGAAAAGCATCCGTTATACAAGTTATGGCAATACTCCCAAACTCCCGCCCCAGTACTGGGTGGCGTCGAGGTTATCTCACCAACAACTGCATAAAAGAGATTTTCGATGTCGGCGAACCTAAACTCAGGTATTTCAGAACTGCAACGATAAAATTGTGACGACAACACCTCGGAGCTCAACTCCCCGGGACACTGCCGCAACCCCTAAATGACAGGAGGCACCAAGAACAATGTTCTCGTCACAAATCGATCGGAACGATTCCAAGATACCCGCGTGATCCTAAATTTTTTTAGTGAAATTTGAGAAGAGAAAAGTCAAAACTCTACGTCAGGATGCCTTACCAGAGCGATGAAGGGACTGGGGAGTAAAAAGAATTCCTAACTCTCCGATATATATAGTCCTAAATGACTCAAAACATTTTTCTAGACTCAACAACGCCAGCTATTCGATCAAGTAGGGGGGCTCCTAAGGTCGGGGAAGGCTCTGATTACCAACTTGTAACGCCCTCGATGCGGCTATATCTCCTACGTGTCGAAGCACGACTTAGAGGCATAACCGCATTGAAAGCAATGTCGCAAGTAAGGTAATCTTCACAACAACCCATGTAATATAGATAAAAGGAGTAAAGGATACATAGTTGGATTACACTCGCCACGTCACACAAATACATGAATAACATTACAATCATCCAATTCACTCATGGTCCGACTACGGTACCAAATTAAAAGATCAACCCCAACATGCGACACGGTCCCGATCGCCCCAACTGGGCACCACTACTGATCATCAGGGAAAGACACATAGTAACGGCGAGAGTCTTCGTCGAACTCCCACTTGAGCTCAAGCACATCATCTGGAACGGTATCAACGGTCCCTGCATCTGGTTTGGAAGTAATCTATGAGTCACGGGGACTCAGCAATCTCGCGCCCTCGCAATCAAGACTATTTAAGCTTATAGGTAAGGCAAGGTAATAGGTGGAGCTGCAACAAGCGACTAGCATATATGGTGGCTAACCTGTTCGCAAAAGAGAGCGAGAAGAGAAGGCAAAGCACGAACGAAGAACTATGATCAAGAAGTGATCCTATAACAACCTACGTCAAACATTACTCCAACACCGTGTTCACTTCCCGGACTCCGCCGAGAAGAGACCATCACGGTAACACACGCGGTTGATTCATTTTAATTAAGTTAAGTTTCATGTTATCTACAACCGGACATTAACAAATTCCCATCTGCCCATAACCGCAGGCACGGCTTTCCAAAGTTCAAGTCCCTGCAGGGGAGTCCCAACTTAGCCCATCACAAGCTCTCACGGTCAACGAAGGATATTCCTTCTCCCGAGACATTCCGATCAGACTCGGTATCCCGGTTCTATAAAACATCTTCGACAATGGTAAAACAAGTCCAGCAACACCGCCCGAATGTGCCGACAAATCCCGATAGGAGCTGCACATATCTTGTTCTCAGGGCACACTTGGATAAGAAATCCATACAACTAAAACCAGCCCTCGAGTTCCCCCGAGGTGGCGCTGCAAAGGGCTCTAGTTTGGACCAACACTCAGAGGAGCACTGGCCCCCGGGAGGGGGGGGGGGTTAAATAAAGATGACCCTTGGGCTCCGGAAACCCAAGGGAAAAAGAGGCTAGGTGGCAAATAGTAAAACCAACGTCGGGCATTGCTAGAGGAGTTTTATTCAAGGCGAACTATCAAGGGGTTCCCATTATCACCCAACCGCGTAAGGAACGCAAAAATCCGGGAACATAACACCGATATGACGGAAACTAGGGCGGCAAGAGTGGAACAAAACACTAGGCAAAAGGCCAAGCCTTCCACCCTTTACCAAATATATAGGTGCATTAAGATAAACAAGGTAATATGGTGATATCCCAACAATAAACAATGTTCCAACAAGGAACGGTCTCCAATCTTCACCTGCAACTAGCAACGCTATAAGAGGGGCTGAGCAAAGCGGTAACATAGACAATCAACGGTTTGCTAGGACATGGTGGATTATAGGTTTGACATGGAAACTTGGGAGGCATGAAATCAAGTGGTAGGTATCGTACCATAGGCATAGCAAAAGAGCGAGCATCTAGCAAGCAAAGATAGAAGTGATTTCGAGGGTACGATCATCTTGCCTGCAAAGTTGTCAGAGGTGACTTGATCCTCGTAAGCAAACTAAACGGGCTCCTCGCTAGCGAACTCATCTCCCGGCTCTACCCAAACAAGACAAACAAGCAAAAGGAACACAATCAACCACGTGCAATGCTCGAACAACATGATGCAAACATGGTATGCTATGCGGGATGCGATATGTGATGCATATGCAAGAATTGATAAGGAATGATTGAACATGGCCTCAACTTGTTATTCCAAGAGTGCCATTGGAAAGGTGAGGTGATTTCGGTTGAAATCGATATAAAGATCACCGGAATCGGATGCACGGTTTGGAAATGGCAAGCAAAACAAATATGGCACCGGTCTGCGATAATCAGCAAGTAGCCATCTAAATGCATCAAGATAATTATGCTACAGCACTCAAATATGACAACAAAATACATGGAAGAGATCCACTCATGATGCTTGACAAAAGATGAACACTGAGCTACGGCCAATTCATCCATTAACAGGTTCAAACAAGCATGGCAAAAATACAAACGATAACAGGTTTCAGACTTGGTGAAATTAACACATGTCTGGAATTTAACATCAAATAGCACACTTTGGAGCATGAAAACTCTATGCTACAGGAACTTTACAAAAGTCCCTTAGTGACCTTGAGCCAAAATGGATCAGAAAATACAATTGCAAGCATGCGAACATGGCAAAAACATAATCAGATTACAGACTTAGTGAAAAACTGGAGCATGCAAATCTGTTAACGAGTAGGCATGTTCACGAGCTCGATGCACTCACTACAGAGCATGGCATGACAAACCAAGCATACACCCATCAATAATACATATCATAGAAGATAGACATGGCAAGAACAACAACATAGTATGCACGGATCAATAACAACATCCTCGGCATCACTAGAATACATAAAGGAGTCTGGTGTCTTGGTTTGAATAATATTAGTTTCAACATTAATAGGTGTACCTAAAATACAGTGCTTAATTCTTTGTCCATTGACCACCTTCAAGCTAGTGCCTAATATGTCCAGAACAATAAACTTCTTCGGTGATATATGGCCCTTCCCATTTGGAGAGAAGTTTACCTGCAAAAAAACTAAAACGGGAACTTTACAATATAACATATTCACCAACTCTGAATTCCCTCTTTTGGATTCTTTTATCATTCCATCTCTTAACTTTTTCTTTGAATAGCTTGGCATTTTCATAGGCTTGGGTTCTCCATTCATCTAGTGAGGTAATATCAAATAACCTCTTTTCACCGGCAAGTTTGAAGTCATAATTTAGTTCTTTAATTGCCCAATATTCTTTATGTTCTAACTCAAGAGGAAAATGACAAGCTTTTCCATAAACCATTTTATATGGAGACATACCCATATGATTTTTATAAGCTGTTCTATAGGCCCAAAGTGGATCATCTAATTTCTTAGACCAATTCTTTCAGGACCTATTGACAGTTTTTTGTAATATTAACTTTATTTTTTGTTGGTAAGTTCAAATTGTCCACTAGATTGAGGGTGGTAAGGAGATGTAATTCTATGGTTGACATCATATTTAGCAAGTAGTTTACGGAAAGCACCATGAATAAAATGTGAACCACCGTCATTCACTAAATATCTAGTGACTCCAAACCTAGGGAAAATAACTTCTTTAAGCATTTTAATGGGTGTGTTATGATCATCACTATTAGTTGGAATAACTTCTACCCACTTAGTGACATAATGAACATCAACCAAAATATGTGTATACCCATATACTCAAATCCCCAAACATCAAGTGGTTCAATAACAAGAGAATAATTCATAGGTATTTCCTGACGTCTACCAATATTACCAATTCTTTGGCATTCATCATAGGACAAGACAAACTTATGGGCATCTTTGAAAAGAGTAGGCCAATAAAAACCAGATTGTAATACCTTATGTGCAGTTCTATCTCCCGCATGATGCCCTCCATAGGCTTCGGAGTGACATTTCCGTAGGATTTGTTCCTGTTCATGCTCGGGGATACAACATCTAATAATACCATCTGCTCCCTCCTTATAAAGATGTGGGTCATCCCAAAAGTAATGTCTTAAATCATAGAAGACTTTTTTTCTTTTGTTGGTATGTGAAACTAGGTGGTATAAATTTAGCAACAATATAATTAGCATAGTCAGCATACCAAGGAGTATTATGAGAAGCATTTATGACAGCTAGTTGTTCATCAGGGAAACTATCAGCAAAAGGTAGTGGGTCATCAAGGATATTTTCTAACCTAGAGAAGTTATCAGCTACGGAGTTCTCAGCTCCTTTCCTATGAGTGACGTGTAAGTCAAATTCTTGCAGCAATAGAACCCACCTAATGAGTCTAGGCATAGAATATTTTTCCATAAGGTATTTAATAGCAGCGTCATCAATGTGAATAATTAATTTAGATTCAACTATGTAAAATCTGAATTTAGCACAAGCAAACACAACTGGTAAAAATTCCATTTCAGTAGTAGCACAATTTCTTTGGGCATTGTCTAGATTTTCGCTAGCATAATGGATAACATTTAATTTCTTATCAACTCTTTGTCCTAGAACAGCACCAACAACATAATTACTAGTATCACACATAATTTGAAAAGGCAGGTTCCAATAAGGTGGTTGAACAATAGGTGCAGAAGTTAAGGCTTTCTTAAGTGTTTCAAAGGCTTCTACACAATCATCATCAAAACCAAATGGAACATCCTTTTGTAAAAGATTAGTAAGAGGCCTAGAAATTTTAGAGAATTCTTTAATAAACCTCCTATAGAAACCAGCTTGACCAAGGAAACTTCTAATACCTTTGATTTCTTTGGGACACTATGTTTTATCAATTGCATCCAGTTTAGGTTTATCCACCGCAATACCTCACTCAGAAATTTTGTGCCCTAAGACAATACCTTAATTCACCATAAAATGACACTTCTCCCAATTAAAGACAAGATTAGTTTGCTCACATCTCTATAAAACTCGGTCAAGGTTGCTTAAGCAATCATCAAAAGAAGTTCTGTAAACAGAGAAATCATCCATGAAAACCTCAACAATCTTTTCACATAAGTTAGAGAATATAGTAGGCATACATCTTTGAAAGATAGCAGGTGCATTACATAAACCAAAAGGCATACGTCTATAAGCATAAGTTCTAAAGGGACAAGTAATGGTGGTTTTATCTTGATCGGGTTGTGATACATGTATTTGAGAGAAACCAGAGTATCCATCAAGAAAGCAAAAGTGTGTGTGCTTAGATAGTCTTTCTAAGATTTGATCGATAAAAGGCAGAGGGTAATGATTTTTTCTAGTAGCCTTGTTTAATTTTCTAAAACTAATTGCCATTCTATAGCCAGCCACAATTCTTTGTGGGATAAGTTCATTTTTATCATTAGGAACAACAGTTATACCACCCTTTCTAGGGACACAATAAACAGGACTTACCATCTACTATCAGCTACGGGGTAAGTTATACCTACTTCCAGAAGCTTTAGAATTTTAGTTCTAACCACTTCTTTCATCTTGGGATTTAATCGTTGTTGATGATGAACAACTGGTTTTGCATTAGGTTCCATATTAATCTTGTGCTGACAGAGAGTGGGAATAATGCCCTTAATATCATCAAGAGTATACCCAGTAGCAGCTTCATTCTTCCTCAGAGTTTTTAATAATCTTTTCTCTTCATGCTCTGTAAGGTTAGCACTAATAATAATAGGATATATCTTCTTTTCATCTAGATAAGCATGTTTCAAGAATCGTTTCAATTCAAACACAGGATCACCCTTAGGTGGAGGAGGACCTCCTAGAGTTTCAACATGCTAATTATGCTTAAGGATAGGTTGTTGTTCAAAGAACATCCTATCTATTTCATTTCTTTCATGCAAGTGCATATCATTTTCATGGTCAAGCAAATATTGTTCTAGTGGATGAGTAGGTGGTACGAAAATAGAAGCAAGACCAATTATTTCATCCTTATTAGGCAATTCTTTATTACAAGGTTGCCTACAAAACTTAGAGAAATTAAACTCATGAGACACATCACCAAAATTAACACTGATGTTTTCTTTCTTGCAATCTATCTTAGTATTAATAATGTTCAAGAAAGGTCTAGCAAAGATAATGGGACAAAAGTCATCTTGTGGGGAACCAAGCACTAGAAAATCAGTAGTGTATTTTATCTTTCCACACAAGACTTCAACATCTCTAACAATCTGAAGTGGTGTGATAGTATCCCTATTAGCAAGTTTAATAGTGACATCAATATCTTCTATTTCAGCAGGTGCTATATCATTCATAATTTCTTGGTAAAAAGTATAAGGAATAGCACTAAGACTAGCACCAATATCACATAAGCCATGATAACAATGATCTCCTATTTTAACTGAGATAACAGGCATGCCAACAACCGGTCTATTTTTATCTTTAGTATCTGGTTTGGTAATTCTAGCAGCTTCATCAAAGAAAATATATAACATGCCCATCAATATTATCAACCAAGAGATGTTTAACCATAGCAATACTAGGTTCTACTATAATTTGTTCAGAGGGTCTAGGTGCTCTAATATTACTTTTGTTAACCACGGTTGAAACCTTAGCATGTTACTTTATCATAACAGGGAAATGTGGTTTTTCAATATAAGAAGTAAGCACAACTGGGTCAACATTATAAATGATGGTTTCATTTTTAACTATAGCTTGTTGTTTAGTCTCTTCTTTAATAGGGGGTGATATTTAAACCACTTCTCCTTAGGGAGATCAACATGAGTAGAAAATGATTCACAAAAAGAGGCTACTATCTCAGAGTCAAGTCCGTACTTAGCGCTAAACTTGTGGAAAGCATCGGTATTCATAAAATATTTAACACCATAAAACTCAAGCTTTATACCTGACTCTTTACCTTCATCGAGTTCCCAATTTTCAGAGTTGTGTTTCATTCTTTCCAAAAGATCCCACCTGAATTCAATAGTCTTCTTCATTAAAGAACTAGTACAAGAAGTATCAAGCATGGATTGATCATACGAGATAGTCGAGCATAAAAATTCTGTATAGTAATTTCTCTCGGGAACTCATGATTTGGGCATGAATATAACATTTTTAAGCCTCCCCCAAGCTAGAGCAATACTTTCTCCTTCACGAGGACAAAAATTATATATATAATTCCAATCACGACGAACTAGATGCATAGGATAAATTTTTTTGGTGAAAATATTAATGTTGAAACTAATATTATTCACCTCCGGTGTCTTGTTTTGAATAATATTAGGTTCAACATTAATAGGTGTACCTAAAATACAGTGCTTAATTCTTTGTCCATTGACCACCTTCAGGCTAGTGCCTTTGGCATTATTGATCTTAATAGGTCCAGAACAATAAACTTCTTCAATGATATATGGCCCTTCCCATTTGGAGAGAAGTTTACCTGCAAAAAAACTAAAACGGGAACTTTAGAATGTAACATATTCACCAACTTTGAATTCCCGCTTTTGGATTCTTTTATCATTCCATATCTTAACTTTTTCTTTGAATAGCTTGGCATTTTCATAGGCTTGGGTTCTCCATTCATCTCGTGAACTAATATCAAATAACCTCTTTTCACCAGCAAGTTTGAAGTCATAATTTAGTTCTTTAATTGCCCAATATTCTTTATGTTCTAACTCAAGAGGAAAATGACAAGCTTTTCCATAATCCATTTTATATGGAGACATACCCATATTATTTTTATAAGCTGTTCTATAGGCCCAAAGTGGATCATCTAATTTCTTAGACCAATTCTTTCAGGACCTATTGACAGTTTTTTGTAATATTAACTTTATTTTTTGTTGGTAAGTTCAAATTGTCCACTAGATTGAGGGTGGTAAGGAGATGTAATTCTATGGTTGACATCATATTTAGCAAGTAGTTTACGGAAAGCACCATGAATAAAATGTGAACCACCATCATTCACTAAATATCTAGTGACTCCAAACCTAGGGAAAATAACTTCTTTAAGAATTTTAATGGATGTGTTATGATCATCACTATTAGTTGGAATAGCTTCTACCAACTTAGTGACATAATCAACATCAACCAAAATATGTGTATACCCGTATAATCAAAGCCCCAAACATCAAGTGGTTCAATAACAAGTGAATAATTCATAGGCATTTCCTGACGTCTACCAATATTACCAATTCTTTGGCATTCATCACAGGTCAAGACAAACTTATGGGCATCTTTGAAAAGAGTAGGCCAATAAAAACCAGATTGTAATACCTTATGTGCAGTTCTATCTCCCGCATGATGCCCTCCATAGGCTTCAGAGTGACATTTCCGTAGGATTTGTTCCTGTTCATGCTCAGGTATACAACATCTAATAATACCATCTGCTCCCTCCTTATAAAGATGTGGGTCATCCCAAAAGTAATGTCTTAAATCATAGAAGACTTTTTTCTTTTGTTGGTATGTGAAACTAGGTGGTATAAATTTAGCAACAATATAATTAGCATAGTCAGCATACCAAGGAGTATTATGAGAAGCATTTATGACAGCTAGTTGTTCATCAGGGAAACTATCAGCAAAAGGTAGTGGGTCATCAAGGATATTTTCTAACCTAGAGAAGTTATCAGCTACGGGGTTCTCAGCTCCTTTCCTATGAGTGACGTGTAAGTCAAATTCTTGCAGCAATAGAACCCACCTAATGAGTCTAGGCATAGAATATTTTTCCAAAGGTATTTAATAGCAGCGTGATCAATGTGAATAATTAATTTAGATTCAACTATGTAAAATCTGAATTTAGCACAAGCAAACACAACTGGTAAAAATTCCATTTCAGTAGTAGCACAATTTCTTTGGGCATTGTCTAGATTTTCGCTAGCATAATGGATAACATTTAATTTCTTATCAACTCTTTGTCCTAGAACAGCACCAACAACATAATCACTAGTATCACACATAATTTGAAAAGGCAGGTTCCAATAAGGTGGTTGAACAATAGGTGCAGAAGTTAAGGCTTTCTTAAGTGTTTCAAAGGCTTCTACACAATCATCATCAAAACCAAATGGAACATCCTTTTGTAAAAGATTAGTAACAGGCCTAGAAATTTTAGAGAATTCTTTAATAAACCTCCTATAGAAGCCAGCTTGACCAAGGAAACTTCTAATACCTTTGATTTCTTTGGGACACTATGTTTTATCAATTGCATCCAGTTTAGTTTATCCACCGCAATACCTCACTCAGAAGTTTTGTGCCCTAAGACAATACGTTAATTCACCATAAAATGACACTTCTCCCAATTAAAGACAAGATTAGTTTGCTCACATCTCTATAAAACTCGGTCAAGGTTGCTTAAGCAATCATCAAAAGAAGTTCTGTAAACAGAGAAATCATCCATGAAAACCTCAACAATCTTTTCACATAAGTTAGAGAATATAGTAGGCATACATCTTTGAAAGATAGCAGGTGCATTACATAAACCAAAAGGCATACGTCTATAAGCATAAGTTCTAAAGGGACAAGTAATGGTGGTTTTCTCTTGATCGGGTTGTGATACATGTATTTGAGAGAAACCAGAGTATCCATCAAGAAAGCAAAAGTGTGTGTGCTTAGATAGTCTTTCTAACATTTGATCGATAAAAGGCAGAGGGTAATGATTTTTTCTAGTAGCCTTGTTTAATTTTCTAAAACTAATTGCCATTCTATAGCCAGCCACAATTCTTTGTGGGATAAGTTCATTTTTATCATTAGGAACAACAGTTATACCACCCTTTTTAGGGACACAATAAACAGGACTTACCCATCTACTATCAGCTACGGGGTAAATTATACGTATTTCCAGAAGCTTTAGAATTTTAGTTCTAACCACTTCTTTCATCTTGGGATTTAATCGTTGTTGATGATGAACAACTGGTTTTGCATTAGGTTCCATATTAATCTTGTGCTGACAGAGAGTGGGAATAATGCCCTTAATATCATCAAGAGTATATCCAGTAGCAGCTTTGTTCTTCCTCAGAGTTCTTAATAATCTTTTCTCTTCATGCTCTGTAAGGTTAGCACTAATAATAACAGGATATATCTTCTTTTCATCTAGATAAGCATGTTTCAAGAATCGTTTCAATTCAAACACAGGATCACCCTTAGGTGGAGGAGGACCTCCTAGAGTTTCAACATGCTAATTATGCTTAAGGATAGGTTGTTGTTCAAAGAACATCCTATCTATTTCATTTCTTTCATGCAAGTGCATATCATTTTCATGGTCAAGCAAATATTGTTCTAGTGGATGAGTAGGTGGTACAAAAATAGAAGCAAGACCAATTATTTCATCCTTATTAGGCAATTCTTTATTACAAGGTTGCCTACAAAACTTAGAGAAATTAAACTCGTGAGACACATCACCAAAATTAACACTGATGTTTTCTTTCTTGCAATCTATCTTAGCATTAACAATGTTCAAGAAAGGTCTAGCAAAGATAATGGGACAAAAGTCATCTTGTGGGCAACCAAGCACTAGAAAATCAGTAGGGTATTTTATCTTTCCACACAATACTTCAACATCTCTAACAATCTGAAGTGGTGTGATAGTATCCCTATTAGCAAGTATAATAGTGACATCAATATCTTCTATTTCAGCAGGTGCTATATCATTCATAATTTCTTGGTAAAGAGTATAACGAATAACACTAACACTAGCACCAATATCACATAAGCCATAATAACAATGATCTCCTATTTTAACTGAGATAACAGGCATGCCAACAACCGGTCTATTTTTATCTTTAGTATCTGGTTTGGTAATTCTAGTAGCTTCATCAGAAAAATATATAACATGCCCATCAATATTATCAACCAAGAGATGTTTAACCATAGCAATACTAGGTTCTACTTTAATTTGTTCAGAGGGTCTAGGTTCTCTAATATTACTTTTGTTAACCACGGTTGAAACCTTAGCATGTTCCTTTATCCTAACAGGGAAATGTGGTTTTTCAATATAAGAAGTAGGCACAACTGGGTCAACATTATAAATGATGGTTTCATTTTTAACTATAGCTTGTTCTTTAGTCTCTTCTTTAATAGGGGGTGATATTTAAACCACTTCTCCTTAGGGAGATCAACATGAGTAGAAAATGATTCACAAAAAGAGGCTACTATCTCAGAGTCAAGTCCGTACTTAGCGCTAAACTTGTGGAAAGCATCGGTATTCATAAAAGATTTAACACCATAAAACTCAAGCTTTATACCTGACTCTTTACCTTCATCGAGTTCCCAATCTTCAGAGTTGCGTTTAATTCTTTCCGAAAGATCCCACCTGAATTCAATAGTCTTCTTCATAAAAGAACCAGTACAAGAAGTATCGAGCATGGATTGGTCATACGAGAAAGTCGAGCATAAAAATTCTATATAGTAATTTCTCTCGGGAACTCATGATTTGGGCATGAATATAACATTTCTTTAAGCCTCCCCCAAGCTAGAGCGATACTTTCTCCTTCACGAGGACAAAAATTATATATATAATTCCGATCACGATGAACTAGATGCATAGGATAATTTTTTTGGTGAAATTCAAATTTGAATCGATTCCAATTCCAATCTCCAATATCATCACATAGCCTATACCATGTCAATGCTCTTCCCTTCAAAGATAAATGGAAAACCTTCTTCTTAACTTCATCTCCCGGTAAACCTGCAAGGTTAAATAATCCACATAGATTAGATGCATATCAGGATGTAGTGTTCCATCTCCTACATAAGGCTTAGCTAGTAGTTTCTAATCATACATGATGGAATTTCTTAACAAATATTTTCATAGGTGCAGTAGGTTGAGGGGAAACTCTTTGTGTTTCCGGTCGAGGTGAAGATACCCTGAACAAACCCCTCAAAGGATTGTTTTCTATGGTGATAAGTAACAGTAAATTTCAGCACGTAATATAAATTTTTCCTTACCAATTTCCACTTACCAAGAGCACTTCACTCCCCGGCAACGGCACCAGAAAATAATCTTGATGACCCGCAAGTATAGGGGACCAATCGTAGTCCTTTCAATAAGTAAGAGTCTCGAACCCAACGAGGAGTAGGTGGAAATGATAAGCGGTTTCAGCATGGTATTTTCTGCACGCACTGAAATTGTCGGTAACAGGTAGTTTGATAGCAAAATAATTTGTAACGGTAAAAAAAGTGCAGCAAGGTAGCCCAATCCTTTTGTGGCAAAGGACATGCTGGAACGGTCTCTTATAATGATTAAAATTTTCTTGAGGACACATGGGATTTCATCTAGTCACTTTCATCATGTTGGTTCGATTTGCGTTCGCTAGTTTGATAATTCGATGTGTGGGTGGACCAGTGCTTGGGTGTTGTTCTTACTTGAACAAGCCTCCCAATTATGATTAACTACGAAAGAAGAATTAAGATAAAATCTAACCATAGCATTGAACATATGGATCCAAATCAGCACCTTACAGAATAGTGCATAAACTAGGGTTTAAGCTTGTGTCACTATAGCAACCCATCATCTAATAACTACTCCACAATGCATTTCCTTAGGCCCAAAGATGGTGAAGTTTCATGTAGTAGACGTTCACCTAACACCACTCAAGGAATCACAACAAACATACCATCAAAATAACGAACGAATATCAAGTTCACATGATTACTTGCAATGTAACTTGTCTCGTGTCCTCAAGAACAAAAGTAACTACTCACACAACATATTCATGCTCAAGATCAGAGGAGTAATAAATATCATAATTGATCTAAACATTTAATCTTCCACCAAATAAACCGGCTAGCATCAACTACAAGATGTAATCAGCACTACTAGTCACCCACAGGTACCAAACTGAGTTTTGATACAAAGATTGAACACAAGAGATGAACTAGTGTTTGAGATGAGATGGTGCTATTGAAGATGTTGATGAATATTGGCCTCCCAACGATGAGAGGGTTGTTGGTGATGACGATGGATTCGATCCCCCCCCCAGAAGGGAATTCCCCGGTGGAATCGCTTCATTAGAGGGCAAAAGTGCTCCTACCCAAGTTCCACCTCGAGACGTCGGTGCTCCATCCCGAAAGTTATCTCATTATTTTTGCTAGGTCAAAAGACCTTATGTACCATAAGATGGGCACCGGAGGTGGGCCAGGGCCCCCACTACCCACCAGGGCGCTCTAGAGGGGCGAGGCGCGCCCTGGAGCCTTGTGGGCCCCTGGGTGACCCCCTCTGGTAGTTCATTTCTCCAATATTTTTTATATATTCCAAAATAATTATCCGTAAAACTTCAACTCATTTGGAGATGTGTAGAATAGGTATCTATGATGTAGCTTTTTCAGGTCCAGAATTCCAGCTACCGGTATTCTCCCTCATTGTGTAAATCTTGCATATTATGAGAGAAAAGGCATTAGAATTACTCCATAAATTATTATAATGGATAAAAACACTATGAATACCAGTAGGAAAGCATGATGCAAAATGGATGTATCATTGTGTAAAACTAAAAATCAAATAAAGCAAAGATCCATATAACACATGACGCTCCAAGCGAAACACATATCATGTGGTGAATAAAAATATAGCCTGAAGTAATTTTACCGATTGATGGTAGACAAAAGAGGGGATGCCATCCGGGGCATCCCCGAGCTTAGATGCTTGGCTATCCTTGAATATTACCTTAGGGTGCCTTGGGCATCCCCAAGCTTAGGCTCTTGCCACTCCCTATTCCTTAGCCCATCGAAACTTCACCCAAAACTTGAAAACTTAACAACACAAAACTCAAAAGAAAACTCATGAGATCCGTTAGTATAACAAAGCAAACCACCACTTTTAGGTACTGTTGTAAACTCATTCTAATTTCATATTGGCATTGTATCTAATATATTCTAACTTCACCATGGTTCATACCCCATGATACAACCCATAGATTCATAAAAATAAGCAAATAACACATAAAATAGAATCTATCAAAAACAGAACAGTTCGTAGTAATCTGGAATTGTAGGAAATTTGTATATCAATCTTGTGTAAAAAATTAGATCAAAAGCACGTTTCTGTGAATTAAAAAAATTCAAGAAACTGAGTGCAAAAGTTTCTATTTTTCAGCAAAATCAAATCAACTATCACCCAAGACCATCCTAAAGGATTTACTTGCCACAAACACTAATTAAAATACTAAAACACAATCATAACAGTATCATAATTGCATATTTATTGAAAACAGAAGGGAAAACAAAAAATTAAAAGAAAACTATTGGGTTGCCTCCCAACTAGCGCTATCGTTTTACGCCCTTAGCTAGGCATATTGCATAGATCTAAGTATTGTCATCTTTCTTCTCTTTTTCCTTAGGCTTATTTTCATCCGGAGGTTTTTTAAACATAACATAAAATGAATCATCCATAGAAATTTTAGCATTAGCAAGTTGCTCATCTACATACCCTTTTTGATTTCCAGCTACAATCCAAGAGTAATATTGGTTAACATCATTGAAAACTTGTTGAATCATACTTAAAGGAGGGACTTCCTTTTTTAATATTTTCATCAAAAATGTGATTATTGCGAAACAAATGCCTTAACATATAATCTCTATTATAAAGGATCTCATCTATTACCGGATTTTCATGGTTCATACCATAAAAATCAAAGATCTCCCTAGCTTCCCGCACTATGTGATCAAATGCATTCATGAGGACAAGGGTAGCTATCCTTTTAGCCGTAGGATTTTTTATAACTGGCAACTCATAAAATAATATTTGTAAAGTAGGATGAGTGCGAATAAATTTGCTCTCAAGTTTAAGAACAAGTGTGGAAATGGCATAGGCATAAGTCTTGGTTCTTTTAAGTATCAGGACATCATCACAAGCTAGAGTACCAACGCAATTAAAGAATTCTTGGATGACATCTTTCCCTATGAAATTCCCTTGTCCCAACACAAAATTTTTAGCACCAAGATTAGAAAAACTTACAATTTTAGGAGTCCTACCATCATCTGTATCTGCCATACCAAAATCACTCATGATTAAAGTTTCAAGGCAAGCGAACAAAAAGCAAACAAAAGGCAAATGGAAAGAAGGTGAATAAAAAGGAAAATATTTTTGTATTTTTCTGAAAATGTTTTAGAAGTGGGGGAGAGAAAACGAGAGGCAAATGGAGAATTAAATGCAAGAGATGAAAGTTTACGATAGGTACTTGGTAGGCTTTATGTAGATCCTCCCAGGCAACGGCGCTAGAAATTCTTCCTGCTACTTCTTGAGCTTGCGTTGGTTTTTCCCTTGAAGAAGAAATGGTGATGGGGTAAAGTAGAGATAAGTATTTCCCTCAGTTAAGAACCAAGATATCAATCCAATAGGAGGAACACACAAGTCTCCATTAATTGCACCTGCACAAACAAACAAATACTTGCACCCAATGCGATAAAGGGGTTGTCAACCCCTTCACGGTTGCTTGCAAGGATGGGATCTTATAGTGATAGATGTAAAAGATAAATAAAAGTGTGAAATGAAATAAAAGTAAATAAATTGAAGCAAGGTATTTTTGGGTTTTTGAATTTGTAGATCTGAAAATAATATGATAAAGATATACTCGGTGGCCATAGTTTTCACTAGAGGCTTCTCTCTTGAAAGAAAGCATGCGGTGGGTAAACAAAGTACTATTGAGAAATTGATATAAAAGTGCATAGTTATTACAATATCCAAGGCAATGATCATGTATATAGGCATCACGTCCAGGACAAGTAGACCGACTCTTGCATGCGTCTACTACTATTACTCCACACATCGACCGCTATCCAGCATGCATCTAGTGTATTAAGTTAACAAAAACGGAGTAACGCCTTACACAAGATGACATAATGTAGAGGGATAGATCCAATAAATATGAAAAAAACCATCTTTTATCCTTAATGGCAACAATACAAATACATGTCATGTCCCTTTTTTCACTAGGATTGAGCACCGCAAGATTGAACCCATTACAAAGCACCTCTCCCGTTGCAAGAAAAATCAATCTAGTTGGCCAAATTGAATAAATAGATCAAAGAGAAATACAAAGCTATATAAATCATGCATAAAAGAGTTCAGAGAAGACTCAAATAATGTTCATAGATAATCTGATCATAAACCCACAATTCATCGGATCTCAACAAACACACCATAAAAGAAGACTATATCGAATAGATCTCCAAGAACATCGAGGAGAACATTCTATTGAAGATCAAAGAGAGACAAAAGGCCATCTAGCTACTAGCTATGGACTCGTAGGTCTGTGGTAAACTACTCACACATCATCCAAAGGGCAGCAAGGTTGATGTAGAAGCCCTCCGTGATCGAATCCCCGGCGGAGTACCTGAAAAGGTCCCTAGATGGGATCTCACGAAGACATAAACTTGCGGGCATGTAAGTATTTTTGGTGTGCCCTCTAGTCTACGGGGAATATTTGGGTATTTATAGAAGAAGAATTAGGGTTAGAGGAGCCACAAGGGGCCCACAAGCTTGGAGGGCACCCCCCTAGGGCGCGCCCCTTGAGCTTGTCGGCTCCTCGTGGCCCTTCTAGCCTCATCCCGAAGCTTCCAGGGTGTCTTGTGGTCCAAGAAAAACCGCCAAAAAGTTTTGTTTCATTTGGACTCCATTTGGTATTGATTTTCTATAAAGACAAAGACAACAAAAAATAGCAACCGGCACTGGGCACTACTTTAATAGGTTAGTCCCAAAAATGATACTTGCTCCATTCCTTGATATAAGGTGTATAGATTTTTGAGAAAAATCCGAAATATAAGGTGTATTATGTTGCATCACTCGTTTGGACAAATTCTTTAGGGATCTGATTACATTTCCTTATATCAGGCAAGCTCCTATATTTTCTCAAGTCAAATAGTAAGATGTAATCCCGCCCAAAACTTGTGAATTTTTTCCTCCATGTGCATTCTTTAATTCACGTGCCAAAAACTACACACCCTATATTTAGGAACGGATGGACTATAAAATAGCATAATAATGCATATAAAACATCCAAGATTGATAATATAATAGCATGGAACAATCCAAAATTATAGATACATTGGAGCCATATCACCTGATGACCCACAAGTATAGGGGATCAATCATAGTCCTTTCAATAAGTAAGAGTGTCGAACCAAATGAGGAGCAGAAGGAAATGACAAGCGGTTTTCAGCAAGGTATATTTTCCAAGCATTGAAATTATCGATAATAGATAGTTTGGTAGCAAGGTAATTTGTAATAAGGAACAAGTAGCAATAGTAACAAAGGTAGCCCAATCCTTTTTTTAGCAAAGGACATGCCGGAACGTTCTCTTATAATAAGAAAAGCGTTCTCGAGGACACATGGGAATTCATCTAGTCAAATAAACCCCTTATGTAATAGCGCATAAACTAGGGTTTAAGCTTCTGTCACTCTAGCAACCCATCGTCTAATTACTACTCCACAATGCCTTCCATTAGGCCCAATTATGGTGAAGTGTCATGTACTCAACATTCACATAACACCAGTAAAGGAATGACAACATACATATCATCAAAAATATTGAACGAATACCAAATTCACATGATTACTTATGACCAGACTTCTCCCATGTCCCCAAGAAGAAAAGTAACTACTCACAAAGCATGCTCATGTTCAAGATTAGAGGGCTATTGAATATCATCAAGGATCTGAATATATAATCTTCCACCAAATAAACAAACTAGCATCGATTACGAGATGTAATCAACACTACTAGCAACCCGCAGGTACCAATCTGAGGTTTTGAGACATAGATTGAATACAAGAGATGAACTAAGGTTTTAGACGAGATGGAGCTTGATACGTATCCATCGTATCTATAATTTTTGATTGTTTCATGCCAATATTATACAACTTTCACATATTTTTAGCAATTTTATACGATTTATTAAACTAACCTATTGATCTAATGCCCAGTGCCAGTTCCTGTTTGTTGCATGTTTTTTTGTTTCACGGAATATCCATATCAAACGAAATCCAACGTGATAAAAAATTACGGAGAATTTTGGAATATATGTGATTTTTGGGACTTGGAACCGACGCAAACGGGGACCCACAGCCCCCAACATACACAAGGCGCCCCAGGGGCCAAGCACGCGGTGGTGGGTTCTGCTCACCTCGTACGTTGGTTGGAGCTCTTCTCCGGATGCAAGGAAGCTTATATCCGGAAAAAATTCATGTTAAAATCTCAGCGCAATCGGAGTTATAGATCTCCAGGAATATAAGAAATGGTTTTCGGCCAGATCCGAGGGACACGAAACAAAAGAGAATAGAAAGGGAGATCCAATCTCGGAGGGGATCCCGCCTGTAACGCCCGGATAATTAAGCTACAGTAATCCCCTGCTAATGATGCCATGTCATCATTTTCAATGTTGCTAAATCCCCCTTGGATTCAATCCGGTTCAAACTCAAATTCAAATTAAAGTCCAAGATTCAAATTTCTCAAACATGAAAAAAATGTTGAAACCCATATTTGATAAATTATTTAAATGCCCTTAAATGAATAAAAAGGGGTCAAAACAATATTTTAAATCACTTTTAAATTTATAAAAATTCTAAGGCTTTCCAACTGCTTCTACAACTTCTTGAGGCAGTGCTAAATATTACATAATAATTATTGAGACAAGTTACACATTTTACAAAAGTCTTTTGGACCAAAAAGAACATGCAAAATAGAAAAGACAAAAGGAAAACTCCCCTGACCGCACTTGGGCCTCGGCCAACTGGCCGCCCAGTCAACCACCCACCCGAGCGGGCCCACCTTGACCTCCCGGTCGCTCCCCTCCCTTCTTGTTCCTCTGCCTCGGTCGCTACAGGGGCTCGTCCCTCCCTAACCACCTAGCCGGCGCCAATGTCAGGAGGGGATGAGGACCCCCCTCGCCCCCTCGATTCCCTCGTCCACTCTCATCAACTCCACTCCCCTCGTTCTCTCCCTCTCGCCCACGCGCTCATTTCCCTCCTCAGATCCCCTTCGCTGCTGCCTCATCACTGTCGCGACCACCGTCATCGCCTTCGGGCGGGAGGACATCCAGGAGGTCCGCGGTGTCCGACTTTGTCCGTCCCAGGCATCAGCTCAAGCCGGGGCGGCTCGTACGCTCGCCATCATCGTCTTCTTCATCATGTACATCGTCGGTGTTCGTCGATGTTCGTCACCGACTCCGGCACCTCCGGGCGTCCCCTGAGCCCACTGAGCACCTCTGCAGGATCGAGGTGAGCCCCTCCTCCAGTTGCCTCTTTTCTCCGGCTTGATCTGTACTCGTAGTGTCCGCCCCGCGATGTCCGTTCGCCATGGATGCCCCGAAGCTCAGCGTCCGCGTACGCATAAGTGTTGCTACTACACCGCCTCCGCCGCCCCTTTGTCCTGTCCTGGCGCGCCCGTGCCCGCTGGCCTGCGTGCTGGCTTGCCAAGCCGCGCGTCCGCACACCTCCTGGCGTCGCCAGAGGCCTCGCCTGGCCACCGGAGCCCGAGCCCTAGAAGGAGCCCGTCGCGGCTATCGCTGCTGTTGTAGGCTGCTTCTACTGCTTCCTTCCCTCGTGCGCATGGCCGTGATGCGCCGCTTCTACCCACATCGTCGCCCCACACTTGCTGCTCCCAGCCGCCCCTCTCTCTGCCCCGCTCACCGCCGCATCCAACCCGCCCACGTAGCCCCGCGCGGATCGCGCCTTCTCCGCCCCTACGCCGCCTCCGACCTCCTCTCCCCGCGCCGGCCCTCCACAGCCACCGCCTAGCACCGTCGCGCCCCGCTGGCCTCCGCCGCCTGCCGATGCCCTCTGCAGCTGCTGCCTCCCGTGCCGGCGCCGCCCCTGCCCTCGCCTCCCGCCGCGGGCCGCCGCACAGCCCGCCACCGTTGCCACCGTGGCCGGCGCCCACCGGCACCGTCGCGCCCTTCTGGGCGGGCTCCCCATCGCCCAGGTGGGTTTGCCCGCACCCACGCACCCGGCTCCACCCCGCTTCGCCCAGCACCCGCTAAGGCATGGCTGGCCCACTGCCAAAGGGACCCCACTGACCCCTTTTATTTAAAAAATGTGTGAAAAATTATATAATATATAAAAATATTATTAATTAATTAATTGATTAATTGATTAATTAACTTAATTAAAATGATTTAGTTAAACTAATTACTTAGTTAGTCTAACTAATCCGTATTTAGCTAAATGCACTACTAGGAAAAGGGCTATAGATGGAATTGACACTAATGGCGCACCAGACATGTGGTGCGCCATTACTATATACTAATGGCGCACCATCTGTTGGTGCGCCATTAGTGTGGAAGACACTAATGGCGCACCAAGCACACGGTGCGCCACTAGTAACAAAATGTTTTTTTTCATTTTTTCAAACATACTAATGGCGCATCCGGGCAGAGTGCGCCATTAGTAGTTAGAACTACTAATGGCGCACCAGCCATAGAGTGCGCCACTACTATATTTTTTTTACTTTTTTGCAAAACTACTAATGGCGCACCGTTTCATAGTGCGCCATTACTAGTTTAAACTAGTAATGGCGCACTGTGCCACGGTGCGCCATTAGTATAAAAATTATTTTTTTACTTTTTTGCAAAACTACTTATGGCGCATGTCTATGTGGTGCGCCATTAGTATGTTGGGTTACTAATGGCGCATGTCTCTGTGGTGCGCCATTAGCACCCCCCGCACCCTGCCCCCGCTCCACCGCCGCCGATGACCGCCCGCACCCTCTCCCCTGCCGCCGACAACCCACCGCACCCTCCCCCGCTCCACCACCGCCGACGACCCACCGCACCCTCCCCCGCTCCACCGCCGCCGACAACCCACCGCACTGTAACATCCCAAATTTTCAATTTGGAATGTTATACATTAGATCATCATGCATATCATATTTTATTTGCTTTGGGTTTTGATCCTAGAAAATTCTAAGCAACTCAAGGACCCACGAAGAGAGTTAGGGATTTCGTTATTTTCATATTTGAGTTTTTCTCAAATTTTGAGAATAGGATCATTTGATTTTATTTATTTTATCATCAATTATTTCTATTACAAAAATATGAGAGAGGGAATAAAATGACTTTCCCAAAATATACAAATATTGAGGATTTAATAAAAAAATCAAGTAGTTTTATTTCGGAGTTTTTTTGTTGTTTTTATTTGAATTAGAAAAAATGCGCGTTTTTCAAAATTGCATTTAGGGCCCAAATAAATGTTCACTTTGTCGGGCTTGATTTTAGAAGCCCGGGAAAATTTATTTCGGGATTTTTGGAGTCCGTTTAGTATTTCTTTTTATTTTTCTTCCGAGCGAAAAAAAACGAAACCGACTATGGGCCGCACTCGGCCAGGACTCCGCCAGGCCGGGGCCTTTATAAGCCGGGGCAAGCCAGCCCGAAGGCCCAGCCGCCCCGAAACCCTAGCCGCGCCCAGCCCCAGCCCCACCGCCGCCGCCGATCCGTCGGAGCCGCGCGTCGCCCGAGGTTCGCCGCACCTCGAATTCCGTGTCGTTTTTTTAAAGAAAATTCCGTTCGTCATTTTTCTTTTTCGTCGGATTTTTCCGCGGTTATTTTCTGATCGCGATTTCTGATCCGATTTTCGTTGTAGTTTTTCTTTTTGCTCGTTTATTGGAATCAGGCGATTCAAGCGCCTGGAGTTTCGTCTCGAAACCCTGTATCCGAATAATCAACTTAAACAAGTTTTTGCTACTGTAAAATTTGACTTAGGTTCAGATTACTAGAACGAAGTTGTTTTCTTTCGCCGTTTGACTTTCTTTGCTTTGTTCGATTTGATTCCTTTTGCCAACCGGAATTCTTAAGTTGAACCTTCTGGTTAGATCTCTTATTTGAGTTTTACCTGTGCATTAGATGAGTACTTATTGCATGCTTGTTTGTTTGCCTGCGATAGAGTACCCGGAGTGTGCCGCCTGTTACTTCGAATCGTTAGGTTTCACGGATCATCAGCAAGGCAAGTAACACTTTGATCATACCTTTTCTACAACCCAGTTTTTTGCATTAGATCAATCTTCACACATTGCATGATTAGGATCTAATTAAACTGTGGGATGGGAAGTAGATGAGGTAGTACCTATTACCTGTTTATTATCAAACCTTTGGGAGTTACTTGTACGTTGCTTATTATGCCATGCTATGCTAGTAGACGTGGATTTGGTGAGTGAAATCCATGACAGATGTGAGATTGATAATTAATGGTTTATCTAAGGTGGCAACATAAACACACATCTGGGTGGATTGAGGCACCTGGGTATTCCAGGACATGCCTGTTTTCTTTTGGACCGCCACCCAGGCTCAAAGGGATCATGAGATTTTTCAAACTAGAAACTTCCGTGTGTAGCCACAAGCCATTATGGGCTCTGGCATAGTTGATTAAGTCGTGCGAACTCTTACAGGGTAGACTAGCAGATGTAGGGGAAAGTAGGTGTACCGGTCTATCCATCGTAAGGTGCAAGCGCTTCTGAAAGACTGTGTCTCGGTCATCCGTTTCTCAGACACCATGTAGTGCGAGAAATCCAACGGAGGCGATCGAGTCTTGTGGGGAAAAGTGCGCAAACCTCTGTAGAGTGTAACAAACTAATCATGATTAGCCGTGTCCCGGTTGTGGACATCTTGAGTATCTAGTATCTGGATTATCATGTGAATCTCAACATGTTACTCTAAAATTAATGTTGTTGGGTTAATGATGATGCTTAATTGGGATTGAGAATGCTGTCAACCATTCTCAATGTTTAACAACCACCATGATAGTAATTAAATTTATTCCTTTTAAAGTAGGGAAAAATTGGCTTTATGCAAAACTGTAACCATAGAGCTTTCCACCAGCCAAATATGCATATAGTATTGCTGTTGCATGCCATTACTCTCTATGTGTTACCTTGCCAGCATATTCCATGTGCTGACCCGTTTTCGGGCTGCAACGTTAATGTTGCAGACTTTTCAGACGACGATTAAGGAGTTTTAGGTCGTGGTTCTATACTCAGTGATGCTGTTGGAGTTGATGGACTCACTTATCTTCCAAGCCTTCCGCTGTTATTATTATTAGATGGCCTTAAGCCATATTTATTGTAATAAGTTCTCTTTTTTGAGACACTCGATGTAATAAGTGTGTGATTGCTACTCTGCTATAAATCCTCCGAGTACTGTGTGGTGTCAGCATTACTGATCCAGGGATGACACCGGAGCATAGAGATTAGACTGTTTGAGGTCTGGTCGCTACAGAGATGGTATCAGAGCACACGCTGACTGTAGGACACGACCACTAAGCTAAAGACCTAGATCACTACTCACTCTCTTCTCTTCTGACCTCTCATCTTTTCTACTCTTTAGGATGGCAGATGTAAGGAACAAGTTCACCCAACCGGATGAAGATACACCCTTTGGACGCCACTTGAAGGAAGTCACTAGATACCTGAACATAGGAGTACCAAGCTTCACGGGAACCTACAATGCCACTTTACCTGAAGAAGAGCGCTGGATGATTCAAGTTCAAGTTCCAGGAAGGACGTTCATGCCAGTCACTGAGCCCATAGAGTTTTCTTTTGATGCACCAACTTGGAGTCTAGGAAAGAGTATGGCAGCTCACATCGCCATGGGACGCATTGGAGAAGTCTACAGCAAGGATCTTAAGGATACTATATACCAGATTTGTGGGCGCCTAGATGAACACTGGGAGATGATTAGCACCATGAAGGATAGATCAATCGCAGCTTTTATCCAGGAGTTAAACCAGCACATTTGACGACAGGAGAATCAGATGTGCGCCGACATGATAGATCTGAAGAAGGCTAAGACTAGAATCAAGGAAATGGAGGAAGAACTCAAGGCTACACGCGAAGATTATGAAGAAGAAATTGAAGTATTGGTGGAGAAGAATGCCGACCTAACTATGAAGCTAGCAGTATTTATGGGAGGCCTGACACCAGTAGATGAAGACGAAGAACCCAAGGAGATTAGCCCGGAAGACTACATCGTCATCGACGGCACCGACTCGGAAGCAGATAGTAGCGATGATGACTATGTTGATGAAGCAGGAGCAGATATCATGGAGTCTACAACCATAGAATATTTCTAGTAGACCACCTCATCAGTAGTAGTAGCCCACCATGTAAATATAGTAGTCCGAGCACTTTGCGATAGTTAGATCGATTGTATGCCTTTGTTTGTTTGATTGAAGTGAATTGTTTGCTTTTGCCTCATGTGCATATGGGTAGTGTTTTCTCTTTAGACCCCCTCTATTCTTATATCTCATCTTTTCTAAACCCTCAGATGCCTCCGAGACGTGACCACGGATTTGCCTTTCCGCCGGAGCTCACCCAGTTGATCCAGCAGCAGAACACCTTGATGCAGTTGCTAGTCCAGAATCAGAATCAGGGGAACAACAACAACAACCCACCACCACCACCACCACTTGTTGACCACTTAGCCCGTTTTCTTAGGCTGAATCCGCCAGTGTTTTCCAGTAGCACCGAGCCGATAGTAGCAGATGATTGGCTCCGCAAGACAGCTAGGGAGTTAACCACAGCAGGATGCACAGATGCGAAGAAGGTTAAGTTTGCCGCACATCAGTTAGAAGGACCCGCAGAATCATGGTGGGAGAATTTCACAGCCACCTTTCCAGTCGACACTGTCACATGGGACCAGTTTCAGTAGGCTTTCCGTACTGCCCATGTTTCAGCAGGAGCTATGGCCATGAAGAAGCGTGAGTTTCGTAACTTGCGCCAAGGAGGACGGACAGTTGGCCAGTATGTGGAGGAGTTTAGTAAGCTAGCACGTTATGCCCCAGATGACGTTGTTATGGATGTAGCTAAGCAGGAGAAGTTCCTGGAAGGACTGAATGATGAGTTGAGTATGCAGTTGATGGTAGCCACCTTCAACAACTACCAGGAGTTGGTAGACCATGCTCTTATGATTGAAGGGAAGCAGCAGCAAATTGAGAACCACAAGAGGAAGTATGGACAAGGAAAGTATAATTCAGGAGCTCAGCAGAAGCCACGTTTTACCCCTAGACCGGGAGGACATTTTCAGCATACCCATGGAGTAGGTAGCTCACACAATCACAATGGCACCAAGAATGGTAATGGGAATGGAGGAAGCAATGGCCAGAACCGCAGCACCCCATCAACCCCAGCCAAGAGAGATCTGAGTCAAGTCACCTGTTTCAAGTGTTCCAAGACCGGACATTATGCTAATGAATGTCCTGAAGGCCAAAACGGCAATGGAAGTTCTGGAAAGAAGCCGAACCCTTTCAACAGGGGACAGGTGAACCACGTTAATGTGGAGGAGGTTGAAGCTCAGCCCGATGCAGTAATAGGTAAGTTTTTGGTTAAGTCATTTATTGCACTCGTTCTTTTTGATACTGGTGCATCGCATTCATACATATCAAGGGGATTTGTGGAAAAGTATAGCTTACCCACTAGGGTTCTCAAAACACCTATGCTAGTAAGCTCACCAGGAGCAGAGTACATGGCCAGTCAAGGATGCTTTCAAGTGCCATTAAGTATAGGACGACATGTTTTCCCAACAGATTTAATTATTCTGGAATCCCAAGGTCTGGATGTGATTCTTGGTATGGATTGGCTGTCTATGTATGGAGGAAACATCGATTGTGCTAGTAAGTCAATTTTGCTTACCACCCCAGAAGGGAGAAGGATCAAGTATGTATCCCGACATGCGCCAAACAAGACACAAGTAAATTCATTAACAGGAGTTGTGCAGGAGGAAGTACCAGTGGTAAGGGAATTCCCTGATGTATTTCCAGAGGAGTTGCCAGGCATGCCACCGGATAGAGATATTGAGTTCTTGATTGAGCTATTGCCAGGCACTGGGCCAATATCAAAGAGACCATATAGGATGCTAGCAAAGGATTTGGTGGAAATTAAGAAACAGATTAAGGAATTACTGGATAAAGGTTACATTCGCCCAAGTTCTTCACCTTGGGGATCACCAGTACTATTAGTAGAGAAGAAGGATGGATCGTTAAGGATGGTTGTTGATTATCGAGGATTGAATGAAGTAACAATCAAGAACAAGTACCCGCTACCAATGATCAATGATCTATTTGATCGATTGCAAGGAGCTAAAGTGTTTTCCAAGATCGATTTGCGATCAGGGTACCACCAGTTGAAGATTTGAGAACAGGATATTCCGAAGACAGCTTTTACCACCAGGTATGGGCTGTATGAGTATACCGTTATGTCATTTGGTCTGACTAATGCGCCTGCCTATTTTATGAACATGATGAACAAAGTGTTTATGGAGTTTTTGGATAAGTTCGTCGTAGTGTTCATTGATGATATCCTGGTCTATGCAAAGAATGAAGAGGGACATAAGGAGCATTTGCGTTTGGTACTTGGAAAGCTCAGAGAACATCAATTAAATGTGAGTTTTGGTTGAAGGAAGTAGGATTCCTCGGACACGTTATATCTGGAGAAGGTATAGCTGTTGATCCCACTAAAGTTGATACCGTGACCAAGTGGGAAGCCCCAACTACCGTTGGAGAGATACGGAGTTTTCTTGGACTCGCAGGATACTACAGGAGGTTTATTGAATTTTTTTCAAAGATTTCGAAGCCTATGACGGAGTTGTTGAAGAAAGATACCAAGTTCAAATGGACTGAGCAGTGTGAGGCTAGTTTCCAGGAGTTGAAGAAACGCTTGGTTACCTCACCAGTGTTGATTTTGCCAGGTCAGACCAAGGATTATAAGGTGTATTGCGACGCTTCACGTCGAGGACTTGGAGCAGTGCTTATGCAGGAAGGGAGAGTTGTTTCATATGCCTCAAGACAACTGAAGCCCCATGAGTTGAATTACGCTACGCATGATTTGGAGTTAGCAGCCGTAGTGCATGCCTTGAAGACATGGAGACATTTCCTCATCGGAAATCATTGTGAGGTGTACACGGATCATAAGAGCTTGAAGTACATTTTCACACAGAAGGAGTTGAACCTCAGACAAAGGAGATGGTTGGAGCTCATCAAGGATTATGATATGAAATTGCATTATCATCCCGGGAAGGCTAATGTAGTAGCTGATGCATTAAGCCGCAAGAGCCATGTCAATACGTTAATGACAGGAGAAATACCCAAGGAGTTAGCGGAAAATCTTCGTGAACTATGTTTGGAAATAGTTCCAAGAGGCTATGTAGCAACGTTGGAAATTCAGTCAACTTTGATGGACAGAATCAGGGAAGCTCAGAAGACTGACAAGGAGATTGCTTCCATAAAGGAGAAAATGAAAGAAGGAAAAGCTAAAGGATTTCGTGAGGATGAGCACGATACCCTATGGTTTGAAGACCGTGTCTATGTGCCCAATGACCCGGAGATCAGGAAGTTAATTGTGCAAGAGGCACATGATTCACCCTATTCGATTCACCCAGGGAATACCAAGATGTATCTGGATTTGAAGGATATTTTCTGGTGGACCGGAATGAAGAAAGGAATAGCAGAGTATGTAGCAGTTTGTGATGTATGCCAGAGAGTAAAGGCAGAGCATCAGAACCCAGCAGGATTGTTACAACCATTGCCGATACCCGAATGGAAGTGGGATAAGTTAGGCATGGATTTTATCACGGGATTGCCCAGGACTCGTTCAGGCTATGACTCGATTTGGGTTGTAGTCGATCGATTGACGAAAGTAGCTCATTTCATCCCAGTAAAGACCACTTATACCAGTGCTAAGTTGGCAAAAATATACATGACCAGAATAGTATGTCTACATGGAGTTCCGAGGAGTATCGTATCAGATAGAGGAACAGTTTACCTCAAAGTTCTGGAAGCAGTTGCACGAAACTTTGGGAACCATGCTAGAATTCAGTACAGCTTTTCATCCGCAGACAGATGGACAGACCGAGAGAGTCAATCAGATTTTGGAGGATATGCTGAGAGCTTGTGCGCTAGATTATGGATCTAGTTGGGACGATAATTTGCCATATGCAGAGTTCTCTTACAACAACAGTTACCAAACTAGTTTGAAGATGGCCCCTTCCGAAGATTTGTACGGAAGGAGGTGCAGGACACCGCTGTCGTGGGACGAAGTCGGAGACCGCCAGTTGTTTGGACCTGTCTTGATTAAGGAGTCTGAACAGAAAGTGAAGTTGATTCGCGATAGGCTCAAGGTAGCCCAGTCCAGACAGAAGAGTTATGCAGATTCTAAACGCAAGGAGACAGTTTACGAAGTTGGAGACAGAGCTTATCTTCGAGTATCTCCACTTCGGGGAACAAAGCGTTTTGGAGTTAAAGGAAAGTTAGCGCCACGATTTGTAGGACCATATCGAATTGTGGAGCGTATGGGAGAAGTGGCCTACAAGTTGAAATTGCCCGAAGGATTGTCAGGAATTCATGATGTGTTCCACGTTTCTCAGTTAAAGAAGTGTCACGCGGAGATGGCTGACATACCATTGAGAGACACAGTGCCTTTGGAAACTATTCAGTTGGATAACGATTTGACCTACGAGGAGAAACCAGTTAAGATCCTCGAGTTTGCCAGCCGAGTTACTCACAGCAAAGTTATCAAGTTTTGCAAGGTTCAGTGGAGCCACCACACGGAGGATGAAGCCACCTGGGAACGAGAGGAAGATTTGCTCAAAGACCACCCTCACCTATTTTCTAGCCAACCCGAATCTCGAGGGCGAGATTCATCTTAAGGGGGGTAGGTTTGTAACATCCCAAATTTTCAATTTGGAATGTTATACATTAGATCATCATGCATATCATATTTTATTTGCTTTGGGTTATGATCCTAGAAAATTCTAAGCAACTCAAGGACCCACGGAGAGAGTTGGGGATTTTGTTATTTTCATATTTGAGTTTTTCTCAAATTTTGAGAATAGGATCATTTGATTTTATTTATTTTATCATCAATTATTTCTATTACAAAAATATGAGAGAGGGAATAAAATGACTTTCCCAAAATATAGAAATATTGAGGATTTAATGAAAAAATCAAATAGTTTTATTTCGGAGTTTTTTTGTTGTTTTTATTTGAATTAGGAAAAATGCGCGTTTTTCAAAATTGCATTTAGGGCCCAAATAAATGTTCACTTTGTCGGGCTTGATTTTAGAAGCCCGGGAAAATTTATTTCGGTATTTTTGGAGTCCATTTAGTATTTCTTTTTATTTTTCTTTCGAGCGAAAAAAAACGGAACCGACTATGGGCCGTACTCGGCCAGGACTCCGCCTGGCCGGGGCCTTTATAAGCCGGGGCAAGCCAACCCGAAGGCCCAGCCGCCCCGAAACCCTAGCCGCGCCCAGCCCCAGCCCCGCCGCCGCCGCCGCCGCCCCGCCGCCGATCCGCCGGAGCCGCGCGTCGCCCGAGGTTTGCCGCACCTCGAATTCCGTGCCGTTTTTAAAAAAATAATAATTCCGTTCGTCCTTTTTCTTTTTCGTCGGATTTTTCCACGGTTATTTTCTGATCGCAATTTCTGATCCGATTTTCGTTGTAGTTTTTCTTTTCGCTCGTTTATCGGAATCAGGCGATTCAAGCGCCTGGAGTTTCGTCTCGAAACCCTCTATCCGAATAATCAACTTAAACAAGTTTTTGCTACTGTAAAATTTGACTTAGGTTCAGATTACTAGAACGAAGTTGTTTTCTTTCGCCATTTGACTTTCTTTGCTTCGTTCGATTTGATTCCTTTTGCCAACCGGAGTTCTTAAGTTGAACCTTCTGGTTAGATCTCTTATTTGAGTTTTACCTTTGCATTAGATGAGTACTTATTGTATGCTTGTTTGTTTGCCTGTGATAGAGTACCCGGAGTGCGCCGCCTATTACTTCAAATCGTTAGGTTTCACGGATCATCAACAAGGCAAGTAACACTTTGATCATACCTTTTCTACAACCCAGTTTTTTGCATTAGATCAATCTTCACACATTGCATGATTAGGATCTAATTAAACTATGGGATGGGAAGTAGATGAGGTAGTACCTATTACCTGTTTATTATCAAACCTTTGGGAGTTACTTCTACGTTGCTTATTATGCCATGCTATGCTAGTAGACGTGGATTGGGTGAGTGAAATCCATGATAGATGTGAGATTGATAATTAATGGTTTATCTAAGGTGGCAACTAACACACATCTGGGTGGATTGAGGCACCTGGGTATTCCAGGACATGCCTGTTTTCTTTTGGACCACCACCCAGGCTCAAAGGGATCATGAGATTTTTCAAACTAGAAACTTCCGTGTGCAGCCACAAGCCATTATGGGCTCTGGCATAGTTGATTAAGTCGTGCGAACTCTTACAGGGTAGACTAGCAGATGTAGGGGAAAGTAGGTGTACCGGTCTATCCATCGTAAGGTGCTAGCGCTTCTGAAAGACTATGTCTCGGTCATCCGTTTCTCAAACACCATGTAGTGCGAGAAATCCAACGGAGGCGATCGAGTCTTGTGGGGAAAAGTGCATAAACCTCTGCAGAGTGTAACAAACTAATCATGATTAGCCATGTCCCCGGTTATGGACATCTTGAGTATCTAGTATCTGGATTATCATGTGAATCTCAACATGTTACTCTAAAATTAATGTTGTTGGGTTAATGATGATGCTTAATTGGGATTGAGAATGCTGTCAACCATTCTCAATGTTTAACAACCACCATGATAGTAATTAAATTTATTCCTTTTCAATTAGGGAAAAATTGGCTTTATGCAAAATTGTAACCATAGAGCTTTCCACCAGCCAAATATGCATATAGTATAGATGTTGCATTCCATTACTCTCTATGTGTTACCTTGCCAGCATATTCCATGTGCTGACCCGTTTTTGGGCTGCAACGTTAATGTTGCAGACTTTTCAGACGACGGTTAAGGAGTTTTAGGTCGTGGTTCTATACTCAGTGATGCCGTTGGAGTTGTTTGACTCACTTATCTTCCAAGCCTTCCGCTGTTATTATTATTAGATGGCCTTAAGCCATATTTATTGTAATAAGTTCTCTTTTATGACACTCGATGTAATAAGTGTGTGATTGCTACTCTACTATAAATCCTCCGAGTACTGTGTAGTGTCAGCATTACTGATCCAGGGATGACACCGGAGCACAGAGATCAGACTGTTTGAGGTCTGGCCGCTACACGCACCCTCCCCCGCTCCACCGCCACCGACGACCCCCCGCACCCTCCCCCGCTCCACCGCCGCCGCCGACCCACCGCACCCTCCCCCGCGCCACCGCCGTCGACGACCCACTGCACCCTCCCCCGCTCCACCGCCACCGCCGACATCCCGCACCCTCCCCCACTTTTTGATGATATTTTTAAATAACAAATTTGATGATATTTTCAAATAAGAAATTTGATGATATTTTCAAATAACAAATTGGATGATATTTTCAATTAAAAATAAAAAAACAAATTTGATGATATTTTCAAAAAAAATGATGATATTTGATGATATCTTCTGTTCTAGCCCTCATGAAAATAACAAATTTGATAAAAAACTAATTATTAGATGCAACAAGAAATAATGAAAAAAAAGTTACTAATGGCGCACCAGAGGCGGGTGCGCCATTGCTATCAGAAAAAAAAGTTACTAATGGCGCACCAGAGGAGGGTGCGCCATTTCTATAAAAAAAACTACTAATGGCGCACCAGAGGGTGGTGCGCCATTGCTATCAGAAAAAAAACTACTAATGGCGCACCAGAGGGTGGTGCGCCATTGCTATAGTGTCTAGCTGGATACACCTTCGCCCGATCCCCCCTTCCCTCTCCCTCGCCAGATCCCCCTTCCCTCCCCCGCCGCAACCGCTCTGACGACCCCCGGCCCGCTCCGACGACCCCCGCGCCCGCTCCACACCCGCTCCGGCTCCCCCGCGCCCGCTTCGACGACCCCCGCGCCCGCTCCACACCCTAGCACCTCCCCACTTCCCCTCCCCTCGTGCTACTTCACCCGACTAGGTCGTCCCCGTCGACACCTCATCGTCCCCGCGACCACCGTCGTCCCCGCACCCCACCAAGGAGTCCAGGAGCTTTGCAGTGTTCTTCTACGTCATCTACAGCCAGCCGTTCGAGCTCGACGACTCTGCATCGTGCGGATCAAGGTCTTCTTCCACCTCCGGCCACCGCGGCCCCACCGTCGATTCGCGCCACCTTGTCAACCCCGGCCCCGCACGAGCTCGCCATCGTCTTCCTCTCGGTGAGTTGCACAAGTTCCCCTCCCCCCCCTCTTGGTGACCTGGCTGTCTGGCTTAAGTTGGAGGCTACAATGGAAGATTTCATTCAGAAAAAAATACAGGCTTCAAAGATGATTTTTTCTTACTATTGCCATGTTTTTTCAATTTATCAAGCTCCAGCACAAATATCCGATAGTATTTGGGCTGCAGTTAGTGTACTAATTAGTTGGATATTTGAGTAGTATTGGCAACAGTAATAACTTTTACATGTTTGCATTGCTTCCAAGAGTAACAGCAGGTGCTTAGGACACCTTTAGGAGATCTACTCATCTCTAATCATGCTACTCAAGGATAGGAACCGTAGGCTTCTCTAATCTGCGTGTGCTAGGTTGTTCTACAGTTCAAGATTTACTCCTTAATTGAATTTTGTAACTAACAAACCTAGCTCTTGCAAGTAACAACATGTTCAAGATCAAGGTTGACAGTATGTTCTGACAGTATAAGAGTAGGAATTCTGTGTTGTTTCTAAAAGCTCTACAATATCCAGATTTTATGATATTTGTACATCCAGTTTTTGTGGTTAGATATCTGATAGTATAAGAGTATGTTCTGACAGTATAAGAGTAGTATAAGAGTATAAGAGTAGTATATCCAGTTTTTGTGGTTAGATATCTGAATTGAGAAAAAACATAGCTTTTGCGGTCTCCATATACTACTAATACTACTACTGTATTTCATTTCAAAGTTCAAAATGATGGTACTGAGATTTTCATTTCCAATGAGTGATGTTTTTCCTAGCAGTACAAAAATAGCAGTAGCCATGTACTAGGAGTGCATTTTTTTCTAGGGTGATGGATAGATCTAGTGAGTACTACATTGCTTTTGTCCAACTTTTGATAGGACCAAGGAAATGAGTGCTCCAAAGCATGCCCATGCGTTTGCCCCCCTTCTCTTGGGCCTAGTCTTCTCCCCCTCTTTATGTCCTTTTCTTTTGAACAGGAAAAGAGGGTCATAACCCTTGTAATTATGCACAAGCTCTTTGCTTTATACCCACAAAAAATGTTGGTTCATGGCTGGCTAACTGCAGGTCCAGCAAACTGGTAGGTGGGTGTAGATGCTTGAATTGCATAGGGCCAACTAACTGCCCCTTGAAGGGGGTAAACAAGATGTTGTTGATACATAAATGTAGTTTTCAGTATTCTGTCCAAACTGAAAACTGTTAAAAAGACCTTGTGTTTTTTGGTCAAAATCTGCATGTAAAACTGAAATAATCTCCTAGTAGCTAACTGTTATGGACAATTGTCAATTTTCTGTAATGATGATGGAACATTATAAAGCATTGTACTCCAGTGTATATGAAGGATACAAATAATTTAGCAACTTCTCTGGTTTTATAAAGTTGTTCTTATATGGGTGAAACTTCACTTGTTTTTAGGCTAGTGCAGGGTGTTGCTTCTTCTGTATGGGCCAACTATGTCCCAAATAAATTGTTCCTTCTTCTGAATTTGACAAGTAATGACTTGCAAAGATGATGATCATCTTGCTAGTTTGCTGGGTTTTGTCTCCGACCATTGTGTCGTGATGAATTTGCAGGTACCCCGAGAGGCCCTTGAGTTTGCCGGAATGTCGATTAACTTCCATTCCGGCAAATTCGGGTACTCCATATGTCCTATTTTCAGCAAAGGTCATGCTGAAATTTGCTAAAAATAGGACATATGGGGTACTTGCGACTAATGCATGGGCCGGGGTATCTTAGTACTTAATTAAGTAGGATCAACTGCCCCGCCATTCTTGTTGCATTAATCCATAGGTGGCAATAGAGCCAAGTGATTAGGCCCAACTTAGAATTCTCCTTAGCATCGATAAACCCTAGATGATAAACCCAACATAGGTGGCAATAGAGCCAAGTGATTAGTGCCAAGTGATTAGGCCCAACCTAGGGTGCCTCGGCATCGATAAACCCTAAATGATGAAAACTTAACTTGGCTTCTATAGGGTGCCTCGGTGTCGATGAGAACCTAAATGATGTACGCTTAGGCTTTTAGGGTGCCTCGGCATCGACAAACCCTAAATGATAAAAGCTTAGCTTTTAGGATGCCTCAGTGTCGACAAACCCTAAATGATGAGACCATGATCTTGTTCCTTGACAATAACCAACTTTTTGACCAAACTTTTTTCCTATTTAGAGCGAAACATGGACCACAACGATGAGGCCGGCGGTTCGGGCGGCAAGCAATTCTGGGAGCTGTCCCAGGAGTTGGAGGAAGAACCTCACCGCTATGAGGACGCCGCGGAAGACACCGATCCTGACTACACAACCCCTAGTGGCGTCGGGGATGACACCACTGATGATGGCACCGCGGATGCCACCACTGATGATGGCGGCGCACACACACAGATGGCATCCAACCGAAGAGGCAACGGAAGGACCGGCGCCCGAATGTGCTCGGCACCATCAGGGAGGAATTTACTGAAGTGAACCCCGACGGGCATCCGACGGTGCCCAAACACGTAGTCAAGGGGTACTCGATTCAGCTCGGGTGCATTCTCCGGAGCACCGCCTTGATCAACACCGAGAACCTAAGCCATAAGGACCGAGGGAATTTGCGCAGCCTCCTCTTCACGAAGCTGCACGAACGACACAAGTTCCCCGCTGAGTTCGCAAACACACGCCTCTCGGGTAATAAAGTGAACGGTGCCGCCCTCACAACAATGAGCACGACCCTGTCTACTTGGAAAAGCACGGTGAAGGCAATGATTGACAAAGGTGATAGTTATGAGAAGATCAAGGCGAAATATCCTTTTATTAGCGAAGATGACTACAAGGAGTTCAAGATCAAGTGCAATAGCCCCACAACATCCGAATCAAGTCAGTGGGGGAAAGAAATGCGGCAGTTGAACATAGGGGTCCACCAACTCGGTCCCGGCGGTTATAGAGTGGCGGAGCCTATATGGGATAAGGAGGACGCGGAGCGTGCCGAGCAAGGCCTACCGCCCCGCTTCGAGAAATACAGTGACAAGCAGACCAGGAACTTTCTCAGGGCCCTGTACAAGGAGGACCCGGTAACAAAGGAGCTTACCACGGATCCAAAGACCAAGGAGCTTGAGCTTGTTCTGGTAAGGAATACACCCCCGCATAATTAGCTCCATATGGTTGCATTCTAATTAATCCCCAATATTTCTAAATGGTTCATGTTCCTTCCACAGGACAAAGAAAGCAGTAGCGCGGGGTTGTCTCAGAGCTTCCCTTTCGACACCCCTTTGAATAGGGCATTGACCGTAATGAAAAACAGGGATAAGCTCAATAAGCCAACGTCAGCTGGTCGTGTGGCCGTCAAAGGCTTGTCCACAAAATGGTCGTCATACTATGCCGCTGGTGGGCGAAAGGAGAAAAAGACAAGCTCGGAAAGCCAGTCGCGCGAGGTTGAAGCAATCAAGGCGCAAGTGGCGCGGATTCCGGAGATGGTCCAAGAGCAAGTGCAACAACAACTGGGATCGACGCTCACCGGCATTATGCCTACCTTGATTCATGGGATAACGACGTGGATTGCGGGTGGCCAACAGGGGCCGCCCCCGATTCCCAACTTCACGGCCAGCAACTCGCACAACGCGCAGGCGGCGCCATTGGTGTCTCCGGTGGCGGCTGTATTGGTGTCTACGGCTGTGGCGCCATTGGTGTCTCCGGCGGCGGCGGTATTGGTGTCTCCGACACCGGCATTGGAGCTTAATGCACCCGTGTGTACACCGGCCGGCACCTTGCCAGCAAGCGGCCCCTCCGTCAGTTGCACGCCCGCCGTTGGCGGTGCCTCGACATTAGCCGAGCTCGACGGCATCACTGTAAATAAGCCTCTCGGCCGAGGACTTCATCTCCTTTCCTTTGACTGGGCATCCCTGACGCCCTACATGTTTTCGCAGGGCGCCGCCGACGTTCCTTGCACTCTCCTGCACTTCGTGGGCGGCGAGTTGGTCAATGTCGCCAAGGGCAGAATCGTTCAACCGGGCAACCCCGTGTTCCACAGTAATCCGATGCCACCCACAATGTATAGGGTTGAAGTGGTTCGGGTGCTGCCAGGCTGCGACGAGCTGTTACCTCCGATTCGACCTGCTGGGGCCGATGAAGAAGATGAGATGACCCTCAGCGCCTGCGTAAGCTGGCCCCTGCTTTGGCCGAAGAGCCAGATTCGTTTGGGGGCGGGGGACACCACCCCACAGACAAGACCGCCAGTCATGCCGGCGCCAAGCCATGGCAAGAACGCCGCAACGCTACCGGACATGCCGGACATCCCTATGGCACAGGATCAGGACATGCATATGGCACAGGATCCGGACGACGACGACAACGACGATGGTACATTTACCAACATCGATAAGTACTTTGCCGAACATGGGTATGGTGACGAGTTCTGCGGGCCTCCTTCTCAAGAACCCAAACAAGACGACTGCGATCTAGCTGGTACGGCGGAGAAACCCAATTGCAACAGGCGTCGTTTGGCGTTCAGTTCTCAGGAGACGCCTCTAGCTGCCGCCTTCACCGAGCCTCAGATAGCGGAGGTGCCAAATATTATCAGCCCAACACGCTCAAAAAGGAGGTCTGTGAGCAGAACTCGGTCCCATTACAACAGATCAAGAAGAAGGGCCGGAAACGGCATACTAAAAAGGCCGCCGGTGCGAGCCAGCCGGCACCGAGTACGATCCGTGCTCAGGACGGGCCACCTTCACCTAAGGATATCTCGAGGAGGGTGCATGTGGCGGGTAGGGCGATGCTACCGACAAATATACTCAATGCCGCAACCGGTGCTATGCAGAGTCTGCACGACAGTGTTCTTTCTTTGGGGAAGCGGCGTCTCAGAGAGAATGATGTGGCATACCTAGTTTTCGTGGCCAAGGTGCCAGAGGGAAAGGGCTTTGTGGATGGCGCCATCGGGGGTACGATCAACCTTCATCCGCTGAACTACACCTTCGTTCGGCTGTTTTCGCTGAGTATGGAGATGCGGATCATTAGAGACAAGACCCCGGACATCGTGATCGTCAACCCCTTCTACATGCGTGCCAAGCTCTTGAGCAGCGCTGGGGACCGCCAAGTCGCGAGTTCACACCACGAAGACGTCATTCTGGCAAACCCAGATAAGGATAACTTCCTTGTGGCTTACTTTCCCGAGTAAGTCATCCCTTAACCGCCCCGTAACATATGATTTCTTAGATTTCGATCGTTCTTTTTTTTCTAACATTCCGTGTTCTGTGCAGTGACACACATTGCACACTCATCCTCTTAAGCCCGGAATATTCCATGGCCACGTATTTCGACCCGAACCGTAACTCCAAGATAGACTACACAAATATCAAGAAAGTTCTTGATGATGTTCTCCCCGGATACGCAAAATCTGGAGGCACCTTCACCAGGGCAGTTCGTAAGTACGGCAAGAACGTGTTCGCCCACAATACGACGTTCTGCTGCGTCAAGCAGCCGCCTGGCGGTCAGAAGGATGCCTACTACGCCCTGCATCACATGCGGGCGATCGTAAGGGACCATCATCACCTTCTGCTACCAAATAATCTGAAAGACTGGGCCGCGAGCTTGTCGGCAATCCAGGACGCAGACATCAAACAAGAATTCTTTCGCATCCAGTCGGAGTTTGCAGACATCATCCATCAAGATGTCCTTCATACCTCGGGGCAGTTCTTCCTCAGATATCAACCGTCCAACATTGAGATAGACGGAATGCTACAAATGTAGTCTGACAACGCCCGCGATTTCATGACCATCACGACAGACGGAGGCTTCATCCACGCTCCTGTCCATGAGTCGAGTCGAAAGTAGTGATGTGTAGTTCTAAAACATTGATTGGCTCATGTTGTAATTAAACTTTAATGAATTGTATGTCTCTTTGGTTTGGACAGTCGTTCAACTTAGATGTAATCGATGCTATTTATTAGTAGGACCATGAATCGTGCTATTAATGTCTTGCTTTTCTCTTCCGATCCTTTTGTTGCATACTTATATATTGCTTATGTATGTATTGTTTGTTGTTTGGCTTGTGCATAGAGATGCCGTCGTATGTCCTGTACAAGGGTAAGGTTCCCGGAGTCTACGACGACTGGGAGGAGTGTCGGAGACAGGTTCACCGTTTCAGCGGAAACAGTTACAAAGGGTACACCACTAGGGCGGAGGCGGAATCTAGATACGCCCGCTATCTAGCGCGAGAGAGGAGGGAGCGTTGGAGGAACCGGATGAAGACCAGTTTCATCGCGATGATGCTCTTCGTGATGACCGTAGCTCTCTTCTATGTGATGGTAGTTTAGATGATCGATATCAACTTGTAATGTGAAGACAAACTCGATACTCGCGGTCTCGAGACTTGTAATGTTTTATCTTTGTTCGGTCTTTTGAATTAGGAGACTAATATGATGAATTGTATTCGGAGACTAATCTTCTATTGTATTCGATGAATCTGCTGTTGCTGTGTGCTACTGTCTATATTCTGCCAAATAATATATTTTGTAACCTGTGCAAAAATCAGAAAAGTAAAAAAAATAAGACCTAATATTCATACTAATGGCGCATCACTACAGAGTGCGCCATTAGTATGCCAAGTATACTAATGGCGCATCCATCCGCAGTGCACCATTAGCGTGCCAAAGCACATGGTTAAATATGGCCCCTGGGAGGCATACTAATGGCGCATGGTGTTATATACTAATGGCGCACCAGTGGTGCGCCATTAGTAATAAATACTAGTGGCGTGATACTAATGGCACACCAGTGATGCGCCATTAGTAGGCCTTTTCCTAGTAGTGATGTGTGTATGACATGGGGGCCCCACCCCCTATTGACCACTCAAACGCTGACTGGTCAACTAGGCCCCCTTGGCCCACATGTCATTCTCCATGTACACTTCTATGTACACAGAGCTGGGTACACATAGCAATTTGTTATTTAATTTCGAATTAAAATAATTTTAGAATATTGGTAAAACTTTAGAAATTAATCCGTAACTCGGATGAAAAAGTTTTATACATGAAAGTTGCTCAGAAAAATATGACGAACCCGAATACGCAGTACGTTCGTCTATCGCATGCCCCTAGCATAGCGAACATGCAACCGTCCCCCTCCGTTTCACCTGTCCGAAAATGCCAAACCGCGTACGGAGTAGCCATGCATTAGAACACCCCTAGCTTTGTGTTTCATCTTGTCATGCATAGTATTGCACCTGTTTGCTCTGTATTTATTGTTTCTCCCTCCTCTTCTCTCCGGTAGACCCCGAGACCGCTGCTGATGCCACTGTGATCGGCTACGTCGATGACAACTCTTCTTCCCTTTTAGTGGAGCTTCCAGGCAAGCCCCCCCCCCTTTGATCATCCTGATATCGTCCATTCCATTCTCTCATGTTTCCATTAGATTTTGGTACTGTAATTGATTGCTCCTATTCTGATGCATGGCCTGCTTTTGGTAACGTGCTCATTGTACCTTACCTACTTATCCTAAACTGCTTAGTATAGGTTGGATAGTGATCCATCAGTGACCCCCACCTTGTCCTTCTTGCCCCTGCTTCATCATCGACGACTCAATCAACGTGATCGATGACCAAAGCTTGACACCTCACATCACATCACACCCCTTTTGTTGCTCGACTCTGCAGAGTTACTATCGAGTGCCGAGGGTGATACCTCGCAACGCACTTCTGATGATAATTTTGTAGTGTAGCTATTCGGTCATGGTCATCGAGGGTGATTCCTCCTTGATCACTCCTGATATGACTCTATCGTTCAACCTCTCAGGTGTGGATCTTGAGGGTGGTTCCTCCCATGTTCATCTTGATGATTACATTGAGTGGAATCCACCAAGGGTGATTCCTTGGGTTTTCCCCTTGATGTTTTGGACACAAGGTTACCCAGACTTTACTTGAGACCGTTGTTGACGTCGGGTCGGCCCTGAGGGGTACTCGCGAGTTGATGTGAAAGTCAGGCAGGCCCGTAGAGCACCCGCGAGTTTTCTACGAGGCACGGCCGGGCATTCTGGTCCCTTGCCGTAAGTCCACGAGATGGGGCGACGGGGTCACATTATCGCGACTCTCTGCTCGTCTCCGCGAGCCCCCAATGCACTAACAGGTTTGGGTATTTGTTCTGAGTTGGCCTCTGGCCTTTAAGCACTAAGCACCACACGAGAATAGATATGGGACTCGACGTTGCAGTATCAACCGAAGCTTTGTCAGACGTCCAGTTAAACATGGAAGCACGGTCGAATCGTGCTAGCCATCTGAGGCGGTGCCTGGTATCCACCCTGCGCACAACGACCCGGAGTGCAACGGGCGATGGGCCCAAGAACCCGGATTGCTTAGGATGTAGACCGGCGGGGACCTCTCTGCTGAGCCTAGGTAGGGCTGCGACGTGTTGATCTTCCGAGGCCGGTCATTGACCCCAGAAAGGTGAGTCTGGCCAGAGTAATCAAGCATGTTGGGGTAACGTGGTGCACCCCTGCAGGGAAGTTATATATTCGAATACCGTGTCCATGGTAATGAACGTTCAGACTTGTATCCTGATGATACCTCTCCAACGTATCTATAATTTTTGATTGTTCCATGCTATTATATTTTTTTGGATGTTTAATGGGCTTTAATATATCTTTTTATATTATTTTTGGGACTAACCTACTAACCAAAGGCCCAGTGCAAATTGCTGTGTTTTTCCCTATTTCAGTGTTTCACAGAAAAGGAATATCAAACGGAATCCAAACAGAATGAAACCTTCGGGAGAGTTATTTTTGGAACAAACGTGATCCAGGAGACTTGGAGTGGATGTCAAGAAAGAAGCGATGAGTCCACAAGACAGGAGGACGCGCCCAGGGGGGTAGGCACGCCTCCCACCCTTGTGGGCCCCTCACAGCTCCACCGACGTACTTCTTCCTCCTATATATACCCATATACCCCGAAAACATCCAGGAGCACCACGAAACCCTATTTCCACCGCCGCAACCTTCTGTACCTATGAGATCCCATCTTGGGGCCTTTTCTAGTGCTCTGCTGGAGGGGGAATCGATCACGGAGGGCTTCTACATCGACACCATAGCCTCTCCGATGATGTGTGAGTAGTTTACCACAGACCTTCGGGTCCATAGTTATTAGCTAGATGGATTCTTCTCTCTCTTTGGATCTCAATACAAAGTTCTCCTTGATTCTCTTGGAGATCTATTCGATGTAATTCTTTTTGCGGTGTGTTTATTGAGATCCGATGAATTGTGGGTTTATGATCAAGATTACCTATGAACAATATTTGATTCTTCTCTAAAATATTTTATGTATGATTTAAATATCTTTGCAAGTCTCTTTGAATTATCAGTTTGGATTGGCCTACTAGATTGATCTTTCTTGCAATGGGAGAAGTGCTTAGCTTTGGGTTCAATCTTGCGGTGTCCTTTCCCAGTGACATCAGGGGCAGCAAGGCACGTATTGTATTGTTGCCATCGAGGATAAAAAGATGGGGTTTATATCATATTGCTTGAGTTTATCCCTCTACATCATGTCATCTTGCCTAATGCGTTACTCTGTTCTTATGAATTTAATACTCTAGATGCATGCTGGATAGCGGTCGATGTGTGGAGTAATAGTAGTAGATGCAGAATCATTTCGGTCTACTTGTCGCGGACGTGATGCCTATATACATGATCATGCCTAGATATTCTCATAACTATGCGCTTTTCTATAAATTGCTCGACAGTAATTTGTTCACCCACCGTAGAATTTGCTGTCTTGAGACAAGCCACTAGTGAAACCTATGGCCCCCGGGTCTATTCTCCATTATATTATTCTCCCATCAACAAGCCATTTTTGTCACCATTTATTTTGCAATCTTTATTTTCCAATCTATACAACAAAAGTACCAAAAATATTTATCTTATTATCTCTATTAGATCTCACTTTCGTAAGTGACTATGAAGGGATTGACAACCCCTTTATCATGTTGGTTGCAAGGTTCTTGTTTGTTTGTGTAGGTACGAGGGACTTGCGTGTAATCTCCTACTGGATTGATACCTTGGTTCTCAAAAACCGAGGGAAATACTTATGCTATTGTGCTGCATCACCCTTTCATCTTCAAGGGAAAACCAACGCAAGCTCAAGAGGTAGCACCTGATCTATTACGACTAGAACTGGTTACTTGAGATATGTGATGGAGATGTTGGCTCCGAGATTGCATTCTCGTAGGGAGTTGAGGAAGGATCTTTGGGCGTTAATTCTACAACATGTTTGTTAAATATAAACTGCTATTCTTTACTCTTCTACATGCTGCAGGATGCTTGGAGCTGCTTGAAGATGCTTGTCGTCGATAGGCTAGGCCTTCCCCTCTATTTTGGCTTTCTGCAGTTCAGTCCATAGATACATACCTTCCTTCGATACCAACGCATACTTAGTATAGATCTGATGCTTGAGAGTACTTTGGATGAGTACTCACGGTTGCTTTGCTACCCCTTTTCCCCTTTCTTCCTTCTTTCCGATTGTTGCAACCAGATGCTAGATCCCAGGAGCTAGATGCCACCGCCGACGTCTACCACTACCCTGAGGATAGTACTACGTGGAGACTGCTGATGACCAGGAGTAGTTAGGAGGTCCCAGGTAGGAGGCCTTGCCTCTTCGATCGTTGTTGCTTTTGTTCTAGCCTTCTTAAGGTAGTCTTGTCTAACCTTATGTATGTACTCAGATATTGTTGCTTCCACTGACGCTTGTGTATCGAGCTTGTATTCGAGCCCTCGAGGCCCCTGGCTTGTAATATGGAGCTTCTATTATTGTATTTGTGTTTAGAGTTGTGTTATGATATCTTCCCATGAGTCCCTGATCTTTATCGTACACATTTGCGTGTATGATTATTGTACGAATGAATCGGGGGTGTCACAAGTTGGTATCAGAGCCGACTGCCTGTAGGAAGCCCCTTTCCAACTCCTTGGCCGAACTTGAGTCTAGTCTTTTGAAAGTCTGTTTTACTAACATGGTTGCATGGCTTATGGGCCCACGTCGCCATTGCGTGGTATTAGGATCTTTTATTCCTCATCTATACTCTGGGACTCTGATCTCTCTTCTATTCAGGTTAAATAATTTTGCTAAGTCTAACATTGGGATCTCATGATCACATCCACCCGGTGATTTGTATTACCCCTTTCTCGAATTGAGGGCCAAGATGTGCTTCATAATGTTCATTGACTGCGGGATCCTCTTATCGAGGGCACCCTACGTCGTCACATTCAAATCCCTCGTTCCAGAGGTTTTCCGTGACGTTGATGTAGCATTTGCTATGTCCCGCTATTGTATCCCTCCCTCGCGTGCATATGTGCCGCCTAGTATGTCTAAGGTTCTTTTCTTGTCCGAACTCATACGAACAACGTGTAATTGGCTCTGAATATGCAGCTGTATGTCTTCAATGACTACTGCTTTGTACATACTGTGCCTTTGCTCACTGTTCAGGTTACATCATGGATTACTCCATACACTTTCTCCACCCCTTGCTAAACTACCCCCTATTGCATTTGAGCAAGATGGTTAGACCCACTGGTGTGGTCATGGTGGCGACAATCCACCACCGCCCGAATACATGACGGAATGATACAATAGGTTGACACTGAATCACCAGCTTATGGAAAATGTCATGGCTCAGTTCCCGCACCCCAATATGAATCAACAACCAGCCCTAGTGACACTGCAATACTTTGCGAGTCTCAACCCTGTTAGCTACCGCAGCTTAACGTAGCCCCTTGATGCTAATGATTGGCTCCATGACATCACTCTCGAGATGAAGTCTGCTGATGTAGCCCCTGCCAACTATGTCACCTTCGCGGCTTATTACCTGAAAGGTCCCGCTGCTCAATGGTGGGACAACCACGGTCGTTCCTTACCTGTTGTAACCGCGATCACTTGGCCGGAATTCCAAGTTGCATTCTGTGGGCCAATGTTGAACCAACATGGTTAGTCACAATGTCCCCGTTAAAATTGAGGGTTGAAGTTCCATGTTTCCCCCATTGTTTTGAAGTCGTCCAATATCGACCTCATTCTTGGAATGAAATGGTTGAAAACACATACCGCTTCTATCATTTGCGCCACTAAAACCGTCCATCTACTACATCCATCAAATGAGATAGTAAGCTGCCATGCTCTTCTTCGTAATGCCGAAGCACTAATTTATTCCTTGAATGCATTAAACGCTTCTCCTCTTATGAGAATAGAAAATGCTCCAGTCGTTTGTGAATTCCAGGATGTCTTTCTAGAAGAACTACCCAGTCCATGACCTTTAACTTGTTGCAGTTAAATTTGCACTAAAGTTGTGGCGACGTTTCCTTCTTGGTAATTATTGCGAGATCTTCACCGATCATTAAAGTCTAAAGTATTTGTTACTCAGCTATATCTGGATCTTCATCAACATCGATGGATGAAAACAATTACAGACTATGACTATGGTATTTCTTATACCCCTGGCTAGGCTGATTGATGCCCTCAATCGCAAGTCTTATTGCAACAACCACATGGCTTCTAAAGCTCAACCCCTGCAAGATGATCTCACTTCAGAGAGCATCCGATCCGCGTTCTAGTTCAAACTGAACATCGTGCCCGTCCGAGGGCTATCAAATTTAAAAAAAAATTAGTTGTAAAATCATTCTGAAGATGAAGCCACTTGGGAACGCGAGGATCGTCTTCATCATGAATACCTTGCTTTGTTTCCTTCTACCTCCTAAATCTTGGGACGAGATTTCTTGTAGTGGAGGAGATTTGTAACGTCAAGATAATTAAGCTATAGTAATCCCCTGCTAATGATGCCACGTCATCATTTTCATTGTTGCTAAATCCTCCTTGGATTCAATCTGGTTCAAACTCAAATTCAAATTAAAGTCCAAGATTCAAATTTCTCATACATGAAAACAAAATGTTCAAAGTGTTGTAAATAATCCCTGGATATTTGTCATGTTTTAATCCATGTTTGATAAATTATTTAAATGCCCTTAAATGAATAAAACAGGGGTCAAACAATATTTTCAATCATTTTTAAAGTTATAAAAATTCTAAGGCTTTCCAACTACTTCTACAACTTCTGGAGGCAGTGCTAAATATTACATAATAATTATTGAGACAAGTTACACATTTTACAGAAGTCTTTTGGAGCAAAAAGAAAATGCAAAATAGAAAAGACAAAAGGAAAACACCACTGACCACCCTTGGGCCTCGGCCAATACTACCTCTTGAGCACTGTGTTGGTTTTCCCTTGAAGAGGAAAGGGTGATGCAATAAAGTAGCATAAGTATTTCCCTTAGTTTTTGAGAACCAAGGTATCAATGCAGTAGGGGATCATGCTCGAGTCCCACGCACCTACACAAACAAATAAGAACCTCGCAACCAGCGCGATAAAGGGGTTGTCAATCCCTTCACGGTCACTTACGAGAGTGAGATCTGATAAATATGATAAGATAACATTTTTGGTATTTTTATGATAAAGAGAAATAAAGATTCAAAGTAAAATAAACGGCAATAGAAATAGCTACATGTTGAAAGATTAATATGATGGAAGATAGACCCGGGGGGCATAGTTTTCACTTGTGGCTTCTCTCAAGAGCATAAGTATTACGGTGGGTAAACGAATTACTGTCGAGCAATTGATAGAATTGAGCATAGTTATCAGAATATCTAGGTATGATCATGTATATAGACATTACGTCCGTGACAAGTAGACCGAAACGATTCTGCATCTACTACTATTACTCCACACATCGACCGCTATCCGGCATGCATATAGAGTATTATGTTCATATGAACAGAGTAATGCTTTAAGTAAGATGACATGATGTAGAGGGATAAACTAATGCAATATGATATAAACCCCATCTTTTTATCCTCGATGGCAACAATACAATACAATACGTGTCATTTCCCTTTCTGTCACTGGGATTGAGCACCGCAAGATTGAACCCAAAGCTAAGCACTTCTCCCATTGCAAGAAAGATCAATCTAGTAGGCCAAACCAAACTGGTAATTCGAAGAGACTTGCAAAGATAAACCAATCATACATAAAATAATTCAGAGGAGATTCAAATATTTTTCATAGATAAACTTGATCATAAACCCACAATTCATCGGATCTCGACAAACACACCGCAAAAGAAGATTACATTGAATAGATCTCCAAGAAGATCGCGGAGAACTTTGTATTGAGATCCAAAGAGAGAGAAGAAGCCATTTAGCTAATAGCTATGGACCCATAGGTCTGAAGTAAACTACTCACACATCACTGGAGAGGCCATGGAGTTGATGTAGAGGCCCTCTGTGATCAATGCCACCTCTGGCGGAGCTCCGGAAAAGGCCCCAAGATGGGATCTCTTGGGTACAGATGGGTGCGGCAGTGGAATTAGGTTTTCGTTCTACCCCTGGATGTTTGGGGGTACGTGGATATATAGGAGGAAGAAGTAGGTCGGTGGAGCAACGAGGGGGCCACTAGGGTGGAGGGCGCACCCAGGGGGTAGGCGCGCCCCCTGCCTCGTGGCTTCCTCGATCGTTTCTTGACTCCCACTCCAAGTCTCTTGGATCATGCTTGTTGAGAAAATCACGTTCCCGAAGGTTTCATTCCGTTTGGACTCCGTTTGATATTCCTATTCCGCGAAACACTGAAATAGGCAATAAACAACAATTTGGGCTGGGCCTCCGGTTAGTAGGTTAGTCCCAAAAATGATATAAAACTATAAAATAAAGCCCTTTGACATCCAAAATAATATAATAGCATGGAGCAATCAAAAATTATTGGAGACGTATCAAGCATCCACAAGCTTAATTCCTGCTTGTCCTCGAGTAGGTAAATGATAAAAGAAGAATTTTTGATGTGGAGTGCTTTCTAACATATTTCTCAATGTAATTTTTTATTTATTGTGGCATGAATGTTCAGATCCGAAAGATTCAAGATAAAAGTTTAATATTGACATAAAAATAATAATACTTCAAGCATACTAACTAAGAAATCATGTCTTCTCAAAATAACATGGCCAAAGAAAGTTATCCCTACAAAAGCATATAGTCTGGCTATGCTCTATCTTCACCATACAAAATATTTAAATCATGCACAACCCCGATGACAAGCCAAGCAATTGTTTCATACTTTTGATGTTCTCAAACCTTTTCAATCTTCACACAATATATGAGCGTGAGCCATGGATATAGCACTATATGTGGAATAGAATGGTGGTTGTGGAGAAGACAAAAAAGGCGAAGATAGTCTCACATCAACTAGGCGTATCAACAGGCTATGGAGATGCCCATCAATAGATATTGATGTGAGTAGGGATTGCCATGCAACGGATGCATTAGAGCTATAAGTATATGAAAGCTCAACAAAAGAAACTAAGTGGGTGTGCATCCAACTTGCTTGCTCATGAAGACCTAGGGCATTTTGAGGAAGCCCATCATTGGAATATACAAGCCAAGTTCTATAATGAAAAATTTCCCACTAGTATATGAAAGTGATATCATAGGAGACTCTCTATCATGAAGATCATGGTGCTACTTTGAAGCACAAGTGTGTAAAAAGGATAGTAGCATTGTCCCTTCTCTCTTTTTCTCTCATTCACATTTTTTTATTTGGGCCTTTTTTCTCTCTTTTTTCTTTCTTTTTGGCCTCTTTTTTTTGTCCGGAGACTCATCCCGACTTGTGGGGGAATCATTGTCTCCATCATCCTTTCCTCACTTGGGACAATGCTCTAATAATGATGATGATCACACTTTATTTACTTACAACTCAAGAATTACAACTCAATACTTAGAACAAAATATGACTATGTGAATGGCTCCGGCGGTGTACCGGGATGTGCAATGATGCATGAGTGACATGTATGAAGAATAATGAACAGTGGATTTGCCACAAATACGATGTCAACTACATGATCATGCAAGCAATATGACAATGATGAAGCGTGTCATAATAACGGAATGGTGGAAAGTTGCACGGCAATATATCTCGGAATGGCTATGGAAATGCCATAATAGGTAGGTATGGTGGCTGTTTTGAGGAAGGTATATGGTGGGTTTATGGTACCAGCGAAAGTTTCACGATACTAGAGAGGCTAGCAATGGTGGAAGGGTGAGAGTGTGTATAATCCGTGGAATCAACATTAATCATAAAGAACTCACATACTTATTGCAAAAATCTATTGGTTATCGAAACAAAGTATTACGCGCATGCTCCTAGGGGGATAGATTGGTAGGAAAAGACCATCGCTCGTCCCCGACCGCCACTCATAAGGTAGACAATAAGTAAATAAATCATGCTCCGACTTCATCACATAACGGTTCACCATACGTGCATGCTACAGGAATCACAAACTTTAACACAAGTATTTCTCAAATTCACAACTACTCAACTATCATGACTCTAATATCACCATCTCCATATCTCAAAACAATTATCAAGTATCAAACTTCTCATAGTATTCAATGCACTTGTTTGAAAGTTTTTATATTAAAGCAAATTTCCATGTTGTTCTAAAGGACTCTCAAAATAACATAAGTGAAGCATGAGAGATCAATTATTTCTATAAAATGAAACCACCGTCGTGCTCTAAAAGATATAAGTGAAGCACTAGAGCAAAAACTATATAGCTCAAAAGATATAAGTGAAGCACATAGAGTATTCTAATGAATTTCAAATCATGTGAGCCTCTCTCAAAAGGTGTGTACAGAAAGGATGATTGTGGTAAACTAAAAAGCAAAGACTCAAATAATACAAGATGCTCCAAGAAAAACACATATCATGTGGTGAATAAAAATATAGCTCCAAGTAAAGTTACCGATAGAAGAAGACGAAAGAGGGGATGCCTTCCGGGGCATCCCCAAGCTTAGGCTTTTTGGTGTCATTGAATTTTACCTTGGGGTGCCATGGGAATCCCCAAGCTTAGGCTCTTGCCACTATTTGTTCCATAATCCATCAAATCTATACCCCAAACTTGAAAACTTCACAACACAAAACTCAAAATAGAAAATCTCGTGAGCTCCGTTAGCGAAAGAAAACAAAACACCACTTCAAGGTACTGTAATGAAATAATTCTTTATTTATATTGGTGTTAAACCTACTGTATTCCAAATTCTCTTTTTTTTATAAACTCTTTTACTAGCCATAGATTCATCAAAATAAGCAAACAACACACCAAAAACAGAACAGTCTGTAGTAATCTGTAGCTAACGCAAACTTCTGGAACCCCAAAAATTCTAAAAAAAAATTCTGGACGTGAGGAATTTATTTATTAATCATCTGCAAAAATAATTAACTAAATATAGCTTTCCAAATAAAAATGGCAGCAATTCTCATCAGCGCTAAAGTTTCTATTTTTTACAGCAAGATCAAAAAGACTTCCCCCAAGTCTTCCCAACGGTTCTACTTGGCACAAACACTAATTAAACACAAAAAACACAACCAAAAAAAGGCTAGATAAATTATTTATTACTAAACAGGATAAAAAAGCAAGGAATAAAAATAAAATTGGGTTGCCTCCCAACAAGCGCTATCGTTTAACGCCCCTAGCTAGGCATAAAAGCGAAGATAGATCTAGGTATTACCATCTTTGGTAAGAAATTTTTCAATAAGACACCTATAACCCTTAGGGGTTTCTTTCTTTTTATTAATTATCAAACTCCTTGGCACTAAATAAAGAAAATCATTTGTAGCAAACGGTTCCTTAATGATAGCAAAAAGATTGGGATGAACACTTATTGATTTTAAATCCGCAGTTTCCTTAATAGAGGATTCACCCTTATTTTTAGGATCATAAACAAGTTTGGCAATTTTGGTAGGAGGATTTGGGGTATTTTGAACGGAAGAAAAATCGGACCCCAAGTTGGTGATAATTCCCTCAAGTTCATCGATTCTAGTAGAATCTTGATCTATTCTTTTATTACCTATGGGTTCTTTTTCCTTAAAACTTTTTAGAGTAATTCCCACCTTAGATCCATATTGGGTAATTTGGTTGTGGATCTTTTTATCCAAATTCTCAATCAACTCTATAGTAGCAACTTTATTCTCAATAATTTCAAGCCATTGCATCACATGTTCCAAAGTTAAAATAGTTCCATTAACCAAAAGAGGTGGTGGGCAAACAAATCTAAGGTGGAAGAAGAACGGAAGTAGATTGCTTCCTAGTGGATCTATTTTGCGCATTGCAAATTCTGTACCAAGCATCTTTTAGACTTTCTCCCTCCCTTTGTTTAAAATTAAGAATTTCATTCTCGGGAGACAAAGGAGTAGATAAAGGACTAGCCATAACGACGAAGCAAGTGGAAAAGAGGCAAATGGCAAGAGAGGGAGAAAGGAAAAGAGGGCGAATAAAACGGCAAGGGTGAAGTGGGGGAGAGGAAAACGAGAGGCAAATGGCAAATAATGTAATGCGAGGGGTAAGAGTTTGTGATGGGTACTTGGTATGTCTTGAGTTGTGCGTAGAGTCTCCAGCAACGGTACCAGAAATGGCTCGTTGTCGGGAGTCAAATCTTGACTTGAATTGGCGCGAATCTCCCCGGCAACGGCGCTAGAAATCCTTCTTGCTACCTCTTGAGCACTGCGTTGGTTTTCCCTTGAAGAGGAAAGGGTGATGCAGTAAAGTAGACACTACAAAAAAAATACACTTCCATGATGATACGTGTTTGTCACAGTAGGTCGCATTTTCTGTCATGCATGTACATCCATGACGATTTTATGACAGAATCAAGATAGTCATACCTGTGCTGTCATAGAAGTGTTCCATGACATTACCAAAATTATCATCACAGAAGTGTCCACTTCCATGACGATAAATCCTGCGTCACAGAAGTGCTTTCGTCTAGGGTGACCGACACATGGCATCCACCATAACGGAACATCGTTAAGCTTCGGGTCGGGTTTTGGATCCCATAACTCGTTAACAGCCTCGACCAATGGGGATTTTCCACATGTAAAATCATCATTGGCTGGAGGAAACACGGGTCGGCTCATCGTTGGGACAGATGTCATCCACTCATTGGACAGAAGGCGCCTATGATACGTCGACACGTGGCACGGCCCACCAGAGGCCCATTCCTGTGAAAAGGCTAGCCCGTTTGACTTGGTTAAAAGGTGGCGGGCCGGCCCATGTAAAGCATGTTAACGACCTGTTCGCATATAGCCCATTTACAGCCCGGTAACCCAAGGCCCATTACGCCCTATCCGTATTAGGCCTAGTAGCGTCATCTGGGCCACCCAATATGATTCCAGCCTATTTTCACTTCTGGCCCATGTATGGCCCATGACGTCTTTCGGCCCATATGAGGCCCTATGTAACTCTTGGCCTATTAACGGCCCGTGGTGAAACTGGCCCATAATGAACAGTGTATCACTTTATACCCATTAACGGCCCGTGTTGAAACTGGCCCGTAATGAACAGTGTATCACTTTATACCCATTAACGGCTCGTTATTCCGTTGGGCCGTTTCCAACCCATGTTATCTTTTGGCCTTCTCAGAGCCCATTTATTCTTGGGCTCATTTCCAGCATTCGTTTACTTACGGCCCGTTACTGTCATTTTCTGCTTGTGGGCCAAATTCAGCCCGTGGTTACAGTCGGCCCGTTTGTGGTCTGTTAATACGTTGGGCCGTTTTCATAGCGTCGTCAAATACGGCCTATTAACGATGGCCCGCTATGGTCAGCCCATGAATGGACGATTCCAACTCTAGCCCGTTTACGGCCATAATGCGGCCTGTTATTGGCCCATGTTTGGCCAATCGATCATACTGCCCGTATAAGGCCCATTGATGATACGGCCCGTAGAAGGCCCATTGTTTCTACGGCCCATAGAAGGCCCATTGTTTCTACGGCCCGTAGAAGGCCCACTGTTTCTACGGCCCATAGAAGGCCCACTGTTTATATGGCCCGTAGGAGGCCTAGTGTCACTACAGTAAATATTAGCCCATGGTTATTGTGGCCTAGTTTTAAAAAAATAGGTTATTGCAGCCACTAGCAAACCACGGAAAAAGAACTGCAATGACTACAAGCAAACAAATAAACAAGACAACAAGGAAATAAATAAGAAAGCAACTTATGCTAGGCTATCACGGCTATCACACATATTACATCCATTGGGCATCAAAGTTCGACACCAGTGCAAATAAATGCGCCGACAAAAGAATATACAAAACTGAGAGTACTACAGAAGGCACTAGGCCTGGCCAGGTCGCCCCCCCAAAGAACTGAAGAAGCTGAGTAGACCTCAGTTGTGTCAATGATAGATGCATCAACACTAGATTTAAGGCATGATGGTGCGCACGGCAGTCCTCTGACATCTTCATTGCATCTATGACTTCAAGTTGAGACTAAAGAAGTCGAACTGATTGAGGCAGCGACTGCACAGAGGTTGTCTCACACCTGCTGGTGAGTAGCTTCAACTCACTGTCTTCAACAAGACAGGACCTTGGGGTCATCTCGTTGTCCTCAAGATGGTTTGGCTCACTATCTTCCCTAAAGTTCTACCTGGCGTAAGAGATACGAGTCTGAAAGAGAAACAAGGAGACACGTAACAGGTTTCACAACTATGTAAGCAAATAAATGGACCTGTTCTGCATAAGGAACATGTTTTTACAACTACAATTTGAAACTGGTAGTTGTTGCAAACATCCAATCAGATGTAAACAGCAAAGCAAAAGCAGTGGAGGAAATGATGCCTATCCAAATCTATACTAGAACAAAGTTTGAAGGCTTGAGAAGGATGAACTTACATTACATGTTAACACGGGCTGGACAAAGCCCTTCTCCATGTTGATGGAAGGACAATTCAATAAATTCCCCAAAGAAAATTCTTTATAAGCGTTGCCATTATTCTACATTTTGCAAAGAGTAAATATAGATCAAATAATATTGGAAGAAACAGAGGACAATGAAGCTCAGGTGCAGACTGATGATACATAATCAAATAGCAATTAATTAAGTACATCGTTACAAGGCAAAAGGGAGAGAGGTACTGACAAGAGCAATGCAGAGCCCATTATTGTTTTGAGATCGTATGATCCTTTGAGCAAGGAGATTCATCTGAAATTAGTTTTCATACAAGAGAGAAGGTAAGGCACAAGCAGAAATTTAGGAGTTCAAATTTTGAATTTATATCATAGACAGTTGTCGGATTTCGGGTTCCGGCAGACCCTTGAGGTTCGAACACTGGGGTGTGCGCGGAGATTTTGCCTCCTACCTACCTGCACCCCTCCGCCTCGCTAAGATCTAAGCTATGGGAAGAATGACACACGAGACACAGGGTTTATACTGGTTCGGGCCACCATTGTGGTGTAATACCCTACTCCAGTGTGTGGTGTGGTGGATTGCCTCTTGGGATGATGATGATGAACAATACAAGGAAGAACAGCCTCGCGAGGGTCTGTTCTTGGCTGGGGGGGACGAACCGCTAGGGGGAGTTCAGTCACCCTTCTCTCTCTCGGATTTAGATCCCCCTTCCTACTATGGTGGCTAGTCCTATTTATAGAGGCCCTGGTCCTCTTCCCAAATATCGAGCGGGAAGGAGGCCAACAATGGCGGGCTAATTTGAAGGGGGACAGCTAGTACCAGCTATCCTAACAAAAGTAGTCTTAGCCTGCACAAAGCTCTGGTGGTGACGCCGTCTTGGGCTCCACGATGACCTCCGTCTTGCAGTCCTCCTGGTCTTGGTCTTGTTGCACCGAAATGGCAACCTTTGCCTGATGCCTCGGTACTCCGCGACTGTTCTTGCCCCCTTTGCACCAAAGGGGAAAGGAGGACACTGCGTGAGCTGGCGCTCGCCTGGCGCCCTTGGTCGTCATGGCTTGCGTCACGGGCACCTTGTGAGGTACCCCGCCTTGATCTCTCCGCCTCCTCGCGAGCCAGCCGGGTGAGGCCGTGCCTGAGGAAGCTCCGTGTCGTCCGCCCCGCGAGGCTTGGCCCCTCGCGAGGGTCTTGAGTCTGTGTTGATGAGGATGGGCCGTGCTGGGCCCCCCTTTGAGCCACGCCACAGGCCGCAGGCAGGCAAGTCTGGGGACCCCCGTTCCCAGAACGCTGACAGTAGCCCCCGGGCCCAAGGCGCGCCCGGACTTGGCCGTGCAGGGAGGCGAAAGGGTAAGCGCGAAGCGCCGCGGGCCCTAACAGCCTGCGACCTTGGACGCCGCGTGGCGGTTGATTGGACGTGGGCGTCTCCACTTCCCTATGGCGCCTCGGCAACTGCACGGATTGGACAAGTCCCTGCATGCAAAGCGGGTCATGATTACCTGCGATAGTGGGGGCCGACGGTTGGCCCTCGCCGGATATAAGTACGGATTGGCGCGCGCCCTTCCAGTTCATTCCCCCTTGCTTCTCCTTCTTCTTCATGGCCTCGTCGAGGAGGTTCTCGGCCGCAGAGAAGGGGAAGGCTCGCCGGGTAGAGCCTGTCTCTCCCCCGCCCAAGCGCGGCCGAGGGCGCCCTCGCAAACATCCTGTGGCCACCACGGCAGCTCCCCGCGGCCGCGGAGACGATTTCCAGCATGGTGACCGGCGGACTGCTGCGGCCGGGGGGTGCGCTTCGGTCGCGCGTCCCCCTAGGCCGCGCTTTCGCGCTGCAGAGGTGCTGCCGGAGTTTGTTGTGTGGTCGGCGGAGCCGACTAGCACCCGGCTTCCACTTCCTCGCTTCCTCCTCGGCGAGCTCCCGGGCGGCCTCTTGCTCCAGGCTGACGGCAGCTGCAGCCAGACCTCATGGGCTTCACTAGAGGTCTCCGCAGCCGGGAGCCTGGCCTTGGCCCGCGGTTGGCAGACGTTTGCCCGCGCACGCGGCCTGAGCCGTCGGTGCACCCTGCACTTCAAGTTTGACGGCGATGCCACCCTCTACGTGAGGGTGTTTGGGGAAGATGGTCACCGCGCGGGGTGCTGCCCTGAGGACGACGACCGCGGCCGGGAACCCAGCTCTGACGATGATGGAGAGGACAGCGCTCGCGTGACTGGCGACGCTCAGGGTTCCCCAAGCTTCTCCGGTTCTTCTTCAAGCGGCGACTCTTCTAGCGGTGGCCGCGGTCAGCCTCCACGCCGTCGTATCTGCTTGGGAGGTGGTAGCGTGTCCGCACGCCGTCGTGCCTTGGTGAAGCACGAGAGGGAGTCTGCCTGAGCCCCGGAGGCGGCTCGAGTCCTCCCTGCAGGCCGGTGTGAGGCGAGCTGCGCCTGATTTGTTCTTTCTTTTCCTTTTTCCTGCGCAAAAGACAGTAGTGTGGATCCCCGCGAGGGCGTGTTTGGGTTATTGCTGTTAATCATCATTTTGCTTCCATTATCGTGCCTTCCGGCTACATGCCCGCGTGTGGGTAGTTCTCAGCCCCAGCCGTGGGGGGCGACCGACCCAGACCCTGTGTTCGTGTCGCGGTGCCCGTGGGGCACGGACTGGAGGGGTGCTCCTGTAATGGACCCAGGTCGCGAAACCTTTGAACGACTAGGACAGGAACACTCGCGAGGGCGCTCGGCTGCCCCCCCCCTCGCGAGGCCTTGCATAAGAGAAATCGAGGCAGGAGAGTGAAAAGTCGAAGAACCACAAGCCAAAGGCGGCAACAGCTTCAATAAAACTTCGAATGAGCATGAACAAGCCAACTACGGAAAGCAAATGAAAAAGCCGCGTCCGGCACCTAATCTAGTCTTTGACGTCTTCTCACCAGCGCGGAGCTAAGTGCTGCCACTGGGCGTGGGAGGGAGCCCTAGGGCCTGAGGCCGGTGCTCCTGAGACTCCGGGGCGTGTACAGCCCCAACTCATTATTACGTGAGAGTGTCACGGGCGGCGAGCTTCACAGGCGTTGGCCTTCTTCAGAGGCTCTGGGCCTTTTCCAAAACATGACAGCTTCACATGCATTCGCCTTCTTCACAGGCTCCGGGCCTTTTCCAAAACGCGACAGCTTCAGAGGCATTCGCCTTCTTCACAGGCTCCGGGCCTTTTCCAAAACGCGACAGCTTCACAGGCATTCGCCTTCTTCACAGGCTCCGGGCCTTTTCCAAAACGCGACAGCTTCACAGGCATTCGCCTTCTTCAAGGCTCTGGGCCTTTTCCAAAACGCGGCAGCTTCACAGGCATTCGCCTTCTTCATAGGCTCCGGGCCTTTTCCAAAACGCGACAGCTTCACAGGCATTCGCCTTCTTCACAGGCTTTGGGCCTTTTCCAGAACGCGACAGCTTCACAGGCATTCGCCTTCTTCACAAGCTCCGGGCCTTTTCCAGAACGCAACAGCTTCACAGGCATTCGCCTTGTTCACAGGCTCTGGGCCTTTTCCAAAACGCGACAGCTTCACAGGCATTCGCCTTCTTCACAGGCTCTGTGCCTTTTTATGGGTAGAACCTCCGGAGGTGCTGGATGTTCCCTGCGTTCTGGACTGGCACCCCCTCCTGAGTCTCCAAGCACGCGGAGCCGGGCCTGGAAACATGAACAACCTTGAACGGGCCCTCCCACATGGGAGAGAGCTTGTGCAATCCCTCCCTGGAGAGAACCCGCCTGAGCACGAGGTCTCCTACCTCGAGAGTTCTGGGGCGGATGTCGCAGTAGTGATATCGTCGCAGTGCTTGTTGGTACCTCGCCGCTCGCAGCGCGGCTTCTTGGCGACGTTCCTCCCCCAGCATAAGGTCCATCCCCCGCATGTCGTCCTGTTGCGCCTCGTCGAACGCCAGGACCCGTGCGGAGCGACGTCTGACCTCGTGAGGGAGGACTGCTTCGGCTCTATAGACCAGGAAGAACGGGGTCTCTCCAGTCGGCTTGGTCGCGGTTGTGCGGATGGACCACAACACGGACTGAAGCTCGTCGTACCAACCTCTGCCGCAGGCCTCCAGCTTCTTCTTGAACGTCCTGGTCTTGAGGCCCCTCAGGACCTCTGCGTTGGCTCGCTCAGCCTGGCCGTTGCTTCGGGGGTGCGCCACCAAAGCGTAGCATATCTGCGTTCCAAGGTTAGCACAATATGTTTTGAAAAGGTTACTGGTGAACTACGAAACATTGTCCGTGATGATGCGGATCGGCACCCCGAACCGGCTCACGATGCCCCTGATGAACTTGACCGCGGAACCCGCGGGGATGGTGCGGACGGCCTCTACTTCAGGCCACTTGGTGAACTTGTCCACGGCGACGTAGAGGTAGCGGTCGGCGCCCGAGGAAACGGGCCCAGGATGTCCAACCCCCAGACTGCGAATGGCCACAAAAGGGGTATAGTCTGCAGGCCTCCTGCCGGCTGATGGATCTGCTTGGCATGGAACTGGCAGGCCTCACAAGATTTCACTAGTTCGATGGCGTCATTGAGTGCGGTGGGCCAATAAAACCCACTGCGGAACGCCTTGCCGACGAGGGTCCGTGATGATGAATGATGTCCACAGTCTCCGCCGTGTATATCTTCCAGCAGTTCCTTTCCTTGCTCCCTAGAGATGCAGCGCAGGGATACACCGTTTGGTCGCTTCCGGTAGAGCTCTCCATCCTTGATGCAGTATGCCGTGGCCTGCCGTGCCACACGCTCCGCTTCCTCCTCCTTCTCTGGCAGGGTCCCTTGTGTTAAGTAACTACAGAGCTCCGTGATCCAGCACCCTTCCTGAGGTTCCATCATCAGGAGCAGGCGTGCTCCTGAGGCCGGGCCACAGGCCGGGGCTCCTGAGGCAGGTGGCTGGGGGAGCTCCTCCCGAGGCTGAGCCGTGTTTGACAATGACGGCAGGGCTGAGGGCTTGAAGAGCCGCTCCTCGAAAACGCTAGGCTCCTGAGGTAACCGCCTGGACGCCCGTTTGGCGATGTTGTCGGCCTCCTGATTGGTGCCTCGGGGCACATGCTGCAACTCCAACCCCCAAAATTGCTTCTCCATCCTGCGGACCTCCACAAGGTAGGCTTCCATGTGCTCATCTTTTGGCTCATACACCTTGTTGGAGAAATTTACAAGGAGCTACGAATCGCCCTTGATGGTGAGGCGTTTCACCCCCAGGGCAGCTGCGGCCTTCAAGCCTGCTATTAAACATTCATACTCCGCTATGTTGTTGGAGACCTTCTCACCTTGCTGGAAACAGAGCTGCACAGCGTAGTAGAGCTTGTCCTGAGTGGGCGATATAAGCACCGCCCGAGCCCCAGCGCCATGCCTGGAGAACACCCCATCGAAGTACATGACCCAGCCTTCTGGCGCCTCGCTTCCCGGGGAGAGGGACCGATCCTCATCGGCCTTGAGGCCTGGTGCCTCCATCCATTCCGCCAGAAAATCCGCCAATGCTGCTCCCTTGATGACTCTGGTCGTGCTGAATTCGAGCTGAAACGCTTGCAGTTCTATGTTCCACTCAGCGACTCTTCCAGCTGAGTTAGGGCTCCTGAGCACTCTCTCCAGGGGGTATGACGAGACGACCTTGATGGGGTGGCCCTGAAAATAGTGCCGCGGCTTGCGCGAGGCCACCAGTAGCGCGAGGAGGAGTTTCTAAGGCATGGGGTACCGTGCCCTTGCGTCCCACAACACCGTGCTGACGAAGTACACTGGGTGCTCAACGAGATTGGGTGCGCCAGTGCTGGTGGCTCCCTTGGGAGACCATGGCGCCTCATGAGGCAATGAGGCCTCCTGAGGCTGGCCATCTGGGAGAGGGGCCTCTTCCGCCTCCGGTGCACTCCTCTGCGGCGGCTGATCCTCTTTAACCGCCACCAGGGCTGCGCTGGTGGAGTAGGCAGTGGCGGCGAGGTAAAGCACCAGGGGCTCTTGAGGGCATGGAGCCACCATGACCGGCGGGCTGGTCAGGTATCTCTTGAGATCCTGGAACGCTTTGTCGGCCTCTTCAGTCCACTCAAAGGGCCCCTTTTTTTCTTCATTAGCTGGAAGAAAGGCAGCGCTCGCTCCCCCAACTTGGAGATGAAGCGCCCTAGCGCGGTCATGCGCCCAGTGAGCTTCTGCATTTCTCTGAGAGTCTTTGGCGGGCTCATGTCCTCGACCGCCTTGACCTTTTCCGGGTTAGCCTCGATGCCTCGGTGGGACACGAGGAAACCCAAGAGCTTGCCCGAGGGGACTCCGAACACACACTTCTCTGGGTTGAGCCGTAGGTTCACTGCGTTGAGGCTCGTGAAGGTTTCCTCCAGGTCTTGTATCAGGGTCCTGGCCTCCCGAGACTTTACCACAATTTCATCGACGTAAGCCTCAACATTCTTCCCGAGCTACGGGCCCAAGGTGATGTGCATCAGCCGCTAAAAGGTCGCCCCTGTGTTACGCAACCCGAATGGCATGCATGTGTAGCAGTACACCCCACACGGGGTTAGGAAGGCTGTCTTTTCGACGTCTTCTACCGCCATCTTGATCTGGTGATACCCAGAGAAGGCATCCAAGAAGCATAGCAGGTCGCATTCCACGGTGGAATCGACGATCTAGTCAATGCGGGTGAGAGGGAACGGATCTTGCGGGCATGCCTTGTTGAGGTTGGTGAAGTCGACACACATGCGCTCCTTCCCTCCCTTCTTTGGTACAACGACAGGGTTGGCCAACCCATCCAGGTATCGGACCTCGCGAATGACCCCAGCAGCTTCTAATTTGCGGGTCTCTTGGACGATGAAGGCCTGCTTTTCTGTGGACTGCCGCCTTGCCTTCAGCTTCACAGGGCGCACATTGGGGCACACGTTGAGGTGATGCTCGATTACACTCCTAGGGATCCCCGCCAACTGGTCAGGCTCCCAAGTGAATACCTTCTTGTTCACGCGCAGGAACCCGACCAGGGCCTCCTCCTGCTTGGGTTCGAGGTTGGCGCCTATGGTGAAAGTGCCGTTGGTGGACCCGTCCTCATCGACGGGTATCCGCTTGGTTTCTGCCTTGTCTTGTGTGAACAACTGTTTCTTCTTGGTGGGTGCAGCCCCTTGGGCTCGGGGGTTTCCGAGTCGGCGGACTGTGCCGACGCCGCCGTCTTGAAGGCGAGCTTGAGCACCCGCAGCGCGTCTCCGGTGTCCCCGTGCACGGTGAGGACACCGCTGCTTCCGGGCATCTTCATGAGGTTGTACGCCGGGTGCGTCGCGGCCATGAACTGGGCCAGCGCTGGGTAGCCGAGGATGGCGTTGTAGGGAAGGCCGATGGGGGCGATGTCGAAGTCGACCAGCTCCGTGCGGAAGTTGTGGTAGGTGCCGAAGGTTACTGGGAGCCGGATCTGTCCCAAGGAGCTGGATGATCTGCCCCCAACGCCTGAGAAGGGCCGGCTGGGTTGCAGCCGTTCCAGGGGTATGCAGAGGAGGTTGAAGGCCTCGACCGAGAGTACGCTGAGGCCCGCACCGCCATCGATGAGAGTTCTGGTGACGGCCACCTGGCAGATGGTAGGGTTGCACAGCATGGGGAGCGCACCTGAGTAGGCCGAGTTGGAGGGGTGGTCCTCCGAGCTGAAGGTCAGGCCGGCCTTGGGCGCTGCCCAGTCCGGGAGAGCCCCCTGCCGCGTGGGAGCGGCGCTGACCCGGCAGATGAACGGCTTGACGTGGTGACTTGTAGGCGGCGCCTGCGAGCCGCCCAGGAGGGCTGCGACGACCGGGGGTGTTGGTGTAGCATGATGGGCGGGGAAAAGGCTGCGGGGCTCTTCCCAAGAGGCCACAGAGGCTGCTGGCAGGTGGAGCAGCCACGTGCGCGGAGCGCCGGTGAGGGCCATGGGGAGCGAGTTGGCCATGACCCTATCGTCACCTCCAGCTTCGAGGTTGGCCTCCTCGTACGCCAGCAAGAAGGTCAGCGGATCAGTCGCGCCGCCGTAGCGCGGCGGCGTCGTTGGCTTGAACTGGTCCGGCCACCGTACCGGTTGCTAGGCTATGGCCAGGGCTCGGAGCCCCCTGGCCCCCGTGCTGGCACCGGCGGCCAGAGCGGGCGACGCGCTACTCATCGCGAGGCAGGTCGTGGCGGTGGCGGATGGGAAAACTCTGGTGCACCCCTACCTAGCGCGCCAAATGTCGGATTTTGGGTTCCCGCAGACCCTTGAGGTTCGAACATTGGGGTGCGCGCGGAGATTTCGCCTCCTACCTACCCGCACCCCTCTGCCTCGCTAATATCTAAGCTATGGGAAGAACGACACAAGAGACACAGGGTTTATACTGGTTCGGGCCACCATTGTGGTGTAATACCCTACTCCAGTGTGTGGTGTGGTGGATTGCCTCTTGGGCTGATGATGATGAACAATACAAGGATGAACAGCCTCGCAAGGGTCTGTTCTTGGCTGGGGGGACGAACCGCTAGGGGGAGTTCAGTCACCCTTCTCTCTCTCTCGGATTTCGATCCCCCTTCCTACTATGGTGGCTAGTCCTATTTATAGAGGCCCTGGTCCTCTTCCCAAATATCGAGCGGGAAGGAGGCCAACAATGGCGGGCTAATTTGAAGGGGGACAGCTAGTACCAGCTATCCTGACAAAATTAGTCTTCGCCTGCACAAAGCTCTGGTGGTGACGCCGTCTTGGGCTCCACGATGACCTCCGTCTTGTAGTCCTCCTGGTCTTGGTCATGTTCCACCGAAATGGCAACCTTTGTCTGATGCCTCGGTACTCCGCGGCTGTGCTTGCCCCCTTTGCACCAAAGGGGAAAGGAGGACACTGCGCGAGCTGGCGCTCGCCTGGCGCCCTTGGTCGTCATGGCTTGCGTCATGGGCACCTCGTGAGGTACCCCGCCTTGATCTCTCCGCCTCCTCGCGAGCCAGCCTGGTGAGGCCGTGCCTGAGGAAGCTCCGTGTCGTCTGCCCCGCGAGGCTTGGCCCCTCGCGAGGGTCTTGAGTCTGTGTTGATGAGGATGGGCCATGCTGGGGCCCCCTTTGAGCCACGCCACAGGCCGCAGGCAGGCAAGTATGGGGACCCCCGTTCCCAGTACACCAACAACAGTACCTGACGCTGGGCTCCTAGCTGTTCTAATATGGGTTTGGCCACTGGAGTAGGGGTAAAGTGTGGTACAGTTGGGCCTGTGTTTTCTGTGGTTGTTGATCTATCGGATTTAATATGTATCACTACCTTCTCCAAATACCTAGTTTGTACTCCTTGAAGATATGCACTCACCCTTTTCATTTTGGACATCTATTACGAAAGAACAACATTTGACTGGAAAAACATAGTGTGACGACACATGGAATAGGTACAGAAAATGGATAGGTATGGCATGTACTCATATATGATGCTTAAACTAAGCAGATGGTGTAACAAAGTAGAAGTAATGCAAGAGGTCAGATGCAAAATATGTGCGACCAATACAACTTTGCAAAGTTAGAGCAAGCACCTTGATGGGTGAATAAGATAGGCCATCCTCCACCATGCCAAGTTTGTTAGCCAGCGGATCGTTCCGCAATATTCCTCTCGTGCGCCCATTCTCATATTCATTTTGATAATGTTCAATATCTAACATGCATGAAAACATAAAAACAAGTGAGATTTTCTTTGTAATGCAGAAGTGATTCTAATCCAATACTGCCTCCCTGTAAACCCCTTCGTGCTATCTCTGCAATTCTTTTAAAAGATGTCATGCATGCTGTAATTTGTTGTGTGCATTAATATAATGTGGCCTACTACTCAAAATATGAGTGCTCCAGAAGTGATAACACTTCGCAGATGATATCTTCAACATATAGTAAAGAAGAACAAGTCGACCTGACCTGACAGATTCAAAATATACTAAGGGAGAACAACTCGACCTGACTAGTCGACCGCAAGAGAAGAGTATCATCTTAAAGAAGAGCAAAAGAGCAAGCAGATTGAAGATATTACAAGTCTTTCAATACAATGTCGGTTGGCCACCCATGATGAACCAGAGCGCACAGAGCAATACTATTCTTTCCGGTCTCTCCATATGTGGTTCACATGCATTTCGAAACTAAAGTAGGAACATTTAGCTAACCAATTAAAAATCTCTCAGTTTTACTAATATCAGCAATAATATCATATATGAATTTGTACAACTAAGCTTGTTTAGCTCGATGGGTGGAGCAGTGCTATTACGACACGAACCACGTAGGCTGATTGTGGTCATCATAAAATGGGCAAAACATAAGCATGATGAGTACAGTGTTGACCGTGGCAGTGGGATGGCAGATCTGATGCTGCAAAACGCGCAAAGGGTAGTTAGCAACCGATGTTTGCTTTGAAATAACAACTAAGATTTGGTATGGACAAGAAAGTACGGTCAACAAGTGACAAAGAAATGCAATTATGCTGTCCCTCTATATGTCGCGACATGCATTTGGAAACTCAAGTGGGACCTTTAGCTAACCAATTAAATGTGCCGGTTAACTAATACCAATATCATATCACAATCATATTTGAACAACTAAGCTTTCGAATTCTGAGTGTTGTGTTGTTTAGCTTGAAGGGTGGAGTAATGCTAGTACGACAGAAAGCACCTACACAGATCATAGTAGAGCAGATAAAAGGGGAAAACCCTAAGCATCAAGAGAAAAATCAGGAAAGTGGAACTAGCTGGACCAGTGGGTGGCGCACATGCTTTTCGAAACGAATATAGGAACATTAGGTGACCAATTAAACGTTCTCTGTTTTAGTGATATGAGCATCATATCAGATTCGTATTTCAACACGTAAGCTTTGGGTTGAGGTCTTGAGGAGCAGTGCTAGCACGACACGAAGCACCTACGATGATGGTAGTGAATATAAAGGGGGGAAACCATAAGATTTACGAGTATAGTGCCCGTGCCATGGCGGATCTAAAGGTGCAAACCGGACAAAGCTACTTCACAACCAATGTTTGCTTTCAACTAGCCAATACAATTTGGTATGGACAAGGAAAGTACAATAAACAAATTACGATCTATTTTCCGGGTGAGGTCAATAACTTAAACACATATGGAAGAGTACCACCTCTCTTGCGACGTTGTGTAGGCCTATGCTGATACGTTGAGGGTGCTGCGGCTGCGATGGCTGTCGGCGGCGTGGAAGAAGACTTTAGACGGCAAACGGCTGGGTCGGGGGATATATCCTGTTGCCGTGGACGAGGCGGTCATAGGAGCAGCAACGGCAAGGTGGACGACAGCGCCGATGAAGCGAGAGGAGGCGATGAAAAGTTCTTGGTCCAGCGCCGTGGATGGGAGACGTCCATCTCTTGCAGTGGACGACGGGGTAGGGGTAACGGCTCCGGCAAGGTGGAGGATGGGGTGGCGGACAGAGGAGGCTGGCCGCAGTGCGAAGGTTGTCGTGCCATCGACGGTGTATTTATGGGGAAATGGAGGGGAGGGGGGTCTCAAACTTTGGGACGCGCTTCTCTGAAATGGGGGAAGTTACGAACTTATCCCCCGCTTAAAATTTCGGACATCGCGTTGGTTGGGGATAGGACGGTAATCTCGCATCTCCCAAATATTTGCCGGTAACTATTTCGGGCAAGGAGATGGTGTTTTGCCGCCCATGGTTGGTGCCCACGGTGTATGAACGGGGCCGACAGGTAGGGCGGTTGTGTCACGTCTGATGGAAGTTACACATCTGCCCCTATTTAAAATATTAGCCTACATTCATTTCGGACGAGGAGAGTTTGTTTTGCCGCCCACCGTGTATGAATGGGGAAATGGAGGAAGAGACACATGTCTTTCGGACAAGCTTGAATCAAATGTGTTTTGCCGCCCACATTTGGCACCCACCGTGTCTAAATGGGCTCAGAGGCTGTCGTGTCACGTATGATTGAAGTAACTAGTCTACCCCTACCGACAGCAGTGTAAATCCGGTGGATAAGGATGTCAAGTGTCAGGGGTAGACAGTAATTTCCATCTCACAAACACTTGCTTCAGGCAGCCCACAAATTATAGTGGGTGTTTAGCCTCTTCGTTCAAAACTTGGGAGAATTAGCATTCACGTTTGCCCTGGGACCTGGCACACTAAATTCAAATCCAATTTGTATTTGATTACGAATATCCACAGATAATTATACGTTTTGTTATTTATTTCTTCAAAACCACAACAAAGATTTATTCCACCTTTACAAATGATTATGATTTAGAGATGTCGTGATCTTCGAATTCAGTAGGTTGGATACACTCTGAGTCAAACAGTTATTTCATCCAATACAATATGCTCACACGAAAAATAGTTCACCTTATGTCAATCATACAAGTACTGAGGATTACCTCGCCTAAAAAATTCGGATCATTACAACACATGGACAACATAGGGGGTCTTGCAACATAATCCATTCAGAGACATGACACAACATGCAAGTACAATAGTCTAATGACAATTTCAACTGGTATCTAAAGAAGAACCGGGATTACCTTGGGCTTCAGATAGCATAAACAGCAGGACCTCCTCCGTCTTCAAATGCAACATTCTTACTTCCTCCAATTCTTGGGTTGCTTGCATAATGCGTGCCTCTAATTCCGTAATTTCCAGCCTCAAGATAAAGATTACCTCATTCATGGCAGCCACACCATCTCTTTCTGCCTCTAGTAGAGCCTCAAGCACTATAATATATGTGCTCAGACTGCTCTTCGGCGATGTTGCCTTTGAACTGCTACCATCTGGTAACATGGATGGCGCACTGCTTCCACAAATAGATTCTGGGGTTGTACATTGTGTCCTAGTGTGAACGGCATCCTGAAAGGTTTCCGCTGGACATCAGTAAGAGATAGTTATCGTATGATCCAGGCAGTAAGCTTACATGGTAAACGATGGACGAATTATTGCCGAGCATGGCAAACTATATTTAAATGGTTCGAAGCAGCATCAGCCGAAAAGAAATTAAAATGGTAAGATGAAACTAGGGATGTAAGTGGCAAATAAATGACATCCGCGAGTCCCATCTAGTTAGTTTTTGCTACCTCCCTAGTTCATTTTCCTCAAAAAACAAAAACTCTTTTGAACTATCATACCACTAGTGGACTTTAATCAGGATTAAATGGGACCCAGTTGACATCCCTAGTTGAAAGGGAGTGTACAACCGCTATATTTAAGTTGCCAAGGCATCTAAGCAGTTGAAATAATCTGAGAAAGCACTTAGCAGTGTGGCCTCATATAAACTACGAAGACAGTCTTGTGATGAAGTTGAGAGGAAAAGTTAAGGACTCAAATGAACTAGGCATGTATTTCTTTACGATAGTACAACAGGCACTGCTGACATATTGGCCAACTCAGGTACAGCGTAACAACAAATAAGCATTCGAATCAAGCAATACAACAAAGCAGACAACTGAACTATTTGTAATTTGGTAGGATTACACGTTGGGGGCACAAGCCAAGAAAGCATCCCACTCGCATTACATTTCACATGTACTAAAACACACTGGCTTACCATATGTTGCTGTGAAGCCTAGCTGTTGTTGCAATGTTCTTTGAAGATATCGTCAGCATCCCGTGGTTGCAAAATCTAGTTGTTGTAGTTCATTCTGCACCATCTATTTAGGTAAAATTAATTTTAATCGCATGCACTGGTCCGAATTGATCATCAATGGTTCACCTAAACTAATGAAAGAAGGGTGTGTGCATACACAACAATATATCTGCTTCCCTCTATTTTTATGCTTGTTCGAGGTGCCAGCCCCAAAAGAACAAATATTTTGCTTGATGGGGTTGGAAGCTCCATAATTAATAGAAGCATCAAATTAGTCATGCAACTTGGGAAGATCAAGAACATACAAACAAGTAATGAACAGAGGCTCAGAGCAGTGATGTAATATCTAGCATCAGAAAATGTAGGGTAAAATGAACAAAAAGCAGCGGAACCACATGCTAGTTTGCTGATGTGTAATTAAGCATAGAGAACATTAGGCAGTCTGATGGAACTAACAGGTGGCATCAGAACAAAACTAAAGCATATTAACTATATGTGCACTGGTATGTAATTTAGCACATGTAACATGTTCACTGCCAGAAGTATGGACCTACAGGTGCAAGCAGAATAACGCGTCTCATGAAAAACTGAATGATGCCCTGAAGAAATTCAAAGGTGCGTTGCTTATGCTAGGAAAGTGAACGTAGGCGCCGGCCGTTGGATAATAGTAGCTGATTCTCGGCGGCGTATGGGTATCGTTGTCATACTTGATAGCTAAGGATCGTCGATGGTGCTCGTGTTGCGGTTGAGTTTGGGCCGGCTGTCGCCGTCGCTGAAGCGGCTCCGGTGCTATAGTTGCGGCGCCTGTCGACATACAAGAAAGCTCATCTGTGGTAAGTGAACAGTTGCACGATAAAGAGAAAAATCGAAGGAGTACAAATCGAAATAACCTGATGAGGCTGCAGCGTCGGTAAAACAGGTTCGATGGAGTTGAATATGGCGTCCATGGAGCGGGTCCGGTGCAGTGGACAAAGGCTTCGGCGGGCGCGTTGTACAATGCTTTTGGTGAGGCGGATCTGTTGCGGTGGACGAGGGCTTTTATGAAGGGCCAGCGAAGGGGCGGACAAGGGAGTCAGTGAAGGGCCTACGCTGTGGTGGACGAGGGCACCGGTTAAGCAGATCCGATGCGGTGGACCATGATGGCGGTCAAGGAGATCTGGAGCCGTGGATAATCTAGTCGCTAAAGCGGCTCTGGTGAAGTGGTGAGTTGGCAGTTGGGGGTTCCAAGGTGCGGAAGGTAGATCCGGCGGGGTGTGAGGTCCACCGCTGCGGCGGAGGACTAGATTCGGCGGCTTGCCGTGGTTGGGGGTCGGGGAGGGGAAGGGGAGGGGCTCTGGGGAAGAATGTTGGGCCCAAAGAGGGGAAAACAATGGAGTTACCAAAGCAGCCCTTTTCCGTTCATGTGGCAGGGGTAAAACAGGAATATCGCAGGGCTAAACTTTCAGGCGCGTGATATTTCGATGTGAGCGGGAAGTTTGAAAGCTTTTGGCGCCTAAAATTATAAGTATTTTGCTCTCGTACGGCCGACGATGATATCATGGCCGACAATTTGTTTGTTTTGCACGCAAAAAATGTGCAAGTTTTGAAAATCAATGTCTCCAACTCGAAACTTAGATTGTTCATTCAATTCAAATATGCATCATTGAGCTACTACAAGCAAATACCATCATACGGTCCAATTCAAATGAAATTCCAAATGTGTTTATCCTAAATATGATGACAAAAGCAAAAACGTGTATGTGTATGAATAAAGTGGATGATTATAAAGTTTGAACATGCCCGTATGTGTATATCTCTAGGTTTGATATATGAATTTGAAATCATGAAATCCCGGCTTAAAAAATGTACCTCCGTTTAAATGAATTACAAAAGCTAATGATGGAGTCGAATTCCAAAATTCCAATCTTAGGTTTGTAATTCTGGTACATCAAGGTATACCATGCATGTTCAAAAGTATCGCTATCTCATAGTACAAACTGTGAAACAAATTTATCAACCATGAGTGCACAGTATCTCAATTACGCTAAAGTCCCTCAAATATAGACACCTCACTATTTATCTTAAGTCAACCCCCTCCCACCACCACACACACACACACATAGAGAGAAGTCGTTCTCTCCCCCAAACACCAACACACGAGCACATTAACACCCCTCTCTCTTGTAAAGTCCGGACCCCAACATAGGTCTCTATCACTTTGTCTCTCGGGCATGCACACATCTCTTCCCTCACTCTGTAGGTCTCCCGCGATCTCTCTTACCCAAGCACACGCACTATGTAGAGTGTATATTTCCCATACACACAAAACGCCGCCCCCAAACGTCTATCTCCCTAGTTATGTGGTTCTCGCGCACTCACCTCACACACCACCCCCACTGCAAACAAGCACACTTTGTCTCCTTGTGCACCACTCTCCTCTTTCTATCTCTCCCACATGCGGACCCGCCCTAGCTCTTCCCTGTGTACATATATGTCGTGACTCTTTGCATAGCTCCCTAATGTATAATCGTTCTTGATTTCGCACATTGTTCTCTACACCATCTATTCTAGATCTCTCATGAAGTCCCTATCACACACACGATGACTCGCTTCCCTTGCGTCTCCGTTCATAGGCCAATTTCGGACAACATCAACATTGTCTCCCTATCTATACGCCATTTATGGACACAAACGACCCCTCTCGCCCCCTCTCTTCCTCTCTCTCTCTCTCTCTCTCTCTCTCCGTCGCCAGCTCTCTCTTTCTCTCGCTCTCACACCCCTCTCCCACACACACACTCGATGTCTCTTCCAAATAGTCCGCCCCCCCGCCCGCACCCATGCTATCTCGCTACTACACATGTCACACCATTCCCCCTTCCCTTATACTAGGTTTACATCATCAGTGGTCTCTCTACTCCACATACACTCTCTCCCTCTCACACACAAACGCGTGCACAAACACACACAGACACGCACAAACACCCATATATCTGGATCCTCATATCTCCTCATGTCCGCATGTGTATCTCACACACTCACTCTCTAATTATGTATATGTGTCTCCATGTTACACAACACAAAGCCCCATGTACATGTCTCTCTCTATCCTCCACACACATAGACACAAAGTATCTGTTATCATTGCCTCAGTCTCTAACATATCACACACGCACACTGTCTCTCTCTCTCGCAAACACGCTCAACAAGGGATTCCCCTTGAATAACTTACCGTCTATTCATCAACAGTCGTGGTAGTACGGCGAACACGAGACGTGAAAAAGAATAAATCTACACGTGCTTAGACCACCTAGTATGACTACTAGGACTAGAGCAAGCCAAAAAGCGCGCCGCCGTCACCCCCTCCTTTTCGGCGACGGGAAAATCTTTGTTTTACACAGTCGAGAAGTCATTGTGCTAAGACACCACATGCCAAGGCATTGAATAGAATGTAGATGCTAGTTTACGGAAGCAAGTATCGATAATACGTTTGTATCTCCATACTTATATTTCTTCTCTTATAAAAAACCGAGTTGGTGATGATGGTACGTGTGCCATCTTGCAATATAGACTGTCCGATCTATATCTGACGGATGGAAATTAAACTAAAAGATACCCGCACCCCTCTCCACATTTGCAGACAAGGCCTTCCCTCGTTCATCCTTATCTCCAACAAACCTCATTGTTGAGCAATTAAGAAAGGAAGCCGCTGGAACAAACTGGCCTGGTGGTCGCTGCCGGCATCGTCAATCCCCATGCTTCCGCTCAGTTTGACCACCAACCACCACCACACCCCACTCCTCATCACCTTATCTCATATTTCTTGAGATATCATTAGTTTTTACACATGGGATTACTCCCGCAAGGGTCAGTCACAACAAGCGTTTTATAAAAAAAATGCATCTTGATGTTCCGTGCAATGCACGGATCTTGCTAGTACTCCTACACAAGACTAAGTTGGTGATGCTGGTGTGTCTGCCATCCGTCGTTTCTAACCATTAGATCTACATCTAACGATTGTGAGGTAAGTTGTTGCCTTTTCTCACCAACATCCCACTTGTCTACCAATTTGCAGAAAAACCCATAATTAGTATCTTAAAACCAATCACATCCCTCCCTGACCTCACCAAAACAGCCCAAGGAATATATTCTAATTGAAACATAATATATCTCTAGTGACATATGTATATCAAAATTATAGTGTTTTGTACCAAGTTTGTGAATAAGTATTATTCTAATTATGATTCGTTGCAACGAACATGATCATTGCTAGTATTTCCAACCATGCATTTTTTCCTAGTATTCCATAGTTTCGAGTTTTCCATCAAGATATTAGTCACTCATGGTTGATATTTACTTTCAATCATGTACACATATGCACTATGTAACTAGCCTTGCTTATTGGCTTCCAAAGCTTAACTTTCACTCCTACTTACAATATGTAGAGTATTTAACAAAAAACTACCACTTTCAACCAGCCCTAGGAAGAATCTATTGTATAAAAAATGGCAAAAACATACCCAAAATTTCTTAATCCACGCCAAAAACTACCTAGTACTCCTACCGATTAGGTTCGTTTAAACCCATTTATGACAGGGTTGGCCCACACGTCCGTGCTGATGAGGCAGCTTAAACCAACACATTTTGTTTGACCATTGACATGAGGGACCCACATCTGACCTTCTATCCTGTTATTCCCCCTCAAATCATTATTTTTCCTGAACATTACTTCAAACAGTACTGATGCGTGTTCATCGGTGGCGCCGGTGATGAGCGAGTTGGCCGCCGCTCCGCCGGATGGGCCGGACGCCGCGCTGGCCTCCGCACGGGTTGGCAGGCTGGCCCGAGCGTGACTCACGAGCGAGCAAGCCGCCGCACTGGCCTTCGCTTAAGCCAGATGGCTAGCCTTAGCGCGGCGTGCGCGAGCAAGCCGCCGCGCTGCTGTGCCAATCTAGCTAGCAAACCTTGCAGACAAGAGCTGGACGGAGCTATCTTGGCTAGCTAGCGGCTGCGAGCGCCGGACGGAGCTGGAATTCAAGCTGCCGCAACATGGGCTCTGCACTGCCGGCGGTTTTTACCTCGCCTTCTGCCGGTGGCGGTAGCTGCGTCCCATGGCCGAGGATGACTAGGTGGACGGGCCGGAGGTAGGAGGTCACTCGAGGATTTTTGTTGGTAAGAGCATGTACAATGGTTGATAAGGTAGTCTTATCTTAAGTCTGCCACGTATGCAAGTGGTAGTAGTTTCTTGGCATTTTAGTGGTTTCTTGCATTATTAGAGCAAGTACAATAGAGCTGAGTCAGCGGGCTATAAGAAATAAACTAATATATTTCTGCTTAGTTGGAGGAAAGAGAAGAGGAGAGAGAAGGTAAGCGGGCTCTTTGTGAAGAGCCAGCTCTGGCACGTGCTCCTAGGCACTTTGTGAGAATGAGAAGTGGGCCACATAATAAAAAAGTAGTACACTCTTTTGATCTATTATTGTACATGTTGGCTATAAGATGGGCTATAGATGACATGGCACTGGCTTATAGCTAGCAGCAGATGATAGGGGTTTCTTGTAAGGAACAATGTACGTACTACTAGCGACAAAAGGCGATTCTAGGTTGCGTTGTACTCCAACGAGTACTACTAGTGGTCGCGGGAGTGTATACCTCGTTTTGTGGGTTCGATCCCGGCCGAACGCACGATGGCCTTTTTTTAAAATAGTACTACTACACTTTGCTGGAAGCCAATATTTTACACGAGTAGTTTGAGTTTTGAAGTCAAACGGACGTGCGGCCCCACAATCTGGGTGCACTGGACAGCCTAGCCACGTGAACGGGTTTTCCTTCCTAGCATCCCGTGGCTCGCGTGCTCGCCCTAGCCGCACCTCGCTTTCAGCTTCCTCGTCAGCTAGTAGCATATTTAAACTAGCGCCTCCCAATTAAGCCTGAGGAGCCGGAAAAGCCTGGCGGGGCATTGGGAACTGTGCAATATGGCTCTGTACGTAAAGTGCTCTACTCCCTCCATCTAGGTGTGTAAGTCACCTTACGAAAACCAAATAATCCCAAAACACTTAGGCACCATGCATTAACTCCCTTCTCATTTTTTGTTTTGTGGCATATCAACCAATAAGATATGTGGGATGTGCATGCTTTCAATGATTTGAGACTACCAAACATAACATGCAGTGGTTACTTCATTGCATGAAATGCTATTAATTAGCAATAAGACATTAAGTTTTCTCGTTTTCCTCTCCGCCTTGGTCGCCATGCACAACGTAAGATGACTTACACACCTAGACGGAGGAAGTACTACTACTCTATAGCTTGTGGCATTGCACGCATGGACTTCACTCCATTATCGTCTCTACTATAAAAGAAATTCCTCTTGACGTGTTTTTTTAAACGGAGGCAAAAGCTTTCCTTCATCTCATTCATAAAGAAGGAACTACTAACAAAGTTCGATGAGATCCATTACACCTCCACAAATGGAAGCGAAAATCCTAGTCTCGCTATATCAAATAACTCAAATGTTCTGCCCCTGCAGTAACCATCGTTGATAAACAGGCTGGTAGTGTGTGCGTGAGAGGAGCGGCTGAGTAGGCCAGCTACGTGAGAGGAGCGGCTGAATAGAGCACCAAGAGTACCCACTAGGCCACTATGCAGGTGTACTTCCCCTGCATTGATAGTACAGCGATGGTTCTAGAGAACAGTAGTACCCTCCACTTCCAACTGTAGCTCCTTGGCCCTGAGATTCAAGAGTTCAAAACTGGTGCACTATACTAGACTAGACTAGAAGTACAGTACATTGCAGTACTAGTTGAGAAAAGTAGTACTTGTACTGCTACAGTACGAGTACGTACGCCTCCGTCACATAATGTAAGACGTTTTTTGACACCAGTTGGCGTGTAAAAAATGGCAAAAACATACCCAAAATTTCTTAATCCACGCCAAAAACTACTACCTAGTGCCCAAAATTTCTTACTAGTGCTATTATTTACAGTATAATGCAATCCCATAACGTTCCATAATCCCTTTCTTTCAAAAAAACCTCTTCTGGAGAGAAGATTGTTATCTCCACGCGAGCTTCTCATAGGCCAGCGCCACCGCATGCAGTCATGTGAGAGAGAGGGAGACATCCATGCAGCATGCAGAGAGAGGAGAACGCGGGCGGACAGCCAATGGGCTGCATGGGGCATTTATAGCTGCTAGCTCCTCCCATCCATGCGCCATGGGTATTTTCGTCCAGAAAGCATGCAGGGAGCCCCTGCCTTGGTATCCGGGTCTGCTCTTATGTGCAGAGTAAAACGAATCGGAGGGAGTACTAGTAGTAAATAATAGCCTCACCCCTTCGCTCAGGAACGATCTATAGTTGGAAGGGACGAGGCCCTGCGGTTACTACGCTCTTATCTCCTCCTTGCCAGTTCCCCTCCCCTCGAAGAGAAGACAGTTCGTCGCTGCTCCCATGGATTCGCCAGGCGGTTCTCCTCCTCGTCGAGGCTGGGAGACCTTGGACGATCATCCTGTGGGAGAAATCGTACACCCCTCCGACGTCCTCACCACCGCAAGACTCGGTGCTTCATGCACCAACTTTTTTAAGACGCTGCATAAACAGGCCATGCTTGTTGGTCTTCCATGCGTCCTCGAGGAGAAGGTTCTTCTATGGGACAATCCTTCAAACAGTCCACCGCTCCCTGGCCACGGTTGCACGTTGACTCCGCTAGAGTTGCCGACGTTGAGAGGTAGTCGGATTTTGTCCGATGAGCAGGTCAGTAATGGAGTTTGATCATGTAGTACTTAGTTATTCCATTTCCATCCCATAATTTCTCCGCTGCCCACCGTCTTATATATAGGTCTGGGTCGGTGCCAACGAAGATTGGCTGGCATACCTCCGGCCGGATACCACCATCATTTTGCACAACATCCACAGCAGTGTGGCCGTTCCGGTAGACCCCTTCTCCACCATTGGGATCGGCCTTCCCGACTGGCTGGGCTTGAATACGTATGATGATGCCTACATGAGATTGAAGAAGATAGCAATTGCGGACCCGTCAACAAAGCGACGCGGCTACGACGATTACTATCTCATCGCGGTGTTCGACATAAGGATTGCCATCAATGCAAGAGGCAGTAATGGCAGAGGCTGGCGCATGTTGGCAGAGGCAGATTTGTACCCCTACACATTCGAAGACGTCGGGCGCCATCTAGGCCGCATCTTCGCGATGACAAGCCAGGGGACTTGTTTCATCCGGTTGCCATCCTACGGTATGGGAGATTACAAACGGAATGCACAAACCATCATTTGCATCTCTAACGGTACTCCATTATTTTGCAGGGACTAGTCATCCCCCGATCAAAATAAGATCACCGATCCTGGATGTGCATTTGCATCCGCGATTCCGTCTAACCTGGAACCTTGTAGCTGACTTTGGCATATTGGGATCAACTATCTTAGAAGTCGTTACCCATGGTACCACTGATGTGCAACATGGTCACACAATCTACCACGATCGGACCGTCACCATCTACCCAGGTATTCCATTTTTTAACCCTCTCGCCTTCTCTTTCATTGCTGTACTAGTAGTATACTTTGTAGTACTAGTAGGAGTACTTTTTACCTTGGAGGACGCGTATAGCTAGCTAGGCCCTTGAAGACTTGAACCCACTAGCTGCCACCATTTTTGTTTTTCCATGTCTTACTATCTCATCCATGTAGCCAAGAGTGGCTATATATAATAAGCCGGTTATTTTACTTCCTCTATACCGGAGTAGTACTATTTGCTGCACAGTATTACTGACCGCCATATTTGAGCACAACATTATTATGCATGGACCTTGACTATGTACGTCACCATGTGTCCAGATCTGGGATGCCGCATGTACCAGATGAACGGTGCCGAGTTCGACCCTCGTGATGCTACGTGGGTGCCGAGGAACATTCTTGGAGAGTACTCGCTTTTCATCGGGGACAGCTACCCCATTGTGAAGCGGATGCCACCTTCCGTGCATGACACGGAAGGCCTGCCGTTCATGAAGCATGGTTGTGTCTTCAGTGCGCACCGCCGGATGAACGACATGCTGGGACACGCTATCCCTGATTTATGTCGCTTCAGCTTGGATGAGTCTCCATCATGTGGAACCGGACTAGAAAGCTGCGACAATGATTCCCGTTGCCCACCTCTATGGATCGTGCCATCCATGAAGAACACCTGGGACTAGAACCTGGAGCAGGACATGTAGCCCATCTATAACGTGTAAGTGGAGTACAGTAATTGTGAACGGTAGCGCTGTGAATATATGTAGACTAGTCGTGCACAAATTTATCACATGAATTGGAGATGAACTTGTGTGGCATACTGGCATTTGTCCTTTAGAATTTTTTACTAGTAAATGTGTTATGTGTACGTGCAACTTGTGTAGTGGTTGCATGGGCTCCAACACGCTCTTTGAGAAAAAAAGGTGGCACATCTTTGGATATACGTGACGTGGCGGCATCATACAGTAGCATCATTCGCTATAGTTGTAGTACACTCCTACTAGGACGACAACTCCTCTAAAACCTTGCGCTTGGCTCTTTGCCTCTTCGGGAGGTTCAACAGTTCGTACTCGTGTGAACCTTGCACTTGGCTCTTCGCCTCTTCGGAAGGTCCAACAATGATGATACTACAGTAAAATATGCTTCTGGCAATCTGACACCGATTGAACTGATGCACGTCCACCGCGAGGGCGAGGGCGAGGGCGAGGGAGAGGGAGAGGGCGCTGTAGTCAAAACCCTCTCCTGGTCCTGCGAACAACCGCGCGCGTGGGCGAGGGAGAGGCGTAGTAAGCAAGCTTCTCCTCGTTCGGCGAGTTGACGGGACAAATCAAAGCAGTACTAGTACTAGTAGTAGTAGTCCATACTGCGTCCTTTTCGATTAATATGGCTTAATTTGAAACGAGAAAAATACACTGGCAGTCAACGTATGTAACAATACTCTCTTTACGGTCACTATATATAGTTTTGCGGCGATTATACGATCACTAGCTCATCGTAGAGCACCGTATTGCACCCTACTGACTAGCCACATAGTCGACATGGCACTATGTTGACTGGTTAAATTGTCACCTAGTTTCTGGGTCCCACCTGTCAGTTGGCAGAGCAAAGAAATCAGTTAAACAAAACTTTACGCATGCGCGACACGATTCCAACCCTTGCGCGCGAATCGCCCGGGTTGTGTACGTGAGTGCATGCACGTGTCCTCCCTTGGTCTTCCAACAAAGAGTGTACATCGGCTATAAAACAAAGAGTGTAGTACATGATGTACATCTACACTTCCAATGCATTTAGCCTTTAATCTAAATCGATATTGATTGACTAATGCACCAACTTGTGTTGTAGGTATAGGCTACATGTCTATCCTTAATTACAGCATGCAACGGCCTTCATTTAATCTTCTTATCTCAATGGTCGCATGCACACATAAGTCTGCTACTTTTGGGAGTTAATTATGCCCTGGTCAATGTGTAAATCTCTAAATGTACAGTCTTTCACAGACGTAGGGAGTAGGTTGAGCACTTGAGCGTGAGCGTGTGTGTTGTGTCGTGTCCTGTGTGCCGCATGGGTGCGTGAGTGTTGCGTGCGTCCATGTGTACGTGTGAGTGTTGCATGTTGCATGCATGCATGCATGCATGGGGCTTACTCCCTCCCATTGACATGTTCATATTTCAAGCTTCCTCTGTTCCCTCCATATGGTGATACTCCCTCTGTTCCCAAATAGTACGGAGTAAAAGCCTCCCTCTGTTCCCAAATACGGAGTATTTGTCTTTCTACATATTTCAACAAGTGACTAGGTACGGAGCAAAATGAGTGAAGTAAGCGTAGAGGCATAGGGATACTGTAGAAAGGAAGTCCTCGCGATCCATTATTCCCCATCTCGGTCAGAGAGAACTATTCAACTAGTCTTCGCAGTGAAGTGACAATACACGCTGCAGCAGATGGGACACGTAATTAATAAGCTGAACCAGCGTGTCGGTGTTACTAAATCAGCCTTACCCAGTACTGCCATCTCTTCTTCTTCCTCATCTCTTCTTCTTCCTCCTCTCTTCCCCATCATCGGCCGCACACCATTTACCCCCGCTCACTGCTCGCCCGCCCGTGCCATCTTCCTTGGTAGCTCGCGCGTACCATATCCCCCCGCTCACTGCTCGGCCACACGAGGAGAAGCTTCTTCGCTCGCCCGCCCGAATCCACTTCCCCGCTGGCTCACAGGCACCGAAAACCCCAATGGCAGAACCGACTGACACGTAGAGCCGCAATTGGAATTCCCTCCCCGATGTTCTCTTGGAGCAGATCTGTAGTCGTATGGACATACTCAGCACCGTCCGTTTGGCTGCATGCTCGGTGTCTTTGTACCATCTACTCGTCTACAACTGGTCGACTCTTTTCAAGACGCCCTGCTTGCTGATGCCCGATCCTCACAGGTGGCCCAGACACCGACTTGACGATCCTACGGAGGTTGTCGTGGTGCCCCTCGACATGCTACCACTACCCGTCCACATGTCCTTCATGCGCGGCCACTACTGGGCAGGCATGAAGGCCAACTGGATCGTCCTCATCCACCACACCGGTAGTCCATGGCGTCTCGTGGATATCTACACCCAGCGAGAGATCACCCTTCCATCGTTGGATACCGCCTCCATCGAGCCTAGCGGCCCTCCGGACACTCCTGCCTACTACGCATGAGATGCGTCAAGCTTTTGGCTCGACCTCTGTTTGCAGAAAGTTGTAATATGCGAAGTGCCCACACCATCAGAAGACTACATGGATTACAAGCTCATTGCACTACTAGGAAAAGGGCTATAGATGGAATTGACACTAATGGCGCACCAAACGTGTGGAAGACACTAATGGCGCACCAGGCACACGGTGCGCCACTAGTAACAAAATGTTTTTTTCATTTTTTCAAACATACTAATGGGGCATCCGGGCAGAGTGCGCCATTAGTAGTCAGAACTACTAATGGCGCACCAGCCATAGAGTGCGCTACTACTGTATTTTTTTAACTTTTTTGGAAAACTACTAATGGCGCACCGTTGCATAGTGCGCCATTACTAGTTTAAACGAGTAATGGCGCACTGTGCCACGGTGCCCCATTAGTATAATTTTTTTTTTACTTTTTTGCAAAACTACTAATGGCGCATCTCTATGTGGTGCGCCATTAGTATGTTGGGTCACTAATGGCGCATGTCTGTGTGGTGCGCCATTAGTAACCTGGGACCAGCTAGATATTTTTGGACAGCCACACCTACACACTCACTTTCCCCACTTCATTCCCCCCACCTCCTTCTCTAAGCTTGTCGGCTGCCTCCTCCTCCTCCTCACCACATTTGCACCATAGATTCATCTAAATTAAGTGTTCAAATTACCTTTTTTTTGATAGGTAAGTAAGGGGAAAGCTATCTTCATGTTGTAGATCTACTTTTTTTCTCCCTAGCTCGCTCCAACAACGTGCACATGCACCTTTTGTGGCCTAGCTAGATCTATGTATGTTTGTGGTGTTGCATATGTTTGTGGTGTTGCATATATGTTTGTGTTTGCAGGTACCGGTATTTGAAATGCGATAGTTGCCAATATTTTGCCGGAATGTTGATTCATTTCCGTTTCGGCGAGAATTTTGGCACTATGCATTCTTTTTGGTCCTATTTTAGGAAAAGTCATGCCAAATTTTTTCTTGGTTCTAAAATATCATTTTGCTCTACCCCGCAGGCGACCATGGTCCGCACGATGACCGAAGGCATCATGAATAGGTTTTTGAGCTCCGCAAAGGCCGAGATGCTTCAAAAGAATGAGACGGAGATAAGATGTCCATGTCGAAGATGCAAGCTGAAGACCCTTATTGCAGACCCGGATTCCGGGCAGGTGCGGGACCACCTGCTCTTGCCTGGTTTCATGGACGGCTATCGGTGTCAAGGTGATGAAGATGACTATGAAGTCGTCCATGGGGGCCGGGCATGAAATGAGGAAGGGCAGCAAGACAACCACCGCGACTCGGGCGGGTGAGAAGACGAAGAATCTCCAGCACATGATCACGATGGTGATACTATACACAGTCATCATGTAGAAGATGCCGGACATGATGACGAGGAAGATGGCGGAGTAGACGAAGGGCATGATCATGAAGATCTAGATGCCGGAGGAGCAGACGACGATGGACCATCGATGGGATGGGTGCAGGACCCTCATATTCAAGAGCTGCTTCTCAAGCAGACGGATAACGCAGGAGCTGCCGCTCGAGAGAAAGCCAAGCTGGATCAACTGGAGATAAACGCGGTTACTCCATTGTATGAAGGATGCAGACCCGAGGATACCCGCCTGAAAGTAACGCTCATGGCTTTGGAGATGAAGGTAAAACACAAAATGACCGACGCATGCTTCGACGAGAACATGTCATTCTGGCACGAACGTCTTCCCAAGGGGAACAAGTGCCCGACTAGTTTCGAGGAGGCGAAGAAAGTCGTGTGTCCTCTGGATTTACCGCACGTGAAATACCATGTGTGCATGAACAATTGCATCATTTATCAGGGCGAGCACGCGGAGTCTACCATATGTCCGGTGTGCGGCGTCACTCGATACAAGAAGAGGAAGAAAGCTCCTCGAAAAGTGGTGTGTTACTTTCCGATCACTCCTCGTCTGCAGCGGTATTTCGCAGACCCTAAGGTAGCAAAGCTCCTGCGTTGGCACGCGGATAGGGCGGAGAAGAAGCGAGAATATGACGCAAATGATCCAGAGATAAATAAAAATCACAAGATGCCGAGTCACCCTAAGGATGGGAGCCAATGGAAAGCGTTGAACTTCGAGCACCCAGAATTTGGGAAGGATCCAAGGAACATCGTGCTGGGCGCGAGCACCGATGGAGTCAATCCGTTTGGCAGCCAGAGAAGCACACATAGCACCTGGCCTGTGTTTGTGTGGATGTACAACCTTCCCCCTGGTTGTGCATGAAGAGGAAGTACATTCACATGAGTATGCTAATTGAAGGGCCGAAACAACTAGAGAACGACATCAATCTGTATCTGGGACTGCTGAAAGAGGAGCTAGACACGCTGTTGAAAACGCCAGCCAATACGTGGGACGCCGCAGAGAAAGAATATTTCCCTATGAGAGCCGCACTACTCACGACGGTGCACGACTATCTCGGTTACGGATATCTCGCGGGGCAGGTGGTCCACAGATTTTCTGGATGCGTCAGGTGCATGGATGACACAACGTATCGCCAGCTAGATAGAGATCCCGGGTCTTCGAAAACCGTGTTCATGGGACATCGAAGGTGGCTTCACGATGATGACCTGTGGAGGAAACGCAAGGATCTGTTCGATGGTGAAACCGAACTCCGAAGACGCCCGCGTACGAGGAGCGGCGAGGAACTAGACGGGCTGTTGAAAAATTGGAAAGATTGCCCACTGCCGCGAAAGAAGCAAAAGGCGCCAGAGCCGGGAAAGAAGCGAAAGGTGCCAGAGCCGCTGCTGAAGGTATGGAAAGCGAGGTCTGTTTTCTGGGACTTGCCGTACTGGAAGATCCACCGTGTGCCTCACAGCCTTGATGCCATGCATATCACGAAGAACGTGTGCGAGAGTCTGCTTGGTACCCTGCTCAACATGCCAGAGAGGACCAAAGATGGGCCGAAAGCAAGGGCAGACTTGAAATCAATGGGCATCAGGCAGGAGCTTCACGCTAATGATGATGATGATGATGATGATGATGATGATGATGATGATGATGATGATGATGATGAGGCAAAGCAGGACACAGAAAGTCGTCGCAAAGGCAAAAAGGCCAAGATGACCAGAAATGACTACCCTCCCGCGTGCTTCACTCTAAGTTAGGAGGAGATCAAGCTGTTTTTCACCTGCCTCGTAGGAGTAAAACATCCTTATGGTTACGTGGGGAAGATAAGAAGATACCTAGACCCAGCGAAGCAGAAGTTCAGCGGGATGATGTCTCACGACTGTCACGTGCTGGTGACGCAGATACTTCCAGTTGCAATCCGTGGGATCATGGACGCACACGTCCGTGAAACGCTATTTGGCCTATGCAACTTTTTCGACGTCATCTCTCGGAAGTCGGTTGGCGTGAGGCAACTCAGAAGGCTACAGGAAGAGATCGTAGTGATACTATGCGAGCTTGAGATGTACTTCCCGCCCGCATTCTTCGACGTTATGGTGCATCTGCTGGTCCATATCGTGGAGGATATCATCCAACTCGGTCCAACGTTCATGCACAGCATGATGCCGTTCGAAAGGATGAATGGTGTCATCAAAGGATACGTTCGCAACATGTCATGTCCAGAGGGAAGAATAGCCAGGGGCTTTCTGACCGAAGAGTGCATCTCCTACTGCACGAATTATCTAGGCATCGAGAACCCCGTTGGTCTGCCCGTCAACAGGCACCTCGACAGGCTCGCTGGATGGGGTCACCGTGAGGGTCGCCGCGAAATGCATGTCGACTTTGAGGGTCGAATAACCGACTTTGAAAGAGCAAACCTAGTCGCGCTACAACACATAGATGTGGTCGATCCTTGGGTGGTAGAGCACAAAACCTTTATTGAGAAGACGTACAATGACCGAGGCCAACAGAGGACGGACGGAGATATAATCAAAGAGCACAACTCATGTTTCATGCGTTGGTTCAAGAAGAAGCTTCTGTCGTACCCTTTACATGAGGATTCTTCCGCGGAAGAACAACTCATATTCACCTTGTCACGGGGCGCCGAGCACAACCTGATGACCTATGAGGCGTACGTTATCAACGGCTACACATTCTACACTGAGGACAAGGACATGAAGAGTGATGGTTATCAGAACTCTGGGGTAACGATGGAATCCTACACCGGTAATGACAAGGACAGATACTACGGAAGGATCGAGGAGATCTGGGAGCTGAGCTATGCTGGAGAGAAGGTCCCGATATTCCGTGTCAGATGGGCCAAGAGCGTCCTAAAAGAAGACCGGTATTTCACCACCATGGTTATACCCGAAGCCAAATCCAAGACCGCGGGCGCAAACGTCACCGCGAAAAATGAGCCATGGGTACTAGCTTCCCATGTGGACCAATGCTTCTTCATTACCGACCCGTCAAAGCCCAGTCGTGTTGTCGTGAGGAGAGGCAAAAGGAAGATCACCGGAATGGATGGAGTAGCCAATGAGCAAGACTTCGACAAGTACGGTGACCCGAAGATCGAACATGATGACGACGATGAATTAGTAGCAGCATACACCACAAGAAGAAGCAGGACCACCCTACCTAAAGGATGTCCGTTCCACAGAAGAACTCCATTTGCGCCTTGAGTGCCTTAAATCGTAGTCTTCATTTCTTGGTTGTATTTCATGGGCACTTTTTGATATCATGAATATTTTTAAATTTCATGGGCACGTTTTGAATTCATGAATATTTTTTCAAATTTGATGATATTTTTTCATATTCAATATGATAAAATATTGAATATTCATGAGGACACTCGATCTCGATCCCCCTCCATCTCGATCGCTATCCCCCTCCATCTCGATCTCGATCCCACCCGCACCCTCCCCCGCTAGCTCCACCGCCGCCGACGACCCACCGCACCCTCCCCCGCTCCATCGCCGCCGACGAGCACCCCCCGCACCCTCCCCCGCTCCACCACCGCCGACAAGCAACCCCCGCACCATCCCCCGCTCAACTGCCGCCGACGAGCACCCCCCGTTTCATATTCCTATTCATTTTTAAAAAAATAATAATAATAAAGTGTAGACTACAATTGTTGTTAAACAACAATTATTACTGTTTTTATAAAAAAATATTACTTTTTCATATTCATATTCATTTTCTAAAAAGTTATTACATGCAACAAAAAATAAAAATAAATTACTTATGGCGCACCTCTGGCTGGTGCGCCATTGCTATTTATAAAAAAAAGATTACTAATGGCGCACCTTTGCCTTGTGCGCCATTGCTATGTAAAAAAAAGATTACTAATGGCGCACCGACCGCGGGTGCGCCATTAGTAAGATTCCCCCTAGCTAATTCCCTCCCTCTCGCCAGATCCCCTTCGTCCCTCTCCCTTGCCAGATCCACCCGCGCGCTGCCCCGACGCCGCCGCCCCGACCCCCGCCGGAGTCCACCCCCGCCGCCCCCGCGCCCCCCACCACCGCAGCTTCCCCGCACCGCCACCCCCGCGCCCCCGCGCCCCCCACCACTGCAGCTCCCCCGCGCCCCGAGCCGGAGGAGGAGGACGAGGAAGAGGAGGAGACGACTCCGGCAAGAGCACCCTCGCCCTCGTAAGCAACCCACGTGCGCCCCTCCCCCCCGATTCCTCCGCATCCGCGCGAATCAGATCCGGCTGACTGATTGACTGACCGACGATCGGAGTCCTCGCGATGGATGTTGCTTGGCAGGTGGCCAGGGTCTCCGCGGTCGGCGTCGGCATCGTCTACGGCTCCATCAAGCTCGGCATCCTCAAGGTATGGTAACGCGCCCCCAATCCCCCAACCCCCTTCCTTCCTTGGTACCACCGCGCGATCGATGCGATTTGGTAGTGTAAGATGTGGGTCGGTGCGCCCCGTGGTTGCTAGGGTTAGGAGGGTTTGGTCCTAGGGCTGGACTGATAGGATAGGATTGGATTGGATTGGGCTGTGCTTTGTGTGTCGCCCGCGAATCGCTCTGTGTAGTTGATTTGCTGGTCGAGCGCCTTGATTATTCATTCTTCTGGTTTGGCCCGCGTCACGCTTAGCCTTGGCTATGTTCTTTGTTGAGCCAGAGATTTACCAAGGGCTTGGGTTCAGAGCCACGATTGAGAAATCATGACTTCCTAGCACTTGATTCTTATGCCGGTGGTTTGGTATCTAACGCCACTCCTTAGCTATCAATTAATGTTCCACTAGCTAGGTGTTTTTTGGACCAACTGCTTATCTCTCCATTGGCCTATAACTACATTTTCATGATGATTCGATGGTTTGTTTCTGGGTGATAGGGTTACGTAGCATCATGCGCTAGTTCTCAAGACTTGTTAGCACTTTATGTTAGTTTCAATATTAATAATATGTAGCAGCATCATGGATTCATGGACTAGTTCTGGAGACTTGTCTCTTCATGCTCCTCTGCCTCTGGTTACACCTGCTTGCTGTCGTGTGAATTGTTCTCTTGTTATCTGACAGTTGGAGTCCGAGGCCTAGTTGAACACTGCACTGCTTAATTTGTAGTTCTCATAACTCATGGTTCTCGTTTTTAAATTTTTTACATGCTCTCATTTTTCTGTGTGGGTAATGTTTTATATGCTCTTTATCTCTTCCCTTGACAGACATTCGACGAGGCAGTGGGCGATATAGCTTTCTAGCTCCTTAGGGGGGTTGTTCCTCTTTATAGGTGTGTTAAACATGGTTTTATGTGGTCATATGGAGTTTATTAGGTAGAGAAAGTACCTTGTGATTTTTCTAATTTTGGACATATATCAAGTCTCACCAAGACATCTTCATTACAACACACAGGAGTGAAAATATATCAAGTGTAATGTGATACAGATGCTGTCAAAATGAGAAAATTGTTAAAAAACACTCAGCTTATCCAGGACATCTTCATTACATTCTAGACAGGATAGAAGCCTACTTTGTTTAGAAACAGAGTCAGAATTTGAAAAGGAAAACCCTTAAGCCAAACATACAACCTAGCTTTGCATTAGTTGTTTTGTGCTTCAAGTGTCCCAGTCAAGGACAAACTGAGTGTTTGCAAAATAATATTATGTGGTCAATGTGGATTTACTATTTTCTGGTGATAGTTCTGAACTGGTAAATAAGTTAACATGCGTAAGTGAGACTTGGCATTTTAAAGCTTAGGGTCTTCAACTTCAACCATGAATTGGGATGATAATGTTATTTTGCCTTCTTAACATAATGGTGTCATAATCAGAACAAAGCTGCTGCAAATGCATACCTTTTTTTTACAAGTGCATCTGTACCTTCTGATCCATTTAGAGTTATCATAAATATATTGCCAAAGTTTTTTTCATTTCACTGTAGAGTCTTTGCTTCTGGACTCAATGCACATTCATCAGTCATAAGAGATAAATACAAGTAAGTCAAGGGAACCAGAAATTGATCATGCCTCTTTTGAGAAGTATGTCTATTGATTCAAGCTTTTTTGTTGGGTGACCTATTATATCTGGAATGGAAGCTCACATAAGTTGAGCTGATTTTTTTCCATATGAAAGCAGAGGACCATATGGTCTGTGGCTGGGTTTTGTCTCCGACCATTGTGTCGTGATGAATTTGCAGGTACCCCGAGAGGCCCTTGAGTTTGCCAGAATGTCGATTAACTTCCGTTCCGGCAAATTCGGGTACTCCATATGTCCTATTTTCAGCAAAGGTCATGCTGAAATTTTCCGTGAATTTTAGCATGACTTTGCTAAAAATAGGACATATGGGGTACTTGCGACTAATGCATGGGCCGGGGTGATTAGGCCGAACTTAGAATTCTCCTTAGCATCAATAAACCCTAGATGATAAACCCAACATAGGTGGCAATAGAGCCAAGTGATTAGTGCCAAGTGATTAGGCCCAACCTAGGGTGCCTCGGCATCGATAAACCCTAAATGATGAAAACTTAACTTGGCTTCTATAGGGTGCCTCGGTGTCGATGAGAACCTAAATGATGTACGCTTAGGATTTTAGGGTGCCTCGGCGTCGACAAAGCCTAAATGATAAAAGCTTAGCTTTTAGGATGCCTCGGTGTCGACAAACCCTAAATGATGAGACCATGATCTTGTTCCTTGACAATAACCAACTTTTTGACCAAACTTTTTTCCTATTTAGCGCGAAACATGGCCCACAACGATGAGGCCGGCGGTTCGGGCGGCAAGCAATTCTGGGAGCTGTCCCAGGAGTTGGAGGAAGAACCTCACCGCTATGAGGACGCCGCGGAAGACACCGATCCTGACTACACAACCCCTAGTGGCGTCGGGGATGACACCACTGATGATGGCGCCGCGGATGCCACCACTGATGATGGCGGCGCACGCACAGATGGCAGCCAACCGAAGAGGCAATGGAAGGACCGGCGCCCGACCGTGCTCGGCACCGTCAGGGAGGAATTTACTGAAGTGAACTCTGACGGGCATCCGACGGCGCCCAAACACGTAGTCAAGGGGTACTTGGTTCAGCTCGGGTGCATTCTCCGGAGCACCGCCTCGATCAACACCGAGAACCTAAGGCATAAGGACGAGGGAATTTGCGCAGCCTCCTCTTCATGAAGCTGCACGAACGATACAAGTTCCCCGCTGAGTTCGCAAACACACGCCTCTCGGGGAATAAAGTGAACGGTGCCGCCCTCACGACGATGAGCACGGCCATGTCTACATGGAAAAGCACGGTGAAGGCAATGATTGACAAAGGTGATAGTTATGAGAAGATCAAGGCGAAATATCCTTTGATTAGCTAAGATGACTACAAGGAGTTCAAGATCAAGTGCAAGAGCCCCGCAACCTCCGAATCAAGTCAGTGGGGGAAAGAAATGCAGCAGTTGAACATAGGGGTCCACCAACTCGGTCCCGGCGGTTATAGAGTGGCGGAGCCTATATGGGACAAGGAGGACGCAGAGCGTGTCGAGCAAGGCCTACTGCCCCGCTTCGAGAAATACAGTGACAAGCAGACCAGGAACTTTCTCAGGGCCCGGTACAAGGAGGACCCGGTAACAAAGGAGCTTACCACGGATCCGAAGACCAAGGCGCTTGAGATTGTTCTGGTAAGGAATACACCCCTGCGTAATTAGCTCCATATGGTTGCATTCTAATTAATCCCCAATATTTCTAAATGGTTCACGGTCCTTCCGCATGACAAAGAAAGCAGTAGCACGGGGTCGTCTTAGAGCTCCCCTTTTTCGACACCCCTTTGAATAGGGCGTTGAACATAGTGAAAAACAAGGATAAGCTCAGTAAGCCAACGTTAGGTGGTCGTGTGGCCGGCAAAGGCTTGTCCACAAAATGGTCGTCATACTATACCGCTGGTGGGCGAAAGGAGAAAAAGACCAGCTCGGAAAGCCAGTCGAGCGAGGTTGAAGCACTCAAGGCGCAAGTGGCGCGGATTTCGGAGATGGTCCAAGAGCAAGTGCAACAACAACTGGGATCGACGCTCACCTTCATTATGCCTACCTTGATTCATGGGATAACGACGTGGATTATGGGTAGCCAACAGGGGCCACCCCCGATTCCCAGCTTCACGGCCAGCAACTTGCACAACGCGCATGCGGCGCCATTGGTGTCTCCGGCGGCGGCGGTATTGGTGTCTACGGCGGCGGCGCCATTGGTGTCTCCGGCGGCGGCAGTATTGGTGTCTCCGACGCCGGCATTGGAGCTTAATGCACCCGGGTATACGCCGGCCGGCACCTCGCCAGCAAGCGGCCCCTCCGTCAGTTGCACGCCCGCCGTTGGCAGTGCCTCGACATTAGCCGAGCTCGACAGCATCACGGTAACTAAGCCTCTCGGCCGAGGACTTCATCTCCTTGCCTTTGACTGGGCATCCCTAATGCCCTACATGTTTTCGCAGGGCACCGCCGACGTTCCTTGCACTCTCCTGCACTTCGTGGGCGGCGAGTTGGTCGATGTCGCCAAGGGCAGAATCGTTCAACCGGGCAACCCCGTGTTCCACGGTAATCCGATGCCACCCACAATGTATAGGGTTGAAGTGGTTCGGGTGCTGCCAGGCTGCGACGAGCTGTTACCTCCGATTCGACCCGCTGGGGCCGATGAAGAAGATGAGATGACCCTCAGCGCCTGTGTAAGCTGGCCCCTGCTTTGGCCGAAGAGCCAGATTCGTTTGGGGGCGGGGGACACCACCCCACAAACAAGACCGCCAGTCGTGCCGGCGCCAAGCCATGGCAAGAACGCCGCAACGCTACCGGACATGCTGGACATCCCTATGGCACAGGATCCGGACATGCATATGGCACAGGATCCGGACGACGACGACAACAACGATGGTGCATTTACCAACGTCGATAAGTATTTTGCCGAACATGGGTACGGTGACGAGTTCTGCGGGCCTCCTTCTCAAGAACCCAAACAAGACGACCGCGATCTAGCTGGTACGGCGGAGAAACCCAATTGCAACAGGCGTCGTCTGGCGTTCAGTTCTCAGGAGACGCCTCCAGCTACTGCCTTCACCGAGCCTCAGATAGCGGAGGTGCCAAATATTATCAGCCCCAACATGCTCAAGAAGGCGGTCTGTGAGCAGAATTCGGTCCCATTACAGCAGATCAAGAACAAGGGCCGGAAACGGCAGACTAAAAAGGGTGCCGGTGCGAGCCAGCCGGCACCGAATACGATCCGTGCTCAGGATGGGCCACCTTCACCTAAGGATATCTCGAGGAGGGTGCATGTGGCGGGTAGGGAGATGCTACCGACAAATATGCTCAATGCTGCAACCGGTGCTATGTGGAGTCTGCGCGATAGTGTTCTTTCTTTGGAGAAGCGGTGTCTCAAAGAGAATGATGTGGCATACCCGGTTTTCATGGCCAAGGTGCCAGAGGGAAAGGGCTTTGTGGATGGCGATATCGGGGGTACGATCGTCCTGCGGTTTGATGACATCTTTGCTATGTTTAACCTTCATCCGCTACACTACACCTTCGTTCGCCTGTTTTCGCTGAGTATGGAGATGCGGATCATTAGAGACAAGACCCCGGACATCGTGATCATCGACCCCTTCTACATGCGTGCCAAGCTCTTGAGCAGCGCTGGGGACCGCCAAGTCGCGATTTCACACCTCGAAGACGTCATTCTGGCAAACCCAGATAAGGATAACTTCCTTGTGGCTTACTTTCCCGACTAAGTCATCCCTTAACTGCCCCGTAACATATGATTTCTTAGATTTCGATCGTTCTCTTTTTTCTAACATTCCGTGTTCTGTGCAGTGACACACATTGCAAACTCATCCTCTAAAGCCCGAAATATTCCATGGCCACGTATTTCGACCCGAACCATAACTCCAAGATAGACTACACAAATATCAAGAAAGTTCTTGATGATGTTCTCCCTGGCTACGCCAAATCTGGAGGCACCTCCCCCAGGGCAGTTCGTAAGTATGGCAAGCACGTGTTCACCCACAATACGACGTTCTGCTGCGTCAAGCAGCCGCCTGGCGGTCACAAGGATGCCTACACGCCCTCCATCACATGCGGGCGATCGTAAGGGACCATCATCACCTTTTGCTACCAAATAATCTCAAAGATTGGGCCGCGAGCTTGTCGGCAATCCAGGACGCGGACATCAGACAAGAATTCTTTTGCATCTAGTCGGAGTTTGCGGACATCATCCATCAAGATGTCCTTCATACCTCGGGGCAGTTCTACGTCAGATATCAACCGTCCAACAGGGAGATAGACGGAACGCTACAAATGCAGGCTGACAACGCCCGCAATTTCATGACCATCATGACAGACGGCGGCTTCATCCACGCTCCGGTCCCATGAGTCGAGTCGACAGTAGTGATGCTATCTGTAGTTCTGAAACATCGATTGGCTCATGTTGTAATTAAACTTTAATGAACTTGTATGTCTCTTTGGTTTGCGCAGTCGTTCAACTTAGATGTAATCGATGCTATTTATTAGTAGGACCATGAATCGTGCTATTAATGTCATGTCTTGCTTTTCTCTTTCGATCCTTTTGTTGCATACTTATATATTGCTTATGTATGTATTGTCTGTTGTTTGGCTTGTGCATAGAGATGCCGTCGTATGTCGTGTACAAGGGTAAGGTTCCCGGAGTCTACGACGACTTGGAGGAGTGTCGGAGACAGGTTCACCGTTTCAGTGGTAACAGTTACAAAGGGTACACCTCTAGGGCGGAGGCGGAATCTAGATACGCCCGCTATCTAGCGGGAGAGAGGAGGGAGCGTTGGAGGAACCGGATGAAGACCAGTTTCATCACGATGATGCTCATCGTGATGACCGCAGCTCTCTTCTATGTGATGGTAGTTTAGATGATCGATATCGACTTGTAATGTGAAGACAAACTCGATACTCGCGGTCTCGAGACTTGTAATGTTTTATCTTTGTTCGGTCTTTTGAATTCGGAGACTAATTGATGAATTGTATTCGGAGACTAATCTTCTATTGTATTCGATGAATCTGTTGTTGCTGTGTGCTACTGTCTATATTCTGTCAAATAATATATTTTGTAACCTGTGCAAAAATCAGAAAAGTAAAAAAAAAAAACCTAATACTCATACTAATGGCGCATCACTACAGAGTGCGCCATTAGTATGCCAAAGTATACTAATGGCGCATCACCAAACAGTGCGCCATTAGTATGCCAAGTATACTAATGGCGCATCCATCCGCACTGGGTGGTGCGCCATTAGTATATAACACCATGCGCCATTAGTATGCCTCCCAGGGGCCATATTTAACCATGTGCTTTGGCACACTAATGGCGCACTACGGATGGATGCACCATTAGTATACCAAATACTAATGGCGCACCAATGGTGCGCCATTAGTAATAAATACTAGTGGCGTGATACTAATGGCGCACCAGTGATGCGCCATTAGTAGGCAAAACTGGTGCACCATTAGTAGGCCTTTTCCTAGTAGTGTTTCCTTGTTCAACATGGCATTAGTCTATCTGGAATCCGGTCGCCATACATGGTTATGGCTCATCATCAATCCTGTTGAGGCAACATTTCTGTCTGATGCTATAGTGCACGATGGCATCATTTACGCGGTCGACACACAGATTGGCTGCATATACTGGTGGAATCTATCGTCGTGTAATTGTTCTATCTCATCTCATCTTTACCTTATGAATACGACTACATGTTCATTTGTTACAAATTTAGAATGCATAGCATGTCTATAACCACATCATTGCTATATGTTCCTCTCATTTCCTAGATTTTTATGACCACACATGTTATTGTTAGAGTTGATATGAGAACAATTGGCATCTAATGATTGTTAGAATACATATTATGAGCATAACATAATGATTGCTATATGTTACTCTCGTTTACAAGATTTTTATAACAACACATGTTATTGCTTAGAGTTGATATGAGAACAGTAGTAGTAAGTGATATGGTAGAATATGAGTAGGCGCTGTCATAGCTGTTTTCCTCTCATTGTTAGATGATGTTTGAACCATGACATATTGCTAGAATATGAAAGCCATTGGCTTATTTTTTTAACTTGGGGTATGATTATGACCACGGCATTGCAATTCTCTGTCTATGATATGTGTCACTTTATAATAATCTTAATTCCACACATACTCTGAACATGATTGTTTATTTTTGTCCTTTTGGTCTCCAATTTGAATTGTTGCAGCAGACGCAAATGCGCTGGCCTTCATGATTCCAGGACCTGGAATCATACCAGCCTATGGGTGGTGGTTTATCGCTTGTTCAGCTGACAGCGGTCATTTGATGCTCATTCGCACGTACCAAATTTACCAAACCATTACATAAAACCACATGCAGTACAATGCGTGGGGCGTTCGTGACATTGATGGCTATGGCCGCTTCATGTTCGAGAAAGATCCTAGCTCCGTTGGGCTAGGCGTATTCAACTGGAGGCGGGTTTACAGCCTCAGCAACCACTCCTTGTTCCTCGGGCTCAATTATTCGATCATCCAACCAATAATCGATCATATCACCGACGATGATTACTGTGCTATGCAACTTCCATTCGCAAGGGGGGCTGTGTTTACACATCATACCATGGGTTTCATGAATCACCATATCCAGAGATTCGTCGACACAGCTTGTTGCCAGATAATCTTCAGTGTGTGAAAGGCATCAAGCTTCCATGCGATGGATGGCTTTTGCAAACCCAACATGTGGCGATGTGGTTCATGCCAACAGCAAATATGCACAACTTGATTCGTGCTGATATCTAGACTGAGCCATGTATTCTGCTATTCTAGCATGACCCTCTTTTGTTGGATATTATGTACTGTTGTTAGTTTGAAGCACTCCTCTGGTTTGAAGGATAGATACCTTCCTGGGATCAAGTGCATCCTAACTCACCTGCGTAGGATGTACTGATAATGATGATGGAGATGTTGTGTGTATATATATATATAGGCTTCAAGTGCGTACTTGTTAGTTAAACCTATGTATAAATTGTGACACTAAATACGACTAGTAAGTACTCCAGTACAGTAGCAGTACTAGTATACGTCGGTCAAATTATTCATCATGTCCACACATTGAATTGACGTGACAACACACTGCGCGTGAGTTGACACAAGAATCCCGGCGGCGTGTTCGGGTATTCTGGACTTCAGATTTGGAGTACCACTTATCTATTGAAATCTTTCATCATTCACTTAAAACAGTCGATTGATCATACATTGAGTACCATATAACTGGAATTACCGATGCAAGTCGAAGAAGGATTGGCCGGTGCTGCCGGCTGGCATCAAGTTCGATCCCACGGATCAGGAGCTAATCGAGCACCTTGAGGCCAAAGTGAGTGCTGACAGCGCGAGATTTTAGTCTCTCATCGATTTTTTCATACCAACCATCGACAGCGAGCACGGCATATGCTACACCCAACCTGAGAAACTTCCAGGTAAGACACCGATCGGCTGTCTACTTGCACAAACATATTCCTTTGTTTATAGCTCTATTTTTATTTTTAGACGCAGACCTGGTGAAGCAATTACAATTTGACAGTTAATAAAAAGTGAAACAAGTGACTGCAACATGCCAAAGATGTTATGAAAATGCCAACTAGGTACACTAAAACCTGTATTCCACAATACTGCAGGTATCACACTGAGTGGCCTAAGGAAGCATTTCTTCCAGCGCAATTCCAGGGCGTTCAAAAGGGGCACGTGGACGCGTCGCAAGATACAGTCAGAATGCGGCATGCACGCGATGTGGCACAAGACCGGCAATACCTTGCCGGTGATAGTCAACGGCCGGCAGACGAGTAGCAAAAAAGGTTCTGGTGCTGCACACCAACAAGAACTTCGACCAGCAGAGGACCAACTGGGTGATGCACTAGTACCACCTCAGGGACCTGGAGCAAGAGAAGGAGCGGGAGCTGGTCCTCTACAAGATTTTCTACCAGACGAACACTAGGGCCAGGAGTAAAAAGATTATAAGTTAGTTTCGTATTGGTAGTTGTACTACCTTGTCGTCCGCAAGTTGGTATTGTTGTTAACGATCTTTTGGTATGAACTTGCATTTGCTTCCAACCATCATGTTGAGGGTCGACGTGGATATAAAGCTAAATCATTTGTTTCGAAACAAATTTTTAGGCACCTGATTTTTATTTGATGGGTAGCATAAGCACCCGCCGTTCGAATTCCCAGTTCTCCAATTTTTTCGAAACAAGTGCATGTACTTATTATCACTATAAAAAAACAATATCCCTGCTGCATCCCAGTTATCAGTCTGTACTTGCAGAATTCTCTCATTTATTGAGCACGTATATTGTTTTTTCAGGTCGAGCACATTTCAACTGGGCTGTAGACTGCCCAGGGTTGGTTTTGTTTTTAACAAGCCCAGCCCATGACGACAACGGGACACAAAGATCCAGCAGGTATCTACTAGACTCTGGCCCGCCAACGTTAGTTATATTTTGTCTAACAACATCCGCAGGCAGTTTTTTTACTGAATCAAACACACAGCCAGTTCTATTATCCTCTTGAAACGCATGTCCTACATCCGTTTTCTAATCTCTATCTATAGTTTTACTAGTTCATATACACGTATCATTATATTGAAAACACATAAAATTCCCTTTTCATATTTACATCCTTATTTTTGTTCTTTTTTCCCACCCAGCGCTAATTTTTTTACCACTGGTTTTCCCTTAAACCAACTCAATTGTCCCACGTCTTATTTGCTTACATAAACAAAATGATCTTTTTGGCAAATCAATAAGTTCTTAAAAATGTTTATCATTTCAGGATTACAATAGTTCGGACTCCACCGAAATATGCAAAATAAGGTTGAACTTTTTGACCGTGGTCCTGGGCAGAAAACGGGCTGTAATAAATTACTTAAGAATTAGCAAATGGGCTGCAAATTATAAAAAATAGCAAATGGGCTTTATGTTGCCTGCCACAGATTTGGAGGCTGACTTCTCGGCCTACTAAGTTCATGTGTACACAAGATTTCTCAAAAATAAACTTAGTCAACAATCGACTCTACTAGTGTTAGACCGTTAGATGTCAATCTAACGACAATCGTGCTTATTCAGTCTCTGATCTTCTTGCCCCAGCCGCCTAAACCAGCGTCGTCGGAACCGCCTACTCCCGCCTCCCGTGGCCGGCAGTGCTGCCGGGCAGGCCTCACGGCCCCATCATACTCACATCCCTGGCCTGTCTATCCCTCTACTCACCCACACCTCCTGTTATTTTCCGGCGACGGCAGCTGAACCAGTCAACCCTCATAATCTCCACCGCATGGGCAGCCACTGCCGTGTCTTCCCCAGCTTCGTGTTGTTCCCTTCGTAGGCCTCGTTGTCATCCACCACCCTGGTGCTCTCGGCGCGGCGTGGTTAACGATGTCCATCCAATGGCCGTAGTGCTTCTTCAACCTCTGGTCTTCTTACCCCAGCCGCCCAAAGCAGCGCCGGTCGTGCCGCATGCTCCTACCTCCCGTGGCCGGTTGTGCTGCCGCGGAGGCCTCACCGTCCCCATACTACTCCCACCGCCGGCCAGGCCATCCCTCCACTCACCCACTCCCCCTGTTATTCTGCGGCGACGGCAACCTCACACCGCAGCCGAACCAGTGAACCCTCGTACTCCTCTCCGCGTGGGCATCCACTTCCGCGTCTTCCCCGGCTCTGCGTCGTCCCCTTCCTAGGCCTCGCCGTCGTCCACTGCCGTGGTGCTCTCGGCGCGGTGTGGTCAATGTGGTCAACGACCGACTTCCATCGGAAGAGTACTGTACGTGGAGAGGCTGACAGATGGGTCCACGGCAGCCGCAAGGAAGTGCCTCCTTATTACGCGCAAAATAATTATTCCTCCACCTGACAGCAGGGACCCACCGGACGGGCCACCAGTATTTCGCGGAAAAATGTTTCCCCCCTGACTGCTGGGACCCATCGGACGGGCCACCGTATTTCGCAAAAAAACGTCTGCCCCAGACTGCTGGGACCCACCGGACGGACCACCGTATTTCACAAAAAAACATTCCCCCCGCTGTCAGCTCGGACCCACCGGAAGTGCCTCCTTATTACGCACAGAAAAATGAATACTCCCCCTGCTAGCTGGGACCCACCATGGTAGGAGGCTGACTTGTGGGCCTACTAAGTTGACGGGGACGGAGGGCTTTGTCAACTTAGTCAATATGAACGATTCTAGCTCCAGTGACCGTACGATGTCCATCGAACGACCGTCGTGCTTCTTCAATCTCTGCTCTTCCTACTCCAGCCGCTCAAACAAGCGCCGGCGGGACTGCCTGCTCCCTCCTCCCCGCGGCCGGCTGTGTTGCCGTGCAGGCCTCACCGCCCCACCGTACTCCCATCGCTGGCCTAGCCATCCCTCTACTCACCCACACTTACTGTTATTCTCCGGCGACGGTAGACGAACCAGTAAACCCTCGTACAGTCATACTCCCCTCCGCGTGGGAAACAACTGCCGAGTCTTCCCTACCTTCGTGTCGTTCCCTTCCTAGGCCTCGTCGTCGTCCACCGCACTGGTGCTCTCGGCACGGCCTGGTCAACGTGGTCAACGACCGACATGCATCTGAAGTGGACTGTACATGGAGAGGCCGACAGCTGGGTCCACGGCCGCATGCAAGGAAATGCCTCCTTATTACACGCAAAATAATGATTCCTCCACCTGACATCACGGACCCACCGAAAGGGCCTCTGTATTTCACAAAAAAAACGTGTCGCTGACTGCTCGGACCCACCAGCTATATCTTCGCACGCAAGGAAGTGCCTCCTTATTAAGCACAAAAAATGAATACTCCCCCTGTTAGCTAGGACCCAGTATAGTGGCAGGCTGACTTGTGGGCCTACTAAGCTGACGGGGACGGAGGGCTTTGTCAACTTAGTCAATATGCACGATACTAGCTCCAGTGACCGTACGATGTCCATCCAACGGTCGTAGTGCTTCTTCAACCTCTGGTCTTCTTGCTCCAGCCGCCCAAACCAGCGCCGGTCGTGCCTCATGCTCCTGCCTCCCGTGGCCAGCTGCGATGCGGCAGAGGCCTCATCACCCCCTACTACTCCCACCGCTGGCCAGGTCATCCCTCTACTCACCCACATCGCCTGTTATTCTGTGGCGACGGCAGCCTCACACCGCAGCGAACTAGTGAACCCTCGTACTCCTCTACGCTTGGGCATCCACCGCCGCGTCTTCCCCGGCTCCACGTCGTTCCCTTCCTAGGCCTCGCCGTCATCCACCGCCCTGGTGCTCTCGGCGCGGCATGGTCAACATGGTCAAGGAACGACTCCCATCGGACGTGGACTGTATGTGGAGAGGCTGACTGCTGGGTCCATGGCCGCAGCAAGGAAGTGCCTCCTTATTACATGCAAAATAATTATTCCTCCACCTGACAGCGGGGACCCATCGGACGGGCCACCGTATTTCGCGAAAAAAACGTTTCCCCCCTGACTGCTGGGACCCACCAGCTACACCTTCGCACGCAAGGAAGTGTGTCCGGGCAAAAAAACAAAACGATTCGCCCCCCTGACTATTGGGACCCACCCGCTACATCTTCGCACACAAGGAAGTGCCTGACAGTCTGGACCCACCTGGTCCAAGCGTACGTAGTGTTGTCATTCTGGTCGCGGACGTGTACGTACATACTGGTCGATGTAGAGGCGCGCACGTGTCGTAGTAGAGGCGCGCACGTAGCATGTACACGTACGTACAGCGGCCAGGGTGCAAGAAAGAAAATACGGCCACATATGTGTACATACGGGCGGGGTCTCGAACGCCTACTCGCGCATACGTACGGCCAGGGCTCGTGTACATGGCTGGGACGGAACGGAGAAACAGTGTCATCGTCATGTTCATGGGGAGGCAACAGAATGCGTCGTGTTCATGGGGAGGCAACGGAATGCGTCGTGTTCATCGGGAGGCAATGGAATGCGTCGTGTTCATCGGGAGGCAACGGAATGCGTCGTGTTCATCGGGAGGCAATGGAACGTGTGGGAGCCAACCGGCTGGGTCGGAACGGAATGCGTGGTCATGTTCATCGGGAGGGCTTGGATGGAACAAGCGATGTAAACGAGGCCTGGCGTACCACAGAACGGAGGAAACGGACCTCCTACGGTCGAAACAGGGGTCCTGTTGATCGAGAGGGGTGTGGCGTACCGCAAAATGGAGGAAACGGACCTCCTACGGTCTAAACGGGGGTCCTGTTGATCGGGAGGGATGTGGCTTACCGCAAAACGGACGAAACGGACCTCCTACGGTCGAAACGGGGGTCCTATTGATCGGGAGGGGTGTGGCGTACCGCAAAACGGGACTCCATGGGATACTGTTCCTCTCCACCGTCGACCTCCTCCAGCCTCCACGAGCTACCGTCGACCTCCTCCAGCCTCCACGAGCTCCTCTTCATCCAGCCTCTACCGCGCGCTACTCCCCCGGCTACTGTTCAACCACCCCTCCACCGTCTACTGTTCATCCAGCCCTCCACACCACGGGGTCCTGTTCAACCACCCTCCACGGGCACCCCTCCACTGTCTACTGTTCATCCAGCCCTCCACCACACCACGGGGTCTTGTTCATCCAGAGGCAACGCCACCGCTCACTGTTCATCTAACCCCCCCCCCCCCCCCCCGCAATGCTCACTGTTCATCCAATCGACCGGCTTCAGTTAGCAGCAGTAGCGAAGGAATCGCTCAATCGGGTTCAGTTAACAGCTATCGATTGATCGCTCGGGTTCAGTAACACGTAGCCTGCAGTGCAATCGCTCGGGTTCAGTTAGAGCACAACGCCTCGCTCAGGTTCAGTTAGAGCCAATGCCTCGCACACACGCACGTGCGTGTATGAGAGAAACATGCATCGCTCGGCCCCCGACCTCCCACCGTAACCGGGAACTCCCTGAAATTTTCCACCCCCTCGCTTCTACCACAGTTTTTTCCGTCATGGACGGCCCAAAGAATGTCATGCAGCAGTGTCTCCGGCCCGCCCAGGACGAAAAGCCCATTTTCTGTCATGATTTTTTGTCATAGAAGTAGGAGCCCACCACATCTATGATGCTACCGGGTTTTGTCACAATTATCGTCACAGAAGAGTCATATGTATGACAGAAAAAAATTCGTTCGGCCCAAAATGTCACAGATGTGTCTTTTTTTTTGTAGTGAGCATAAGTATTTCCCTCAGTTTTTGAGAACCAAGGTATCAATCCGGTAGGAGATCACGCTCGAGTCCCACGCACCTATAGAAACAAATAAGAACCTCGCAACCAACACGATAAAGGGGTTGTCAATCCCTTCATGGTCACTTACGAGAGTGAGATCTGATAGATATGATAAGATAACATTTTTGGTATTTTTATGATAAAGAGAAATAAAGATGCAAAGTAAAATAAACGACAATAGAAATAGCTAAGTGTTGGAAGATTAATATGATGGAAGATAGACCCGGGGGCCATAGGTTTCACTAGTGGCTTCTCTCAAGAGCATAAGTAGTATGGTGGGTAAACGAATTACTATCGAGCAATTGATAGAATTGAGCATAGTTATGAGAATATCTAGGTATGATCATGTATATAGGCATCACGTCCGTCACAAGTAGACCGAAACGATTTTGCATCTACTACTATTACTCCACACATCGGCTGCTATCCATCATGCATATAGAGTATTAAGTTCATAAGAACAGAGTAATGCTTTAAGTAATATGACATGATGTAGAGGGATAAACTCATGCAATATGATATAAACACCCTCTTTGTATCCTCGATGGCAACAATACAATATGTGCCATTTCCCTTTCTATCACTGGGATCGAGCACCGCAAGATTGAATCCAAAGCTAAGCACTTCTCTCATTGCAAGAAAGATCAATCTAGTAGGCCCAACCAAACTGGTAATTCGAAGAGACTTGCAAAGATAAACCAATCATAGATAAAAGAATTCAGAGGAGACTCAAATATTGTTCATAGATAAACTTTACCATAAACCCACAATTCATCGGATCTCGACAAACACACCGCAAAAGAAGATTACATCGAATAGATCTCCAAGAAGAACGAGGACACCTTCGTATTGAGATCCAAAGAGAGAGAAGAAGCCATCTAGCTAATAACTATGGACCCGTAGGTATGAAGTAAACTACTCACACATCACTAGAGAGGCCATGGAGTTGATGTAGAGGCCCTCCATGATCTATGCCCCCTCCGGCGGAGCTCCGGAAAAGGCCCCAAGATGGGATCTCTCGGGTATAGAAGGATGCGGCGATGGAATTAGGTTTTCGCGGTACTCCTGGATGTTTGGGGGGTACGTGGATATATATAGGAGGAAGAAGTAGGTCGGTGGAGCAACGAGGGGGGCCCACGAGGGTGGAGGGCGCGCCTAGGGGGGTAGACGTGCCCCCTGCCTCGTGGCTTCCTTGATTGTTTCTTGACTCCCACTCCAAGTCTCCTAGATCACGTTTGTTGAGAAAATCACGTTCCCGAAGGTTTCATTCCATTTGAACTCCGTTTGATATTCCTTTTCTGCGGAACACTGAAATAGGCAAAAACAAACAACAATTTGGGTTGGGCCTCTGGTTAGTAGGTTAGTCCCAAAAATGATATTAAAGTGTAAAATAAAGCCCATTGACATCCAAAATAGATAATATAATAGCATGGAGCAATCAAAAATTATAGATACGTTTGAGACGTATCAGCTAACTGGCCGGCCCAGTCGACCACCCACCCGAGTCGGCCCACGTTAACCTCCCGGACGCTCCCCCTCCCATCATGTTCCTCTGCCTCGGTCGCTACAGGGGCTCGTCCCGCCCAAACCACCTCGTCGGTGCCGATGTTGGGAGGGGACTAGGACCCCCCTCGCCCCCTCGATTCCCTCGTCCCCGCTCATCCACTCCACTCCCCTCGCTCTCTCCCTCTTGCCCACACGCTCATTCCCCTCCTCAGATCCCCTTATCCGCTGCCTCATCACCATCACATCCACCGTCATCTCCTTCTGGCGGGAGGACATCCAGGAGGTCCGCGGTGGCCAGTTTCGTTCGTTCTGGGCATCTGCTCAAGCTGGGGCGGCCCGTACGCTCGCCATCGTCGTCTTCTTCATCATGTACATCGTCGGTGTCCGTCGTCGTTCATCATCGACTGCTGCACCTCCGAGCCTCCCCCGAGCCCATTGAGCACCTCTGCAGGATCGAGGTGAGCCGCTCCTCTGGTTGCCTCTTTTCTCCGGCTTGATCTGTGCCCGTCGCGTCCGCCCCGCAAGGTCGATTCACCATGGATACCCCAAAGCACAGTGTCTGCGTACGCATAATTGCTGCTACTACACGTGCCTCTGCCACGCCTTGATCCCGTCAAGGCATGCCAGTGCCCACTGGTCCACGTGCTGGCTTGCGCAGCCACGCATCCACGCACCTCCTGGCCTCGCCGGAGGCCTCGCCTGGCCGTCGGAGCCCGAGCCCCATCAGGAGCCCGCACGGCTGTCGCTGCTGCTATAGGCTTCTTCTACTGCTTCCTTCCCTCGTGCGCATGGCCGCGATGCGCCGCTGCTACACGCGTCGTCGCCCCGCACTTGCTACTCCTAGCCGCCCCTCTCTCTGCCCCGCTCGCTGTCGCAGCCACCCCGCCTGTGTAGCCCCGCGCCGGGCGCGCCTTCTCCGCCCCTACGCCGCCTCAGGTCACCTCTCCCCGCACCGGCCCTCCGCAACCGTCGCGTAGCTCCGTCGCGCTCCACTGGCCTCCGCTGCCTGCCGATGCCCTCTACAGCTGCTGCCTCCCGCGCTGGCGCCGCCCCTGTCCTCGCCTCCTGCCGCCGGCCGCCGCACAGCCCGCCACCGCTGCCGCCATGGCCGGCACCCACCGGCACCGTCGCGCCCTTCTGGGCGGGCTCCCCATTGCCGAGGCGGGTTTTCCCGCACCCACGCACCCGGCTCTGCCCCGCTTCGCCTAGCGCCTGCTAAGGCATGGCTGGCCCATTGCCAAAGGGGCCCCACCGGCCCCTTTTCTTAAAAAAATGTGTGAAAAAATATATAATATATAAAAATATTATTAATTAATTAATTAACTTAATTACAATGGTTTAATTAAACTAATTACTTAGTTAGTCTAACTAATCCGTAATTAGCTAAATGTGTGTATGACAGGGGGCCCCACCTCCTGTTGACCAGTCAAATGTTGACTGGTCAACTGGGCCCCCCTGGCCCACATGTAATTCTCTGTGTACACTTCTATGTACACAAAGTTGGGTACACGTAGCAATATGTTGTTTAATTTTGAATTAAAATAATTTCAGAATATTGCTAAAACTTTAGAAATTCATAGAAATTAATCCGTAACTCGGATGAAAAAGTTTTATACATGAAAGTTGCTCAGAAAAATATGAAGAACCCGAATACACAGTATGTTCATCTGTCGCATGCCCCTAGCATCGCGAACATGCAACCAACCCCTCCGTTTCACCTGTCCAAAAATGCCAAACTTCGGGAAAACATTCCCGGATGTTTTCCCCTTCACGTGTATCGAGTAGCCCTGTGCTAGAACACTGCCCCGCCGCCTCCATGGAGGCATGGACCAGTGGGGGAACTCTCCTCCCATCTAGGGGGGAGGCCAAGGAAGCAGAAGAAGAAGTAGAAGAAGAAGAAGAAGAAGAAGAAGGGGGCTCTCCCCCGCCCCCTCTCTCCCGGTGGCGCCGGTGTGCCACCGGGGCAAGGATCATGATGACTATCTACATCAACAGTTTTGCTACCGTCAATACCAACTTTCTCCCCCTGTATGTAGTGGTGTAACACCTCTTCTCCCCGCTGTAATCTCTACTTAAACATGGTGTTCAACACTATATATTATTTCCCCATGATATGTGGTTATCCTATGATGTTTGAGTAGATCTGTTTTTTCCTATGGGAAAATTGATGGTCGTGGTTGGTTTGAGTGTATATTTTATTATGGTGCTATCCTATGGTGTCCTCCATCTCGCACAAACTTGAGGGGTCCCCGTTGTAGGGTGTTGCAATACGTTCATAATTTTCTTATTGTCGGTTTCCGGAGTGACAGAAGCCTGAACACGGATAAGTGGGTTGTTGCATATGGGATTAAAGAGGACTTGATACTTAATGCTATGGTTGGGTTTTTACGACCTTAATGATCTTTTGTAGTTGCGGATGCTTGCTAGAGTTCCAATTATAAGTGCATATGATCCAAGTAGAGAAAGTATGTTAGCTCATACCTCTCCCTCATATAAAATTGCAACAATGATTACCGGTCTAATTATCAATTGCCTAGGGACAAATGACTTTCTTACTGACATAAGCTATCCACTTTTATTACCTTGCAATTTACTCACAGTTTCATTCTTGTAAAGTACTTTATCACATCACGCCCCTTTTGTTGCTCGACTCTACAGAGTTACTATCGATTGACGAGGGTGATACCTCGCAACACACTCCTGATGATAATTCTGTAGTGTAGCTATTCGGTCGTGGTCATCGAGGGTGATTCCTCCTTGACCACTCCTGATATGACTCTGTCGTGCAACCTCTCAAGTGTGGACCTTGAGGGTGGTTCCTCCCATGTTCACCTTGATGATTACATTGAGTGGAATCTGAAGGAAATATGCCCTAGAGGCAATAATAAAGTTATTATTTATTTCCTTATATCATGATAAATATTTATTATTCATGCTAGAATTGTATTAACCGGAAACATAATACATGTGTGAATACATAGACAAACAGAGTGTCACTAGTATGCCTCTACTTGACTAGCTCGTTGATCAAAGATGGTTAAGTTTCCTAACCATAGACACGAGTTGTCATTTGATTAACGGGATCACATCATTAGGAGAATGATGTGATTGAATTGACCCATTCCGTTAGCTTAGCACTTGGTTGTTTAGTTTGTTGCTATTTCTTTCTTCATGACTTATACATGTTCCTATGACTATGAGATTATGCAACTCCCGTTTACCAGAGGAACACTTTGTGTGCCACCAAAAGTCACAACGTAAGTGGGTGATTATAAAGGTGCTCTACAGGTGTCTCCGAAGGTACTTGTTGGGTTGGCATATTTTAAGATTAGGATTTGTCACTCTGATTGTCGGAGAGGTATCTCTAGGCCCACTCGGTAATGCACATCACTATAATCCTTGCAAGCATGGCAACTAATGAGTTAGTTGTAGGATGATGTATTACAGAACGAGTAAAGAGACTTGCCGGTAACGAGATTGAATTAGGTGTTGAGATACCGACAATCGAATCTCAGGCAAGTAACATAACGATGACAAAGGGAACAACGTATGTTGTTATGCGGTCTGATCGATAAAGATCTTCGTAGAATATGTAGGAGCCAATATGGGCATCCAGGTCCCGCTATTGGTTATTGACCAGAGGGGTGTCTCGGTCATGTCTACATAGTTCTCGAACCCATAGGGTCCGCACACTTAACGTTCATTGACGATATCGTATTTATGAGTTATCTATGTTAGTAACCGAATGTTGTTCGGAGTCCCGGATGAGATCATGGACATGACGAGGAGCTCCGGAATGGTCCGGAGGTAAAGATTCATATATTGGATGATATGGTTAGGCCAAGGGGCCAGGCCCACGGGGTTATAAGTCAGTGCAAAATGAGTTTTGCGGAGGCCAGGGGGCCAAACGCCGGAGACCCTGGCGTCTGGCCCTGGGCCGGACACCGAGGCCCATGGCGTCTGGGCCAGACACCAAGGATTGTGGTGTTTGGTCCTGGAGTCCAAGTGGGACTCTTGCCTTTCAGGAAAAACCGACTTTGAGGAGGCTTTTGCTCCAAGTTTCGACCCCAGGGCTCAACATATAAATAGAGGGGCAGGGCTAGCACCAAAGACACATCAAGAAACACCAAGCCGTGTGCCGGCAACCCCGTCCCCTCTAGTTTATCCTCCATCATAGTTTTCATAGTGCTTAGGCGAAGCCCTACAGAGATTGTTCTTCACCAACACCGTCACCACACCGTCGTGCTGCCAGAACTCATCTACTGCTTCGCCCCTCTTGCTGGATCGAGAAGGTGAGGTCGTCACTGAGTCGAACGTGTGCAGAACACGAAGGTGCCGTGCTTTCAGTACTTGGATCGGTCGGATCGTGAAGACGTACGACTACATCAACCGCGTTGATGTAACGCTTCCGCGAACGGTCTACGAGGGTACGTAGACAACACTCTCCCCTCTTGTTGCTATGCATCACCATGATCATGCGTGTGCGTAGGAATTTTTTTGAAATTACTACGTTCCCCAACAGTGGCATCCGAGCCAGGTTTTATCCATAGATGTCATATGCACGAGTAGAACACAAGTGAGTTGTGGGCGATCTAAGTCATACTGCTTAGCAGCATGTGATACTTTGGTTCGGCGGTATTGTTGGATGAAGCGGCCCGGACCGACATTACGCGTACGCTTACGCGAGACTAGTTCTACCGACGTGCTTTGCACACAGGTGGCTGGCGGGTGTCAGTTTCTCCAACTTTAGTTGAACCGAGTGTGGCTACGCCCGATCCTTGCGAAGGTTAAAACAGCACCAACTTGACAAACTATCGTTGTGGTTTTGATGCGTAGGTAAGAATGGTTCTTGCTCAGCCCATAGCAGCCACGTAAAACTTGCAACAACAAAGTAGAGGACGTCTAACTTGTTTTTGCAGGGCATGTTGTGATGTGATATGGTCAAGGCATGATGCTAAATTTTATTGTATGAGATAATCATGTTTTGTAACCGAGTTATCAGCAACTGGCAGGAGCCATATGGTTGTCTCTTTATTGTATGCAATGCAATCGCCCTATAATGCTTTACTTTATCACTAAGCGGTAGCGATAGTCGTAGAAGCATAAGATTGGCGAGACGACAATGATGCTATGATGGAGATCAAGGTGTCACGCCGGTGATGATGGTGATCATGACGGTGCTTCAGAGATGGAGATCACAAGCATGAGATGATGATGACCATATCATATCACTTATATTGACTGCATGTGATGTTTATCTTTTATCCATCTTATATTGCTTTGATTGACAGTAGCATTATAAGACGATCTCTCACTAAATTTCAAGATAAAAGTGTTCTCCCTGAGTATGCACCATTGCCAAAGTTCGTCGTGGCCAGACACCACATGATGATCGGGTGTGATAAGCTCTACGTCCATCTACAACGGGTGCAAGCCAGTTTTGCACATGCGGTATACTCAGGTTAAACTTGACGAGCCTAGCATATGCAGATATGGCCTCTGAACAGTGAGACTAAATTGTCGAGTGTGAACCATATAGTAGATATGATCAACATAATGATGTTCACCATTGAAAAGTACTCCATCTCACGTGATGATCGGACATGGTTTAGTTGATTTGGATCACGTGATCACTTAGATGATTACAGGGATGTCTATCTAAGTGGGAGTTCTTAAGTAATATGATTAATTGAACTTCAATTTATCATGAACTTAGTCCTGGTAGTATTAGCATATCTATGTTGTAGATCAATAGCTCGCGTTTAGCTCCCTGATTTATTTTTGATATGTTCCTAGAGAAAAACTAAGCTGAAAGATGTTAGTAGCAATGATGCGGATTGGATCCGTGATCTGAGGATTATCCTCATTGTTGCACAGAAGAATTATGTCCTTGATGCACCGCTAGGTGACATACCTATTACAGGAGCAGATGCAGACGTTATGAATGTTTGGCTAGCTCAATATGATGACTACTTGATAGTTTAGTGCACCATGCTTAACGGCTTAGAATCGGGACTTCAAAGTCGCTTTGAACATCATGGACCATATGAGATGTTCTAGGAGTTGAAGTTAATATTTCAAGAAAATACCCGAGTTGAGAGATATGAAGTCTCCAACAAGTTCTATAGCTAAAAGATGGAGGAGAATAGCTCAAGCAGTGAGCATGTGCTCAGATTGTCTGGGTACTACAATCGCTTGAATCAAGTGGGAGTTAATCTTCCAGATAAAATAGTGATTGACAGTATTCTCTAGTCACCATCACCAAGTTAGTAGAACTTCGTGATGAACTATAATATGCAAGGGATAACGGAAAAGATTCCAAGCTCTTCGTGATGCTGAAATCAATGAAGGTAGAAATCAAGAAAAACATCAAGTATTGATGGTAAACAAACCCACTAGTTTCAAGTAAAGGGACAAAGGGAAGAAAGGGGAACTTCAAGAAGAACGGCAAGCAAGTTGCTGCTCAAGTGAAAAAACCCAAGTCTGGACCTAAGCCTGAAACTGAGTGCCTCTGCTACAAAGGAACTGGTCACTGGAAGCGGAACTACCCAAGTAATTGGTAGATAAGAAGGATGGCAAAGTGAACATATGTATATTTGATATACATGTTATTGATGTGTACTTTACTAGTGTTTATAGCAACCCCTCAGTATTTGATACTAGTTCAGTTGCTAAGAGTAGTAACTCGAAACGGGAGTTGCAGAATGAACAGAGACTAGTTGGTGAAGTGACGATGTGTGTTGGAAGTGGTTCCAAGATTGATATGATCATCATCGCGCACTCCCTATACTTTCGGATTTAGTGTTAAACCAAAATAAATGTTATTTGGTGTTTGCGTTGAGCATGAATATGATTTGATCATGTTTATTACAAGACGGTTATTCATTTAAGTTAGAGAATAATAGTTGTTCTATTTACATGAATAAAACCTTCTATGGTCATACACCCAATGAAAATGGTTCATTTGATCTCGATCGTAGTGATACACATATTCATAATATTGAAGCCAAAAGATGCAAAGTTAATAATGATAGTGCAAGTTATTTGTGGCACTACCGTTTAGGTCATATTGGCGTAAAGCGCATGAAGAAACTCCATGCTGATGGGCTTTTGGAATCACTTGATTATGAATCAACTGATGCTTGCAAACCATGCCTTATGGGCAAGATGACTAAGACTCTGTTCTCTGGAACAATGGAGCGAGCAACTGACTTATTGGAAATAATACATACTAATGTATGCAGTTCGATGAGTGTTGAGGCTCACGGCGGGTATCATTATTTTCTAACCTTCACAGATGATTTGAGCAGCTATGGGTATATCTACTTCATGAAACACAAGTCTAAAACATTTGAAAAGTTCAAAGAATTTCAGAGTGAAGTGGAGAATCATCGTAACAAAAATAAAAGTTTCTACGATATGATCGCAGAAGTAAAATATTTGAGTTACGAGTTTGTCCTTCAGTTAAAATAATGTGAAATAGTTTCACTACTCATGCCACCTGGAACACCACAGCATAATGGTGTGTCTGAACGTCATAACCGTACTATTATTGGATATAGTGCAATCTATGATGTTTCTTACCGATTGACCACTATATTTTTGGGGTTATGCATTAGAGACAACTACATTCACGTTAAATAGGGCACCATCTAAATCCGTTGAGACAACACCGTATGAACTATGGTTTGGCAAGAAACCTAAGCTGTCGTTTCTTAAAGTTCGAGGTTGCAATGCTTATGTGAAAAAGTTTCAACCTGATAAAGCTCAAACCCAAATCGGAGAAGTGCGTCTTCATAGCATACCCAAAATAAAATGTTGGGTACACCTTCTATCACAGATCCGAAGGCAAGATATTCATTGTTGATAATGGATCCTTTCTAGAGAAGGAGTTTCTCTTGAAAGAAGTGAGTGGGAGGAAAGTAGAACTTGATGAGGTAACTGTACCTGCTCCCTTATTGGAAAGTAGTTCATCACAGAAATCTGTTCCTGTGACTACTACACCAATTAGTGAGGAAGCTAATGATGATGATCATGTAACTTCAGATCAAGTTACTACCGAACCTCGTAGCTAAATCAGAGTGAGATCCGCACCAGAGTGGTACGGTAATCCTGTTCTAGAGGTCATGTTACTTGACCATGACGAACCTACAAACTATGAGGAAGCGATGATGAGCCCAGATTCTGCGAAATGGCTTGAGGCCATGAAATCTGAGATGAGATCCATGTATAAGAACAAAGTATGGACTTTGATTGACTTGCCCAAAGATCGGCGAGCCATTGAGATTAAATGGATCTTCAAGAGGAAGATGCACGCTGATAGTAGTGTTACTATCTACAAAGCTAGAATTGTTGCAAAAGGTTTTCGCCAAGTTCAAGGTGTTGACTACGATGAGAGTTTCTCACTCGTATCTATGCTTAAGTCTGTCCGAATCATGTTAGCAATTGCCACATTTTATGAAATCTGGCAAATGGATAAACAAAACTACATTCCTTAATGGATTTATTAAAGAAGGGTTGCATATGATGCAACAAGAAAGTTTTGTCAATCCTAAAGGTGCTAACAAAATATGCAAGCTCCATCGATCCATCTATGGACTGGTGCAAGCATCTCGGAGTTGGAATATACACTTTGATAAGTTGATCAAAGCAAATAGTTTTATACAGACTTCCGGTGAAGCCTGTATTTACAAGAAAGTGAGTGGGAACACTACAACATTTCTGATAAGTATATGTGAATGACATATTATTGATCGGAGATAATGTAGAATTATTCTGCAAAGCATAAGGGAGTGTTTGAAAGGAATTTTTCAAAGAAAGACCTCGGTGAAGCTACTTACATATTGAGCATCAAGATCTATAGAAATAGATCAAGACGCTTGATGAGTTTTTCAATGAGTACATACCTTGACAAGATTTTGAAGTAGTTCAAAATGGAAAAGTCAAAGAAGGAGTTCTTGCCTGTGTTACAAGGTGTGAAGTTGAGTAAGACTCAAAACCCGACCACGGAAGAAGATAGAAAGAGAATGAAAGTCATTCCCTATGCCTCAGCCATAGGTTCTATAAAGTATGCCATGCTATGTACCAGACCTATTGTATACCATGCCCTGAGTTTGGCAAGGGAGTACAATAGTGATGTAGGAGTAGATCACTGGACATTGGTCAAAATTATCCTTAGTGGAGTAAGGATATGTTTCTCAATTATGGAGGTGACAAAAGGTTCATCATAAAGGATTACGTCGATGCAAGTTTTGACACTGATCTAGATGACTCAAAGTCTCCATCTGGATACATATTGAAAGTGGGAGCAATTAGCTAGAGTAGCACCGTCCAGAGCATTGTTGACATAGAAATTTGCAAAATACATACGGATCTGAATGTTGCAGACCCATCGACTAAACTTGTCTCACAAGCAAAACATGATCACTCTTTGGGTGTTAATCACATAGCGATGTGAACTAGATTATTGACTCTAGTAAACCCTTTGGGTATTAGTCACATGGAGATGTGAACTAATCACATAAAGATGTGAACTAGATTATTGACTCTAGTGCAAGTGGGAGACTGAAGGAAATATGCCCTAGAGGCAATAATAAAGTTATTATTTATTTCCTTATATCATGATAAATGTTTATTATTCATGCTAGAATTGTATTAACTGGAAACATAATACATGTGTGAATACATAGACAAACAGAGTGTCACTAGTATGCCTCTACTTGACTAGCTCGTTGATCAAAGATGGTTAAGTTTTCTAACCATAGACATGAGTTGTCACTTGATTAACGGGATCACATCATTAGGAGAATGATGTGATTGAATTGACCCATTCCGTTAGCTTACCACTTAATCATTTAGTTTGTTTCTATTGCTTTCTTCATGACTTATACATGTTCCTATGACTATGAGATTATGCAACTCCCGTTTACCAGAGGAACACTTTGTGTGCCACCAAACGTCACAACATAACTGCGTGATTATAAAGGTGCTCTACAGGTGTCTCCGAAGGTACATGTTGGGTTGGCGTATTTCAAGATTAGGATTTGTCACTCCGATTGTCGGAGAGGTATCTCTGGGCCCACTCGGTAATGCACATCACTATAAGCCTTGAAAGCATTGCAACTATTGAGTTAGTTGCAGGATGATGTATTACGGAATGAGTAAAGAGACTTGCCGGTAATGAGATTGAACTAGGTGTTGAGATACCGACGATCGAATCTCGAGCAAGTAACATACCGATGACAAAGGGAACAATGTATGTTGTTATGCGGTCTGACCGATAAAGATCTTCGTAGAATATGTAGGAGCCAATATGGGCATCCAGGTCCCGCTATTGGTTATTGACCAGAGGGGTGTCTTTGTCATGTCTACATAGTTCTCGAACTCGTAGGGCCCGCATGCTTAACATTCGTTGATGATATAGTATTTATGAGTTATGTATCTTGGTAACCGAATGTTGTTCGGAGTCCCGGATGATATCATGGACATGACGAGGAGCTCCGGAATGGTCCAGAGGTAAAGATTCATATATTGGATGATATGGTTAGGCCAAGGGGTCAGGCCCACGGGGCTATAAGTCGGTGCAAAAGGAGTTTTGCGGAGGCCAGGGGGCCAAACGCCGGAGACCCTGGCATCTGGCTCTGGGCCGGACGCCGAGGCCCATGGCATCTATGCCAGATGCCAATGATTGTGGCATTTGGTCCTGGAGTCCGAGTGGGACTCTTGCCTTTCGGGCAAAACCGACTTTGAGGAGGCTTTTGCTCCAAGTTTCGACACCAGGGCTCAACATATATATAGAGGGGCAGGGCTAGCACCAAAGACACATCAAGAAACACCAAGCCGTGTGCTGGCAACCCCGTCCACTCTAGTTTATCCTCCGTCATAGTTTTCATAGTGCTTAGGCGAAGCCCTGCGAAGATTGTTCTTCACCAACACCGTCACCATGCCGTCGTTCTGCCGGAACTCATCTACTACTTTGCCCCTCTTGCTGGATCGAGAAGGTGAGGACATCACCAAGCCGAAAGTGTGTAGAACTCGGAGGTGCCATGCTTTCGGTACTTGGATCGGTCGGATCGTGAAGACGTACGACTACATCAACCGCATTGATATAATGCTTCCGCGAACGCTCTATGAGGGTACGTAGACAACACTCTCCCCTCTTGTTGCTATGCATCACCATGATCCTAGGAATTTTTTTTGAAATTACTACGTTCCCCAACAAAATCCACCAAGGGTGATTCATCGGGTTTTCCCCTTGATGTTTTGGACACACGGTTACCCAGACTTTACTTGAGACCATTGTTGAAGTCGGGTCAGCCCTGAGGGGTACCCGTGAGTTGATGTGAAAGTCGGGCAGGCCCGTAGAGCACCTGCGAGTTTTCTACAAGGCATGGCCGGGCATTCTGGCCCTTGCCGTAAGTCCACGAGATGGGGCGACAGGTTCACATTATCGTGAGTCTCTAATCGTTTTCGCGAGCCCCCAATGCACTAACAGGTTTGGGTATTTGTTTTGAGTTGGCTTCTGGCCTTTACGCACTAGCCACCACCCTAGAATAGATATGGGCCTCGACGTCGCAGTATTAGCCGAAGCTTTGTCAGACGTCCAGTTCAGCATGGCGCACGGCGGATCGTGCTGGCCATCTGAGTTAGTGCTGGTATCCACCCTGCGCGCAATGACCCGGAGTGCAACGGGCGATGGGCCCAAGACCCCGGAGTGCTTAGGATGTAGACTGGCGGGGACCTCTCTGCTGAGCCTAGGTAGGGCTGCAACGTGTTGATCTTCCAAGGTCGGGCATTGACCCTAGAAAGGTGTGTCCGGCCAGAGTAATCAAGCGTGTTGGGTAATGTGGTGCCCCCTACAGGGAAGTTATATATTCGAATACCGTGTCCACGGCAATGGATATTCAGACTTGTATCTTGATCTATTACAACTAGAACTAGTTACTTGAGATATGTGATGTAGATGTTGGCTCCGGGATTGCTTTCTCATAGGGAGTCGAGGAAGGATCTCTGAGCGTTAATTCTACAACATGTTTGTTAAATATAAACTGCTATTCTTTACTCTTCTACATGCTCCAAGATGCTTGGAGCTGCTTGAAGATGCTAGTTTTTGATAGACTAGGCCTTCCCCTCTATTCTGGCTTTCTGCAGTTTAGTCCACAGATACATACCTTCCTTTGATACCAATGCATACTTAGTATAGATCTGACGCTTGCGAGTACTTTGGATGAGTACTCTCGGTTGCTTTGCTACCCCTTTTCCCCTTTCTTCCTTCTTTCCGGTTGTTGTAACCAGATGGTGGATCCCAGGAGCCAGATACCACCGCCGATGTCTACTACTATCCTGAGGATACTACTACGTGGAGACCGTCGACGACCAAGAGTAGTTAGGAGGTCCCAGGTAGGAGGCCTTGCCTCTTCAATCATTGTTTCTTTTGTGCTAGCCTTCTTAAGGTAGTCTTGTCTAACCTTATGCCTGTACTCAGATATTGTTGCTTCCATTGACGCTTGTGTATCGAGCTTGTATTCGATCCCTCGAGGCCCCTGGCTTGTAATATGAAGCTTGTATTATTTTATTTGTGTTTAGAGTTGTGTTATGATATCTTCCCGTGAGTCCCTGATATTGAACGTACACATTTGCGTGTATGATTAGTTTACGATCAAATGGGGGGCGTCACACCGCCCCTCCGCCTCCATGGAGACATGGACCAGTGGGGGAACTCTCCTCCCTTCTAGGGGGAGGCCAAGGAATAAGAAGAAGAAGAAGAAGAAGGGGGCTCTCTCCCCCTCTCTCCCGGTGGCGTCGGAGTGCCGCCGGGGAAAGGATCGTGATGACGGTCTACATCAACAATCTTGCTACCGTCAACACCAACTTTCTCCCCCTCTATGAAGTGGTGTAACACCTCTTCTCCCCGCTATAATCTCTACTTAAACATGGTGCTCAACACTCTATATTATTTCCCAATGATATGTGGTTATCCTATGATGTTTGAGTAGATCTGTTTTTTCCTATGGGCTAATTGATGGTCGTGGTTGGTGTAACGCCCCGGATACAATTTTCCATATTTGTAACTCCGCCTCTTGCCTTTTCCAGAGATGCGATGTGATTTTCCCTTCATGGTTGGGTTTTTGTCTTCGTTTTGCATTTTGTTTGTGTCAGGCATTCCATATCATGTGATCATGTGCATCACATTTGCATTCGTGTTCGTCTCATGCATCCGAGCATTTTCCCCATTGTCCGTTTCGCAATCCAATACTCCTACACGCACCCGGCGTGTGTCGGATGTGGGGTTCCGGCTAACCCTTAAGGTTCGAACACTGGGGTGCGCGTGGAGCCTTTCCCTTCTACTGATCTACGCTCTAGCTCGCTAAGATCTTGCGGACGAACTCGACGAACTCACGACACAGAAAGACATGGCAATTATACTGGTTCAGGCCACTGTTGTGGTGTAATACCTTACTCTAGTGTGGTGATGGTGGATTGCCTCTAGGGCTGATGATGAACAGTACAAGGGAAGAACTGCCTCCTGAGGTTGAGGTGTTCTTGTGCGTATGAACTTGTGGTGTGAGGGTTCTATCTTCTCTCTCTCTCTCCGTTCGATCGGTCCATCCCTCTATTATGGTGGCTAGTCCTATTTATAGAGGCCCTGGTCCTCTTCCCAAATATCGAGCGGGAAGGGAGCCAACAACGGCAGGCTAATTTGAAGGGGGAACCTAGTACGAGCTATCCTGACAAAAGGTAGTCTTCTCCTGCACAAAGCTCTGGTGGTGACGCCTTCTTGGGCTCCATGATGACCTCCGTCTTGCAGTCCATGGTGTTGGTCTTGTTGCACCGAAATGGCAACCTTTGCCTGAGGCCTCGGTACTCTGCGGCTGCGCTTGCCCCCTTTGCACTAAAGAGGAAACAAGAACGCTAAGCGCGCTAGCGCCCGCCTGGTGTCGATCGTCATGGCTCACATCACGAGAGCCTCGCGAGGTTTGCCCCGCCTTGATATCTCCGCTCCTCGTGAGCTTGTGTGGCCAGGCCACTCCAGAGGAGGTCTAGCGTCATCTTCCTCGCGAGGCTTGGCCCCTCGCGAGGGTCTTGGATGATTGTTGATGAAGATGTGCCGTATGGCCTGCTGGCTCCGCCACGCCGCGGGCCGCAGGTAGGAAAGTCTGGGGACCCCCGTTCCCAGAACGCCGACAGTAGCCCCCAGGCCCAAGGTGCACGCGGGCTTGGCTTCGTGGTGAAGCTAAGGGTCAAGTTCGGAGCGCTACGGGCCCCCAAGGCCTGTGGTCTTGGTTGACGCGTGGCGGTTGATTGGACGTGGGCGTCTTCGCTTCCCCACGCTCCCTTTGAATCCACTGGCTATGCGGCCCCTGCGGCCAACACAGTTATTCTTCCTTCACCACGCCTGGCTCTTCCAATCTCCTTGCTTCCTCGACGCCCTGCTCCACCTTCCCAGTCCGACGAGTGTTCCGCCCGCTTCACCGCCATGGCGCCGAAACAAGCCGACAAGGGGGAGAAACCTCTATCCTCGCCAACTGCGCCTCCATCCTTCGAGCCAGCGCTCAGCCGGCCTCGGGTGCTCAATGATGAGGCCTTGGGCAAGGTGCGACCCATGCTCGCCTCCAACTTCAACGAGTGGGGAGATACGCCGGCCTGGCCTGCGTCTCGCTCCAGCATGGCTCCGGCAGTCACTGAGATCCCGATCTTCATTGATGCCCTCTGGGCCGGCCTGCTTCCTCCCTTCTCCGCCTTCTTCAAAGCGGTGCTCGAGCACTATCAGATCCACATGCTCCATCTCGACCCTCAATCTGTGACACTTCTTGCCGTCTTTGCCTTCATGTGTGAGGCCATGGTGGGCGTCACCCCCTCCGTGGCGCTCCTCCGCCACTTCTTCTCGCTGCATCTCACAGGTGCCCGGCAGAGCTGAGGGTGCGTGGGCTTCCAGGTCGTGGCTGTGACGGCAGGCATGGGGATCGACTTCGAGCTCCCTTCATCTGCGAGCGAGTTCCGCATGTGATTGGTGTTTGTTGATGCCGGCGTGCTCAACCCTCTGCTCCAAGCTCCGGTGGGGCCTGCCATTCCAAACTCCGGCTGGGGTCACTAGAGGCTCGCGAGCCCCTGCCTTGCCCCCATCTGGGCCAGGCTGCGGTGGTTGAAGGACCTTGGTGTGACTGCGCCCATGGTGGTGAGGGAGTTCGTTAGGCGCCGAGTTGCTCCGCTTCAACACCATTCCTGCCCGATGTGGGCCTTTCTTAGCGGGCAGGACAACATGAGGTTTCAGGAGGAGGGGCTTCCTCTTGCTGCGCGGCAAACTGTGCTCACGGTTCTATTTGGTGTCCCTCTGCCGGACGTGATGCCCAGGAAAAGCTTCATGTTGTACCGCAGCGAGAACAAGGTCACGTTTGCTGCGAACATGCCTTCCTTTGATGAGTGGGGGCTGCGCCGAACTGGCTTGGTGGGGCCCTGCGAGAATCCCGTCATCGTGGTCCCCGTTCTCGCTGTCGGTGCCGAGCTTGCCCCAGGTGATGGTGCGGGGGAGCGAGCTGCAACGGGGGCCGGCTGCTCAGGTGCTGAGGGGCACATGCTGAGTGGTGATCCAGGGGCGTCGTCCTCGGGAGCTTGCGGTGCCCCTCCTGAGGTGTCGGTCGCTGATGAGATGCGGCGTGCGGCTCCCGAGTCCGAGGCTTCAGGAGCCTCGGGAGGTCGCAGCGAGAGAGAGCCAGGCTGTTCGCCGCAGCCGGCCTCCCCTGAAGCCATCCCTCTTGGTTCTTCTTCGGCTCCGCCGCGCGCCGGCCGTCATGTCCAACGCTTCGGTTGCCTTTGTGTGGACTTCGAGGAGCTCTGCAAGAGGAAGGGATCCCCTAGCGGCGGTAGCATCTTCGGACCATTGAAGCGACAGAAGTACATTGCCATCGATGAGTAAGTACCTTTATCTTGGTGATCTTCTATGTGCCGCCTTCCTTTCCTGGCGATTGTCCCCTCAGGTCCCCTTCTGCTAAGACCGCGAAATCTCCAGAGAAACAGCTCCCTCTCATCCCATCGCACCCGCCAAGCTCCAGCGCCACATGCTCAGACGCTGCCCACGGCGTGGAGTCAGCCAGGGGAGTTGGTCAGTTATCAAGGCGCCCCGAGATTGCGCCTTCGCTGCCCTTCCTTCGCGGCCTTGCTCGGAGCGCAGCAGGCGTGCCCATGGCTTCTCCCCTGGTCACGGTTGGTAGCTGGCTAGCCTCGATCCTGAAGTCTTCTTCAAGCAGAGGGCCTGGTTTGGTTCGGGCCCCTCACGAGGGTCAGCTGGCGCCTGGGGCCGTCCCAGCCCCCAGCCCCCAACAAGGAGGTGGTGCCCCACTTGATGCTCCGCCCGCAGCCCCCGAGGCGGAGAACGAGATGGGGCAAGCGTTCGAGCTCGAGCGCGGGCACAACGTGGTCCGCCACGAGCTCTTCCAGGAGGCGATGGGCGCGATGAATCGCCTTGGTGAAGAGCTTGCTGGCATCGCCTCTGAAAGTGCAACTATCCCTAGGTGGTTTTGGTAATTCATAACAACATATAGCTCATTGAGCTAATGCTATTCCAAGATGACTATTTCAGGAAAGCTCAATGATTGGCATGGCATGGATGTGAAAGTGGAACCCTCAAAATGCTAAGGATAAAGGATTGGCTCAAGCTCAAAAGCTCAAGACTCTTCATTTTATATTTTAGTGATCCAAGATCACATTGAGTCTTTAGGAAAAGCCAATACTATCAAGGAAGGATGACGTGTTGCTTAATGAGCCTCTTGCTTCATGTGCTTAGTGAAATGCTCCAAAACCCTCAACTACTTTCCCATATCCACATATGACCTAAACCCTAAGCCAAACTCGGTCCTACCGATTCTTTCTATCCGGCGCCACCGAGTTTCACTTGTCATAAGCCACTGCCAAACCCTAGCAATTCGGTTCTACCGATAGGGATCTCGGTCTCACCGAGATGGGATTGCAAACTCTCTGTTTCCCTTTCGTAACTTTTCGGTCTCACCGAAAGAGCGAATCGGTCCCACCGAGATTGCAATGTAAACTCTATGTTTCCCTTTTGTAACTTTTCGGTCTCACCGAAAGAGCAAATCGGTCCCACCGAGTTTGCCTGACCAACTCTCTGGTTAGCTTATTACCAAACTCGGTCTCACCGAGTTTGTGTAATCGGTCTCACCGAGATTACGTTATGCCCAAACCCTAACCATATCGGTCCTACCGAGTTGCATGTCAGTCCCACCGAAAATCTCTAACGGTCACTAGGTTTACCTTTTCGGTCCGACCGAGTTTGTTGATTTGGTCCCACCGAGATTGGAAAACTGTGTGTAACGGTTGGATTTTTTGTGGAGGCTATATATACCCCTCCACCTCCTCTTCATTCGTGGAGAGAGCCATCAGAACACATACACAACTCCAACTCATATGTTCTGAGAGAGAACCACCTACTCATGTGTTGAGACCAAGATATTCCATTCCTACCATATGAATCTTGATCTCTAGCCTTCCCCAAGTTGCTTTCCACTCAAATCTTCTTTCCACAAAATCCAAATCCTATGAGAGAGAGTTGAGTGTTGGGGAGACTATCATTTGAAGCACAAGAGCAAGGAGTTCATCATCAACACACCATTTGTTACTTCTTGGAGAGTGGTGTCTCCTAGATTGGCTAGGTGTTACTTGGGAGCCTCCGACAAGATTGTGGAGTTGAACCAAGGAGTTTCTAAGGGCAAGGAGATTGCCTACTTCGTGAAGATCTACCGCTAGTGAGGCAAGTCCTTCGTGGGCGATGGCCATGGTGGGATAGACAAGGTTTCTTCTTCGTGGACCCTTCGTGGGTGGTTGCTTCTTCATGGACCCTTCGTGGGTGGAGCCCTCCGTGGACTCGCGCAACCATTACCCTTCGTGGGTGGAGCCCTCCGTGGACTCGCGCAACCTTTACCCTTCGTGGGTTGAAGTCTCCATCAACGTGGATGTAGGATAGCACCACCTATCCGAACCACGGGAAAAACATCCGTGTCTCCAATTGCGTTTGAATTCTCCAAACCCTTCCCTTTACATTCTTGCAAGTTGCATGCTTTACTTTCCGCTGCCAATATACTCTTTGCATGCTTTCTTGAATTGTGTGATGATTGCTTGACTTGTCCTATAATAGCTAAAATCTGCCAAGAACTAAAATTGGGAAAAGGTTAAGTTTTTATTTGGTCAAGTAGTCTAATCACCCCCCCTCTAGACATACTTTCGATCCTACAAGTGGTATCAGAGCTTTGGTCTCCATTTGCTTTGATCTCCATAGCTTTTGGTGGTCATAGCCTTGGTTTCACAACCTAGGAGAGTATGGCGTCTAGCGAGGGAAATTATCACCGTAGAGGTCCTTACTTTGATGGTACTAATTTTGCTAGTTGGAAGCATAAAATGAAAATGCATATTCTTGGACATAACCCCGCCGTTTGGGCTATTGTGTGTGTTGGTTTGCAAGGTGACTTCTTTGATGGGAAAGAACCAAACCGTGAAGCTACCGCGGATGAGTTGAAGATGTTGCAATACAATGCTCAAGCTGGTGATATTCTCTTCAACGGATTGTGCCCCGAAGAATTCAACAAAATTAGCCGTCTTGAGAATGCAAAGGAAATTTGGGACACTTTGATTGATATGCACGAAGGTACCGACTCCGTCAAGGAATCCAAGTTGGATGTGCTTCAAAGTTAACTTGACAAGTTCAAAATGAAGGATGGTGAAGGTGTCGCTAAAATGTACTCTAGGCTTGCTCTCATCACAAATGAGATTGCCGGCTTAGGAAGTGAAGAGATGACCGATAGATTCATCATCAAGAAGATTCTAAGAACCTTGGATGGAAAATATGATACCGTGTGCCCATTGATCCAAATGATGCCCAATTACAAAGATCTCAAGCCAACGGAGGTGATTGGAAGAATTGTTGCTCACGAGATGTCACTTAAGGATAAAGAGGAACTTCACAACAAATCAAGTGGTGCCTACAAAGCCTCATGTGAAGCCCCTACATCATCAAGTGAGAAACAAAACTTCAATGAAGAATTGAGCTTAATGGTGAAGAACTTCAACAAGTTCTACAAGAGTAGAAGCAAAGATAGAAGCTTCAAGTCAAGGTCCTACAATGACAAAAGATCTTCTAGTCGAGAGAGAAACTGCTACAGTTGTGGACGACCCGGACACTATTCCAATGAGTGTACGGCTCCCTACAAGAGAAGAGAAGATTCTCCAAAAAGAAGAAGCAAAGAATCACCACCAAGAGAGAGAAGGAGTACAGATGATCGTTATGAACGAAGATACTCACGGAGAAGCAAGGATTCGGAAAGGAAGGAAAAATCATCAAGGAGCTACACAAAATGAAGACATCAAGCTCATGTTGGTGAATGGGTATCCGGCTCCGACTCCGACAGCCACTCCGAGAGAAGTTATCACTCCGACTCCGAACATACTCAAGATGAAGGTGTTGCCGGTCTAGCACTTGTGTCAACCAACTCCTACGACATATTTGACTCACCAAATGAAGGAATTGGAAGATGCTTCATGGCCAAAGGTCCTAAGGTAACACACCCCGAGTATGTTGATTTCAATAGTGATGAAGATGACTTGTTAGGTGATGATTTGCTTGTTGACAACTCTAGTGATGAATACTATGATGAAACATCAATTAATCATGCTAATCAAGATAAAACGAATGACAATGATAAGGAGAAGATTGAGGCTCTAACTAAATAACTAAACACTCTTAAGTTAGCCCATGAAACTATCTTCGAAGATCATCGAGAACTTTTAAGAGCTCATGAGAAATTACGCTTTGAAAAGCTCAATCTTGAGCAAGAGCATGAGTTCTTAAAAGCAATCAATGATGATCTCCGCAAGAAAAGTTCTTCTTACATTGCCAAGCATTTACTCTTATCCACTTACATGCCCCAAGTCAAGTCTAGTAACAAGAACAAGAAAGGTTCTTCCTCTAGCAGTAACAATGATCATGCTAAATCCAATATTGTTGCTTCTAGTAGTTCTCTTGATTCCACTAATGATTCTCTTAGCCAAGTTACACTTGAGCAAGAAAATAGCTTATTGAAGGGAATTATAGAGAAAGGAGTGTACAAAAGCCTTGCCGGGAGTAAGCAATTCGAGGAAATTGTGCGCAAGCAAGGAATGCACCGGAAGAATCAAGGTGTTGGTTTTGAACGAAAATTCAATGCCAATGGAGTTTAGTGGGAAGAAGATCAATACCCCAAGACAAAGTTTGTTCCTCAACAAGAGAAGTATGATACTTCTTTCAAGGGGACACAAGCTCAAGATGATCTTCCACCACAAGACTACAAGCAAAAAGGCAAGGACAAGCTTCAAGAGGAAATTGATGCATTTGAAGAAGCTCCTAAGACCTTAGTCAAGGGGATTCCCAAGACTACTTCAAGTTCCACTTCATCAAGTACGACTACAACTCCAAGGATTCCCATCAAGATGGTGTGGATCCAAAAGAAGAACTAGAGAGTTCTTGAGGGTGACTCCGCCAACATACTTCACTCTTATCATTTTGGCAAGAACAAGTGCAATCAACTTCCACATCTTGCACTAGTTCAAGGAGTCACAAACCCTCTTGTTGGTAAGACAAGGGACAAGGTAACCTAAAAGTTTTCATGGACATCATCTTGTGTGTGCATCACTCTATGTCTATGGATATCCTTATTTGTTCCTTGTGGGACTAACCCATGTAGGTATTGAAAGTGCAATTCACTCAAATGGATAGCTCCAAGTGATCTACATCAACACTGAGCATCCACATCTTCAACATCTACATGAAGTCATCATCGACAAAACCCGAGGTTAGTTCATCCCTCTAAGGGGGGATATCACATCTAGGGGGAGCTTTACTCTAAGACTTGAGCTAAAGCAACTCTAAAGATGTGAACACAACAATGCTTTATGTAAAAGTGGTAACCCCACTTGAGCTTAAACGATGAGTATGACCTATGATCAAGTGTTCTCACTTGACTCCTAAGTCAATATACTCATATATAGATGACCTTGTCATCGCAAATTTCTTGATAGATGCTAGAATTGGTTGTGCATGCCTTGTCACATATTTCATTTGCCATCTTATTGTGTGAGCATGCTGGTTGCATATTTTACTCATTCGAGGACATCCACTTGTTGTTTTGATTGTTTGGTTTTATTTCCTTTTGCCAAGTGGATGGACAAGAATGCCTAAGAACCTCCTCTAGCTATCTATGCTTTTCTCGTCTCAAACTCTATTCATGCTACATCACAAAATTTGATCAAGTCAGATTCGAACCACTCTCTGTGAGGAGCGCTCGGAGTCCCCGATTCGTCATAGACTTAAACTTCCAAAACCTCTTTATGATTCTCGGTCTGACTGATACCCTACTTTCGGTCCTACCGAGATCATTAAGTTGATCTAGGTTTTCGATCTCGATGCAACCGATTTGAACCATTCGGTCACACCGAGTTGCAACAACTGTATACAGTTTTGCATCTCGGTGCCACCGAGTTGTTCCACTCGGTCACACCGACAGGGTCGGGCTATATACAGTCATGGGCAAAAATTTGGAAATTTCCCCGGACCCCTTCGCCCGCGCGATAGCCTGCTCTGCCAACTTGGTGTCCGGATCATCTCCTCGCCGCCAGCCGCCTCCAGTCGCTGGTCTCCGTCGCCGTCAACGGAAATTCAACCCCGCCGTTGCCGCCGTAGCGAGTCTCTGCCGAACTAGGGTATGGACTCGGTCTTTGTGCTATTCCCCAATCCGATTCTTAGCACATTGTGATCATCATGATTCTTGCCACATTGGTTAAACTTCTATCCAGTCAATGAACTCGTAGATTAGGTTTAATTCGAAAATTTTAGGGTTAGGTTTCCGCCGAAACCATCTCAGACCCACCGAGTTGAAAAACTCGGTCCCACCGATTTGGCTTATGCCATTGCACAAGTGAGACTCGGTCTGACCGAGAATTACTTATCGGTGTGACCGATTTTGGAACTCTGTGAAACCCTAGCAGTCTCGGTGCCACCGAACTGTGACTCGGTCTGACCGAGTTCACTAGTTTAGGTGCCAAAACTGCTTCGGTATCACCGAGTTTAGAAATCGGTAGATCCGAGATGCTTTCAGTAGGAAACTAAAACTATGTTTTTGAATTATTCTTTTGCAAAAATCTCTGCATTTTGTGATGCTTATCCACTCTATCTCATCTATAACCTATTCACAGGGTCAGCAGTCAGAGTTTGCATCATGTCAGACCAAAGTGATAGCCAGAACTTGTCAGAGCAGCAAGTGCAGATGAGTGAGGGCACTAGTCCCTCAAGTTCCTCAGATGATGGCAGCAGGAGCACCCCTAGCAATTTGCCTAAAGCTGCCACAAGATAGAGAAAGAAGAGAACCTCAGACTCAGAAGATGAGGATTATGTGGCAGAAGAGGAAGCAACTTCCAAGAGAGTTGAGCCAGCATAGGGCATAAAACCAGTGATGAAGATCAAAAGGCCAGCAGGCAGGCAGCCTATGTCAAAGGCCAGAGCTTCAACTGAGAAGCCCACTCCCATTGAGCCAGTTGCTGCTGAAGGCAAGAAGAGGAAAGAAAGGGTGAAGAAAACTGTAGCCAGAGTGCTTGGCAAGGCATCCATCATGGAAGATGAGGAGGAAGAAGAAGAGGTAGCTGCACCAGCACCTAAGGCACCCAAGCTGATGGGTGATGCCATAAGAACAGGGGCAGCTACTTCTAAGGCCAAGCCAGCTCCCAAGCACAAGCCAAGAAGGAGAAGGCGAGGAAGGAGAAAGCTGCCAAGATGCCTACTCAAGAGGAGGCATCCGAATATTTCCTGAAAACCAAACAAGAGCAGCTTGGTTACTTGATTGCATCCACCCTGCGGATTGAGCAAGGACTAGCCACTCTAACTCAGAACCAGGCAAGCTTAGAGAGGATCATGGAACAAAAGTTCTATGACTTGGATGTCAAAGTGACAGAGATTCAGACTGCAGTGGAGCAGCTCCAGGATGACATGCAGGAGAGGAGAGGCAAGACTACAACTGATGCCTTTGCCAGAGTGCCACGAGGTCCGAGGTCGTCTGCAGTGCCAGTTGCTGACCCCAGAGCCACCACGTCTGCACCAGCTACAGCCTCAGTTCCACCAGCTCCAGCGTCCACTTCAGCCTCGACTCCGACCACGTCTACAGAAGGCTTCGTCCTTGGAGTGCTCCGGACTCCACCACCACCTGAAGATCAAGCCTGAGTGTCGACTTAGCACTATGCATTTTCTAGGAACTTTTTGGTAACTTGTTGCCAAAGGGGGAGAAAATGTATAGATCATAGGCTTCGAGAGAGAGAGTGTTGCTTTTATTCTCTCTTGTTTTATTTGGTGGTTTTTAGAACTTTGTTTGCTTTTGTGTGAGATACTATGTCATTGCTCGTGAGACATTGATGATCATGTGTTTGATCATAAGCTTGTGGAGTTGAACCAAGGAGTTTGTAAGGGCAAGGAGATCGCCTACTTCATGAAGATCTACCGCTAGTGAGGCAAGTCCTTCGTGGGCGATGGCCATGGTGGGATAGACAAGGTTGCTTCTTCATGGACCCTTCGTGGGTGGTTGCTTCTTCGTGGACGGGACTCGCGCAACCGTTACCCTTCGTGGGTTGAAGTCTCCATCAACGTGGATGTAGGATAGCACCACCTATCCGAACCACGGGAAAAACATCCATGTCTCCAATTGCGTTTGAATTCTCCAAACCCTTCCCTTTACATTCTTGCAAGTTGCATGCTTTACTTTCCGCTGCCAATATACTCTTTGCATGCTTGCTTGAATTGTGTGATGATTGCTTGACTTGTCCTACAATAGCTAAAATCTGCCAAGAACTAAAATTGGGAAAAGGTTAAGTTTTTATTTGGTCAAGTAGTCTAATCACCCCCCTCTAGACATACTTTCGATCCTACAAGTGGTATCAGAGCTTTGGTCTCCATTTGCTTTGATCTCCATAGCTTTTGGTGGTCATAGCCTTGGTTTCACAACCTAGGAGAGTATGGCGTCTAGCGAGGGAAATTATCACCGTAGAGGTCCTTACTTTGATGGTACTAATTTTGCTAGTTGGAAGCATAAAATGAAAATGCATATTCTTGGACATAACCCCGCCGTTTGGGCTATTGTGTGTGTTGGTTTGCAAGGTGACTTCTTTGATGGGAAAGAACCAAACCGTGAAGCTACCGCGGATGAGTTGAAGATGTTGCAATACAATGCTCAAGCTTGTGATATTCTCTTCAATGGATTGTGCCCCGAAGAATTCAACAAAATTAGCCGTCTTGAGCATGCAAAGGAAATTTGGGACACTTTGATTGATATGCACGAAGGTACCGACTCCGTCAAGGAATCCAAGTTGGATGTGCTTCAAAGTCAACTTGACAAGTTCAAAATAAAGGATGGTGAAGGTGTAGCTGAAATGTACTCTAGGCTTGCTCTCATCACAAATGAGATTGCCGGCTTAGGAAGTGAAGAGATGACCGATAGATTCATCATCAAGAAGATTCGAAGAGCCTTGGATGGAAAATACGATACCGTGTGCACTTTGATCCAAATGATGCCCAATTACAAACATCTCAAGCCAACGGAGGTGATTGGAAGAATTGTTGCTCACGAGATGTCACTTAAGGATAAAGAGGAACTTCACGACAAATCAAGTGGTGCCTACAAAGCCTCATGTGAAGCCCCTACATCATCAAGTGAGAAACAAAACTTCAATGAAGAATTGAGCTTAATGGTGAAGAACTTCAACAAGTTCTACAAGAGTAGAAGCAAAGATAGAAGCTTCAAGTCAAGGTCCTACAATGACAAAAGATCTTCTAGTCGAGAGCGAAACAGCTACAGTTGTGGAAGACCCGGACACTATTCCAATGAGTGTACGGCTCCCTACAAGAGAAGAGAAGATTCTCCAAAAAGAAGAAGCAAAGAATCACCACCAAGAGAGAGAAGGAGTAGAGATGATCGTTATGAACGAAGATACTCACGGAGAAGCAAGGATTCAGAAAGGAAGGAAAAATCATCAAGGAGCTACACAAAATGAAGACATCAAGCTCATGTTGGTGAATGGGTATCCGGCTCCGACTCCGACAGCCACTCCGAGAGAAGTTATCACTCCGACTCCGAAGATATTCAAGATGAAGGTGTTGCCGGTCTAGCACTTGTGTCAACCAACTCCGACGACATATTTGACTCACCAAATGAAGGAATTGGAAGATGCTTCATGGCCAAAGGTCCTAAGGTAACACACCCCGAGTATGTTGATTTCAATAGTGATGAAGATGACTTGTTAGGTGATGATTTGCTTGTTGACAACTCTAGTGATGAATACTATGATGAAACGTCAATTAATCATGCTAATCAAGATAAAACGAATGACAATGATAAGGAGAAGATTGAGGCTCTAACTAAAGAACTAAACACTCTTAAGTTAGCTCATGAAACTATCTTCGAAGATCATCGAGAACTTTTAAGAGCTCATGAGAAATTACGCTTTGAAAAGCTCAATCTTGAGCAAGAGCATGAGTTCTTAAAAGCAATCAATGATGATCTCCGCAAGAAAAGTTCTTCTTACATTGCCAAGTGTTTACTTGTATCCACTTACATGCCTCAAGTCAAGTCTAGTAACAAGAACAAGAAAGATTCTTCCTCTAGCAGTAACAATGATCATGCTAAATCCAATATTGTTGCTTCTAGTAGTTCTCTTGATTCCACTAATGATTCTCTTAGCCAAGTTACACTTGAGCAAGAAAATAGCTTATTGAAGGGAATTATAGAGAAAGGAGTGTACAAAAGCCTTGCCGGGAGTAAGCAATTCGAGGAGTGTACAAAAGCCTTTGACGTTATCATCATGACCTCGAGAACACGAAGGCTGAGGCGTCCCTCAAGATTGCCAATGAGGCCCGCTCGTGAGCTTTGGAAGAACCTCACGAGGCCGATCGCCGCCGTGAGGCTGCGGAGGAGCGCGCGTGGGAGCTCCAGGCCTGGAGCGCGTCCCTTGAGCAGCAAGTCGAGGCACGTGAGGCCGCCCTTGCCTCGATGAGGGGGCCGCCTGCGGAGGAAGAGGAGGTCCAGCGGCGCGAGAAGACGCTGGCCCTGGAAGCCGTGGAGCGCAGCCTCGAGCTCGAGCGACTGGAGACGAGGGAGCGTCAAGTCACTCAAGCTGAGGATGTCGTCGAGGCCTGCGAGGCCAGAGTCGAGGAGGAGATCAACCGCCGGGTGGCCGTGGTTCACGTAGATCTGGAGGGCAGGTACGACTTGAAGCTGAATCTCGCCGGTCAGGAGGGTGCGGGCAGTGCTGCCGCCCTCAGGCCCAGGCTGGACGAGGCCGAGAGGCATGCGGAGGCCACAGCCACCGCCTTGGTTACAGCGTAGGCGGACTTTTCCTCCGCCCGCGCCGAGGTGCTTTCCCTCCGGAGACTAGTTGACGACGCTGAGGCTGTCGCTCGGCAAAACAGGGAGGAAGTGCTTCAACACCGAATGCTGGAGCGCGAGCACGCTCCTATGCTTCAAGACCTTCGGAACAGGGCCAACACCGCCCTGGGTTATATCTGCGACGAAAACGCCCTGACTCCTCACTCAAGTGACTACGCCAGCCACCTGACCTTCTTCACCGAGGTGGTGACGCGCTTGGAGGCTCAATCTGCCAGAGCTCGGCAGCTTGTGGAGGAGAGGGGTCGTGGCCTGCTTCAGCGCGCCTTCTCCCGTGTCTTCAGCCACCTTCTGCACGCCGGCCCCAACTTCGACTTCGATGCCGCCATTGCCCCCGTACCCATGGCCGTCCGGGGTGACCTGGCGCGTTGGGTAGAGGAACATGTCGACGCGTTGGTCAAGGCCTTCACCTCGGAGAACGATGGGGTGGTGGTCATCGCGGACGAAGGTGACATGGTTAACGACGGTGATGGGGGCTTCGCCGACGGCGGCGACGATTCCGACGAAGATGATGGCGATGCGAGTGACGCGTCCATGGATGATGCAGCGAGCGATATCTCTAGCTGATCCCATATTCTCCTGTTGTTTTATTCTGCACGCAAAACTCGGGCGTGGCCCTTGGAAAACTTGTAAGAGCATTTTGAGAGGTGGAGCCCCTCGTGTAAGCAAATCAAAGTTTTTACTTTCCTATGCGATGTAGGTATGTGTCCTTGTGAGCTCATGAAGCTGGGGGTGAGTCTCCCGACGTGGTTTACCTTAGTCAGCACCAACTTAGGGTTGGGTCATGAGGCGGGGAGTTCCTGAGAATCCCGCGGAGCTTATAGCCCCGTTGGAGGGGGCCGCAAGGGGTGAGCACCAGGCGTAGTGCTATCACGTGCTTTGCGCGGTCTGGCTCTCGAGGAGCTTTGCGTGGGAAAGGCGATGGACGTGAGTCCCAAACCAAACAAGATCTAGAAGGTGAGAGACGGCTCGAACGAGAAAAGGCAACCCCGCGCGCATCGATAAAAATTCAGCTTCAACTTAAGTCCAGAATCAGAAAGCAAAGCCACAAAAAGAAAGATCCAAAGCAAAAGGCTGCGTCCGGCACCTAGTCTAGTCTTCGGGTCTTAAAGTCTTATCACCAGCACGGAGCTAGGTGCTGTCCGCTAGGCGTGGGAGGGAGCCCCAGGGCCTGAGGCCGGCGCTCCTGAAACTCCGGGGCGTGTACAGCCCCAACTCATTATTACGTGAGAGTGTCACGGGCGGTGAGCTTCACAGGCACTGGCCTTCTTCATAGGTACCAGCCTTGCTTCATATCACCAGACAAGGGCCCCGCCTTGTGCCACCCTTGACCTCCTTTGAGCCGACCGGAGACCAGGACAACACAAAGGAGGGAAAGAGGACGCCAGCGGTTCCCTCGGCGACCACGGGTCCTCTGCCGGGGGAAGGGTTGTTGAAGCCACCCCGGTAGAGGGCCTACCTCCGGGTGTCCCCTGGTTTCGCGTGCCATGGGGAGGGGCCTTGCTCCTGGATTCCTCCCGGTGGTCCCCAGCGTGTTTCCCTTGTTGGAACGGGTGCCGCGGTGCCAGGGTCGCCGATCGATGCTGCAACCTGATTCATCTGTAGCCCATGGTTAGCATAAGCCTGTTCCTGAGAGGTTAGCAGTACCCTGTAGTTGCCGTCGTCGGCGCGAACTTTGTGGTTATCCGCTGGCTCTTGGAAAGCTTCGACTCCTAGCACCCCTTATCCCCAATCTTCTCCAACGAATGAGCCGATGTCGTCCTCTGGTGCGTACCCTTGGTCCATCATGCGGGGCACGTAGGCTTCCGGGGCCGTCACCCCGAACACCTCGCCATGGTGCCCCACACTCCATGTTGCTCCGCCCATGATGGCGTCCTGGGGATGATAATATGGCATCCGGCCGGGACCATGGGGGGTGACGCTTGCGCCCGTGCTTGTCGAGGGCGGCATGGGGGGGTTGGAGCCCCCTACGCCGCCGGTCGTGCTGATGTTGACGAAGCCCCTGGGCATAGTCCATGGCGCGCAGGTGTGGTGAGGTTCGCCGCGCGACCTTGCAGTGATCTGGGAAGGGAGTCGATAGCAGAAGGGTGGCGCTCCCGACGGTGTTGCATCCAGCAGCTCAGCAACACGCTCAAGTAGCGTGTCCCGGCCGCTCTCCATCAGCCTGCATCGCAGCAGCTCCCTTGCCAATGTGAGTGCCGCCCGCATGTTCGCTTGCTCCCGCCGTGCGTGCGGCGCTGTTGTTGTGGCGTGACTCGCTGCTCTCGCCGCGGCTCGTACTTGCCGCGAGGTGAGGGTGGATGATGCATGGCCATGCTGTCCACTCACGGCGGAGCTTGGTGGCGCCTGTGCAGCTTGGGGTGCGGGGTCGAGACCTTCATGGGCATGTGGCGCCGTCCGGGACGGCCAAGCTGCCCAGCGGTCGAATCCGGCCCTTGCGTCGCCAGACATCCTTGCCGGTGAATGTCGAAGAGCTGATTGGTGGAGAAGAAGCTCTGGCACACCCCTACCTGGAGCGCCAAATGTCGGATGTGCGGTTCTGGCTAACCCTTAAGGTTCGAACACCGGGGTGCGCGCGGAGCCTTTTCCTTCTACCGATCTACGATCTAGCTCGCTATGATCTTGCAGACGAACTCACGACACAGAAAGATATGGGGATTATACTGGTTCGGGCCACCGTTGTGGTGTAATACCCTACTCCAGTGTGGTGGTGGTGGATTGCCTCTTGGGCTGATGACGAACAGTACAAGGGAAGAACTGCCTCCTGAGGTTGAGGTGTTCTCGTGCGTATGAGCGTGTGGTGTGAGGGTTCGATCTTCTCTCTCTCTCCATTCGATCGGTCCATCCCTCTACTATGGTGGCTAGTCCTATTTATAGAGGCCCTGGTCCTCTTCCCAAATATCGAGCGGGAAGGGAGCCAACAACGGCGGGCTAATTTGAAGGGGGTAGCTAGTACGAGCTATCCTGACAAAAGGTAGTCTTCGCCTGCACAAAGCTCTGGTGGTGACGCCGTCTTGGGCTCCATGATGACCTCCGTCTTGCAGTCCATGGTCTTGGTCTTGTTGCACTGAAATGGCAACCTTTGCCTGAGGCCTCGGTACTCCACGACTGCGCTTGCCCCCTTTGCACCAAAGAGGAAATAAGGACGCTGCACGCACTGGCGCCCGCCTGGTGTCGATCGTCATGGCTCACGTCACGAGAGCCTCGCGAGGTTTGCTCCACCTTGATATCTCCACTCCTCGTGAGCCTGCCTGGCCAGGCCACTCCAGAGGAGGTCTTGCATCGTCTGCCTCGCGAGGCTTGGCCCCTCGTGAGGGTCCTGGATGCTTGTTGATGAAGATGGGTCGTACGGCCTGCTGGCTCCGCCATGCCGCGGGCCGCAGGCAGGCAAGTCTGGGGACCCCCGTTCCCAGAACGCCGACAACGTGCCTCTCTTGTCTCTTTTCGTGAGTAGGTGTTAAACGTTCTCGGAATGGATTGAGATTTTCCAAGTGGCCTTGGTACACTACCGGTAGACCGCCTGTCAAATTTCGTTCCATTTGGAGTTCGTTTGATACTCCAGTGGTTAACCGGGGAACTGCAAAAGCCTCTTGTGTGTTGCAGCCCAACACCCCTCCAAAACAGCCCAATAACCCATCTAAACCTCTTCCATGTCCTCCGTCATCAGATCATGATCGTGTGGGCAAAAACTACACCTCATTTGGATACTCCTAGCTCCTTTTACCTATATATATGTGCCCCTCCCCGAAATTTTGCACAGGTGAAACCCTAGATCTCACCTCCACCGCGCCACCGAACATGTCCGTCCGCCATCGGACGCGTCCAACGCCACTGCCACGTCGCTCCGACCAATGAGAGGCCGCCACGTCAGTGCCGCCGCCTCCCTCCTCCACTCCCGCGCTGCCACGTCGCCAGCCGCCGCTCCCCTCTACCGCGCGGGCCTGGTCGCCGCCGCCGCACGCCCGCGGGTCTACCCGCACCCGCAACCTCACCACCCGGCCCCAACTCCTCCCGAGTGCCGCCAACCCCGCCGCCGGACGTCGACCCCGCCGGAGCTCCTCCCGCCGGCGAGCCAGGTCGGGCCACCCCTGCCTCTCCTCCCTCCTTCCTTCCAATGCTTCTCCCTCTCCCTCACGACCTCTCTCTCTCCTGTTGTCTACAGGGAGCCGCCCTCCATGGCCGCCATGGATCTCCGCGCGTGTGCCGCCCCAAGCCTCCTCTCTGCCAAAAATGGGTCCACTGTGGCCAACTCCGTCGGAATCCGGCTGGGCCCCGCCGGATCGGGCCGTCCCCTCGCCCCCATGTCGCCCGAACTGCCGCTGCCATGGCCTGCTTCTTCCTCCAGCAACCTGGATCCCGTTTTCGCGCTGGTAGTTATTTCTCCAAGTCCCAGATTTTCAGCGACATGTGTGTCTCTTCGTCATGCCATAACCTCATGCATATAGCTCTGTTTTGCATGTATGTTATATCGAAATGTTCATTGTGAGATGCTCTTCATTTCATTCCATTGTGGCATGCTTGTTTCAGTTCATCTTGATGCCCTAATCATTCATGCAAGAGTGCTATAAAATGTTTACTGCTGCTACATATCAGTTTATGGTGATTTGTCATTTTTGTCTCATTTGATGTGTGCTTCATATGGGCGTGAGCTCTACATATGTTTTGAACTATGCCATGCCATATTTTCAGAGGTGTTTGCATTGTATTTTTGTGATCAATGTGGTGACTAGCACAAGCATGCAAAGTAGCCTTCGTGATATTGATGTTCTCAGAGACTTAGGATTCTGCCAGGTCATGTGCCTGCTGTTATTTTGATGCCATGTAAACATGATTCTACAGTGAGATCCATGCTTATTTTGAGTATCTTCAGTAAGGGTGTTTTGAACATATGGTTATGCTCTATCCATCCATGCCCCTGTTTGCATTTATGGACTGCCCTAGCATGTCTTAATCTTGCTCTACTTTTGCTATAAAATGTTCCTGGTAGATTGTTTACGTGTTAATGAATTTTTCCATAGTTGTTTCTATTGATCCATGCATGCTATGAACTTGCTCTTGCCATGGTTAGCTTCATGAACATGTCATCTTGCTGTTAGTATGATTATCTTGTCATGCAAGGCTTTGTGGTGAGTGATTTGAGCTCGCAAAGATGCCTTCATAATTCTGTTTATGCCATGCTCTGTTTTCTGCTAAGTCTGAAAACATTTAATAAAACTTGCTATGTTTACATGGGTGCCATTATATCTTCTGTGCCTTTTTGGCTCATGATAAGTAAGGGACTTTTTTTCTATGCATTTAGTAGATTCATGCCATGCCTTTGTTAGCCATGCCTTTGTTTTGCTTGCCATTTGCAAACCGTGCATCCGATTCCATTGATCTTTATACAGGTTTTGACCGAAATCATCTCATATTTCCAGCGGCACACTTGGTTTGTCAAGTTAATGCCTTGTTCATTCTTTCTCTTCTGGAGCACGCATATGCATTGCATTTCACATCTCGCATATCATGCTGCTTGCGCATTGCACCGTGATTGATTGTTGGTCCTTTGCTTTTGTTCTTTCTTTGGGTAGAGCCGGGAGACGAGTACGTGACCGAGGAACCTTTCGAGTACGCTAATGAGGATCAAGCTTTCGTCAACTCTGAGAACTTTGCAGGCAAGATAACCATACCTCGAAATCACTTATATCTTTGCTTTGCTAGTTGCTCTCTCTATTGCTATGTCGTGCTACCTACCACTTGCTATATCATGCCTCCCATATTTCCATGCCAAGCCTCTAACCCACCTTCCTAGCAAACCGTTGTTTGGGTATGTTACCACTTTTGCTCAGCCCCTCTTATAGTGTTGCTAGTTGCAGGTGAAGCTGGAGTTTGTTCCATGTTGGAACATGGATATGTTGGGATATCATTATTATATCTTATTTACTTTAATGCATCTATATACTTGGTAAAGGGTGGAAGGCTCGGCCTTATGCCTGGTGTTTTGATCCACTCTTGCCGTCCTAGTTTTCGTCATACCGGTGTTATGTTCCTTGATTTTGCGTTCCTAACACGGTTGGGTGTTATGGGAACCCCTTGACAGTTCAGTTTGAATAAAACTCCTCCATCAAGGCTCAACTTTGGTTTTACATTTTCCTAACAACCTATCACCTTCCCTTGGGTTCTGCAGACTCAAGGGTTATCTTTATTTTAACCCCCCCGGGCCAGTGCTTCTCTAAGTGTTGGTCTGAACTAGAGCCCCTTGCAGCGCCACCTCGGGGAAACTTGAGGGCTGGTTTTAGTTATACGGATTGCTCATATGGTGTTGCCCTGAGAACGAGATATGTGCAGCTCCTATCGGGATTGTCGGCACATCGGGCAGCTTTGCTGGTCTTGTTTTACCATTGTCGAAATGTCTTCTAACCCGGATTCCGAGACTAATCAGGTCTTCCTGGGAGAAGGAATATCCTTCATTGACCGTGAGAGCTTGTGATGGGCTAAGTTGGGACACCACTGTAGGGTTTTGAACTTTCGAAAGTCATGCCCGCGGTTATGGGCAGATGGGAATTTGTTAATATCCGGTGTAGAGAACATGACACTTAACTTAATTAAAATGCATCAACCGCGTGTGTAGCTGTGATGGTCTCTTTCCGGCGAAGTCCGGGAAGTGAACACGGCTTTGGAGTTATGTTTGAACGTAAGTAGTTTCAGGATCACTTCTAGTTCACGACCGTTGTGTTGCTTCTCTTCTCGCTATTATTTGCGTATGTTAGCCACCATATATGCTAGTGCTTGCTACAGCTCCACCTCATACCCCTTTCCTACCCTTAATCTTAAATAGTCTTGATCTCGCGGGTGTGAGATTGCTGAGTCCTCGTGGCTCACAGATACTTCGAAACAGTTGCAGGTGCCGATGATACCAGTGTAGATGACGCAACTGAGCTCAAGTGGGAGCTCGATGAAGATCGTGCTCGTTGTGTTGTTTCGTTTCCTGTTGATCAGTAGAGGAGCCCAGTTGGGACGATGGGGGATCTAGCATTTGGGGTTGTCTTCCTTTATTTTGGTTCCGTAGTCGGTCCTTTGATTGTACCTTGGGTGATGTATGACTATTTATGTATCGTGTGAAGTGGCGATTGTTAGCCGACTCTTTATCCCTTTCTTATTCAGTACATGGGATGTGTAAAGATTACCCCTCTTGCGACAGACCTACCATGTGGCTATGCCTCTAAGTCGTGCCCCGACACGTGGGAGATATAGCCGCATTGTGGGTGTTACAGTTGGTAATCAGAGCCTTCCCTGACTTAGGAGCCCCCTGCTTGATTGAATCGCTGACATTGTTGTGTCTAGAACAAAATTTTTTGAGTCTTAGGATTATATATATTGGAGAGTAGGATTGTTTTTACTCCTCAGTCCCTTCGTCGCTCCGGTGAGGCCTCCTGACGTAGAGTTTTGACTCTTCTCTCCTCAAATTTCATGAAAAAAAATTAGGATCACGCGGGTATCTTGGAATCGTTCCGATGGTTTTGTGATGAGAACATTATTCTTGGTGCCTCCTGACATTTAGGGGTTGTGGCAGTGTCCCGGGGAGTTGAGCTCCGAGGTGTTGTCGTCACAATTTTGTCGTTGCAGTTCTGGAATACATGAGTTCGCCGACATCGAAAATCTCTTTAATGCAGTTGCTGGTGAGATAACCTCGACGCCACCCAGTACTGGGGCGGGAGTTTGGGAGTATTGCCATAACTCATATAACGGATGCTTTTCGAAGGTTGAGGTAAATGATTTCCGAAGGTTTCTTGGTTATGTGTTGAAGGATGGATACAGCTGGATGTAGGAATTTTTAGTTTTGGGTGAGATATTATGCTTCCCATGTATCCCCAACACCTGATTGTATAACCAGAAAGTTTCGGGAGTTTATAAGTGGGAATTCAAGTAGCTCCTAGAATAATCTTTCCAATAGACAAATGATAAGATATGGGATCTATCATATGTTTGTTTCCGGCTTATTTTGCAAGCCAATCCTTGTTTTGTTTTTGTTGTGGTATTCGAGTTGCTTCAATGTCAAGTGTTGATTCCATACCTTTCCTAAGCGGTGTTCTCATATTTCTATGGGAATACTAATCCTTCATGATAATCGAGATTGTCATGTCAATCCTTTTCAACCGACGTGTTTCTCTTCTAGTGGATCCGATCATTTTTCAACATCGGCAAGATCAACTCTAAGTTCTCTCAATGGTGTTCGTTTCATCCGCGCCCAAGTTTTCTTTGTTTTCCCGCCCTCCCACCCCTTGTTTCTTCAAGGACTCAGATTTCTTAATCAAGTATTATTTTATGGATGTGAAGTCTCTAAATTCTTTTCCGTCAATGTCCTTATCCGGTGATTCTTCATTTAGATACCAACGAAACTTCAAGTTCGTCATTCTTCATTCTTTTCTTCTCCGGTGGATTCAATTCAAGCTTTCGGTGTTGATCATATCTTTTTCATTGGTTCACATGCTTTTCATGTTGGAAGTTATTATCGAAGACTTTCTTATTTATTCACCTCTCGCTATTCAATTGTTTCGGAGTGCTCAAGATATCTCGAAGATTCGTGTTTCCACTCTGCTTTTGTTCAAGCTCTTTCAAGGATGTTGCCTCATACAAGCTATTTAACTCAACCGGTGCAATCTTCTTTTCAAGTAATCGTTCAACGGTGTATCTTTTGAGTGGTCCCTAACCCACAGGTCTTTTCCCAGGATCTTACCTGACTCTTCTAATTTTCCCGGAGCTATCGTCAAATTCTTTCAAAGTTTGACATAAGAATGAATTCTCATCAGTCAAATGTCTTTCTCCAAGATCTTTAAAATTATTTTCATCATTGGTTCAACCTTTCTAATTTTCATTCTGGAGTGCCTCAACAAATCATGGTGGTGTTTCTCATCGTCATTCTCGGAGTTTGAAGACTAAAGAAGAGTTCTCCTCCAAATCTTATCCGTTATCTCAAAGACTCGTGATTCTAGCTTGAGGCCATCCTCTCATAATTGTTTTCAATTGTGAGAATTCTTTTCACCCATCCGGAGCATTTCATGAGTTGTTTCCATTTCTTTTCCCCGAAGGCCATCTTTTCAAATATTACTCATTCCCAGCTTTCAGCTCCCGTTCTCCAAATCTTACTGGTGCATCATTCAAGTATTCTCTAGTCAGTTCATGATCTATTCATTTCACTTGTATCTAAATTCTCTCAAGTATCTTCATTCATTTTCCATTTCCTCCTGGCGATGCGTTCGGTTTCTTCGCTCGTTCTTTTAATCCTACCGATGGTTCGTTGAAGACCTGTCTCAAGTTTGCGCTGTATCTATCTTAATCCTTTCTACCAGAATAAGTAGTATGCCAAATTCGTTGCTTGTCATCAATTTGATTGGTGAAAGATGAGCATAACATAATTCTTATTCTTTCTTCATCCAAGTGTTTAATTCTTTCTTTTCCAGAGTTTCAAGTTTTTCGCTCTATCTCGTCACGAAGCTCCATCTAAATCATCGCAAGGCTTCACCTTGTGTTTTCAACTTCTCTTTCTTTCTATCATCCTTTTATTACCGGAGTTCTTCATGGAGGCTCAACATGGTGGTTCGTCAAGGTTTCCTTCCATTCTTCAATTGTTCTTCAATATTTTTCTCGGAGTAAAGATCCGCTAAGCTATACTCTAGAATAAACATGTTGCTCAACACATGTTTTGTCTTGAGGAGTTTAAGCATTCTTCATCTTGCATTCCGAAATGCAATTCATTCTACCTTATCTTTTGAGATGGTGTTATGTCATCCTTGACATTTTCCTTCATGTTTCATAGGTGATAAGTTGTCAGGAATGAAATATTTAAACCCATCAATTTCTTTGAGCATGAGCTCTTCTCAATACATCAATCTCTTCATTGGAGTTAGATTGGGTTATATTTCACCTAAAGCTTTCCTTCAGGATTGTTGCTATTTATGGTGCTTATAAATGATCTAAGTTCTTCATTTATCCTCCCGGTGAAATAAGTTTCTCGTCTCCTTGTTCATATCAATCGAATCTATTGTTTCTGTTAGTGGCAGAATTTTCACCTCAAAGTTTTCAAGATGTTTTCCATAAGCCACTACAAGCTTACTCTTTTTGTTGTTGGTTTTCCACCAACTCCGTTCGACCCTTCTCCTAAAGATGTTTTTTTCTCAAGCTCAGTTGAGGTAGAAGATGTTGTTTTGTCCTCCGTTCTTTTGATTCCATTCTTACTTTTCTTTCGGGGGCATAGTGAGGTTGCTCCATTCTCTCATCATCTTAAGTTGTGAGGATCGTGTTCTTTTTCATGCTTATCCTTTTAACCGGAGTGTTGTGTCCTCTTCTCAAGTTCTTTTCAACTTATCAAGTCTTGCATCCCTTTTCAACTGGAGTGCTGTCCAAATTTGTTCTTCCTTGTTCCTCTTTTCTAACGGAGTGTTTTCAACTTCGTCCATCTCTGTTGTATTCTTTTCTCGAAATGGTTTAACCTCTCAAGGTTCTTTAATTTTACTCGTTTGTCAAAGAAGTAGCTTAGTTTTACCTTTTCTCTTCCTCTTCCGTTTCCCCCAGTGCCATCCTAGATCTCGGGACGAGATCCTATCGTAGTGGTCGAGTGTTGTATCGCCCCGGATACAATTTTCCATATTTGTAACTCCGACTCTTGCCTTTTCCAGAGATGCGATATGATTTTCCCTTCGTGGTTGGGGTTTTGTCTTCGTTTTGCTTTTTGTTTGTCTCAGGCATTCCATCTCATGTCATCATGTGCATCGCATTTGCATTCGTGTTCGTCTCATGCAACCGAGCATTTTCCCCATTGTCCGTTTCGCAATCCGACACTCCTACATGCACCTGGCGTGCCCCTCTTGTCTCTTTTCGTGAGCAGGTGTTAAATGTTCTCGGAATGGACCGAGATTTGCCAAGTGGCCTTGGTACACCACCTGTAGACTGCCTGTCAAATTTCGTTCCATTTGAAGTTCGTTTGATACTCCAACGGTTAACCGGGGAACCGCAAAAGCCTCTTTTGTGTTGCAGCCCAAAACCCCTCAAAAATGGCCCAATAACCCATCTAAACCTCTTCCATGTCCTCCGTCGTCGGATCACGATCGTGTGGGCAAAAACTACACCTCATTTGGATACTCCTAGCTCCTTTTACCTATATATTTGTGCCCCTCCACGAAATTTCGCGCAAATGAAACCCTAGATCTCACCTCCACCGCACCACCGCACATGTCCATCCGCCATCGGACGCGTCCACCGCCGCTGCCACGTCGCTCTCACCAATGAGAGGTCGCCATGTCAGCGCCACCGCCTCCCTCCTCCAGTCCTGCGCCGCCACATCGCCAACCTCCGCTCCCCTCTACCGCACGGGCCTGCGAGCCCATCCGCGGCTCGTTGGGCCCGGTCGCCGCCGCTGGACGCCCGCGGGTGTGCCCGCACCTACAACCTCACCACCTGACCGCAGCTCCTCCCGAGCGCCGCCAACCCCGCCGCCGGACGTCGACCCCGCCGGAGCTCCTCCGCCGGCGAGCCAGGTCGGGCTGCCCCTGCCTCTCCTCCCTCCTTCCTTCCCATGCCTCTCCCTCTCCCTCACGAACTCTCTCTCTCTCTCTCCTGTTGTCTATAGGGAGCCGCCCTCTATGGACGCCATGGATCTCCGCGGTCATGTCGCCCCAAGCCTCCTCTCTGCCAAAAATGGGTCCGCTATGGCCAACTCCGTCGGAATCCAACCGGGCCCTGCCGGATCAGGCCGTCCCCTTGCCCCCATGTCACCAGAACTGCCGCTGCCATGGCCTACTTCTTCCTGGCGATGCGTTGGTAGTTATTTCTCTAAGTCCCAGACTTTCAGCGACATGTGTGTCTCTTCATCATGCCATAACTTCATGAATATAGCTCTGTTTTGCATGTATGTTATACCAAAATGTTCATTATGAGATGATATTCATTTCATTACATTGTGGCATGCTTGTTTGAGTTCATCTTGATGCCCTAATCATTGATGCAAGAGTGCTATAAATTTTTTACTGCTGCTACATATCAGTTTATGGTGATTTGTCATTTTTGTCTCATTTGATGTGTGCTTCATATGGGCGTGAGCTCTACATGTGTTTTGGACTATGCCATGCCATATTTCCAGAGGTCCTTGCATTGTATTTTTGTGATCAATGTGGTGACTAGCAGAAGCATGCAAAAGTAGCCTTCGTGATATTGCTGTTCTCAGAGACTTTGGATTTTGCCAAGTCTTGTGCCTGTTGTTATTTTGATGCCATGTAAACATGATGCTACAGTGAGATCCATGCTTGTTTTGAGTATCTTCAGTAAGGGTGTTCTCAACATATGGTTATGCTCTATCCATCCATGCCCCTGTTTGCATTTATGGAGTGCCCTAGCATGTCTTAATCTTGCTCTACTTTTGCTATAAAATGTTCCTGGTAGATTGTTTACGTGTTAATGAATTTTTCCATAGTTGTTTCTATTGATCCATGCATGCCATGAACTTGCTCTTGCCATGGTTAGCTTCATGAACATGTCATCTTGCTGTTAGTATGATTATCTTGTCATGCAAGGCTTTGTGGTGAGTGATTTGAGCTCGCAAAGATGCCTTCATAATTCTGTTTATGCCATGCTCTGTTTTCTGCTAAGTCTGAAACTGTTAATAAAACTTGCTATGTTTACATGGGTGCCATTATATCTTCTGTGCCTTTTTGGCTCATGATAAGTAAGGGACTTTTGTTCTATGCATTTAGTAGATTCATGCCATGCCTTTGTTAGCTATGATATTTTCCTGTAGCATGTTGTTTGCTTGCTCTAAACATGGCTTCCTGATGTTATTTCTGGCATGTTAGTATTTTCACCAAGTCCGTGAAGCTGATATTTTTTGCACCTTTTCCATGCTTGTTTGAACCTGCTCTTTTATGATTTAGCCGTAGCCCAGTGTTCATTTTTTGTCAAGCATCTTGAGTACATCACTTCCATATGATTTTTTGCTATGTTGGAGTGCAGTAGATTAGTTTCTTGTTGCATTCTATATGGCATCGTGCAGTTAATCGCAGAATTGTGCCTTTCTTGTTTTGCTTGCCATTTGCAAACCGTGCATCCGATTCCATTGATCTTTATACAGGTTTTGACCGAAATCATCTCATATTTCCAGCGGCACACTTGGTTTGTCAAGTTAATGCCTTGTTCATTCTTTCTCTTCTGGAGCACGCATATGCATTGCATTTCACATCTCGCATATCATGTTGCTTGCGCATTGCACCGTGATTGATTGTTGGTCCTTTGCTTTTGTTCTTTCTTTGGGTAGAGCCGGGAGACGAGTACGTGACCGAGGAACCTTTCGAGTACGCTAATGAGGATCAAGCTTTCGTCAACTCTGAGAACTTTGCAGGCAAGATAACCATACCTCGAAATCACTTATATCTTTACTTTGCTAGTTGCTCGCTCTATTGCTATGTCGTGCTACCTACCACTTGCTATATCATGCCTCCTATATTTCCATGCCAAGCCTCTAACCCACCTTCTTAGCAAACCGTTGTTTGGGTATGTTACCGCTTTTGCTCAGCCCCTCTTATAGCATTGCTAGTTGCAGGTGAAGCTGGAGTTTGTTCCATGTTGGAACATGGATATGTTGGGATATCATTATTATATCTTATTTACTTTAATGCATCTATATACTTGGTAAAGGGTGGAAGGCTCGGCCTTATGCCTGGTGTTTTGATCCACTCTTGCCGCCCTATTTTTCATCATACCGGTGTTATGTTCCTTGATTTTGCGTTCCTAACACGGTTGGATGTTATGGGAACCCCTTGACAGTTCAGTTTGAATAAAACTCCTCCATCAAGGCTCAACTTTGGTTTTACATTTTCCTAACAACCTATCACCTTCCCTTGGGTTCTGCAGACTCAAGGGTTATCTTTATTTTAACCCCCCCCCCCCGGGCCAGTGCTTCTCTAAGTGTTGGTCTGAACTAGAGCCCCTTGCAGCGCCACCTCGGGGAAACTTGAGGGCTGGTTTTAGTTATACGGATTGCTCATATGGTGTTGCCCTGAGAACGAGATATGTGCAGCTCCTATCGGGATTGTCGGCACATCGGGCAGCTTTGCTGGTCTTGTTTTACCATTGTCGAAATGTCTTCTAACCCGGATTCCGAGACTGATCAGGTCTTCCTAGGAGAAGGAATATCCTTCGTTGACCGTGAGAGCTTGTGATGGGCTAAGTTGGGACACCCCTGCAGGGTTTTGAACTTTCGAAAGTCATGCCCGCGGTTATGGGCAGATGGGAATTTGTTAATATCCGGTGTAGAGAACTTGACACTTAACTTAATTAAAATGCATCAACCGCGTGTGTAGCCGTGATGGTCTCTTTCCGGCGGAGTCCGGGAAGTGAACACGGCTTTGGAGTTATGTTTGAACGTAAGTAGTTTCAGGATCACTTCTTGATCACTTCTAGTTCATGACCGTTGTGTTGCTTCTCTTCTCGCTCTTATTTGCATATGTTAGCCACCATATATGCTAGTGCTTGCTACAGCTCCACCTCATACCCCTTTCCTACCCTTAATCTTAAATAGTCTTGATCTCGCGGGTGTGAGATTGCTGAGTCCTCGTGGCTCACAGATACTTCGAAACAGTTGCAGGTGCCGATGATACCAGTGTAGATGACGCAACTGAGCTCAAGTGGGAGCTCGATGAAGATCGTGCTCGTTGTGTTGTTTCGTTTCCTGTTGATCAGGAGAGGAGCGCAGTTGGGACCGTCAGGGATCTAGAATTTGGGGTTGTCTTCCTTTATTTTGGTTCCGTAGTCGGACCTTTGATTGTACCTTGGGTGATGTATGACTATTTATGTATTGTGTGAAGTGGCGATTGTAAGCTGACTCTTTATCCCTTTCTTATTCAGTACATGGGATGTGTAAATATTACCCCTCTTGCGACAGACCTACCATGCGGCTATGCCTCTAAGTCGTGCCCCGACACCTTTGGGAACAACAATACGATCCTCGAAGAACAGAGTGTCCTTGTCATCAAGGCGGTAGCACTTGTACTTGGACTGACTCCTGGCAATCCCAATCTTCACCTTTTTCACCATAGCATCAAGAAGCTGGGCTTGGCGAATCTGGTCTTCTAAGGTAGGAGAGACTTGAAGGTTGGCGAGGAAACCTTGAGGAACAATTTGCAGATTAAGTTTGCGGAAAGCTTCACAAAGCTCGGGTTGACAAGGCTTAAGAATCAAACTGTTGCAGTAAGCCTTTCTGCTCAAAACGTCAGCAATCACATTGGCCTTGCCTGGAGTATACTCAATACTCGGATTATACTCTTGAATCATTTCGACCCAACGAGTTTGCTTGAGGTTGAGATTAGGCTGGGTGAAGATGTACTTGAGACTCTTGTGATCAGTGAAAATGTCCACTTTTCTTCCCAATAGAAGATGTCTCCAAGTCAAAAGAGCATGCACAACTGCCGCCAACTCGAGATCATGAGTGGGGTAGTTCTTCTCATTAGGATTCAACTGGCGAGATGTATAAGCAACCACTTTCTTCTCTTGCATCAATACTGCGCCAAGACCTTGGAGAGAGGCATCACAAAAGACCTCGTACGGCTTGGATTCATCAGGCGGAGTCAGAACTGGAGCAGTGATCAACTTCTCTTTCAAAGTGTTGAAAGCAATATCACACTCCGGAGACCAAACGTACTTGACGCGCTTCTGAAGAAGATTAGAGAGAGGCTTCGCGATCTTAGAAAAGTTTTCAACGAATCTCCTGCAATAGCTTGCGAGACCGAGGAAACTGTGGAGTTGCTTCACGTTCTGAGGAGGTTCCCAATTCACAATTGCAGACACCTTCTCAGGATTCACGGCAATGCCCTTGGCAGAGGTGATATGACCAAGATAAAGAACCTCATCAAGCCAAAATTCACACTTGGAGAACTTGGCGTAGAACTGATGTTCCCTGAGCTTATCGAGAACCAAACGCAAGTGCTTGGCATGATCTTCCATGTTCTTGGAGAAAACCAGAATGTCATCGAGATAGACCAAAACGAAGTCATTGGTGTAGGCATTGAAGATGAAGTTCATCATGCGAGAGAACGTCGGAGGAGCGTTGGCGAGGCCAAAAGACATGACAGTGTATTGATATGAACCAAAGCATGTTCTGAATGCTGTCTTGGGAATATCTTCATTCACGAATGCGAATCTGGTGATAACCCATATGGAGATCAAGCTTGGAGAATACTTGAGCACCTTTGAGTTGTTCGAACAGCTCATTGATGTTGGGAAGTGGGTATTTGTTCTTGATGGTCTTCTTGTTCACTGGACGGTAATCAACACAAAGTCGGTCCGTTCCATCCTTCTTCTTCACAAAAAGAACACCACAACCCCACGGAGAAGAACTAGGCCGGATGAGACCCATTCTTTCTTGCTCATCGAGTTGCTTCTTCAGCTCCTTCAACTCTTCAGGTCCGAGCTTGTAAGGACGTTTGCACACAGGTTTCGTGCTAGGCTCAAGTTCAATAACGAATTCAACTGGCCGGTGCGGAGGCATTCCTGGGAGCTCTTCTGGAAAGACGTCTTGATATTCGCAAACGACTGGAATTTGAGTGATGGCATCCAATTCACCCTTCTCATTGAGAGTAAATAGACGGATGGAATTATCCCGAGCGGCAAAGACAATTACATCCTCAGACGAATGAGTCAATTGAATCTTCCTGGCTGCACAATCAAGATGAGCCTTGTGCTTAGAAAGCCAATCCATCCCGAGAATAAGATCAATATCCGAGTTACCAAGAACCATTGGAGAAGCCAGAAACTTGTAATCGCCCAATGTGATCGAAACATCTGGGGCAAAAGCGCTTGCATTCATAAATTTACCCGGAGAAACAACAGATAACTGTCTAGGCAAATCTTGCAAAGGCAACTCATGCTTAGAAACAAATGGCCTCGAGATGAAACAATGCAATGCACCAGTGTCAAAAAGAACTTTAGCAGGAATATCATTAACAGGGAGGTTACCCATGATCACATCTGACGAGTCCTCTGCCTGAGCTGCATTCATCAAATTAACCTTGGCGGACTTGGGGTTATGCTTGACCACAGCTGTACTTGTCGATCTGACAGGAGGAGGAAGACGCCTCTAGTTGAGACACTTGTTGGCATAGTGACCCTTCTGTTGGCACTTGTTGCACGTGACCTCTGAAAGCGGACGGTGATACGGAGCACTCGATCTTGGAGCTTGAGACGAAGTCTTGTTCTGAAAGCCAGGGTTGGGTGGGTGGGAAGAACCACTGCCACCTTTGCTCTTCTGCTGATATGGCTGACGGAACGGAGGAGGAGGAAGCCAAAACTTCTGCTGCTTGGCCACTTGAGTAGAGGAAGAAGAAGTAGCATCTCTGACTCGCTTCTTGGAAGCATCACACCTCAACTGAGCAGCCTCTTGCTTCAGTGCCATGTTGTAGAACTCATCGTACCTCAAGGGCTCAAAGAGGACAAGAGCGAGCTAAATTTCTTCTCTGAGACCACCCCTGAACTGGTATATCATGCTCTTCTCATCAGGGACGTCCTGCTTGGCAAAGCAGGCGATCTTCTGGAACAACTTGTTGTAGTCATAGACAGACAAGGAGCCTTGCTTCAGATTGCGGAATTCCTCACGCTTGCTTTCAACCACGCTCTGCGGAATATGATGAGCTCGGAAATCTCGACGGAAATCATCCCAAATGATAACACGTCCACCTCTGGAATCCTTGTACTACTGGAACCATTCTGCAGCTTGATCTTTGAGTTGGAAGGAAGCGAACTTAACAAAGTCCTCAGGCCTGACGTTACTGCACTCGAAATGCCTACACAGATCCACAAGCCAATCGTCGGCATCGGTTGCCTCAACACAATTGCTGAAAGTCTTTGGCCCGTTAGCAAGGAAATGGCTGAGTGTAGCAAAGTGACTCTGATTGCTGCCTTGAATCCCTTGACTTCCTTGATTGCGCTCTTGAAGAATTTGCATGATCAACTGTGTGTTTGCATTGGTTGCGGCCATCACAGCTTGCCATGCCTCTGGAGGAGGTGGAGGTGGTGGCGGATCAGGATTCGGAGTCGTGCGCGTTGGAGGAGCCATCCCGAAGAGGTTGACCACCGTTAGCACATTGATAGATAAATATTGAAGCTGAATCCAACGGAATGAAAATTGCAACATATAGTCTTCAAATCCGAACAAAATGAACGAATGCATTCCTCTTCCAATGGTCACATATCCTTAAATTGAGAAGCCACGTAGAATTAAGGTAGAGAAATAAACCAACAAGGTACGGATCAAGAACAAATAATCAGTAAGAAATCCCAATCTCAAACCAATATCCGTGGAAGAAGAACTAGAGCTACTAGAATTCCCACCTATGAAACTCCCGAACCTTTCCGGTTATGCAATCAGGTGTTGGGGATACAGGGGAAGCATAATATCTCACCCAAACTAGTAAATCCTACATCCAGCTGTATCCATCCTTCAACACATAACCAAGAAACCTTCGGAAACCATCTACCGCAACCTTCGAAAAGCATCCGTTATACAAGTTACGGCGATACTCCCGAACTCCCGCCCCAGTACTGGGTGGCGTCGAGGTTATCTCACCAACGAACTGCATAAAAGAGATTTTCGATGTCGGCGAACATATCTCAAGTATTCCAGAATTGCAACGATAAAATTATGATGACAACACCTCAGAGCTCAACTCCCCGGGACACTTCCACTAAACCCCTGGCAGGAGGCACCAAGACAATGTTCTCATCATAAGCCATCGGAACGATTCCAAGATACTCGCGTGATCCTAAATTTTTTTTTAGTGAAATTTGAGAAGAGAAGAGTCAAAACTCTACATCAGGATGCCTTACCAGAGCGATGAGGAGACTGGGAAGTAAAAAAGAATTCCTAAACTCTCCGATATATAATTCCTAAAGACTCAAAATATTTTCTAGACACAACTCGGCCGCTAAAAACGATCAAGCAATGGGGCTCCTAAGGTCGGGGAAGGCTCTGATTACCAACTTGTAACACCCTCGATGCGACTATAGCTCCCACGTGTCGAGGCACGACTTAGAGACATAATCGCATTGAAGGCGTATGTCGCAAGTTAGGCAATCTTCACAACATCCCATGTAATATGAATAATAAAGGGGAGAACATAGTCGGCTTACACTCGCCACGTCACATCAGAGTACATAAATAACATACATCATCCAAACACTCATGGCCCAACTACGGCGCCAAAATAGAAAATAACCCAACATGCGACACGGTCCCGATCAAACCCCAACTAGGCACCACTACTGATCGTCAGGAAAAGACACGTAGTAACACTGAGAGTCCTCGTCGAACTCCCACTTGAGCTCGTACTCGTCACCTGGAGCGGAATCACCTGGACCTGCATCTGGTGTAATAGTAATCTGTGAGCCACAGGGACTCAGCAATCTCGCACCCTCGCGATCAAGACTATTTAAGCTTATAGGAAGGGCAAGGTAAAATATAAGTGGAGCTGCAGCAAGCGACTAGCAAGTATGGTGGCTAACTTATTCGCAAAAGAGCGCGAGAAGATGAGGCAAAGCACGAGCGAGAAGCTAGGGGGCAACCTGCGCAAACATTACTCCAACACCGTGTCCACTTCCCGGACTCCGCCGAGAAGAGGCCATCACGGTAACACACTCAGTTGATTCATTTTAATTAAGTTAAGGTTCAAGTTATCTACAACCAGACATTAACAAATTCCCATCTGCCCATAACCGTGGGCACGGCTTTCTAAAGTTCAATCCCTGCAGGGGAGTCCCAACTTAGCCCATGACAAGCTCTCACGGTCAACGAAGGAATAGACCTCCTCCCAAGATGTTCCGATCAGACTCGGTATCTCGGTAATTCAAGACACTTCGACAGGTTAAAACAAGACCAGCAACACCGCCCGAATGTGCCGACAAATCCCGATAGGAGCTGCACATATCTCTTTCTCAGGGCACACTCAGATGAGCCAAACGTCGGGTAAGCCAGCCCAGAGTTGCCCCTGGTAGCCTCGGACATCGCTCGGTGGGACCAACACTCAGAGGAGCACTGGCCCGGGGGGGTTAAAATAAGATGACCCTTGAGTCTGCAGAACCCAAGGGAAAGAAAAGGCTAGGTGGCAAATGGTAAGACCAATGTTGGGCATTGCTGGACAAGCTTTAATCAAGGAGAAATGTCAAGGGGTTCCCATTATAACCCAACCGCGTAAGGGACGCAAAATCCGGGAACATAACACCGATATGACGAAAACTAGGGTGGCAAGAGTGGAACAAAACACTAGGCGAGAGGCCGAGCCTTCCACCCTTTACCAAGTATATAGATGCATTAAGATAACATAGCAATATAATGATATCCCAACAAGTAAGTAAATGTTCCAACAAGGAACGGCCCCCAATCTTCACCTGCAACTAGCAACGCTATAAGAGGGGCTGAGCAAAGCGATAACATAGCCAATCAATGGTTTGCTAGGACAATGGCGGGTTAGAGGTTGACATGGCAATTTGGGAGGCTGACAAGCAAAAGGTAGGCATCGTAGCATTGGCATAGCAAGAGCGAGCAAACTAGCATAGCAAAGATAGTAGTGATTTCGAGGGTATGATCATCTTGCCTGCACAGTTGTCAGAGTTGACTGAATCCTCAAAAGCTAACTCAACGGGCTCCTCGGTAGCGAACTCGTCTCCCGGATCTACCCAAACAAGACAAACAAGCAACAAGGATACAATCAACCACGTGCAAGGATCAAGCGATATGATGCAATGATGATATGCTATGCGGGATGCAAAATGCAAGATATGACAGAAAATGCATGAACCTGGCCTCAACTTGGAATTCCAAGGGTGCCACTGAAAAGATGAGATGAAATCGCTTGAAAACGATATAAAGAACGCCGGAATCGGAGTTACGGTTTGGAAATGGCAAGCGATTTAAGAATGACACCGGTCTGCGATTTACAGCAAGTAGGCATCTAGATGCAACGAAATGAACATGCTACAGCCACCAAACATGACAACAAAATGCATGTCAGGGATGCAAACAAGATTCTTAACAAAAGTCTAGCACTGAGCCACGGCCAATTCATCCATTATCAGGTTCAAACAAGCATGGCAAAAACGCAAATGCAAAACAGATTCCAGACTTGGTGAAATTAACACTTGTCTGAAATTTCAGGTCACGAAGCCCTCTTCGGAGTAGCAAAACAACATGATAAATGACCTGATTAAGACAAGTAAGAACATGGCATGGAGCTACTCAACAAGCTTAACAAAAGTCCCTAAGTGACCTGGGGCCAAAAGGGATCACAAAATATACTAATAAGCACACGAACATAGCTAAAACACAATCAGTTTTCAGACTTAGTGAAAACTGAGACATGCTGAAATATAACTCACGAAGGCATGTAAACGAGCTCGATGCACTCACTACGGTGCAAGTCATGGCAAGGCAAGCATACATCCCTTAAGAAGGAACAAAATTCTAGCTAGAAATGGCAAGAACAATGGCATAGCATGCACGGATCAACTACAATAGCATCGGCAAAATCGCAAACGAGTTGACGATCTGCTCAGATTCACCACGAAGCAAAAGTAGAGCTCGATTGACTCAAGCTAGGTTGCTCCATAATTGCAAGAAAAGACATGGATGGATAGAGCATAACATGATTAACAAAACTCCTTTACTGATAATCCTCAAAAGAGGCACGGATCAGTAGGAAACAAGCCGAACATATGACATCATGAACTAAATAATCCCAGACATAGTGAAAACTGCTAAGTCCCTGAAAACAGATTTACCGGGTGACTCACTTTGCAAGCTTGCACAAGTCACCACACACATCCTAAAAATGCACGGGTTGCACCTCTGGAAAGATAACAAGATGCTTAACAAAACATATGAAGGACTCACAGGCATATCATGCACACAACAATCATGGCAAAAATGACAATTAACTCATGAAGGCCTCTTCTAACAGCATTTCGGGCATCAATATGAACTCAAATGAAAATGATGCAATGGAATGAAATGATGTACTCATCGAGACGAACATTTTGATATGCTATATGCCCAAATCGGAGCTACGGATGCAAAGTTACGGGGTCTCGAACAGGAGCATATGGAGTAAAAATTCTAAGGACTTAGCAAAACAAACAACCTCTGGATCTGGATCCAGGGTTCGCACGGAAACCGAGGCGCGGCGCTGCACTGTTCACCGGTCGGCGCGGAAGCCGAGGACGACCGGCGCCGGAGCTGGTGGAGCTCGCCGGCGAGGGAGAAGAAGGCCGGGGCGGCGAGGGTGGCCGCGGGGGGCGGCGCTCGCCGTGGAGGGAGGCGGCGGAGCTCCAGCCACCGGAGTCGAGTGGCGGGGCGGCGGGGCGCTCCGGCCACCGGAGTTGATGGACGGGGCGGCGGGGCGCTCCGGCCACCGGAGTTGAGGAAGGAGGCGGCGGGGCGCTCGCGGGAGGAGCTGGGCGGCGGGGCGAAGAAGACGGGCCGCGGGGGCCGGCTTTGGGCTCCCCGGCCCGTGGCGGCGGCGAGGTGGCGGCTGCCACGTGGCACGGCTTGATTGGCGGCGGCGGGCGGTGGCGGACACGTCCGGCCCAAATCGGACGTGTCCGTCGGCGGGAGGTGCGGCGGATCTGAGATTTTTAGGGTTTCGGGGAGAGGGGAGATCCGAAAACGGAGGGGGTGTATTTATAGGCATAAGTGGAGCTAGGAGAGTCCAAATGAGGTGCGGTTTTCGGCCACGCGATCGTGATCGAACGCTCTAGGACATGGAGCAGAGTTTGGTGGGTTTTGGTCCAAAATGGAGGGGTGTTGGGCTGCAACACACACGAGGCCTTTTCGGTCCCTCGGTTAACCGTTGGAGTACCAAACGAAGTCCAAATGACACGAAACTTGACAGGCGGTCTACGGGTAGTAAACCAAGGCCGCTTGGCAAGTCTCGGTCCAATCCGGAAATGTTTAATGCCCACACATGAAAGAAAGCTAGAAATGACCACCGGAGGAGAACAAAGCGCCGGAATGCGAAACGGACAACGGGGAAATGCTCGAATGCATGAGACGAACACGTATGCAAATGCAATGCACATGATGACATGATATAAGATGCATGACAAAGACAACAACACACGAAGACAAAACCCGAACCTGAGAAAATAAATATAACTTAACGATGGAAACGGCAAGAGTTGGAGTACAAATAGGGAAAGTTACATCCGGGGTGTTACATATCCACCCTGCACGCAACGACCCAGAGTGCAACGGGCGATGGGCCCAAGACTCTGGAGTGCTTAGGATGTAGACCGGCGGGGACCTCTCTGCTGAGCCTAGGTAGGGCTGCGACGTGTTGATCTTCCAAGTTGGGCATTGACCCTAGAAAGGTGTGTCTGGCCAGACTAATCAAGCGTGTTGGGTAACGTGGTGCACCCCTACAGGGAAGTTATATATTCGAATACCGTGTCAAAGGTAATGGACATTCAGACTTGTATCCTGATCTATTACATCTAGAACTAGTTATGTGAGATATGTGATGGAGATGTTGGCTCCGGGATTGCTTTCTCGTAGGGAGTCCAGGAAGGATCTCTGGGTGTTAATTCTACAACATGTTTGTTAAATATAAACTGCTATTCTTTACTCTTCTACATGCTGCAAGATGCTTGCAGCTGCTTGAAGATGCTAGTTTTTGATAGGCTAGGCCTTCCCCTCTATTCTGGCTTTCTGCAGTTCAGTCCATAGATACATACCTTCCTTTGATACCAATGCATACTTAGTATAGATCTGATGCTTGCGAGTACATTGGATGAGTACTCAAGGTTGCTTTGCTACCCCTTTTCCCCTTTCTTCCTTCTTTCCGGTTGTTGTAACCGGATGGTGGATCCCAGGAGCCAGATGCCACCGCCGACGTCTACTACTACCCCGAGGATACTACTACGTGGAGACCGTCGACTACTAGGAGTAGTTAGGAGGTCCCAGGCAGGAGGCCTTGCCTCTTCGATCGTTGTTGCTTTTGTGCTAGCCTTCTTAAGTTAGTCTTGTCTAACCTTATGTATGTACTCAGATATTGTTGCTTCCATTGATGCTTGTGTATCGAGCTTGTATTCGATCACTCGAGGCCCCTGGCTTGTAATATGAAGCTTGTATTATTTTATTTGTGTTTAGAGTTGTGTTATGATATCTTCCCATGAGTCCCTGATATTGATCGTACACATTTGCGCGTATGATTAGTGTACGATCAAATGGGGGGCGTCACACCGCCCCTCCGCCTCCATGGAGGCATGGAGCAGTGGGGGAACTCTCCTCCCATCTAGGGGGGAGGCCAAGGAAGAAGAATAAGAAGAAGAAGGGGGCTCTCTCCCCCTCTCTCCCGGTGGCGTCGGAGTGCCGCCGGGGAAAGGATCGTGATGACGATCTACATGAACAATCTTGCTACCGTCAACACCAAATTTCTCCCCCTCTATGCAGCAGTGTAACAACTCTTCTCCCGCTGTAATCTCTACTTAAACATGGTGCTCAACACTATATATTATTTCCCAATGATATGTGGTTATCCTATGATGTTTGAGTAGATCTGTTTTTTCCTATGGGCTAATTGATGGTCGTGGTTGGTGATACGTCCATTTTGCATCATGCTTTTATATCGATATTTATTGCATTATGGGCTATTATATCACATCATATCACAATACTTATGGCTATTCTCTCTTATTTTACAAGGTTTACATAAGGAAGGAGAATGCTGGCAGCTGGAATTCTGGCTGGAAAAGGAGCAAATATTAGAGACCTATTCTGCACAACTCCAAAAGTCCTGAAACTCCACGGAATATCTTATAATGAATAATGAAAAATCCTCGCCAAAGATGAAGACCAGGGGGCCCACACCCTTTCCACGAGGGTGGGGGGCGCCCCCCCTAGGGCGCGCTCCCCTACCTCGTGGGCCCCTTGGTGGCTCTCCGATGACAATCTTCTCCTATATGAAGTCTTTCATCGAGAAAAAAATAAGAAGCAACCTTTTGGGACGAAACTCCGCCGCCACGAGGCGGAACCTTGGCGGATCCAATCTAGAGCTCTGGCAGAGCTGTTCTGCCGGGGAAACTTCCCTCCCGGAGGGGGAAATCATCGCCATCGTCATCACCAATGCTCCTCTCATCTGGAGAGGGCAATCTCCATCAACATCTTCATCAGCACCATCTCATCTCAAAACCCTAGTTCATCTCTTGTATCCAATTCTTGTCTCCATGTCCGGGATTGGTGCTAGTAGGTTGCTAGTAGTGTTAATTACTCCTTGTAGTTGATGCTAGTTGGTTTAATTGGTGGAAGATCATATGTTCAGATCCTTTATGCATATTATTACCCCTCTGATTATGAACATGAATATGCTTTGTGAGTAGTTACGTTTGTTCCTGAGGACAAGGGAGAAGTCTTGCTATTAGTAGTCATATGAATTTGGTATTCATTCGATATTTTGATGAGATGTATGTTGCCTAGCCTCTAGTGGTGTTATGTGAACGTCGACTACATAACACTTCACCATTATTTGGGCCTAGAGGAAGGCATTGGGAAGTAATAAGTAGATGATGGGTTGCTAGAGTGACAGAAGCTTAAACCCTAGTTTATGCGTTGCTTCGTAAGTGGCTGATTTTGGATCCATATGTTTCATGCTATGGTTAGGTTTACCTTAATACTTTTGTTGTAGTTGCCGATGCTTGCAATAGAGGTTAATCATAAGTGGGATGCTTGTTCAAGTAAGAACAGCACCCAAGCACCGGTCCACCCACCTGTCAAATTATCAAAGTACCGAACGCGAATCATATGAATGTGATGAAAACTAGCTTGACGATATTCCCATGTGTCCTCGGGAGCATTTTTCCTTATATAAGAGTTTGTCCAGGCTTGTCCTTTGCTACAAAAATTATTGGCCCACCTTGCTGCAATTTATTTACTTTTGTTACTTGTTGCTCGTTACAAATTATCTCATCACAAAACTATCTGTTACTACTTATTTCAGTACTTGCAGAGAATACCTTACTAAAAACCACTTATCATTTCTTTCTGCTCCTCGTTGGGTTCGACACTCTTACTTATCAAAAGGACTAGATAGATCCCCTATACTTGTGGGTCATCAAGACCCTTTTTTGGCGCTGTTGCCGGGGAGTGAAGCGCCTTTGGTAGGTGGAATTTGGTAAGGAAAAATTTATATAGTGTGCTGAAATTTACTGTCACTTGTTACTATGGAAAGTAATCCTCTGAGGGGCTTGTTCGGGGTATCTTCACCCCGACCAGTTGAGCAAAGAGTTGCTCCTCAACCTACTGAACCTATTGAAAATGAAATTCCTTATGAGTATCCTTCGGGTATGATAGAAAAACTGCTAGCTAATCCTTTTACAAGAGATGGAACAAAGCATCCTGATGAACACCCAATATATGTGGATGAAGTTTGTGGATTATTTAAGCTTGCAGGTATACCCGATGATGTTGCTAAGAAGAAGGTCTTCCCTTTATCTTTGAAGGGAGACGCATTGATATGGTATAGGCTATGTGATGATACGAGATCATGGAACTATAGAAGATTGAAATTGGAATTTCATCAAAAGTATTACCCTATGCATCTTGTTCATCGTGATCGCAATTATATATATAATTTTTGGCCTCGCGAAGGAGAAAGCATCGCTCAAGCTTGGGGGAGGCTTAAATCAATGTTATATTCATGCCCCAATCATGAGCTCCCAAGAGAAACAATTCTTCAAAAAAATTATGCTCGGATTTCTGAAAATAATCGCACCATGCTCGATACTTCTTGTGCTGGCTCTTTTATGATGAAGACTATTGGATTTAGATGGGATTTATTGGATAGAATTAAACGCAACTCTGAAGATTGGGACCTCGACAATAGTAAGGAGTCAGGTATGACACCTAAGTTTTATTGTGTTAAATCTTTTATGGATACCGATATTTTCCGTAAGTTTGGCACTAAATATGGACTTGATTCTGAGATAGTATCTTCTTTCTGTGAATCTTTTGCTACTTATGTTGATCTCCCTAAGGAGAAGTGGTTTAAATATCATCCTCCCATAGAAGTAAAAGTAGCTGCACCTATTAAAGTTGAAGAAAAGGCTGTCACTTATAATGATCCTATTGTTCCTACTTGTTACGTTGAGAAACCACATTTCCCTGTTAGGATAAAGGATCATGCTAAAGCTTCAACTGTGGTTCGTAAAAGCAATATTAAAACATATACGCCTCCTGAGCAAGTTAAAGTTGAACCTAATATTGCTATTGTTAAAGATCTCTTGTCTGATAATATTGATGGGCATGTTATTCAGTTCTGTGGTGAAACTGCTAGAATTGCTAAACCTTGTGCTAAAGATAAACATAGACCTGTGGTAGGCGTGCCTGTTATTTTTGTTAAAATAGGAGAACATTGTTATCATGGCTTATGTGATATGGGTGCTAGTGCTAGTGTTATATCTTATGACTTGTATAAAGAAATCAAGCATGAAATTGCACCTGATGAGTTAGAAATATTGATGTCACAATTAAACTTGCTAATAGAGATACTATTTCAGCAGTGGGAATTGTTAGAGATGTTGAAGTCTTGTGCGGGAAAACTAAATATCCTGCTGATTTTCTTGTTCTTAGTTCCCCACAAGATAGCTTTTGTCCCATTAAATTTGGTAGACCCTTCTTGAACACTGTTAATGCTAAGATAGACTGCAAAAAGAATGTTGTTACTATTGTCTTGGACGATATGACTCATGAATTTAATTTCTCTAAATTTAGTAAACAACACAGTGAAGAAGAATTTCCTAGTAAGGATGAAATTATTGGTATTGCTTCTATTGCCATACCTCCTAGTGATCCTTTAGAACAATATTTGCTAGACCATGAGAATGATATGTTTATGAATGAAAGAAGGGAAATAGATGAAGTATTCTTTAAACATGAACCTATTCTGAAACACAATTTGCCTGTTGAAATCCTAGGGGATCCCCCTCCACCTAAGGATGATCCCGTGTTTGAGCTTAAACCGTTGCCTGATAATCTTAAATAAGCTTATCTTGATGAAAAGAAGATATATCTTGTTATTATTAGTGCTAACCTTTCAGAGCATGAAGAAGAAAGATTATTGAAAACTCTGAAGAAGCACCATGCTGCTATTGGATATACTCTTGATGATCTTAAGGGCATTAGTCCCACTCTATGTCAACATAAAATAAATTTGGAAGCAGATGCCAAACCAGTTCGTGATCCTCAACGACGTCTGAATCCTAAAATGAAAGAAGTGGTAAGAAAAGAAATACTAAAGCTTTTGGAGGCAGGTATAATTTATCCCGTTGCTGATAATTAGTGGGTAAGTATTGTTCATTGTGTCCCTAAGAAGGGAGGTATAACTGTTGTTCCTAATGATAAAGATGAATTGATTCCACAAAGAATTATTACAGGTTATAGGATGGTAATTGATTTCCGCAAATTAAATAAGGCTACTAAGAAAGATCATTACCCCTTACCTTTTATCGATCAAATGCTAGAAAGATTATGCAAGCATACACATTACTACTTTCTAGATGGTTATTCTAGTTTCTCTCAAATACCTGTGTCGGCTAAAGATCAATCATAGACTACTTTTACATGCCCTTTTGGTACTTTTGCTTATAGACATATGTCTTTTGGTTTATGTAATGCACCTGCTACCTTTCAAAGATGCATGATGGCTATATTCTCTGACTTTTGTGAAAAGATTTGTGAGGTTTTCATGGACGCTTTTCCATCTATGGATCTTCTTTTGATGGTTTCTTGAGCAATCTTGGTCGACTTTTGCAGAGATGTGAAGAAACTAATCTTGTCTTGAATTGGGAAAAGTGCCACTTTATGCTTAATGAAGGTATTGTCTTGGGGCATAAAGTTTCCGAAAGAGGTATTGAAGTTGATAAAGCCAAGGTTGATGCTATTGAAAAGATGCCATGTCTCAAGGACATCAAAGGTATAAGAAGTTTCCTTGGTCAAGCCGGATTTTATAGGAGGTTCATTAAGGTCTTCTCCAAAATTTCTCGGCCTCTGACTAATTTATTACAAAATGATATACCATTTGTCTTTGATATGATTGTGTAGAAGCATTTGAAATACTTAAGAAAGCATTAGTCTCTGCACCTATTGTTCAGCCACCTGATTGGAATTTACCCTTTGAAATTATGTGTGATGCTAGCGATTATGCTGTAGGTGCTATTTTAGGGAAAAGAGTTGATAAGAAATTAAATGTTATCCATTATGCTGGTAAGACCCTAGACAATGCTCAAAGAAATTATGCTACTACTGAAAAAGAACTTTTAGCAGTTGTATTTGCTTGTGATAAGTTCAGACCTTATATTGTTGATTCTAAAGTAACTATCCACACTGATCATGCTGCTATTAAATATCTTATGCAGAAGAAAGATGCTAAACCTAGACTAATTAGATGGGTTCTCTTGCTACAAGAATTTGATTTGCATATTGTTGATAGAAAAGGAGCTGAGAACCCCGTTGTAGACAACTTATCTAGGTTAGGGAATGTTGTTGATGGCACACTACCTATTGATGATAGCTTTCCTGATGAACAATTAAATGTCATAAGTACTTCTCGTACTACCCCTTGGTTTGATGATTATGCTAATTACATAGTTGCTAAATTTATACCACCTAAATTCACATACCAACAAAAGAAAAAGTTCTTCTATGATTTGAGACATTACTTTTGGGATGACCCACATCTTTATAAAGAAGGAGTAGATGGTGTTATTAGACGTTGTGTACCTGAGCATGAAAAGGAACAGATCCTATGCAAGTGCCACTCCGAAACTTATTGAGGACACCACGCGGGAGATAGAACTGCACATAAGGTATTGCAATCCGGGTTTTATTGGCCTACTCTCTTCAAGGATGCCCATAAGTTTGTCCTATCTTGTGATGAATGTCAAAGAATTGGTAATATTAGTAGACGTTAAGAAATGCCTATGAATTATTCACTTGTTATTGAACCGTTTGATGTTTGGGGCTTTGATTATATGGTACCTTTTCCTGCCTCTAATGGATATACACATATTTTAGTTGCTGTTGATTACGTTACTAAGTGGGTAGAAGCTATTCCAACTAGTAGTGCTGATCATAACACCTCTATTAAAATGCTTAAAGAAGTTATTTTTCCGAGCTTTGGAGTCCCTAGATATTTAATGACTGATGGTGGTTCACATTTTATTCATGGCGCTTTCCGTAAAATGCTTGCTAAATATGACGTCAATCATAGAATTGCATCTCCGTATCACTCACAGTCTGGTGGTCAAGTAGAATTGAGTAATAGAGAACTCAAATTAATTTTGCAAAAGACTGTCAATAGTTCTAGAAAGAATTGGTCCAAGAAACATGATGATGCATTATGGGCCTATAGAACTGCATATAAAAATCCAATGGGTATGTCTCCGTATAAAATGGTATATGGAAAAGCATGTCACTTACCTCTCGAACTAGAACATAAGGCATATTGGGCTATTAAAGAGCTCAACTATGATTTTAAACTTGTCGGTGAAAAGAGGTTATTTGATATTAGCTCACTTGATGAATGGAGAACCCAAGCTTATGAAAATGCGAAGTTGTTTAAAGAAAAGGTTAAAAGATGGCATGACAAAAGGATACAAAAGCGTGAGTTTAATGTAGGTGATTATGTATTGCTATACAACTCACGTTTAAGATTTTTTGCAGGAAAACTTCTCTCTAAATGGGAAGGCCCCTATGTTATCGAGGAGGTCTATCATTCCGGTGCCATAAAAATCAACAACTTCGAAGGCACAAATCCGAAGGTGGTAAACGGTCAGAGAATTAAACATTATATCTCAGGTAATCCCATAAATATTGAAACCAATATTATTGAAACCGTAACCCCAGAGGAATACATAAGGGACACTTTCCAGAATGTTGCAGACTCCGAAAATGAATAGGTATGCGGTACGGTAAGTAAACCGACTCCAAAACAATTTTTAAGGCAATATTTCTCCGTTTTGGAATATTTAGAAAAATTGAAAATTAAGTAGCAGTCCGGGAAGGACACGAGGGCCCCACGAGGGCGGAGGGCGCGGCCTACCCCCCTGGGCACGCCCCCCTACCTCGTGAGCTCCTTGTGTGCCTTCCGGAATCCGTTATCTTGCATTATACGTATTTTGGTCGGTAAAAAATCACTATATATTCTCCCGAAGGTTTTGACTCCCGTATCACGCAAAAATCTCCTGTCTTTGTTTCGAGCTATTTTCTGTCAGGGTTGTCAAGGCCAGGCACTATGTCGTCTCCCTCCTCCTCCAACCATGAGGGCAAGGATGCTTGGCTAATAAAGACAGAGCTAAAGAGAGAAGAACCTATGGAGATCAACAAGGATGAAGGGATCAAGAAGGCCATGGAGGACCAAGTTCCAGCAACACAAGACACCCTTCAACTGGATCATAATCTTCTTACCCCTACAGAACTCGAAGCTTTCAAGATGATTGATTTGGCTCGTATACAAAATAAGTATCTGACACGTGAAAATATTTTGTTGAAGGAGCATATCATCGCACTTAAGGGCATTAACCGCAAGTTAGAAAACCTCCTACGCTCGATGTGCGACTATCCGCCATCAACAACCCCACCTTCACCAACAAAGGAGACATAATCACCTGGGTATGGGCACTCCACTTGGCAATTGCCAAGCTTGGGGGAGTGCCCCGGTATCGTATCACCATCACTTTTATCTTTACCATTTTTCTTAGTTCGATCCTTGTGGTAGTATTTTGATCTAGTAGAATAAAGTTTATGGCATGATCTAGTTTTGAGTTTTGCCTTATGATCTCTCTATGTAATCGAGTCCGTGAGCTATATAATAAAGATTAGTGTTGAGTCAAGGGCTTGATTTTCTTGCTATGATCTTGGGTGAATAAAAGAAAAGAGAAAAAGAATAAGTAGAAAAAAAGTTTATATTGATCTTATTGATAGTAATGACTTCACATAGAAAGAGTGTGATGATTAAAAGTTGTTGGGAGTTGGCAGACATAGCTTTGGTCATCGTTGCAATTAATAGGAAGTAATAAGGAAAGAGAGGTTTCACATATAAATATACAATTATTGACATCTTTTATGATTGGGAGCACTCATCAAAATATGACATGCTAAAGAGTTGATGTTGGACAAGGAAGACAACGTAATGGGTTATGTTTTCTTATATCTGAGATAAAGTATGTTGTCATGGATCATCCAACATGTTGAGCTTGCCTTTCCCCCTCATGCTAGCCAAATTCTCAGCACCAAGTAGAGATACTACTTGTGCTTCCAAATACCCTTAAACCAGTTTTGCCATGAGAGTCCACCATATCTACCTATGGATTGAGTAAGATACTTCAAGTAAGTTGCCATCGGTGCAAAGTAATAAAAATTGCTCTAAATATGTATGATTAGTGTGGGAGAAATAAGCTTTATATGATCTTGTGATGTGGAAGTAATAAAAGCGACGGACTGCATAATAAAGGTTCATATCACAAGGGGCAATATAAAGTGACGTTCTTTCGCAGTAAGATTTTGTGCATCCAACCATAAAAGCGCATGGCAAGCTCTGCTTCCCTTTACGAAGGGCCTATCTTTTATTATCCTCTACCTTATGCAGTGTCATGGTGATCTTCACCTCTCCCTTTTTCATTTTATCCTTTGGCAAGCCCAGCATGTTGGAAAGAACCTGATATATATCTAATTGGATATAGGGGGGCATGAGTTATTATTGTTGACATTACCCTCGAGGTAAAAGGTTGTGGGGTGAAACTATAAGCCCCTATATTTCTCTGTGTCCGATTAAAACTCCGTAACCACAAGTATTGCGCGAGTGTTAGCAATTATGAAGGACTAGATGATAGTTGTGTATGTGGACTTGCTTTTCAGCTCTGACATAGACTCTTTCTGATGTTATGATAAATTGCAATTGCTTCAATGACTGAGGTTCTAGTTTGTTGGTTCTCAATAAGGTTTCTGATTCATACTTTTGCATTGTGAATAGATCATCACTTGAACATAAGTAATCATATGACAATATCTATGTATGTTGCTGTTATGAGAATAATCATGATGCCCTCATGTCCGTATTTTATTTTTATCAATGCCTCTACCTCTAAACATGGGGACATATTTATTGTCATCGGCTTTCGCTTGGGAGAAGCGAGGTATAAGCTTGGGGGAGTTGATACGTCCATTTTGCATCATGCTTTTATATCGATATTTATTGCATTATGGGCTGTTATTTCACATTATGTCATAATACTTATGGCTATTTTCTCTTAATTTACAAGGTTTACATAAGGAAGGAGAATGCCGGCAGCTGGAATTCTGGGCTGGAAAAGGAGCAAATATTAGAGACCTATTCAGCACAACTCCAAAAGTCCTGAAACTCCACGGAATATCTTATAATAAACAAAGAAAAATACTCGCCAAAGATGGAGACCAGGGGGCCCACACCCTTTCCACGAGGGTGGGGGGCGCCCCCCCCCCCCAGGGCATGCCCCCTACCTCGTGGGCCCCCTGGTGGCTCTCTGATGACCATCTTCTCCAATATGAAGTCTTTCGTCGAGAAAAAAAAGAAGCAACCTTTCGGGACGAAACTCCGCCGCCACAAGGCGAAACCTTGGCGGATCCAATCTAGAGCTCCGGCAGAGCTGTTCTGCCGGGGAAACTTCCCTCCCGAAGGGGAAAATCATCGCCATCGTCATCACCAATGCTCCTATCATCGGGAGAGGGCAATCTCCATCAACATCTTCATCAGCACCATCTTATCTCAAAACCCTAGTTCATCTCTTGTATCCAATTCTTGTCTCCAAGTCCGGGATTGGTGCTAGCAGGTTGCTAGTAGTGTTAATTACTCCTTGTAGTTGATGCTAGTTGGTTTAATTGGTGGAAGATCATATGTTCAGATCCTTTATGCATATTATTACCCCTCTGATTATGAACATGAATATGCTTTGTGAGTAGTTACGTTTGTTCCTGAGGACAAGGGAGAAGTCTTGCTATTAGTAGTCATGTGAATTTGGTATTCGTTCGATATTTTGATGAGATGTATGTTGTCTAGCCTCTAGTGGTGTTATGTGAACGTCGACTACATAACACTTCACCATTATTTGGGCCTAGAGGAAGGCATTGGGAAGTAATAAGTAGATGATGGGTTGCTAGAGTGAAAGAAGCTTAAACCCTAGTTTATGCGTTGCTTCGTAAGGGGATGATTTGGATCCATATGTTTCATGCTATGGTTAGGTTTACCTTAATACTTTTGTTGTAGTTGCGGATGCTTTCAATAGAGGTTAATCATAAGTGGGATGCTTATTCAAGTAAGAACAGCACCCAAGCACCGGTCCACCCACATGCCAAATTATCAAAGTACCGAACGCGAATCATATGAACGTGATGAAAACTAGCTTGACGATATTCCCATGTGTCCTCGGGAGCACTTTTACTTATATAAGAGTTTGTCCAGGCTTGTCCTTTGCTACAAAAAGGATTGGGCCACCTTGCTGCACTTTATTTACTTTTGTTACTTGTTGCTCGTTACAAATTATCTCATCACAAAACTATCTGTTACCACTTATTTCAGTACTTGCAGAGAATACCTTACTGAAAACCGCTTATCATTTCCTTCTGCTCCTCGTTGGGTTCGACACTCTTACTTATCGAAAGGACTACGATAAATCCCCTATACTTGTGGGTCATCAGTTGGTTTGAGTGTATATTTTATTATGGTGCTGTCCTATGGAGCCCTCCATCCCGCGCAAACTTGTGGGGTCCCCGTTGTAGGGTGTTGCAATACGTTCATAATTTTCTTATTGTCTGTTGCCAAAGTGACAGAAGCCTGAACACGGATAAGTGGGTTGTTGTGTATGGGAGTAAAGAGGACTTGATACTTAATGCTATGGTTGGGTTTTACGACCTTAATGATCTTTTGTAGTTGCGGATGCTTGCTAGAGTTCCAACCATAAGTGCATATGATCCAAGTAGAGAAAGTATGTTAACTCATGCCTCTCCCTCATATAAAATTGCAACAATGAGTACCGATCTAATTATCAATTGCCTAGGGACAAATGACTTTATTATTGACATAAGATATCCACTTTTATTACCTTGCAATTTACTCGTAGTTTCATTCTTGCAAAGTACTTCTAGTTTTATTCTTGCAAACTTATCCTTTCACCTAACAAATAGTTTCATAATTGTTCTAGGTAAAGCAAACCTCAAGTGTGTGTAGAGTTGTATCAGTGGTCAATAGATCTTGAGTGAATATTTGTTCTGCCTTTAGCTCCTCATTGGGTTCGATGGTCTTATTTAACGAAAAAGCCTACAAACGTTGAAAGGATCGAGAAGAGGTGTCTAGAGGGGGTGATTAGACACTAAGTGCCAAAAGTTGCAGTTTTTAATATTCCCAAGTTTAAGTGGAGTTTAAGCACAAGTTTAACAAACACAATACATATCAAGCAAGCATGCAATGAGTATATGAGTAGCGGAAAGTAAAGCATGCAACTTGCAAGAATGTAAAGAGAAGGGTTTGGAGTATTCAAACGCAATTGGAGACACGGATGTTTTTGTCGTGGTTCCGATAGGTGGTGCTATCGTACATCCACGTTGATGGACACTTCAACCCATGGAGGGTAACGGTTGCGCGAGTCCACAGAGGGCTCCACCCACGAAGGGTCCACGAAGAAGCAACCTTGTCTATTCCATCATGGTCGTCGTCCACGAAGGACTTGCCTCACTAGCGGTAGATCTTCATGAAGTAGGCGATCTCCTTGCCCTTACAAACTCCTTGGTTCAACTCCACAATCTTGTTGGAGGCTCCCAAGTGACACCTAGCCAATCTAGGAGACACCACTCTCCAAGAAGTAACAAATGGTGTGTTGATGATGAACTCCTTGCCCTTGTGCTTCAAATGATAGTATCCCCAACACTCAACTCTCTCTCACAGGATTTGGATTTGGTGGAAAGAAGATTTGAGTGGAAAGCAACTTGGGGAAGGCTAGAGATCAAGATTCATATGGTTGGAATGGAATATCTTGACCTCAACACAAGTGTAGGTGGTTCTCTCTCAGAAAATGTGTATTGGAAGTGTAGGTATGTTCTGATGGATCTCTCACAGAATGAAAAGTGGGTGGAGGGGTATATATAGCCTCCACACAAAATCTAACCGTTACACTCAATTTACCAATCTCGGTGAGACCAAAGGAAAAACTCAGTCGGACCGATTTAGTAAACCTAGTGACTGTTAGGGTTTTCAGTGGGACCGACTAGTACAACTTGGTGGAACCGATGTGCTAGGGTTAGGGTAAAACCAAAACTCGGTTTGACCGATTACTCAAACTCGGTGGGACCAATTTGGGTAATAAGCGAAACAGAGAGTTGGCCAAGCAAACTCGGTAGGGCCGATTGCATATCTCGGTTGGACCGAAAATATTGCAACAGGTAACAGAGAGTTTGCAAGCCCATCTCGGTGAGACCGAGATCCCATCGGTGAGACGGAACTGAATAGGGTTTCTGGCAGTGGCTATGTTAACTGAACTCGATGGCTCCGGATAGAAAGAATCGGTGGGGCCGAGTTTGACTTTTGGTTTAGGTCATATGTGGATGTGGGAAGGTAGTTGAGGGTTTTTGAGCATATCACTAAGCACTTTGAGCAAGCAAGCCATTAAGCAACACCTCATCCCCTCTTAATAGTATTGGCTTTTCCTATAGACTCAATGTGATCTTGGATCACTAAAATAGAAAATGTAGAGTCTTGATCTTGAAGCTTGAGCCAATCCTTTGTCCTTAGCATCTTGAAGGGGTTCCACATCCTCTAGTCCGTGGCACTCCATTGTTGAACTTATCTGAAACATACTAGGTAAAAGTGATAGTCCAACGAAAGATATGTTGACATTAATTACCAAAACCACCCAGGGAGCACTTGTGCTTTCAATCTCCCCCTTTTTGGTAATTTATGACAACATACATCAAAGCTTTATATAAATATATAGAGAATAGCAAGTAAAGCTTTGGAAAGACATGTAACATGCATAGGCTCCCCCTACATGTATGCAATCATGTGAATATTGAATATAGGAGCATGTGAATGCGTAAACATGACAGAGTAAGCAATGTGTTACATGTATCTTGGCTATATGCATCAGAGCAAATGATGTGAATGTGAGAAATGTACCTTCATGCTCATGAGTCCTTCTTGCAAACAATATGTACATCAGCAAGAACTTCTCATTCACATGACTGTGATGCATATAATTACCTTGTGGTCTTGAGTTGGCTTAGGATGGGATGAACCTGCGCAAACAAGGTTAAATAACACAGATACACCTACTGGCCAGAGAAAGCAAGAGAAACCACAAGAGAACCAAGACTGGGATGACACGTAGAGTGAGTACTAAGTACCACATTGGATGTAGACATGTCCCCAAAGGTAAAGATATGCAATAAGATCAGAGATTTCCTTCCCTTAGATGTCTTGCTCCCCCTGAATCTGCATGGGATATTGGGAGAAGATAGGGAACAGAAAATCAGAGCAACAAAAAGGAAACAACAGAGCTTGAGCTAAAGCAAGCAACCAAACATGTCTTTCCCCTCTTAAAGACATGTGACATCTCTCCTCTTGAACACCAAGCATCTGGGGTCTTTGATGATATTACTTTCTCCTAGTTGAGAAACTCTCTCCCCCTGAGTATTCTCTCTTTCTCCCCCTATAGGAAGGATTAAGCTTTGATGTGATCTCTCTCTCCCCCTTTGACATCAATTTCCAAGAAGGGCTCTTCTGGACATGTGATACAAATGGGTTGGTCCTTGAGTCATAGAGCAAAGCAGCATGTCTAATATGATGCTGGTAGAGGACAAGAATCATTGAGTGGAGCTGGAGCAAACAGAAATCAGGAATCAGGAATAAGTGGCAAATTGGTTTTCCTGTGGTGGAATCGGTGACTCCAAGTTGTGTGCTTCGGTTGCACCGAAAGATTTCGGTTGGGCCGAAGAGAACAAACCGGTGTGACCGAGTTCATCAGAGTGAAACCACTTGTCACCTCAGCTCACTAGACAAGTAAGTTCTCACAATGATATGCAAGGAGTTTACTGAAAGATTTGCAATGAATTGGATGCAGAAAATGCAGAACAAAAAAGGAAAGAAAAGAAACTAAAAGTTCTAGATGAAGTTTTTTTTGAAAGGGGAAACAAATATGCAAATGCAAAAGCACAGAGAAACACTAGAGAACTTCATCTAGAAATGGTCGGTGACAAAGTCACCTATGTTAGAGTATATTGACTTAGGAGTCAAGTGAGAGCACTTGATCATAGGTCATACTCATCGTTTAAGCTCAAAATGGGGTTACCATTTTTCGTTTAACCATCTTGATGTATTCACATCTTGTCGAGTTGCTTTGGCTCATGACTTGGAGTAAAGCTTCTCTAAGATGGAATAACATACCTTGGGTGGTGGTGTTGATCTTTCTCATGTGGTTGAACTTGTGCGGGTTGCTCAAGGTTGATGTAGTTCATCAAGGGTTAGGAGCACCACTTGGAGTTTGAGTTCATCTACCTACATGGGTTAGCTTTGCAAGGAAGAGAACTTGTGTAATCAAAATGACAATCATGAGACTCAACATAGAATTTGCCAAAGGATATGTTTGAATGGTTTTGTGCTTCCTTGTCTTCAACCACCATTGTGTAGAGACTTGGTGATGTAGAAATTGCTCAAGATGTGAGTGAGTTGCAATCTCATAGATTTAGATTCAACCAAGTACCTACACGGGTTAGATAACATGCAAGGTACAAATATATCCAAGACATATGAATAACATCATAAGAGAAATATCGAAGGTTAGTCATAGGCTCATGCCCCGCATGTATCAAATGGAGTTCCTACTCCAAGTTTGAAGCATCAATGATGTTCAATTCACCTCTCAACCTGCAAAACACTTTCTCATCAAGTGGTTTAGTGAATATATCCGCCAATTCCTTATCGGTGCGAACATGCTTAAGGTTAATGTCCCCTTTTGCAACATGATCTCGAATGAAATGATGATGAACTTCAATATGCTTCGTTCGAGAATGTTGCACAGGATTGTGAGCAATCTTAATAGCACTTTCATTGTCACATAGCAATGGAACATGTTTCACATATATCCCATAATCTTTAAGAGTTTGGGTCATCCAAAGTAATTGAGCGCAACATGAACCAGCAGCAATGTATTTCGCTTCGGCGGTGGATAAGGATACCGAGTTTTGTTTCTTGGAAGACCAAGACACAAGAGATCTACCAAGGAATTGACAAGTACCCGAAGTGGATTTTCTATCAACCTTGTCTCCGGCATAGTCCGAATCGGAGTAGCCAACAAGATCAAAAGAGGACCTCTTAGGATACCAAATGCCAAATTTTGGTGTATCGATTAGGTATCTCACTATCCTTTTCACAGCCTTAAGATGACACTCTTTAGGAGCAGCTTGATATCGTGCACACATGCACACACTTAGAATAATATCGGGACGAGAGGCACATAGATATAACAATGAACCAATCATAGAGCGATAAACCTTTTGATCAACCGGTTCACCATCTTTGGTCAAATCAAGATGTCCACTAGTAGGCATGGGTGTAGTCATACCTTTGCATTCTTGCATACTGAACTTCTTGAATAAGTCATTGGTGTACTTCGTTTGAGAGACAAAGGTACCTTCGTTAGTTTGCTTGATTTGCAAACCGAGAAAGAATTTGAGTTCACTCATCATAGACATCTCAAACTTCTCCAACATTAGCTTTCCAAACTTCTCACTAAAATGAGGGTTAGTTGAACCAAATATGATATCATCAACATAAATTTGGCACAAAAATAGTTCTCCATTAATCCTTTTAGTAAAAAGAGTAGAATCAATTTTACCAATTTCAAAGCCTTTTTCAATAAGGAACTTGGTCAAGCATTTATACCATGCTCTAGGAGCTTGTTTAAGACCATAAAGGGCTTTGTGAAGTTTGTAAACATGATTAGGTTTCTTAGGATTGACAAAGCCGGGAGGTTTCTTAACATAAACTTCCTCCTCGATTTTGCCATTTAGAAAGGCACTTTTAATGTCCATTTGGTACAAGGTGATATCATGGTGATTAGCATAAGCAAGTAAGATGCGAATGGACTCAAGTCTAGCAATGGGAGCATATGTCTCACCATAGTCCATACCTTCAACTTGTGTGTAGCCTTGGGTGACGAGACGTGCTTTGTTGCAAACCACTTGTCCATCTTCATCTTGCTTGTTGCGAAACACCCATTTGGTACCAATGATGTTTTGGTTGTTGTCGGGCTTCTCAGCCAATGTACACACTTGATTTCTCTCAAAGTTGTGTAGCTCTTCATGCATAGCGTTTATCCAGTCTGGATCCTCCAATGCTTCTTCAACCTTCATAGGTTCAATGCTAGAGATGAATGAGTAATGTTCACAAAAGTTAGCTAAACGAGTTTTAGAGCGAGTGATTCTCCCGGTTTGGATATCATTGTAGATTTGCTCGATGGGATGATCTTTGCAATTCTTGCTCGAACACGTGAAAGCTTTTGCTTGTGTCGGGGTGGAACATCCTCTTCATCTTGTTCTTCTTCTTGGCCTTCTTCATTGTTGACGTTGTCATTCTCTTGTCGTGGTGGAGAAGGAGGTTGTTGATGTTCATCTTGGTGCGCTTCCTCGTTTTCTTCATCTTGGCGTGTCCCGCTTGTGGATGCTTCTGTATCAACTCTTGGTTCACCTTGTCGTGAGGTAGAAGCTTCCACTTGGACAGACGAGGTACTTTCCTTCACTTCCATTGGACGAATCTTGCCAATGGACAAGTCTTGAATTGCTTCCGAAGGGTCTTTGTCTCCTACATCAATTGGCAGTTGCTCTACTTGCGAGCCGTTAGATTCATCAAACTTCACATCTACCGTCTCTTCAACCTTTCGGGTGAAATTGTTGTAGACACGGTAAGTGTGAGAGTTTGAGCCATAACCAAGTAGGAAACCTTCATCAGATTTAGGAGCAAACTTAGAACGACGATGCTTATCAAGAATGTAGCACTTTGAGCCGAATACTCGAAAGTATCCAACTTGGGGTTTGTTACCGGTGAGGAGCTCGTATGCCGTCTTGTCGAGTAGCTTGTGAAGATACAAGCGATTTGTTGCATGACAAGCTGTCTCAACCGCTTCCGCCCAAAAGTGCTTTGGCGTTTTGTACTCATCAAGCATCGTTCTTGCCATCTCGATAAGAGTCCGGTTCTTCCTTTCAACAACTCCATTTTGTTGAGGTGTGTACGTAGCCGAGAACTCATGTGAAATCCCTTCTTCGTCAAGAAAGGTGTCCACATTTGCGTTCTTGAACTCCATTCCATTGTCGCTCCGAACCTTCTTGATCTTCACGTCAAACTGATTTTGGGCCTTCCTAGCGAGGTTTTTGAAGATCTTTTGGACCTGCGATTTGTCATCAAGAAAGAACACCCACGTAAATCTTGAAAAATCATCAACTATGACTAGAACAAATGAGTTACCACCGAGACTCTTGTAGGCATTTGGACCAAAGAGATCCATGTGAAGTAGCTCGAGTGGTCTTCTTGTGGTCATGATGTTTTTCGTGCGGTGACTTCCTCCAACTTGTTTCCCTGCTTGACAAGCACTACAAAGTCTATCCTTGTCAAATATGACATCTTTTATTCCAAGGATATGATCACCTTTAATAAGCTTATCAAGATTTCGCATACCAACGTGACCTAGTCTTCTATGCCACAACCAGCCTTTAGAAGATTTAGCAATTAAGAAAGTTTTAGGTTGAGCCTTTTAAGTGAAATCAACAACGTAAAGATCTCCTCTACGTATACCGGTAAAGACCATTTTATGATTATCTCTACGAAACACTTAGCAGTCTACTTCAGCAAATAGGACATTGAAACTGAAATCAGCAAGTCTAGATACTGAAAGTAAGTTGTAGCCAAGAGATTCAACGAGCATGACATTTTGTATGGAGCTATCATGTGAGATGGCCACCTTACCAAGGCCAACCACCTTACCCTTTGAATTATCACCAGAAGTGACATACTTTCGAGGGCCGTCATTTTTAGCAAGCTCACGTAACATGTCTTTATCTCCGGTCATATGATCAGTACATCCACTATCAAGGACCCATTCCTTTCCTCCAGCCATGAAGCCGCGAAGATTTGCCATAAGACCAAAGTGTCTCATCGCATCATCGAGATCATAGTCACTATCATCATCATCATCATCATCATCCTCATCCGAGTATTCATGTTCAACATCATCTTGTGATTGATCAATTCCTAGAGAGGGCAATTCATTAGATAAATGATCATTTCTATAGTTATCTTTATGAATTCTAATAGCTCTGGAAATGATATTGCTAATGATTCCAACATCTCCTTTGGCACTCGTAAGATTAGTAAGCTCAATTAAGCAGTCACCAAATTTGGGATCATTGGAACTCATCTTAATCAAAGCAATAGACTTATGGAGGATTTCATCTAGATCTTTCAAGGAGTAATTAGGAAAGAGTTCCTCAAGAAATTTCCATATGGTGTGGGCACACTTAAGAGTCGGCAAACATCCAATCAAGTTTCTAGGCAAGCCTCTAATGATGAGCTCAACAGTTCTAAGATTGCGAATCATGTCAATATCTTCATCTAGGGTAGGGTGCAAAGGATCAACATGAGAGGTGCACAAGAGCTAGTAATGTACTTGTTCAAATGATATTCATTGAAAATCTCAAGCATTTCATTTTTCCACTCATGAAAATACTCTCCATCAAGAATAGGCACTCTATGTCTAAGACTCCCCAAAGTAGACACATCCATCTTCCTCCAATGGTGTTTAAACCAAGGCAATGGAGACCAAGGCTCTGATACCAATTGAAAGGATCGAGAAGAGGTGTCTAGAGGGGGGGTGATTAGACACTAAGTGCCAAAATTTGCAGTTTTTAATATTCTCAAGTTTAAGTGGAGTTTAAGCACAAGTTTAACAAACACAATACATATCAAGCAAGCATGCAATGAGTATATGAGCAGCGGAAAGTAAAGCATGCAACTTGCAAGAATGTAAAGAGAAGGGTTTGGAGTATTCAAACGCAATTGGAGACACGGATGTTTTTGTCGTGGTTCCGATAGGTGGTGCTATCGTACATCCACGTTGATGGACACTTCAACCCATGGAGGGTAACGGTTGCGCGAGTCCACGGAGGGCTCCACCCACGAAGGGTCCACGAAGAAGCAACCTTGTCTATTCCATCACGGTCGTCGTCCACGAAGGACTTGCCTCACTAGCGATAGATCTTCATGAAGTAGGCGATCTCCTTGCCCTTACAAACTCCTTGGTTCAACTCCACAATCTTGTTGGAGGCTCCCAAGTGACACCTAGCCAATCTAGGAGACACCACTCTCCATGAAGTAACAAATGGTGTGTTGATGATGAACTCCTTGCTCTTGTGCTTCAAATGATAGTCTCCCCAACACTCAACTCTCTCTCACAGGATTTGGATTTGGTGGAAAGAAGATTTGAGTGGAAAGCAACTTGGGGAAGGCTAGAGATCAAGATTCATATGGTTGGAATGGAATATCTTGACCTCAACACAAGTGTAGGTGGCTCTCTCTCAGAAAATGTGTATTGGAAGTGTAGGTATGTTCTGATGGCTCTCTCACAGAATGAAAAGTGGGTGGAGGGGTATATATAGCCTCCACACAAAATCTAACCGTTACACTCAATTTACCAATCTCGGTGAGACTGAAGGGAAAAACTCGGTCGGACCGATTTAGTAAACCTAGTGACCGTTAGGGTTTTTGGTGGGACCGACTAGTTCAACTCGGTGGAACCGATGTGCTAGGGTTAGGGTAAAACCAAAACTCGGTTTGACCGATTACTCAAACTCGGTGGGACCGATTTGGGTAATAAGCGAAACAGAGAGTTGGCCAAGCAAACTCGGTGGGGCCGATTGCATATCTCGGTGGGACCGAAGATATTGCAATAGGTAACAGAGAGTTTGCAAGCCCATCTCAGTGAGACCGAGATCCCATCGGTGAGACCGAACTGATTAGGATTTCTGGCAGTGGCTATGTTAACTAAACTCGATGGCTTTGGATAGAAAGAATCGGTGGGGCCGAGTTTGACTTTTGGTTTAGGTCATATGTGGATGTGGGAAGGTAGTTGAGGGTTTTGGAGCATATCACTAAGCACTTTGAGCAAGCAAGCCATTAAGCAACACCTCATCCCCTCTTGATAGTATTGGCTTTTCCTATAGACTCAATGTGATCTTGGATCACTAAAATAGAAAATGTAGAGTCTTGATCCTGAAGCTTGAGCCAATCCTTTGTCCTTAGCATCTTGAAGGGGTTCCACATCCTCTAGTCCATGCCACTCCATTGTTGAACTTATCTAAAACATTTTTTTTCGAATACGCACGAGTGTGCGTATCATATATTGAAGAGAGAAAGGGGTAAAAGAATCCCCATGTACAGTTTACAAAGCTCTCGTTGCACACACAAGTGCACTCCACCCGTCAAGAAAGGAAAGTACAATGATTACTCCCTATCTACCCACGCACCTATCGCTACCACCCAGGGCTCGAGGTTGCTATGAATGATCCCTGCCTTCATCCACACCACGCACTCAGCAACAATTTTCCGCAGAAGTCCTCGTGCGTCCGGTGCCTTCCCCTCAAAGACAATAGAGTTCCCGTGCTTCCACAATTCCCACATGATCAGTAGGTGGAGTGCACGTAGAGATTTGGCATGCCTCCCGGTCAACGCAGGTCTAGTAGTCCATGCCATCAGGTCATCTTTTGTTGTTGGGGCCTCTCCAATTGTGCCAAACGCCTGGCAAACCGTGTCCCAGATCTCTCTGGCAAACACACACCGGATGAGGAGGTGGTTAATTGTTTCGGCGTCCTGGTCGCAAAACGGGCAGCGTTCCTGATGTGGTAGACCTCTTCTCGCAAGTCTATCTGAGGTCCACACCCAATTTTGAAGGGCTAGGCACGCAAAAAATCTGCAGCATAGAGGTGCATGCGATGACCATGTGAAAGCTGCTGTGGGGGAGACCTGAAGGGTCGCAAAACCTGCCGCATTGGCCGATCGCGTCGAGAAATCTCCGTCCTTCTCCCACGACCATGTGAACTTGTCTGGTATGTGATCACAAAGTGTCACGCCCTCCACCCGGGGCCAAAGCTCAAGGAACTGGGCTAACACGTGCTCGTCCATGTCCGGGCCGATGTCTCGGGCCCAGGTGGCATCAGTTAGGGCATCAACGACAGTTCAGAATTGCCTCGTCCTCTTAGATATTCTGCCATATACGGCTGGCGCGAGCTCCTGAATGCGGTATCCTGACAGCCAACGGTCCTCCCAGAATATTGTCGTGCGCCCATCTCCAATGGTCATCCTCGCGGCTTCCTGAAAAATCCCTCGAGCGTCCTCAGGCGTGTTCACCTTGAATTCCACCCATGGCCTAGATTGATCAACGCGCTGTAGCCAGAGCCACTTGGTTTGCAAGGCAATGTTCATCCATCGCAGGTTTGGACCTCCGAGTCCTCCTGCCCACCTCGGTCGACTCAACACTTCCCATGCGACGGCACATTTGCCACCACCTGCTTCTTTCTTTCCACACCATAGAAAACCCCTGCAGATTTTGATCATCGCCTTGATGGTCTTCGGCGGAAGGCCCATCACGATCATGGAGTGTACTAGGATAGCATACAACACGGACTGGACCAGCAGAAGGCGGCTGCTCTTGGGTAACGTCGCGGCCTTCTAGGTAGGCAGGCGCGCCGCCATCTGGTCGACCATGCCCTAGAACTGCGCAGGCGTCTGCTTCCTTATTGAGAGCGGGAGGCCGAGGTACCGGCAAGGAAAGGTGCCATCCGTGCAGCCCAGGATCCCTGTGACCATCTGCATATGCTCCCGCGTGCATCGAATTGGTAGTGCTGCACTCTTCTGAAGGTTTATCCGTAGCCCAGACGCATGGCCAAAAAGGTCCAGCACGGCCGCGCGGGCCCGCAGATCTTCCACAGTTGGCTTCAGGAACACCATGACGTCGTTAGCGTACATGGACACACGCTGCTGGAGCCCAGTCCTGGCAAGGGGGGTGAGAAGTCCGGCTGTGGACGCGCACTCGAACAATCGGTACAAAGGCTCCATGCAAAGGATGAATAACATGGGAGAGAGGGGGCTGCCTTGTCTCAGGCCCTGGCAATTGTAGATGGTCTCTCCTGCTATGCCATTGATAGCGATCTTGGTGGTGGACGTCGCCAACAGACCACATATCCAGGCGAGCCACTTTGGCCCAAAACCCAGCGAAGACAGAACCTCCACCAAAAACAGCCACTGCGCGGTGTCAAAAGCTTTGGATATGTCGAGTTTGAGGAGCACCGTTGGATCTTTCAGCGCATGCAATCTGCGGCCGTGCCTTGCACGAGCATGAAATTGTCGTGGAGTGTTCGTCCCCATACAAAGGCGCTCTGGTGGTTCCCGATCAGGCGAGGCAGATCATCTGCAAGCCTCGTGGCGAGGATCTTGTCAAAGATTTTGATTGCCCCGTGGTTCAGGCTCACCGGTCTGAAATCGCGAATGTCCACTGCCCCTTCCTTTTTTGGTAGTAATGTGACCGTAGCTCTGTTGATCGCATGCAGTCCACGCATATCTCCACCATGGAACTCCTATAGGGCTCTCATGAAATCGCCTCTGATGATAGTCCAGCAGGTAGCATAGAATCGCCCCGTGAACCCATCAGGCCCTGGCACCTTGTCCAGCGGCATGCTTTTGATTACCTGCTCCGCTTCCTGCTCCGAGAATGGCTCTTCTAGGTGTGCCAAGTCGCGAGCAGGCATCTGTAGCTTCTCCATGTTAAGGCCTTGCGCCCGCTCGGTGGTTGACCCGAGGAGTCTCGCATAGTAAGCATCCACCGCTCGTGCAATGTTCTCCTGCCCCGTGTGCACCTGGTCCTCTGAAACAATCAAAAGGATCGCGTTTTTCCTCTGCCTGTGACTGGCCTGGAGATGAAAGAAGGATGTGTTCGCTTCCCCCTCTTTTAACTGGAGTAACCTCGATCTTTGCCTCGCAATTGTGCGCTGTAAGGAGCATAAGCCAAGAAGCTATTTCTTGAGGGCATTGCACAGGCCCCTCCCTTGATCTGACAAGATCCGCGAGTCCATTGCTCCATCAAGATGCGCGATCACCTCCAGTGCGATTGCTATGTGAAGCCTAATGTTTTCAATCCACCTGTCGCTCCACCGCTGGAGCGCTTTCGCCGTGGCTCGTAGTGTTGGAAATATGCCTTAGAGGCAATAATAAATTAGTTATTATTATATTTCCTTGTTCATGATAATCGTTTATTATCCATGCTAGAATTGTATTGATAGGAAACTCAGATACATGTGTGGATACATAGACAACACCATGTCCCTAGTAAGCCTCTAGTTGACTAGCTCGTTGATCAATAGATGGTTACGGTTTCCTGACCATGGACATTGGATGTCATTGATAACGGGATCACATCATTAGGAGAATGATGTGATGGACAAAGACCCAATCCTAAGCCTAGCACAAGATCATGTAGTTCGTATGCTAAAGCTTTTCTAATGTCAAGTATCATTTCCTTAGACCATGAGATTGTGCAACTCCCGGATACCGTAGGAGTGCTTTGGGTGTGCCAAACGTCACAACGTAACTGGGTGGCTATAAAGGTACACTACAGGTATCTCCGAAAGTGTCTGTTGGGTTGGCACGAATCGAGACTGGGATTTGTCACTCCGTGTAAACGGAGATGTATCTCTGGGCCCACTCGGTAGGACATCATCATAATGTGCACAATGTGATCAAGGAGTTGATGACGGGATGATGTGTTACGAAACGAGTAAAGAGACTTGCCGGTAACGAGATTGAACAAGGTATCGGGATACCGACGATCGAATCTCGGGCAAGTATCGTACCGCTAGACAAAGGGAATTGTATACGGGATTGATTAAGTCCTTGACATCGTGGTTCATCCGATGAGATCATCGTGGAACATGTGGGAGCCAACATGGGTATCCAGATCCCGCTGTTGGTTATTGACCGGAGAGTCATCTCGGTCATGTCTGCATGTCTCCCGAACCCGTAGGGTCTACACACTTAAGGTTCGGTGACGCTAGGGTTATAGAGATATTAGTATGCGGTAACCCGAAAGTTGTTCGGAGTCCCGGATGAGATCCCGGACGTCACGAGGAGTTCCGTAATGGTCCGGAGGTAAAGATTTATATATGGGAAGTCTTGTTTTGGTCGCCGGAAAAGTTTCGCGCATTATCGGTATTGTACCGGGAGTGTGTTGAACGTGGGATCCGTGCGTGTGTTGAACGTGGAGGTGCCGTCCGTTCGGCGCTAGGATCATCGGTGATTTGGATCACGACGAGTACGACTCCATCAACCCCGTTCTCTTGAACGCTTCCGCGCGCGATCTACAAGGGTATGTAGATCCAATCCTCCCTCGTTGCTAGATGACTCCATAGATAGATCTTGGTGACACGTAGGAAAATTTTGAATTTATGCTACGTTCCCCAACACGTAGCTTGTTGTTTAGCACGATGAACACATTGCCTTCCGAGCTTACCGATCCCCATGCAGTTTCCACGGTTTCATGAAAGCCTTCTGCCTTTGGCCAAAAGGACTCAAATCTGAAGCGCTTCCCGTATGCAAAGTCTGCATTGATGTCTAGGAGGAGCAGGCAGTGGTCCGAGACCGCTGATCCCATGGCAGTGAGCAGAGCAGCTGGGTGGGCATCGTCCCAACAGTTCGTTGTGAACACGTGGTCTATTTTCTCCATGGTTGGGCACTGCCGTTCGTTAGACCAGGTGAACTTGCGGCCGTTGAGGTACATCTCTTTCACTTCCAGTTGGTTCGCCTTGTTTCTGAACCTGGCTATCATTCGCCTATTGATCACGTCGTTGTTCTTGTCTTGAGGGTTTACCAGAAGGTTAAAACCACCCATGATTGCCCACGGGCCCGCATGTAAATCACGCACATCTACCAGCTCTTACATGAATGCGACCTTGTCCATGTCCGCCTATGGGCCATATACACCGGTGAACCACCAGTGCCCACCGTTCTTTCGTTTGACCAAAGCAGTTAGCGTGTTCATGGTGGGATGCGGACTGGATAGCCCGACCATTGTCTCATCCCAAGCCAGAAGGATTCCACTGCTTGTTCCGGTCGCCGGCAAGTAGAAATAGTTCTCTAAATTAATTCCCAGGCAGTGCCGAACGATATCCACAGACAAGTGTTCGACCTTAGTCTCCTGCAGGCACACTATGGCCAGCTTAACCATATCCACCACCTGGTAGATGGCACTACGTCGAGCCGGCGAGTTTAACCGCGCACATTCCACACAAGGACTTTGTAAGGCTGCGATTCCATGATCTAGTCCTACCAAAAACCACCAGGCTTGCGCAGGTCACTGCCGCGCATCTACCTCTGGCACCTCCTCCTGGAGAGGAAGAGCCGGTGCCTCCCACCCAAACAACGCCAGTATCACCGTGATGTGATCGTCGTTAAGTGGCTTGGAGAAGAGATCCGCATAGAGCTGTAGCGCTTCGTCCGTAATCACCTCCGCTTCGTTGGCGAGACACAATCTGCGGATTAGGACGTGCTGCTGTTTTGAACCCACCGAGCGCCTTCCCGGACCCTTGGCCAGATGCACGCTCCTCCTCGGGCTTGACACCGGTGCCCTTCTTTGCCTTGGTTTTCTCTTGGCTTGCGGTGGTGCACGGTCCGCGGGTTTGGAAAGAACTGGGTCAAGGCTTCTCCGGGCAAAGCTACAAAATTGGTTCAGCTCGTCGCATGGAACCGCAATAGGGGTCATCACCTCCTCAATCATGGCAGCGTGCCGAGGCGGCGTCTGCACCTGCCCATCAGAGAGGCACACCAGGAACGTGGGCTCCGTCATCGTGCATGCATGCAAACTCTCCACCGGTGTTGTCCCGCCACTTGTTCTGTCGCTGTCTGGTGTGGGGAACGAGGGAGATCCCCTGTCCCCACCAACCGGGCTATCCCCCAGGGAATCAAGCGTGAGATCATGCCGTGGCAGGCGAGTGGGGTCCCGATTGGCATCTACCGGCAGGGCCAGATCCCAAGCACCAATAAGGATGGAGCGCTCTGGGTCGATGGTGGTGCTGGCGGTGTTACAGCCACCCGTGCTCAGGCTGCGCACAGGTCCCACCAGCATGGCCAGCTCGGAATCCGCTCGTCCCATCCTGTCATTGGGCTGGTTCACCGAGACAGGGGACTATGCAGATGACTCATTGTCGCCCTCTGGTTGGTGGGAGATCCTTCTGGAGCCGCAAGACGACGCGAGTGGGGGAAGAGGGGCGGGGATGGGCAGCCCGCCCTGTCCCACAGCCATGCTATCCCGCGCCTCCTCTTGGTCCACCCTGGTCTGACTTTCCACGTGTCGCCCCGTGAGACGACCGCCCATGCTTTTCGCAGGGAGACCGCCCTGACCTACCTCCTGGTCCACCCCTTGGCTTGACCGCCTGATGTCAGCCCCAGGGACGGCCGTGCGGGGCCGCCCATGCCAGCAGGGCCCTCATCGGCCGGCGGCGGCGCGCGCCCATGCGACCTCACCGGCGGTGCAGACACCGTCGAGGACCGCGGAGAGCCTGCCGGGCTGGGAGCCGGAGGCCTACGCGGCACAGCCCCATCGCGCCCACCTCGGGCGAGCCTGTCATCTTCCTCATCTCCCTCCACAGACAGTGGCGATGGCGGCGGAGGGCGGTGATCGGACGGACTGCCACCCGGTCTGACAGGCGGCGCTTCTCTGATGATTTCCACGGGGTACCACAGGGCATCCACGCCCTCCACGCACCCATGGCCACGCCAGCTGGGAGACTCCTCCACGACTAGGATGCGGCGAGCTAGAATTTGGTACAGGTCATCTGTCTTTAGCCAAACGCGGAACCGCGACATGTCATGGCGCCTAGCGGTGCTGTCGGCCACCTTGACCAGGACGCCAATTCTACGCAGCAGCTCTTGTGCAGCCCGCCGAGTCCAGGCGTTCGCCAGGACACCCACCAGTGCCAGCTACACCAGGAATGGCATGCCGATGCCAGTAGCTTGCGCGTGCCGGCTCCAGGGCTGAAGCGACAGAGAGAAGCCCCGCGCCCGAGCCTGACCTCTATCCACTATCGTCTTCCTGATGGCCTCGCGTCCGCAGAGCACGAGGAAGTCCTCCGGATGGAACACATGGATGGACATGTCGGAGGGACCGATGTTGAACGAAGCATGAAGGGCCGCCGCTGCCGTAGCGAGATCTACCTGACGTTGCGCATCCACCACCGAGACCACGACCGCCCGTCGGAGCTCGTCCTCCAGAGCGCACAGATCCGCCCCGGACTCGAGGAAACAGCAGTCCACCGTGTCCTCAGCAACTTGCCCAGCCCCCACCGGGCCCTCGAATGGCACGGAGAACTGAGGCCCGGCGCCGCTCCCAACCGAAGATCCACACGCCACGTCCGACCACGCCCTATCCAGGCAGGCTGCCACGGCCAGGGGGAGGCCTGGCGGCGGCGGAGGAAGCCACGTGGGAGAAGGCGAGGCCAACCGGACGGCCCCAGGCGGCGGAGGGCCTGGGGGCGGCGGCGGGAGGCGGACAGCAGGGGCCGGCGCACCATGCGCGCGCACGCGCAGAGCCGGGGCCAACGACGCTGGTAGGGAGTCTGACGGACTCCGGGGGCGGGTGCACCCGCGAGAGGTGTGGTTGCTGCCGCCGCAACGAACGCACTTGGTCGGATTCTTGCAGAACCTCGAGATGTGGCCGTCATCTTCCCCACAGTTGTAACAGCAACCATGGAGCGAAGCCGGGATGGCCGAGCGCGGCGGGCGGGGGGAAAGCAGGCCAGCAGCGCCCGGGGGACGGCCAGCGGGCCATCTCTCCTTCCGGCTCCGGACAAGCTGCCAGGGGGCGCCGCCACCAGCCGTTGCCGGGGCCTCCATCCGCGGCTGCGGGGCGAGGATAAGCGAGCGCAGGCGAGCGGGGGGATCACCCGCGGCAGACGGGGGGGCCGACGTCGGGTAGGAGGAGCCAGAGGAGGAGATCAGCTACCTTGGTTGATGAGATTTTAAATTTACTTATCTGAAACATACTAGGTAAAAGTGTCAGTCCAACAAGAGATATGTTGACATTAATTACCAAAACCACCCAGGGAGCACTTGTGCTTTCAAACGCTCCCCTATACTTGTGGGTTATCAAGACCTTTTTCTGGAGCTATTGTCGGGGAGCAATAGTGTGTGGTGAATATTCTCGTGTGTGCTTGTTTGCTTTATCACTAAGTAGATTTTATTTCTGTTCTAAGTTATTCTCTATCTTTAGTTATGGATATGGAACACAAAATACCAAAAAAATTAGTTGTACTTGCTACCCATGGAGATGGGGAACCTCCTAAAACCCTCGATGCTCGTTATGTGAAAATATTAAACACTACTTTGATAATCCTGAGAAAACCCCATTTAACTTGATAATGGGAGACACGTTGGATCAACGGGAATACTTTAGGGATTATCGCTTGACACAAAAAGGGAAACTCTTCTGGGATCAAATTGATATGTTGCATTAGTATGCTTGGAATTTATGCTTGAGATATGATTATACTTGTTGCCCTAGGATGAAGGCTCCACACCTTCCCTTTTCATGCAAATTTAATGATAATGAAACCTTGGCTTCTTATGCTAATGGTATATATGATTACTATGATGTGGAACGAATGGAAGAATTTGTTGTTTCAAGGGCGCTTATGAAATTGAATCTTTGTTTGGAAAGTATGAAGATTTTGGTGACTCAGTTTATAAACCTGGAAATTTTTCTATACTTAAATATTGCTATGATAATTATAAATGCAATTATGATATAGATGTATTTGTCGAGAATGTCTCCGCTGTCCAAGAAGAGACTAATATTTTGTAGGAGTCTATGAAAGAAGAAATTGATGAAACTGTGAGCTCATTGGATGAAAAAGATGACGAGGAGAGTGAAGAACAAAAGGAGGAAGAGCGGATTAGCTACCCGTGCCCACCTTATAATGAGAGTATCTCTTCAACTCATACATTATTTAATTTTCCTTCTTGCTTACCGAAGGATGAATGCTATGATAATTGTTATGATCCCATTGATTCGTTTGAAATATCCCTTTTTGATGAACTTGATGCTTGCTATGCGTGTGGCCAAGATACCAATTTGTGTTATGATTATGGAGGTGAACTTGCTATAGTTCTGTCTGGACCCGATCCTAAGTCACACTGGTCTAGCATGTCACACATCATATCACTTTGCGGCCTCATGCACGGTATTCCCATGGGTGCCACCTTACCTGGCCCAGGACCGTTTGCGCCTTTTGGCTCGCGTATATGATAGTGTCGCTAGCATCCATATGACAAAGAACCCAGGCCAACATGACTAGTCGTAAAACCAAAGTGGCACTAACTTACAGGGACAGGCATACCTGACCCAGCAACAAACGTGTCGGTCTTCAGCGAGTGAATCCGGGCTGTAGCATCTGGGCTAACAGGACTCCGGTAGACACCGCGTGACATTTCCCCGAAGGGACAGACACAGGAACGAAGGACACATGTCGGCTAGCCTAAGTGTTTCGGAGCAGTAGCAAGCTACCATTGCTCAGTGGAAGCACTATGAGACATTTCCTGGTAAGAGAGGCTACCAAGGATAAACAAATAGGTTGTCGGATCCCATACATACCAAGCATTTCAAATCATACACACAATATGCTCGATATGTGCAAATACAACATGGCATCACACCAAAACTCTACAACTGAAGTATTTATTCATTAGGCTCCGAGGAGCCAAGTATTACAAACATGGGTCTCATGACCCAACATACAGAGCAGACAAGCAACAAGCGGAAGCATAAACATGTCTGAGTACAGACAACTACAAATGAAAAAGGCTGAGAAGCCTGACTATCTACAAGACCCTCCCAAGGGTACAAGATCGTAGCTGAGGTAAGAAGCTAAACGTCGAAGTCCACGCGGAACTACTAGTGAGACTGAAGTCTCTCTGCAAAAACATAAATTAAGCAAACGTGAGTACAAATGTACCCAACAAGACTTACATCAAAACTAGCTACATATGGATCAGTATCAATAAAGGGGTGGTGGAGTTTGACTGTAGTAAGCCAGCTTTGACTCGGTGGCTATCCTGAACTATGACCGCAAGTAACTCTTTTGAGGTGGCGCACACGAGTCCACATATTCACCAAATTAATACACCACTATGGATTCGCTCCCTTCTCGCTACTAGAACGCCATCCATAGCACTCACGCTTATCTTGTGCATTTTAGAGTGTCCACTTCAAGTTATCTATGAACTGTATAGGCAACCCAGAGGTCCTTTACCGCGGACGCGGCTATTCGAATAGATGATGTTAACCTTGCAGGGGTGTACTTCTTCACACACGCTCTCGCCACTTACCACCACGTACACGTCATGTATCTTGCCAACCTTCAAGCGGAAGCCTGGCGAGGGAGTCGGCCACGACCTGACTAATCACACAAGTCTCTAGTCCAGGTTTATCGCCTATTGGGGTTCCATCCGCAAGGAGATCCGGCCGGGGTGTCGCTCACGACCCCAAACGATGTGTGGCCTAGGCGATGCTTGCGTGGCACCTAAACCGTCTACGTGATGCGGCGAGCAAGGTGGACGTGCGCCCAAGACCAAATTGTCACGGGAGCATCATCGGCGGCAAGTACGAGCGGCCGAGGGTTTCGGTCATCGGCGAAGCGGTAGCTACAGCGTGCAATCGAGAAACCGGAGATGGGGAGGAGGAGCAGCAGCTCACAGTGGTTGCGGCAGGCGTCGAAGCGGGCTCGTGGAAGGCCGGAGCTGAGCGGGGCGGCCAGGCGGATCTCCGGTGGTCGAGGAGGGGAAAGGCGTCAGGGGGGGGGGGCTTCGGGGCCCTTCCGGTCGCGTGGCTCGGTGAGGAGGTACGGAACGAGGTGGCGGAGCTCGGGGATAGCTCGGGACGGCTCGGGGAACACGGTGGACATGGTGACAGCAAGCGGCGCTGACGGAAGCGTTCGGCTATGGCGTCGAGAGGGCGAGGGAGAGACGAGGGGGAGGAATGGAGCGGTCGGCGCAATCCAGATGGCTCCGGGGCGGTTTCTCACGACGTCTCACTGCCAGGAGGAGGCATGCAGGCGCCCTGGTGGCATGGTGTTCCGTGCGTGCACGCGCGTCGGCCACGCGCCTGGCCGACTGGCGCCAGGAGGACGACGGCGCCTGGTGGGCTGGGCTTCTGTTACAGGAGCAGGCCAGGTGAGGTAAGCCCAGGTTAGCTTCTAACCCTTTTCTATTTTTGTTTCTATTTTCTAATTTGCAGTTTGCTTTTGATCCAGTTTTAAAACCAAATCAATTTTATAAATATTGAAAATATTCATGAGCACTTTCTGAATTAATTCGGTGGCCCACAAATAGTTCCAACATTATTTGAGCATTTAAATTATTTATACTATTTAAATGCCGAAAGTCAAACACAATAAGATTTAATTCAAAAATCCAGAATGTCTTAGAAATATGTGCATAATTTTTGGCAGAGATTTTCACCCTTATAAAAATGATGCACTTTTCTAAAGGGCATTTTGGGTTCATTGAAGTTATTTTTAATTGAACCTAGTTGAATTCATTTGGTGCTAGGGTTTCAACATCCCCATTTCAAATTCATTTGAATTTTAAACATGATGACATGAAGATCAAGCAAAGACAACAAGGGCTGATCTAGGGCTGTGACAAGTTCCTTATGTTAAGAATTAAATTGTTGCTATTGCACTCACACATGATAGCCCTATTATCTTTTTGAATTCTCCAAACTGCACTATATCGTTTAAGTTTGCTCTTATTAAGGATTACATTGATGGGTTGCCTTTTCCCATTGCACATGATGATTTTGATGAATATAATATGCATGTGCTTGCTGCTCCTACATGCAATTATTATGAGAGAGGAACTACATCTCCACCTATCTATGTTTCCAACATGATAAAATTGCAAGAACCTGCTTATGCTATGTATTGGCCTTTACTACATGTGCATCAATTGTTCTTTATGACATGCTGATGCATAGGAAGAGAGTTAGAATTCGTCATTGCACGATATATATTGCTTGGTACTCACTACTAAATGCCAAGTCATTTCTAATTAAAATTGGCTTTGATATACCTTGGAAACTGAGTGGATCCATTACTTGAGAACTTTATGCCTAGCTTAATGGATTTAAAGAAAGCGCTGCTAGGGAGACAACTCGAAAGTTTTAGAGAGTCATTTATTTCCGCTTAGTGCTTTTATAAAGTTTAAAAACAAAAAAAATATAGAGGGGAACCTAAAAATCTTTTTCTAAAAGAGCAGCGATTGAAACACTACCATAGGATGCTACTAACGCGACACTACGATCAGAGACCCATTTGACCAAACTGTGTGCGATGTAATAATCGCAAATGGTGGTGTAAAATAACCATCCAAAAAGGTGCAAAACATTTGCGATGGCGGAGCCATCAGACACGGTTCAGATTTTAGTTGCGTGTGTGATGCAGGGCATACGGTTCAGTCCAATGAACTGTTTGCGATGAGGCAGAACAAAAGAAACGGGAAGCCTGATGAAGGTGTGTGCGATATACAGTATACGGTTCACTCAGATGAACTATTTGTGATTAGGTAACACAAAAGAAACGGTCAGCCAGATCAAGGTGTGTGTGATTGAGGGCATACGCTTCAGAAGGATTAACTGTTCGCGATTAGGCAACAGAACAGAAACGGGTCAGCCAGATCAAAGTGTCTGTGATCGATGGCATACACTTCAAATGGATGAACTATTTGTGATTAGCCACAACAAACTAAAACAGTTAGATAGATCAATGTGTGTGCGGTATACGGGCACACACATTCTAATTAAAAGAAGCATGCGCGATGGTAATAACGAGCACGCACGGTTGTTGGAACAAGACGTGTGCTGACATTGCCTATTGCACTGCACCCTATGGTGCAAACGCCACATACGCGGCCGAGAAGGCGTACGTGCCCATGTTACGCCTTCCGGGAATAGTGTCGCACTTATAACCATCAACAAATTTTGAGCATGCGTCCCATCACATTCCAAATTGCAAACCTGTTCACATCGATCAAAACCTAAACGGTTTCCCACTTAGGAGCGTATTACTACTTGGTTCTAATACTACTACTCCAAGATGACTACACATTCCTCCTCAACTCCTCATCCACAAAAACAAAGTCATTCATAATCGTTCCCTTTATGTCTGCCATGGCAAGCGTGAGTTCTGGGTTGAGAGATTGCCACCAGGGAGATGCGAGCATGGAAGCAGAAGCACGAGAGATGTGCCGCCTCACCGCGAATGCAGCCGGCATGTCCCACCGTGCGGCCGTAGCAGCACAGAGGTCCCGCCGCACCGCTGAAGCAGCACACAGGTCCCGTCGCGCTGTCGATGCGGTAGACTGGTCCGGTCGTGCCACGGAAGCAAAAGAGATGTCCCGCCATGCCGAAAATGCAGCAGAGATGTCCTCTGGCGCCACGGCAGCCTGGGAAAATGTCTCACGGGCAGGCAAGGACTCTTATAGGCGCATGCATGCGATCATCCATAGCCAGATGGATCAGATCTCCGGCTGGGCGAGGTTGCAGGACGGCATGAAAGCCTGTTTCGAAGAGGCTGCTAGCGTCATTCGGCAACTAAATGAGAGCGATGCAAAGCTCCGGGCCGAGCGCGACCTGCTGAGGGTGAAGATCGTCGGAAGTGCGGAGCAGCAGGAGGAGACCACTACCTTGTTGAAGAGGACCGGCGTCATCGCCGAGAAACATATGGACGAGAATGCCATGCTGCGCATCGAGCGCAGAAGGCTGGTGGAGGAATCCGTGGATGCTGTCAAGCAGCATCTTGAGGACAAGAAAGAGCTCATAGCCGCTCGCCGCGGAGACTAGTTCCCACGGCCTACAGCAATGTAGAGATCAACGAGGCAGATCATTGTCTTCCTTCTTCTTTTATCGTTGTGTATTTCAGGCATTGCCGCATGTGGCTTTTTTTTATTATGTTCCTAAATATGTAAGACAATTATTATCCACTGTCATCATCCTTATATTCATCATGCTTGCTATAAGTCATAGTCGATGCTATATAGGTCCGTCAGATCTTACATCACGATCCATGCAAAACTTTCTTTTCAGATTTTCATTTTTCTCTCTTAAATCTCAGTCTAGTGAGACACATAGCCAGACCGTACAACAGGGGCTCGAGCGCCATTAATGGAGACTTTGATAGGGAGGTGCGCGGCGGGTAGCGATCAAAGGGCTCTCCTCCCGATGAACACGCGCAGGGGTCTGATCGCATGCCTCCCGTACTCAAATAGCTACCCCACACGGCACCTCCTAGCCAATAAAAAAAGGGGACGTGTAGCGGCACGTAAATGGCAAATAGAATGCCTACGGTTTCATTAATACTTGTGTTTCCGATTTGAAACGTGACAACACTTATTCCAAAATGACTTTGTTGATTGTTAATGTGTGCCCCTTCGCAAATCAGATAGAAAAATTACCACAGCATGTTGGTGCCATGTCATGATTCCATGCCAAGTTTCATGATTTTCAGGCGTGTTTTAGATTTACAGGAATTAAAAAACCAAGTTTCTCAATCTTTCCGGCTGAGCCACGATGCCCAGATGTTTGAATTTCATTCCCATTTCTTGCATGGGACCTAGAAATTCACCCAAGGACACACATGTGATTTTTCAACCAACTTTGGTGCACTTGAGCCTATGCTTGTAGTTCAAATTTGAATTATGCACATTAAATGCACAGAAACTCAATTAATGTATAAAAAAAGGCCAAACGAACCCGGAATAATTCAAAAATTTAGCACGATACTTCTATTGGGCTAATCTGCCTATGTAAAAAAATTAAGGCGGGAGAAGGCAGTGTACATATCTCGTTTCGCACACGGAGGTGACACGTTCCCTCTCGGAACCACGAGCCTTCTTGAGAGAAGCCCCGGTTTGCAAGAAGCTTACACCAAAGCTTGTCCCAATTCTGCCAGAAAAATTACCGCAGCATGTTGGTGCCATGTCATGACACCATGCCAAGTTTCATGATTTTTAGTCGTGTTTTGGGTTTACAGGAATTAAAAAACCAAGTTTCTCAATGTTTCCGGTCGAGCCACGACGCCCACATGTTTGAATTTCATTCCCATTTCTTGCATGGGACCTAAAAATTCACCCAAGGACACACATGTGATTTTTCAAACAACTTTGGTGCACTGGAGCCTGTGCTTGTAGTTCAAATTTGAATTATGCACATTAAATGCGCAGAAACTCAATTAATGTACAAAAAAGGCCAAATGAACCCGTAATAAGTCCAACGTTTAGCACGGTACTTCTATTTAGTCTAATCTGCCTATGTAAAAAAATCAAGGCGGGAGAAGACAATGTACATATCTCGTTTCGCACAAGGAGGTGACACGTTCCCTCTCGGAACAACGAGCCTTCTTGAGAGAAGCTCCGGTTTGCAAGAAGCTTACACCAAAGCTTGCCCCAATTAGGCCAAAAGAATTAGTGGAGCATGTTGGTGCCATGTCATGACACCATGCCAAGTTTCATGATTTTCAGACGTGTTTTGGATTTATAGGAATTAAAAAACCAAGTTTCTCAATCTTTCCGGCCAAGGCACGACGCCCAGATGTTTGAATTTCATTCCCATTTCTTGCATGGTACCTATAAATACACCCAAGGACACACATGTGATTTTTCAACCAACTTTGGTGCACTGGAGCATGTGCTTGTAGTTCAAATTTAAATTATGCACATTAAATGCGCATGAACTCAATTAATGTATAAAAAAGGCCAAACGAACCCGGAATAATTTCAAAATTTAGCACGATACTTCTATTTGGTCTAATCTTCCTGTGTAAAAAAATTAAGGCGGGAGAAGCCAGTGTACGTATCTCGTTTCGCACACGGAGGTGACACATTCCCTCTCAGTACCACGAGCCTTCTTGAGGGAAGCTCCAGTTTGCAAAAAGCTTACACCAAAGCTTGTCCCAATTTGGCCAAAAAAATTACCGCAGCATGTTGGTGCCATGTCATGACACCATTCCAAGTTTCATGTTTTTCACGCGTGTTTTGGATTTACAGGAATTTAAGAACCATGTTTCTCAATCTTTCCGGCCAAGGCACGATGCCCAGATGTTTGAATTTCATTCCCATTTCATGCATGGGACCTATAAATTCACCCAAGGACACACATGTGATTTTTCAACTAACTTTGGTGCACTGGAGCATGTGCTTGTAGTTCAAATTTGAATTATGCACATTAAATGCGTAGAAACTCAACTTATGTATAAAAAAGGCCAAACCAACCCGGAATAATTCCAAAATTTAGCACGATACTTCTATTTGGTCTAATCTGTCTGTTTAAAAAAATTAAGGTGGGATAAGGCAGTGTACGTATCTCATTTCGCACACGGAGGTGACACGTTCCCTCTCAGTACCACAAGCCTTCTTGAGGGAAGCTCCGGTTTGCAAGAAGCTTACACCAAAGCTTGTCCCAATTCGGCCAAAAAAATTTATCGCAGCACGCTGGTGCCATGTCATGACACCATGCCAAGTTTCATGATTTTCAGGCGTGTTTTGGATTTACAGGAATTTAAAAACGAAGTTTCTCAATCTTTCCAGCCAAGCTATGATGCCTAGATTGTCGGTGTTCTGGGAACGGGGGTCCCCAGACTTGCCTGCCTGCAGCCTGCGGCGTGGCTCAAGTGGGGGCCCAGCACGGCCCATCTTCATTAGCTCAAGCTCAAGACCCTCGCGAGGTGCCAAGCCTCGCAGGGCGGACGACAAGAAGCTTCCTCAGAGGCAGCCACATCAGGCAGGCTCGCGAGGAGGCAGAGTGAGCAAGGCAGGCGTACCTCGCGAGGAGCCCGTGACGCAAGCCATGACGATCGAGACCAGGCGGGCGCCAGCCTGCGCAGTGTCCTTGTTTCCCCTTTGGTGCAAAGGGGGCAAGCACAGGCCAAGGCATCGGGCAAAAGTTACCATTTCGGTGCAACGAGACCAAGACCAATAGAGCAGCAGGACGGAGGTCAACATGGAGCCCAAGACGGCATCATCACCAGTGCTTTTGGCAGCCGAAGACCACCTTTGGTCAGGATAACTTGTACTAGATGTTCCCCATCAAAATGGCCAATTGTTGGCGCCCTTCCCGCTCATTATTCGGGGAGAGGCCTAGGGCCTCTATAAATAGAGCTAGCCACCAGGGGGAGAGGGACATCGAGAGATTGAGACAGGGAGACATTGAGAGGGGAGAGAGAGCAGAGACATCTAGATATCTGATAGAGCCCTAGCAGAGAGAGAGAGAGGCAACTGAACTCATCCAAGCAGTTCATCGCACCAGCTCAAGAACACCTCTCGCGAGGCTTATCTTCCCTTATACTATTCATCATCAGCCCCTGAGGCAATCAACCACACCACACATTGGAGTAGGGTATTACACCACAACGGTGGCCCGAACCAGTATAAACCTCGCGTCCCTTGTGTTGTTCGTTGTTCTCAGCTTAGATCACGCGAGGAGATTGGACATAGATCGGTAGGGGAGAGATCTCTGCGTGCACCCCAGTGTTCGAACCTCAAGGGTCTGCCGGAACCCGAAATCCGACATTTTGCGCGCCAGGTAGGGGTGCGCCGGAATCTTTCTTCCGCTGTTCACGTGTGATCTTCCGTCGTGTCCATGGCTGACGCTCGTCGGGCTCGCGCCGAGCGCCGGGCTGCTCTCGCCACCCGTGTCGCCCAGACGGCACCCGTCGGCGGACGCCCTCGTCGTTCCCCGTCGCCTGCCGCGAACGCCGCCACCGGCCCAGCATCCTTCAGTACGGCGAGAGGGCCGCACTGCCACACCATCGCTGACTCTAGCCGCTTCGTTGTCCCATGCCTGTCGCGCCCCCGCGGACGCGCACGCCGCATTGCTCCTGGCAAGAGAGCTCCTGCACTACCGCCCCGTCGACGACCTCTACGAGGACTGGCTCGCCCGCATCACCGAGCTCGTCAGCGCCGCAGGGGGCTCCCCCTTGCCATCCTTCTCGGTGCCTCGCCCTCCATTCCGCGCACGAGGCGAGGATCAGGAGGTGCCTCCGCCACCTCCTCCCCAAGAAGGCGCCCTGGCTCCAAGGCGCGCAACCCCAGGGCGAGACCCTTCGCGTCTGGCGCCTGCGCAGCAAGAAAGGATCTGCCAAGAGATCCATTGTCCCCAAGAACGTGCTCGCGCGCTCCCAGCGCCGACGCGCCAAGATTGCGTCCCTGCACCTCCACGCCAAGACCCTGCGCTGCTCCAAGAGGCGGCGCGCGGTAATCCCCAGGAACAAGCCCAGCACCAGCAAAAGGCACCGGTGGCCACGTCAGGCTGCCGCACCCTCATCCCCGAGCAACGCGGCGTCGCATGTCCTGGCAAGTTCAAGCCTGACCTGCCCCCTCGCTACGATGGCACAGCGGACCCCGCAGAGTTCCTACAGCTCTACGAGCTATGCATCGAAGCCGCCAACGGAGACGAAAGGGTCATGGTGAACTGGTTTCCCATGGCCCCCAAGGACGGGGCCCGCACATGGCTCCTGAACCTGGCTCCTGGCACGATCTCCTCTTGGGACGAGATGCGCACTTGCTTCATCGCCAACTTCCAGGGCACTCGCGACCGGCCCCCGGCCGTGAGTGATCTACGCTGCATCAAGCAGCAGCAAGGGGAAACCCTGCAGAAATACATCCAGCGCTTCAACAATGCTCGCCTCAAGATCCTCAAGGTGACTAAAGAAGCCATCATCTCGGCCTTCTCTGATGGCGTACGCAACATCAAGATGAAGGAGGAGCTAGCAATCCATGAAGACCTATGCACATCCCTGGAGCTGTTCCACTTGGTGACCAAGTGCGCCAGGGCTGAGGAAGGGTGGTGTGACCGACCTCGCAAGTATCGCTGGCAGGACCAGCCTCACAAGGGAGGCTGGAGAGATCAGCCTCGTGAGGATCGCCCGCACGGCAATGCAGGCCTTCCTCCTTTGGCGCCGCCACCAAGGAGGAACGAAGGCCAGCATCAAGACAAGGAGGCTGGGGGCTTCCAGGAGCCGCGCGCAATCGCTTGCATCTTGGGTGGAGAGCAGGCCCCAGCCTCACAGCGCATGTTCAAGCAGTTTGCTCGCGAGGTGAATGCAGTCCTCCCCAAGCTTGAGGCCATGCGCCCTCTCAGGTGGTCTGCGTGCGCTATCATGTTCAGCTCAGCAGATCAGCTCAAGTGCGCGGCAACGGCCGGAGTCCTCCCGATACTTTGCTCCCCAGTCATCAGCAACGTGCAGGTCACCAGGACCCTCATTGACGGCGGGGCAGGACTCAACGTCCTGTCCGTCGAGACGTTCGACAATCTCCAAGTGCCGTACGATCAGCTTCAGCCGACCAAGCCCTTCTCAGGAGTCACTGACGGTTCCACTGTTCCAATAGGGCAGGTTCGCCTTCCAGTCACCTTCGGGCAGCGCAACAACTACCGCACCAAGCTCATCGACTTCGACGTCGCCCACATCCGTCTGCCATACAACGCCATCCTCGGGTACCCAGCCCTGGCCAAGTTCATGGCAGTGACTCACCATGGATACAATGTCCTCAAGATGCCAGGAAGCGGTGGAGTCATCACCGTACCGTGTGAAGAAAGGGACGCAGTGTGTTCACTTGAGCGCGCGTTCCAAGCCGCAGCAATTGGAGACCCAGACCACAGGAACGGAAGACTTCCAGAGGCGACTCTTAAGAAGAAGAAGGTTTCGCCTGGCCCAAGCCATAAGGAGGCAGTCGCCTCCGGAGGTGTTGTGTCAGGATCTGCGCCCAATCAGGGAGCGCCACCCTCTCTCGCATAGGAAGGTGCGCCCAGCGCCCTCCTCAGGCAGGACTCAGGGGCTCTTTCTTGGAGAGCCACCGACTTTGCCAAGGTCGCGAGGGAGGCGCTCGGGCACCACGTGGAGGGGTGCTTCCAGGCACGTTTCCCTCTGGAAGGTACAAGGCAAGGAAGACCAAACCCACAGGAGTTCATCGCAAGGAACACCCAGGAGCTACAGGAGTCGAGAGTCATGCGTGGCAGCCGCCGCTTGCCTGCCGTAGCCCCACATCCAGGCGAGGATGGTTGGCTACGCGTCTGCATCGACGTGCCAGGGCTCAACCGAGCCGCGTCTTAGGAGAGCCTCTGGCCTTCACGCGTGGGGCGTTACGAGGGTCCACCCCACAGCTACGTTCGCATGCCTTTCGACCTGCCGAACGCGGTCGCCGCTCATCAGCACCTGCTGAGGAGCATTCTGGAGGCCCAGGAGGTCAGGCATTGTGCGGTCCTGGCGGAGATGGAGATGGCCCTCGGAGACCCACCTGCGCCCCCGGAGCCTCTTGAGGCTCCTGGGCCTGGGGGCTCATGAGGATCGACGTCCTCATCGCGCATCGCCTGCTTATTCAACATTAGTCCATCTTCAACGGCACCAGGTGACATCTTTCTAAGTTCCGTTTTTAGTTGGGAGCGCCCACAGGGCCGCATCATTCCCAGGTCGCATGGGTCCATCCCTGCGGCATGTATCGGTTTTTCTTATGCTCTTTACTTACCTTGTTGGGGGCGCCCCTCGGACTGCATCATCCCCGAGCTACTCGGGCCTGGCCCCGCGGCGTTTGCTTTTCTTGCGTCTATTTAAAATGGATTTTCTCCTGCGTGCTTAACATACCCGACCTAATCGCCTGCTCGATTGACGCCTACCTATGGAGCCGCTCGCTCTGGCACGGCATTTGCGCACGGGTCCGTCCCTACAACGCAGATAAACCTGAGTGGTCGAGCTCTGGCCGTGGCAGCCCCGCAAGGCGCCACCTCACCAGGCCCTCAATGCCCCAATCACTTCCCCGGAGAGACCAAGGGTTGGCTGGCAACCGTAATGACAGGTCTTGTTTCTCTTCATGATTGGTGTGCAGGACCTACTCCAGGAGCAGCACTGGGGACGTCGCGAGCTGTCCCTCCCTCTCTCCGGCACGGAGCGCTTGCATGTTAAAAGGGGGGCGCCTGAGCATCGTGACTCATGGGCTCCTACTAGCTCTCCAGCCCTCACCCCTTGGCCTTGACCCACGGCATCGCGACCTGTCATACCAGCGGCGGCTGAGCTCGCTCGAGGGCCGGGACCTGAGGACGTAGAGCATTAAGGAAAGTGTGGGGGAGTGGGAAGAAGCTCGCGAGGACCTAATCCAGCAGCGCTTCAGCTGCCACCGCTCGGGCTGGGCGCTTCGTCAAGGAACTACACCCGACTCAAGAGATAAGTCACGCCCTTACAGGAGTTGGACCAACGCAGCGCCAAACCCTCGCCCAGTGCGGCTCTATCATGGCAACATTGCCTTCCTTTCTTGCCCAGCGAGGGCTGCTTGAGCGCTAAAGGGGACCTCCCGAGCATCGCGACTCGGGGGCTCTTACCGGACCTCGGGCCGCTCACCTCCTGGCCTTCACCACGGCATCGCGACCTGGCATACCAGCGACGGCTGAAGCCTGTCTGGGGACTGGGACCTATCAGCATAGAGCGCCAAGTCCTTGTGAGGATAGAAAGGGGGAGCCGAGCCGAGACATGACAAGCACCTCACATTGATTCATATTAAGACATAATGCCTGCAAAAGACATGGCATGCGCCTTACATACCCCCACGGGGTGTTGCTTCGATTCCTTGCAGGGAACAAAAGTACTAATCCTAAGGAACGCTAATCGCCCGCACCTCCGCAAGGGACGCCCTCATCAACAGTGGGCTTCCCAACGCCGGCGCCAACCCCATCCAGATCAGTGGCGTCGGTGGCTGGACGCAGCTGCCCCGCTCTGAGCACGGCGCGAGCTCGGGGGCTTGTAGCTGTCGTCGCTCGTCTCCGGAGTCATGAGGAGCTCGGGGGAGCCGCTCGATTCCCCAGCTCCTCCGTTGCTGCCTGAGGAGCTGCTGGAGGACCGATGGGTGGGCCAAGTCCTCGCCAGTTCGTTGCCCCTGCCGCTCTCCCTGGGGCAGCACTCTAGCTGGCGCCCTTCAGCATCGAAGACCTTGAAGAACATCAGGGAGGCGCCGTCGTATTCAAGATGAATTACAAGGGCACCTACCATTCAGCAGACCCGGACGATTTTGCCCTAGCTCCGGGTCATGAAGACCTTGCCCGGAGCAATGACCGCGACCTCCGCTCCGGTCACAAGGGTACTGCAGTCAGCGTGCTGCAGCCAAAGCTCCAGAGCCCCGCTCGGCGGCATCTCGAAGGCAAAGGAAGGAGGAAGGTGAATCCAAGAGCTTGGAGGCATGGCGGCGTGGAGCACGAGCTCGCGAGAGGAGCGCTCGGCGTGGACTCCAGGAGGAACGACGCACACCACCGTGACTTGCCGGTGTCGACGGCGGCACCGCCGGTGTTGCTCGACGCCTTCTCCCCCAGGACCCACGACGCGGGCGTACAAGGGTAGTGGAAACCCAGGCGGCGGCTGCTCATACCAGGGCCTTGGTGCCTCCTGCTGAGCACCCTCATCTCGATGGCAGAGGACCAGCCGCTTCTTCGGCGTAAGTATGTCAGGACCCTCTCGGGGGGCCTTTCCCTTCTCTTCTGCAGAAAACCGGCGGATTGGTGCCATTGACATAAGGAGAAGGAAGAGCGGGGAAGGAGAAGGAAAGGAGTAGCAGGAAGGGATGGACTGAAGGGGCTCACGTGGCCCCGTACTTATGGCTGGAGGAGGCGAACCGCCGAGCACCACGATCGCAGGTAATCATGACCGGTTTCTCTGCATGCAGGGATTTGTCAAGTCGTGCGGTCGCCGAGGCGTCATGGGGAAGCGCCCACGTCCAATCAATCACCACGCGACGCCCAAGGCCGCAGGCTATTGGGGCCCGCGGCGCTTCGCGCTTGCCTCTTCGCTTCCCTGCTAGGCCAAGCTCGGGCGCGCCTTGGCCCCGGGGGCTACTGTCGGCGTTCTGGGAACGGGGGTCCCCAGACTTGCCTTCCTGCGGCCTGCGGCGTGGCTCAAGTGGGGGCCAGTGCGGCCCATCTTCATCAGCTCAAGCTCAAGACCCTCTCAGCCAAGCCTCGTGGGGCGGACGACAGGAAGCTTCCTCAGAGGCAGCCACATCAGGCAGGCTCACGAGGAGGCGAAGAGATCAAGGCAGGTGTACCTCACGAGGAGCCCGTGACGCAAGCTGAGGGAGTCCTGGATTAGGGTGTGTTCGGATAGCCATACTATACCTTCAGCCAGACTCCTGGACTATGAAGATACAAGATTGAAGAATTCGTCCCATGTTCGGAAGGGACTTTCCTTGGCGTGGAAGGCAAGCTTGGCGATACTGATATGCAGATCTCCTACCATTGTAACTGACTTTGTGTAACCCTAACCCTCTCCAGTGTCTATATGAACAGGAGGGTTTTAGTCCGTAGGACGACATACACAACAACAATCATACCATAGACTAGCTTCTAGGGTTTAGCCTCTTCGATCTCGTGGTAGATCTACTCTTGTACTACCCATATCATCAATATTAATCAAGCAGGACGTAGGGTTTTACCTCCATCGAGAGGCCCCGAACCTGGGTAAAACTTCGTGTCCCTTGCCTCCTGTTACCATCCGGCCTAGACGCATAGTTCGGGACCCCCTACCCAAGATCCGCCGGTTTTGACACCGACATTGGTGCTTTCATTGACAGTTCCTCTGTGTCGTCGCCATCAGGAAGGATGCCTCGCCCCGTCTTTAAAGACGACACCGTTGCTAAGGGAGCTTTGGATGTCGGCCAAACCCTCCGGCTAGGTGGTTTTCTTATGACCGCCTGTTCGGCTTCTACGCCGACGATGACCTCTCGAGCCATCAAAAACAATCTTCATGTCAGCTCGGAACTCGCCGAGCAATTAGATCTAATGGAGCTCTCCTCCATAAATGAGCTCCGATCGCTTCGCCGCCTTGGGAGTCGCTACGGATTACGACCAGATTGGGCCTAAACCCGATCTGAGAGAGATTAACTCTCCCCAAGTCACCCATCATGTTGCCGTGGTAGAGGGACAGTGTGGCGACCCTTCATCTATCTTAAGGACTCGCTATGTCCGGATTCCCGATCCCTCCAAGCCGGATACCCGCGGAGGGGAGGATATCACTCAAGACCTGAACTTAGAGTCAGGCGACGGGCTGGATTCATTGGACAACATCCAGGAATCCAAATTTTCAAGTTCGGAAATTCCTCGGCCTCTGAGCCTCAGATGGGGTGAGGCTTCGGATTTAATTCCTCCCACCCACCCCAACATAAGCGATCTGTCCAAAATCAGGCAAGAGCCCGATGAAACAGTACATCATTACTAGGCCAGATTCCTCCTGGTTAAGAACAGGCTAAGGGGCTGCCGCGAGGAAGACGCAATCTCACTCTTCTGCAATAATTGCACGGACAAGGGAATACTCAACGCCATAAGTCGCCGTGATATTACACACTTCGCTGACTTGGCGTCCATTGTACGAAAGTACTGTGCGATGGAAAGCGCCTGGAAAAGCGAAATCAAATTTTGGGACAATCCGCCCCTGAATACAAACCCAGTCCGAAATAAAAGGGTGCATCATCACCAAACACCCGGGTCAAGCACTAAAAAGCAAAAACCCTCTACAGGGCATGGAACCGTACTAGAAGGATGGCTCAATGGACCCTGTAAAATTCACAGTACAGAGGACGCCACACCAACTCACAGCCTCAAAGCATGTTGGATACTCCGGCAGGTGGCCAAAATTGGCGAAAATCTCCTAATTCCGGAGGCCACAGAAAGCCACCCCAGAGACACCAATACGGTATTAACAGTCTTAAAGACTTTTGCATCAAATAATATGCGAAAAAGGACACTCCGCAGCCTTGCCGAAGTCTACCAAGTAGCAACAATAAACCCATGGCGTGACACGGCTATCACCTTTAACGCCAGTGATCAACCTAAATTCCGAACAGCCCGAGCACCAGCCGCATTGGTCCTCAGTCCAATAGTGGATGGCTTTCGTCTTACCAAGGTACTCATGGACGGCGGCAGTGGATTGAACCTCATTTATGAGGAAACCCTTCAAAAAATGGAAATAGACTGGAACCGCATTGAGCGAAGCAGCACAACCTTTAGAGGAATAATCCCCAGCCAGAAAGCGCGCTGTACAGGAAAAATCACACTAGATGTGGTGTTCGGCACGCCGGATAATTACAGGTACGAAGAGGTCATGTTCCATGTGGCTCTGTTCAGCAGCGGTTATCATGCTCTGCTAGGGCGGGAAGCATTTACAATCTTCCAAGCAATACCCCATTACGGGTACATGAAGCTCAAGATGCCCGGGCCTAACGGGATCATCACTCTCGCTAGTGATTTGGACATAGCACTCTGCGCCGGAAACAAGACAGCCGCACTAGCCCTCGAGGCACTATCCGAAGCCTAGCGGCTGAGGAACTGACTGCGCTGCGCTCTACAGTGAATAGGGACGATGTGGTACTTGACAAAAGATCCAAGTCCACCTCCTTTAAACCGGTGGACGAAATAGTCAAATTCCAAGTCCATCCAACGGACCCCAATAAAACAGCTTCCATCGGGGCATAGTTAAACCCTGATGTAGACGCCGCACTGCGAGAGTTCCTACAAGAGAACTGGGACATTTTCTCCTGGCACCCTTCAGACATGCCAGGAATCCCACGCAGGCTGGCCAAGCACAGCTTAAATATCCAAACAGGATTCAAACCTGTCAAACAGGCTCTTTGGCATTTTTCCAAACCTAAGAGACAGGCCACGGGAGAGGAGCTAGCAAAGCTATTGGAGGCTGGATTCATCAGAGATATAAAACATCTGGACTGGCTAGCAAACCTGGTGATGGTACCAAAGAAGGACTAATCCTGGCACCTGTGTGTTGATTTTAAAGACCTTAACAAGGCTTGCCCAAAGGATCCCTTCCCCCTCCCCTGCACCGATCAAATTATCGACACTACCGCAGGACACGATTTGTTGTGTTTCCTCGATGCATATTCCGGCTACCATCAAATCAAGATGGCAAAACCATACCAAGCCACAACGGCATTTATCACACCATACGGCCCATTCTGCTTCAACATGATGCCCTTCGGGCTCAAAAACGCCGGCGCAACATATCAGCGCATGATTCAGACATGTCTGGCAAGCCAGATCGGCAAAACAGTGGAGGCATATGTAGATCATGTGGTCGTCAAAACAAGACATGTTAATCTCTAGTAGACGACTTGAGGCTCACATTTGATAACCTCCGAACATATGACATCAAGCTCAACCCAGAAAAATGTGTTTTCGGCGTTCCATCTGAAAAGCTCTTGGGCTTCATTGTATCCGGTAGAGGAATTGAAGCACATCCAGCCAAGATCCGAGCTCTGTCGCAACTGGATATCCCAAAGGACCTCAAACAAATACAAAAGTTAACCGGATGCGTGGCGGCTCTAAGCCGCCTTATCTCCCGCTTGGGAGAAAAGGCCCTACCCCTTTACCGCCTCCTTCGGCGCACTGAACACTTCAAATGGACGGATGCAGCCACGACCGGAGTCGACGAAATAAAAGCCATACTGGCAACAAACCCAGTCCTGGCCGCGCCAAACATTAGGGAACCAATGCTATTATACATTGCAGCAACACATCAGGTTGTAAGCGCAGTGCTCGTCGTCGAATGAGAAGTGGACGGACACAAATTCCAACTTCAAAAGCCGGTCTATTATGTGTCCACTGTCCTCACTCCCTGCAAATCACGGTACCCGCATTATCAAAAGATTGCGTATGCGGTATTCATGGCATCCCGGAAGCTACGACACTACTTTCAAGAGTGTTCAATAACAGTAGCCTCGGAAGTACCACTTAACAATATTATAAACAACCATGACGCAACGGGCCAGATTGCAAAATGGGCCATTGAGCTCCTCCCGTTCGACATAAATTATAAGCCACGGCGAGCCATCAAGTCGCATGTCTTGGCCGACTTCGTCGCAGAATGGACGGAGGCCGAACTCCCTAAAGAGTACGTCACATATTCAAATTGGATCATGCATTTTGACGGCTCCAAGATGTTGGCCGGACTGGGGGCCGGCGTCGTTTTGACGTCCCCCACAGGAGACACAGTTCAATACATACTCCAGATTATGTACACGGACTCCAACAATGCAGCCGAATATGAGGCCCTCTTACATGGTCTCCGGATGGCAGTATCCATGCGCATTCAACGCCTAGAGGTGCGCGGGGACTCGAACCTCACAAAATCCCAAATAAATGGAGACTTCGATGCCAAGGATCCAAAAATGGCAGCTTACCGCAATGCCGTCCTAAAAATGTCAGCTCGGTTCGAGGGGCTTGAAGTTCACCATATAGCCCGGGAAAATAATCAGGCGGCAAATGTCCTGGCACGCATCGGCACAAAACGCGATGTAGTCCCCCCCAACATCTTCTTGGAAAGGTTGTTCAAGCTATCCGTAGTATGGGAAGGGGAGCCGAACAATAACAGCCCGGACCCAACCGCACTGCTCGACACCGAACATCCTGACACAATCGAAGGCTCTGCCAATGAAATAACACCTTCAGCCCATGTAATAATGGCCGTCATCGCCACGTGGACAGAACCATTCCTCGCCTACCTTACTAGGAAGGAACTCCCTAAGGACCAAAATGAGGCACGCTGCATAGTGCGGCGATCCAAAGCCTACAGAGTCCACGAGGGAGAGCTTTATAAGAAAAGCACTACCGGAGTCCTTCAAAGGTGCATCTCCGAAGAGGAGGGGCGGAACCTCCTGGCTGAAATTCATGCCAGACTCGGCGGTCATCACGCTGCAGCTCGGTCCCTTGTAAGCAAGGCCTTCCGTACAAGCTTTTATTGGCCGACAGCCCGGGCAGACGCTCAGGACATAGTCCAACGATGCACCGGTTGCCAGCTCTTTGCAAACCAAAGCCATATGCCACCCACCGCCCTCCAAACTATCCCCATTACTTGGCCCTTCGCGATCTGGGGGCTTGACATGGTTGGACCCCTTAAAGGCGGAACCCACAAGCAAAAATACTTACTAGTCATGGTGGATAAGTTCACCAAATGGATAGAAGCCAAGCCTATTAAGATGGCTGAATCCGGACCGGTGATAGACTTTATATCCGGGGTTGTACACCGTTACGGCGTCCGCCACAGCATCATCACTGACAACGGCACGAACTTCACGGCCGACGAGGTAAAACTCTGATGCAAAAACATGGGCATCAAGCTCGATTATGCTTCCGTCTATCACCCACAAACTAACGGCCCGGTCGAACGTGCAAATGGTCTTATCATGAGCGGCATCAATCCCAGATTAGTGCGGTCCCTCAAGGAATCTAACACGCACTGGGTAGAGGAGCTCGACTCCATACTCTGGGGGCTGCGGACCACGCCGAATCGCACCACCGGATACACACCATTCTTTATGGTGTACGGCGTAGAGGCAGTTTTGCCTTGCGACATAATTCATGACTCACCTCGAGTGTGCATGTATGAAGAAAGAGAAGCTGAGCGTGACGTGGCAAAAGCCCGTTCCGCATTCTATCAACAACAGGCTCGAAGATACCAAAGCAGAGAAGTACGGGCCAAAAATTACAACGTTGGCGAATTAGTTCTATGACTACCGGACAAGAAAAAGGACAAACTCAAGCCCAAGTGGGAAGGTCCCATCATAATTGACCAAGTCCTGACTGGTGGAGCATACCACCTGCGGGATGCATTGGATAACCGACTCGAGCCGAACCCATGGAACGCAGCCCGTCTCCGAAGATTCTACAACTAGCACCGGACTCTGTGTTCTTCTCCTTCCTCTGTCCATTTTTTATATTTTTTCTATCTTACATTTCTCTTCTTCTCTCTCTCTCTTATAGCCTTTAAAGGCTTACACAGTGATGCGCTATCCGCGCTCATTAAACATGGGGGCTTCTTTAAACAGAAGCTTATTCATACGGGCTTCATGCCCAACACATGTGTCACACTTCCACATGTACCTTTTATTCACCATTATATGCATCGATATGACTTAAGTTTTGGCCAAGCTGGGTTGCCTAGCTCCTGTGCTTACCCCTACGTTCCCGATTGTTCGGCATGGTGGTAAAGGGAGCACCTCTGCGATTGTTACTGCCGGCTCAGCCGGACGTGTACCTGAGACTGGGTGAAGCCGAAAGCTAGCGCTCTTAAGGGAATATTCGGTCAGTGAACTAAAGATGATCTTTTTTATTTTATTTATCTATACGCCCCCAGATGTTTTTCCTGCGTTTCTTTTCGCAGCATGGACATGCACCTTAGGGCATGCCTCCCAGGGAATGGAACCCCTAACGGAACTATTCTCCCTGGAAGATGTTTCTTACTAACCATGTAATATAACATAACTAGTCGGGCACTTGTCTGTTCACGCACTAATGACCCCTACGCCTGGTATCCATGCATTCCCCGGTTCCTATATAACTGCATGGGAATTCGGACACACTTCGGACCGTCAGGTCCCGAGGCTGAAGCGAAAAGGTTGGCCATGACAAATGATCTACAATCCGGCTAGAAGGCATTATAAATTTCAATTAAATTACATAGTCATTTTGACAGATTGTATTCCTCTTCAATACCATCTAACAGGCTATCTAATTTACAGTCCTGCTAGGAATACATTGCGGCCAACTCTACTTGGTCGTATACTAAGCTTACAGGGATCTCCTTCCCGTCGGGCCCTACAGGACCGACCTCGGCCATGTGCTTGGGGTCAGCCTTTGCGTACCGCGTCTTCACCATGGCCCAGGCCTCCCTAGCGCCTTGATGGTAGGCCGATATCTTCCACAATCGTAAGCGCCGCCGTGCTCCCTTTAGCTTCTCCGCAATCTCTCCAAGACCTTCGGGCATGGAGACGGATGGCCACAGGGCCTGGGCGACGCCTTGCATCACCTGGCGAACTCGATCGAGCAGTTGTGAGAGCTCGGGAAGAAGGTCACCCGTAGAACTGGGCATCTCCTCTGCAGGACGACCTGTTAGCACACCTACAGACATAGCTCTATTAGTCGACTTCCCCGCCGAACTTTCTTTCAAAGGTTTGTTCAAGCACTTACTAAATATGCCGCGCCGAAGCCGCTGATTCTCCTTAACGGAGTCTGACAGCTGGGCACGAACATCTTTCAGCTCGACGCCCAGCTTGGTGTTGGCATCTTGGAGATCGTTCTTCTCCCGCCTCACCTTTGTCAGCACCTTCTCACCAGCCTTTAACTGGCGTAGGAGGTGTGGCCTTTCCGGGTTCAATCCGGCGCCATTTGCAATTTCATTTGTCAGATTCGCACCCATGCCGTGCTTCGCAAAATACTCATCTTTCGAAGTGTATATTACCAGAGGGGGTCTCCTTGGGCTCCCCTGCCGCGGCTAGTGCAGCCTCAAGTTGGGCTTTGCACTCTTCTAGCTCCTTGGACAGTAGGGAATTCTTTTCTGTAAGAACCTGCATAACAAATGATCCTTAAATCAGTTATTCAAACAGTTTCAAGTCTCGGGGGCTACTGGTATATATATAATTACCAAATTTTTTTACCCATATGTCTTTTACATATTTCTCCGTGGCTCTAGCTAGACCATTTTGAGCGGCACGGAGGTACGCATCTCCCGAATTGAAGGCATCTAATGCCCCTTGGGAGAAACAAGCGTCGCGAAGGATTGTCCGGCGACGCATGTGGTTCATGGCACTCTCCACCTCGGAGTTGGTGGCAGACAACCCGTCCACATCCTCCGTCGGAGCAGCGCCTGGCGCGCGCCTTGCGTTCACCTCCGCCTCTGGACCAGGCTTTGGAGCCTGGCTGGTGGAGGCGCGATTGGAAGCCTCTCCTGATATAGTCCGGCGAGGTCTATTTGTCCTGAAGAGAGCACGAGTGTCAATGTGCCTCGAAGGTATAACACCTGGGATAAGGGGGCACGCCATACCTTTGCGCTAACGCCTCGGTCCGGACTGCACTTCTTTTCTGCCCACGGGGCCCTGCAGCCCCTCGTTGGCTTGTCGCCGCAGGTTCGGCCTTCCGCCTTAAAAACCTCCCCTGCAAAGTTCGGTTGTAATTAGGAAACTGAAAAAACGAGAGGGCGGACACCTATTCGGGGTACTGGGACTTCAATCTCAGTTACCTGGGAGGCCGGGATTAGCCCTGGGTAATCGGCCATAATGGCCACCAAGGCGTTGTCCTTGCTCAATTGATGGAACACTCCATCAATCAGCTCCATAGATATGTCCGGATCCTCTTGAGAGGCCGGGTCGAGGGACCGTCCTGGGTCCTCGGGTTGTGGAGGAGGGCTGCTTATTTCCTTAACATCCCGGCGCAGTTCCTGCGTTGAAGTCGTCAGACTGAATATTTAACAATGGGAATACAAAACGGGTGGGCAAGTAAATACGACCGCTTACCCAGCTTGGGGTATTGTGCATAGAGAATCCACCCTGTGGGTTGACGCGAAGAAATTCCTCCTCTTCTCCCTTATACAAAGTGGACAGGATCTTTAGTAGAGCGGCAGCTGAATCCGGCCCCTTATGGCCGTAGCGGGTGGCGTCGTCCTCCCCTTTGAAGTCCCACATGGGGTGGCTTCTATACTGAAGCGGTTGCACCCCCCGCATAATGCATTCGTCCATAACCCCGATCATGGTTAGTCCAGAATGGGCTAACAATCTTATTCGGCCCATCAGGTAAATGATGTCCCTGTCACTTTCCCTCTGAGGGCTCCGTGGACGCCAGCTTAGGCGCTTCTTCAAGGGAGCACTGTCGAATTCAGGGAGGCCGATCCGGACAGGATCCGGCAGCGGGACGTCTTCTATATAAAACCATTCCGAGGGCCAATCTTCGGACGCCTTCTTTGGGGTTCCAGACAGATATCCGGAACCGGCGATGCGCCACACTTCGGCCCCGCCCACTTGATATATTGACCCCTTCTTAGAGCGGGGCACAAGGAAGAATAGCCTTTTCCATAGCCCGAAATGAGCCTCGATACCCAAAAACAGCTCGCAGAGGGCTACGAAGCCCGCGATATGCAATACGGAGGCAGGCGTGAGATTGTGTAGCTGGAGGCCATAGAACTCCAGGAGCCCCCGGAGAAATGGATGGATTGGAAATCTGAGCCCCCTTATTAAATAAGGGACGAGGCACACCCGCTCTCCTTTGGAGGGATTAGGGGCTGTCGGATTTCGGGTTCTAGCAGACCCTTGAGGTTCGCACACTGGGGTGCGTGCGGAGATTTCGCCCCCTACCTGCTTGCACCCCTCCGCCTCACTAAGATCTGAGCTATGGAAAGAATAACACGAGAGACACAGGGTTTATACTGGTTCGGGCCACCGTTGTGGTGTAATACCCTACTCCAGTGTGTGGTGTGGTGGATTGCCTCTTGGGCTGATGATGATGAACAATGCAAGGGAGAACAGCCTCGCAAGGGTCTGTTCTTGGCTGGGGGGATGAACTGCTGGGAGGAGTTTGGTCACCCGTCTCTCTCCCTCTATCTCTCTCTGAACCTCTCCCAACCTCACCTCTCATGGGTGGCTGGTCCTATTTATAGAGGCCCTAGTCCTCTTCCCAAATATCGAGCGGGAAGGGAGCCAACAATGGCGGGCTCATTTGAAACGGGGATAGCTAGTACCAGCTATCCTGACAAAAGTAGTCTTCTCCTGCACAAAGCTCTGGTGGTGACGCCGTCTTGGGCTCCACGATGACCTCCGTCTTGCAGTCCTCCTGGTCTTGGTCTTGTTGCACTGAAATGGCAACCTTTGCCTGATGCCTCAGTACTCCGCGGCTGTGCTTGCCCCCTTTGCACCAAAGAGAAAAAGGAGGACACTGCGCGGGCTGGCACCCGCCTGGCGCCCTTGGTCGTCATGGCTTGCGTCACGGGCACCTTGTGAGGTACCCCGCCTTGATCTCTCCGCCTACTCACGAGCCAGCCTGATGAGGCCGTGCCTGAGGAAGCTCCGCGTCGTCCGCCCCGCGAGGCTTGGCCCCTCGCGAGGGTCTTGGGTTTGTGTTGGTGAAGATGGGCCGTGCTGGGCCCCCCTTTGAGCCACCTCGCAGGCCGCAGGTAGGCAAGTCTGGGGACCCCCGTTCCCAGAACACCGACAGTAGCCCCCGGGCCCAAGGTGTGCCCGGACTTGGCCGTGCAGGGAGGTGGAAGGGCTAGAGCGAAGCGCCGCGGGCCCTAACAGCCTGCGGCCTTGGACGCCGCGTGGCGGTTGATTGGACGTGGGCGCCTCCACTTCCCCATGGCGCCTCGGCAACTGCACGGACTGGACAAGTCCCTGCATGCAAAGTGGGTCATGATTACCTGCGATCGTGGAGGTCGGCGGTTGGCCTTCGCCGACCATAAGTACGGAACAGCGCGCGCCCTTCCAGTCCATCCCTCCTTGCTTCTCCTTCTTCCCGGTCCTTGCTCCGTCTTGCAGCGATGGCTCCGATCCGCCGGTTCTCGACGGCGGAGAAGGGGAAGGCTCCCCGAGAGGAACCAGACCCGCTCCCGCTGAAGAAACGGCTCGTCCTCCATGGCCCGGACGAGGGGGCCCATCATGTGGCGTCGAGGCCTTGGTGCGAGCGGGCACCGCCAGGGTTCCCGCTTCCCTTGTACGCCCACATCGAGGGCCCTGAAGGAACTGATGCTGATCGCCATGGGCGGCGCCGCCGTCGGCGCCGACGAGTCACGAAGGTGTGGGTCGTCCCCCCTGGGGTCCACACTGAGGGCTCCTCCTGAGATTTCGTGCTCCACGTCGCCAAGCCTCCTCAGTCTTGGGTTCGCCTTCCTCCCTTCTTCGCCTCCATCATCCCACAGGGAGAACCCCTGGAGCTTTGGCTGCAGCACGCCGGCTGCAGCACCCTCGCGACTGAGGCAGAGGTCGCGGTCGTTGCCCCGGGCGAGGTCTTCTTGACTCGAGGCTGGAGCGAGATCACCCGGGTTTGCAGGACAAGAGGCACCCTCGCGATCCACTTGGAGTACGACGGTGCTTCGTTCATGTTCTTCAAGGTCTTCGATGCGAGCGGGCGCCGGCTAGAGTGCTGCCCCGGGAGAGGTGGCCAGGTCCCTGCTGCGGCGAGGACTGGGCCCGCCAACCGCTCCCTTGGAGGCTCCTCAGGCGGTGGAGGCGTCGGAGGTTCCAGCGACTCCGGCGAGCTCTTCGTTACTCCGGAGACGAGCGACGACAGCTACGAGCCCCCGAGCCGGCGCCGCTCCTGGAGCAGGGCGGGCTCGTCAGGCCGCCGCCGACTCTGATCTGGATGGGGTTGGCGCCGGTGCTTGTCAGCCCACTGTTGATGATGGCGTCTCTTGCAGGGGCGCGCGTAGTTAGTGTCCCTTTAGGATCTGTTCCCTGCGAGGAATCAAAGACGCGTCCCGTGGGGGTTTGTAAGGTGCCTGTGATCCTGTTTTTTTGATATAACACTTGTCGTAGAATTGTGCGAGTTGCTCATTCCATTTTAGCTAAGTCCTCCCTTTCGAACCTCGCGAGGGCTTAGTGCTCTGTGCCGACAGGTCCCAGTCCCAAGGCGGCTTCAGCCGTCGCTGGTATGCCAAGTCGCGATGCCGTGGTCAAGGCCAGGAGGTGAGCGACCCGAAGTCCGGTAAGAGCCCCTGAATCGCGATGCTCAGGAGGTCCCCTTTGGCGCTCAAGCAGCCGTCGTTCGGTGAGAAAGGAGAGCGGCGTCGCTAACACGGGATTGCATTAGGTGCGGGGATGATGCCACGGTAGCTGGCGCTTCCGGGTGGTGACTTATCTCGAGAATCAGGGGCCGCTCTCTGGTGTGTCGCCTAGTCCGTGCATCGGCAGGCATGAGGTTGCTTGGAGAGGTCCTCGCGTGTCCCTCCCCTCTCGCCATTGCTCCCCTTTCTGATCTACGTCCTCGGGTCCCGGCCCTCGAGCGAGTCTCAGCCGTCGCTGGTATGCCAGGTCGCGATGCCGTGGATAAGGACAGAGGGTGAGGGCTGGAGAGCTAGTAGGAGACCTGAGTCGCGATGCTCAGGTGCCCCCCCTTTAACGTGCAAGCGGTTCGCGCGGACGAGAGTGAAGGAGACACCGCAAGGGCCTCGCCTGACGCAGCTCCTTCAGGAGATCCTGTAGGTCCATCATAGAAAAAATGAGGGGGTTGCCATGACAATTGACAGTCAGTCATTGGTTGCTTCCAAGGGGTAATGAGGCATTGAAGGCTTGACGAGGTGGCGCCATGCGGGGCTGCCGTGGCCAGAGCTCAGCCATTCAGGTTTGTCGGTGTTGCAGGGACGGACCCATGCGCAAGCGTCGTGCTATTCGGGAGTCAGTTGAGCGGGCAATTAGGTCAAGCACATTAGCCGCGGAGGAGTGGATTCATTTAAATAGATGCTGGGAAGGTGGACATCACTGGGCCTGGCCCGAGCGACTTGGGGATCATGCAGCCCGAGGGGCGCCCCCAACAAGGTAAGCTAACAACATGAAATAAAAGGGATACACGCCGCAGGGACGGACCCACGCGGCCTGGGAATAATGCAGCCCTGGGGGGCGCTCCCAGCTGGAAATGAAACTTGAAGGATGTCACCTGATGACGTTGAGGATGAAGGAGCGTTGGTGTAGCAGACTCGGTGGGTCGCGGAAGCCGATCCTCACAAGCCCCCAGGCCCAGGGGCCTCGGGAAGCTCCGGAGGCGCTGGCGGCTCCTCGCAGACCATCTCCATCCCTGCCAGGACTGCGGAACGCCTGGCCTCTCGTGCCTCCGTGATGCCCCTCATGAGGCGCTGGTACGTGGCAGCCGCGTTCGGCAAGCCGTACGGCATGCGAACGTAGCTGTGGGGTGGACCTCCGCAGCGCCCCACTCGCGAGGGCTAGAGGCGCTCCAGAGAGGCGACTCGGTTGAGCCCTGGTATGTCGATGCAGACGCGCAGCCCACCATCCTTGCCTGGATGGGGAGCCACTGCTGGTAGGCGGCGGCCGCCTTTCATGACTTTTGACTCCTGTAGCTCCTGAATGGCCTTGCTGACAAATTCCTGAGGGTCTGACTCTCCTTGACTTGCTCCTTCTTGAGGGAAACGTGCTTCGAAGCACGCCTCCATGTGGTGCCCAAGCGCCTCCCTTGTGACCCTAGCTAGGTCGGTGGCAATCCAGGGGAGAGCCCCCGAGCCCTGCCTGAGGAGAGCGTCGGGTGCACTTTCCTATGTGATGGAAGGAGGTTCCCCCTGGGCAGGCACGGGCCCAGAGGGGCCTGCCTCCTGAGGGGCCGGGCCGGACGATGTCTTCTTCTTATTGGGGGCGGTCTCGGGAAGCCTCCTGCTTCCGCGATCCGGGTCTTCTAGTGACGCGGCCTGAAAGGCTCGTTCCAGAGAACACACTGCATCCTTCTCTTCACAGGGCACCGTGATGACTCCGCCACTTCCTGGCATCTTGAGGACGTTGTAGCCGTGGTGAGTTACGGCCATGAACTTGGCCAGCGCTGGGTACCCAAGGATGGCGTTGTACGGCAGGCGAATGTGAGCGACGTCGAAGTCGATGAGCTCGGTGCGGTAGTTGTCGCGTGCCCTGAAGGTGACAGGGAGGCGGACCTGCCCAATCGGGTCCGTGGTGCCGTCAGTGATTCCGGAGAAAGGCTTGGTTGGCTGAAGCTGGCTGTAGGGCACTTGGAGATTGTTGAATGTTTCCACGAACAGGACATTGAGCCCTGCCCCGCTATCGATGAGGGTCCTGGTGACCACCATGATGCTGACGATTGGGGAACAGAGCATCGGGAGGACTCCGGCTGTAGCCGCACACTTGAGCTGATCTGCTGAGCTGAACGTGATGGCGCACGCGGACCACCTGAGAGGGCGCGTGGCTTCGAGCCTGGGGAGGACTGCGTTCACTTCGCGGGCGAACTGCTTGAAGATGCGTTGAGAGGCTGGGGCTTGAGCCCCGCCCAGGATGCAGGTGATCGCGCGCGGCTCCTGGAAGCCCCCAGCCCCCTCGTCCTGGTGGCGGCTCCTCCGCGCGCGATCGCCTGCATCCTGGGCGGGAAACAAGCCCCAGCCTCTCACCACATCTTCAAGTAGTTCGCCCGCGAAGTGAACGCAGTCCTCCCCAAGCTTGAAGCCACGCGCCCTCTCAGGTGGTCGGCGTGCGCCATCACGTTCAGCTCAGCAGATCAGCTCAGGTGTGCGGCTACAGCCGAAGTCCTCCCGATGCTTTGGTCCCCAATCGTCAGAAACGTGGTGGTCACCAAGACCCTCATCGATGGCGGGGCAGGGCTTAACATCCTGTCCGTGGAAACATTCAACAACCTCCAAGTGCCCTACAGCCAGCTTCAGCCAACCAAGCCTTTCTCCGGTATCACCGACGGCTCCACGGTCCCGATTGGGCAGGTTCGCCTCCCTGTCACGTTCGAGGCACATGACAACTACCGCACCGAGCTCATTGACTTCGACATCGCTCACATCCGCCTGCAGTACAACGCCATCCTTGGGTACCCAGCGCTGGCCAAGTTCATGGCCGTAACTCACCACGGCTACAACGTCCTCAAGATGCCAGGAAGCGGCGGAGTCATCACGGTGCCCTGTGAAGAGAAGGACACTGTGTGTTCCCTAGAACGAGCGTTTCAGGCCGTGTCACTGGAAGACCCGGATCGCGGAAGCAGGAGGCCTCCCAAGATCGCCCCTAAGAAGAAGAAGACATCGTCCGGCCCGACCACTCAGGAGGCAGGCCCCTCTGGGCCCTCTCCTGCCCAGGGGGAACCCCCTTCCATCGCATAGGAAAGCGCGCCCGACGCCCTCCTCACGCAGGGCTCGGGGGCTCTCCCCTGGAGGGCCACCGACCTAGCTAGGGTCACGAGGGAGGCGCTTGGGCACCACATGGAGGCGTGTTTCGAAGCACGTCTCCCTCAAGAAGGAGCAAGGCAAGGAGACCCAGACCCTCAGGAGTTCGTCAGCAAGGCCATTCAGGAGCTACAGGAGTCAAGAGTCATGAAAGGCGGCCGCCGCCTACCAGCAGTGGCTCCCCATCCAGGCGAGGATGGTGGGCTGCGCGTCTGCATCGACATACCAGGGCTCAACCGAGTCGCCTCTCTGGAGCGCCTCTGGCCCTCGCGAGTGGGGCGCTGCGGAGGCCCACCCCACAGATACGTTCGCATGCCTTACAGCTTGCCGAACGCGGCTGACACGTACCAACACCTCATGAGGGGCACCACGGAGGCACGAGAGGCCAGGCGTTCCGCAGCCCTGGCAGGGATGGAGATGGCCCGCGAGGAGCCGCCAGCGCCTCCGGAGCCTCCCGAGGCCCCTGGGCCTGGGGGCTCGTGAGGATCGGCTCCCGCAGCCCACCGAGCCTGCTACACCAACGCTCCTTCGTCCTCAACATCATCAGGTGACATCTTTTGAGTTTTATTTCCAGCTGGGAGCGCCCCCCAGGGCTGCATTATTCCCAGGCCGCATGGGTCCGTCCCTGCGGCGTGTATCCCCTTTTTATTCCATGTTGTTAGCTTACCTTGTTGGGGGCGCCCCTCGGGCTGCATGACCCCCCAAGTCGCTTGGGCCTGACCCAGTGATGTCCGCCTTCACAACATCTGTTTGAACGAATCCACTACTTCGCGGCTAATGTGTTTTACCTAGTTGTCTGCTCAGTTGACGCCAACTAACGGAGCTGCTCCCAAACGGCATGACGCTTGCGCATGGGTCCGTCCCTGCAACGCCAACAAACCTGGATGGCTGAGCTCTGGCCGCGGCAGCCCCGCATAGCGTCACCTCGTCAAGCCTTCAGTGCCTCACTACTCCTCGGAAGCAACCAGCGGCTGACTGTCAATTGGCATGGCAACCCCTCGTTTTTTTTATGATGGACCTCTAGGACCTCTTGAAGGAGCTGCGTCAGGCGAGGCCCTTGCGGTGCCTCCTTCGCTCTCGTCCACGCGAACCGCTTGCACGTTAAAGGGGGGTGCCTGAGCATCGCGACTCAGGGCTCCTACTGGCTCTCTAGCCCTCACCCTCTGGCCTTGACCACGGCATCATGACCTGGCATACCAGCGACAGTTGAGACTCGCTCGAGGGCCGGGACCCGAGGACGTAGAGCAGAAAGGGGAGCAATGGCGAGAGGGGGGAGACACACGAGGACCCCACCGAGCAACCTCGTGCCTGCCGATGCACGAACCCGGCGACACACCAGAGAGCGGCCCCCTGATTCTTGAGATAAGTCATCACCCGGAAGCGCCAGCTACCGTGGCACCATCCCCGCACCTAATGCTATCCCGTGTTAGCGACACCGCTCTCCTTTCTCACCAAAAGACGGCTGCTTGGGCGCCAAAGGGGACCTCCTGAGCATCGCGACTCGGGGGCTCTTACCGGACTCGGGGTCGCTCACCTCCTGGCCTTGACCACGGCATCGCGACCTGGCATACCAGCGACGGCTGAAGCCGCCTTGAGACTGGGACCTGTCGGCGCAGAGCACCAAGCCCTCGTGAGGTTCGAAAGGGAGGACTGAGCTAATACGGAATGAGCAACTTGCACAGTTCTACGACAAGGGTTATGTTAACAAAACAGGATCACAGGCACCTTACAAGCCCCCACGGGACGCATTTTTGATTCCTCACAGGGAACAGATCCTAAAGGGACACAAACTACGCGCGTCCTTGGAAAAGACGCCATCATCAACGGTGGGCCGTCAAGCACCGACGCCAACCCCATCCAGATCAGAGTCGGCGGCGGCCTGACGAGCCCGCCCTGCTCTAGGAGCGGCGCCGGCTTGGGGGCTCGTAGCTGTCGTCGCTCATCTCCAGAGTCGCGAAGAGCTCGCCGGAGTCGCTGGAGCCTCCGACGCCTTCACCGCCTGAGGAGCCGCCAAGGGAGCGGTCGGCGGGCCCAGTCCTCGTCGCAGCAGGGTCCTGGCCACCTTCCCCGGGGCAGCACCCCGGCGGCGCCCGCTCGCACCAAGGCCTCGACACCACCTGAAGGGCCCCCTCATCCGGGCCACTCGGGGAGCCTTTCCCATCTCTGCCGTCGAGAACCGGCGGATCGGAGCCATCGCAGCAAGACGGAGCAAGGATCGGGGAGAAGGAGAAGCAAGGAGGGATGGACTGGAAGGGCGCGCGCTGTTCCATACTTATGGCCGGTGAAGGCCAACCGCCGACCCCCACGATTGCAGGTAATCATGACCCAGCTTGCATGCAGGGACTTGTCTAGTCCGTGCAGTTGCCGAGGCGCCATGGGGAAGTGGAGGCGCCCACGTCCAATCAACCGCCACGCGGCGCCCAAGGCCGCAGGCTGTTAGGGCCCGCAGCGCTTCGCTCTTGCCCTTCCGCCTCCCTGCACGGCCAAGTCCGGGCATTCCTTGGGCCCGGGGGCTACTGTCGGCGTTCTGGGAACGAGGGTCCCCAGACTTGCCTGCCTGCGGCATGGCTCAAAGGGGGGCCCAGCGCGGCCCATCTTCACCAACACAAACCCAAGACCCTCGCGAGGGGCCAAGCCTCACGGGGCGGACGACGCAGAGCTTCCTCAGGCATGGCCTCGTCAGGCTGGCTCACGATGAGGCGGAGAGATCAAGGCGGGGTACCTCACGAGGTGCCCGTGACGCAAGCCATGACGACCAAGGGCGCCAGGCGGGTGCCAGCCCGCGCAATGTCCTCCCTTCCTCTTTGGTGCAAAGGGGGCAAGCGCAGCCGCGGAGTACCGAGGCATCAGGCAAAGGTTGCCATTTCGGTGCAACGAGACCAAGACCAGGAGGACTACGAGACGGAGGTCACCGTGGAGCCCAAGACGGCGTCATCACCAGAGCTTTGCGCAGGCGAAGACTACTTTTGTCAGGATAGCTGATACTAGCCGTCCCCCTTCAAATTAGCCCGCCATTGTTGGCTCCCTTCCCGCTCGATATTTGGGAAGAGGACCAGGGCCTCTATAAATAGGACCAGCCACCCACGAGAGGTGAGGTTGGGAGAGGTTCAGAGAGAGAGAGAGAGAGAGAAAGGTTCAAATACAATAGCTACAATGAAACTATCGATTTTTATCAGTGGTATAAGCCATGGAAAAGTTATAATACAATAGCTACAATGAAAAAACAAAATATTAATAGGTTTTCAACAGTACTTAGAGTAGTGATTTGCATTATTATACTAACGGATCTCATGAGTTTTCTGTTAAGGTTTGTTTGGATGAAGGGTTCAAAGATCGAGGAGAAGGAGGAGAGCCAAGAGTTCAATCTTGGGGATGCCCAAGGTACCCCAAGTAAATATTCAAGGAGACTCAAGCGCCTAAGCTTGGGGATGCCCCGGAAGGCATCCCATCTTTCTTCAACAAGTATCGGTATGTTTTCATATTCGTTTCGTTCATGTGATATGTGTAAATCTTGGAGCGCCTTTTGTGTTTAGTTTTCATTTTTCTTTTATGGACCATGCTGGTATGAGATAGTACATGGTTGATTTATAGAATGCTCATTGCACTTCACTTATATCTTTTGAGTATGGCTTTTATAGAATGCTTCATGTGCTTCACTTATATCATTTCAAGTTTGGATTGCGTGTTTCTCTTCACATGGAAAACTGTTATTTGTAGAATGCCCTTTTGCTTCACTTATACTTATTAGAGCATGGTCTTTTGTAGAAAGAATTAAATTCTCATGCTTCACTTATATCTATTTAGAGAGTCAACAGGAATTGGTCATTGCATGGTTAGTCATAAAATCCTACATAAAACTTGTGAATCATAAAATCCGCGGACACTTCTTCTGTAGCATAGCGGGCGAGGTTTCCAAACTCCCTACTGTTAGCATCAACAGGCAGCTTACCCTGGGTAAAACTACAGAACTCTTCCCTCTTGCGGTCAATGAGAGCCTGAGGAATGTGGTGCTCACGAAAAGCCTCGGTGAAATCCTTCCAGGTAGGAATCTGGCCAGCTGGTAGCATAGCCTCATGGCTCTGTCACCAAATAGTAGCAGGACCTTCCAGGTGATAGGTAGCATAGGTGACCTTGTCACCTTCAGCTACGTTCGCAGAATGCAACTTGTGAGTGATGCTTCGGAGCCAATCATCTGCATCAAGTAGCTCAATGGAGTGATGGAAGGTGGGTGGTTTCAGACCAATGAAGTCAATGATGGAAACCAACTTCTTACGCTGATGTGCGGTGTTCTGCTCAATCTGTGCTAGCAAGTGGTTAGTCTCACGCTTGTTCCTCTCAGATGCTAACAAGAACTCTGCCATCAAAGGCTGGTCAGGAGGATCCTCATCCCTACCATCTCCGAGGTTCTTGCTATGAGCAACTGAACCTCGGTTAGCAGACGACATCCTGGCACAGAAACCAAGGAAACAAGGATGGAATTAGCATCGACATAAGGATGCGGAATGTAATGCAAAAGCATTGGTAAATCTTGAAATCCTAGGACAATTTCGGTAGCATAACGACTGTAAATGCTCAAAAGGATTTTGATACATTCATCAAAGGAATAGCATAATCAATCAGCATCATAATATCAAGGTTCTGGGTCAAACTGAGGACACACGAAAGTAGTAGAACTGTACGGAGACACAACCCAACAATCCTAAGACTTTACGGTTTAGTAACACGTCATCCTGAGAGATAGAGGAGAAGCCTAGGCCTTAACCCTCAAAGAAAAGAAGAGGCTGACTCAGAAAGAATGACATGAGGTAAAGGAGTAAAAAAGCCTTACGTTTCCTTCCACAATCAATTCCCTTATATAACTAAAGCATTTCTAGACTCAACTTCGACCAGTTTGGCTTGGTAACCCTACAGTCAGTCAGGCTCTGATACCAACGCTGTCGGGACCCCGATCATAAGTCACACAGATCTAGCATGTAACACTTCATATCACTTTGCAGCCTCAGGAACGGTATTCCCACGGGTGCCACCATACCTGGCCTGGGACAGTTTGCGTCTTTTGGCTCACGTATATGATAGTGTCGCTAGCATCCATATGACAGAGAACCCGGGCCGACATGACTATTCGTGACCCCAAAGTGGCACTAACTTCCAGGGACAGGCATACATGAATCAACCTCGAGCATGTCGGTCAACAGCGTATGAATCCGGGCTGTAGCACTGGGCTAACAGGACTCCGGGAACCCGGGCTGTAGCAGGCTAGGCAGGACTCCAGATGTCACCACGTGACATTTCCCCAAAGGGATAGACACAGGAACGAAGTGAATCACATGCCGGCCAGTCAAGTGTTCTGGAGCAGTAGTGCTGGGCTAGCAGGACTCCGGTGAACCGGGCTGTAGTGGACTACTATGGCTCATGGAAGCACAAGACTACATTTCCCCATAAGAGAGGCTACCAGAGGTAAACAACTAGGTTGTCGGATCCCACACATAGCAATACACGTTACACATACGCATAACATGCAAGTATGTGCTGTACAACATGGCATCACAACATAACTCAAACTCATATAGATAAAGGCCCAGAAGAGCCACATAGAATTCAATACAAACAGGGGTCTCATGACCCATCATTCGGAGCATACAAGCAACGGAAGCATTGCATGTCTGAGTACACACAACTACAAAAGGAAAATACTAAGAAGCCTGACTAAACACGACCCTCCCAAGGGTACAAGATCGTAGCTGGGATACAAGCTACTCGTCGAAGTCACTAATGTAACCAACTGCAAAACATAAATAAGCAAACGTGAGTACAAAAGTACTCAGCAAGTCTTACATCAGAACTATCTACATATGCAACATTATCAACAAGGGGGTGGTGGTGAAGTTAACAGCAACAAGCCAGCTTTGACTCAGTGGCTAACAAATACTACGAGTATCAGAAACTTCTTTGAGGTGAGAAGACGCACACGAGTCCACATATTCACCATATCAATACTCCACTATGGATCCATTCCCGTCTCCCTATGAGAAGGCCATCCATAGCACTCACACTTATCTTGCATATTTTAGAGTATCCACTTCAAGTTTTCTATGTACTACATAAGTCCTCCAAGTTTCCATATCCAAGGAAAACGGCTATTCGAATAGATAATGGTAACCCTGTAGGGGTGTACTTCTTCACACACGCTCTCGCCACTTATCGCACTGTACACGTCATGTACCTCAGCAACCTTCAAGCGGAAGCCGGGCGAGGGTGTCGGCCACGACCTGACTAGCCACACAAGTCTCTTGTCCAGGTTTATCGCCTATTCGAGTTCCATCCGCAAGGAGTTCCGGCCGAAGTCTCCAGTACGGCCCCAAACGATGTGTGCAGGGTTCCCAAGCCCACCATCCTGGTGCCACTTGGTACACCGTGCCACGGTGCCTAGTCTGTCCCAAGCCCGTCCCGACGGACACCACGTGGTAGACAAGTAGCACTACCTACAAACTCCAGAAACTAGTTGCAACTCCTGGACAGAGATCAAGTGGATTAATAAGCCGAGAGGGGCCGGATGACCGGAACCCAATGTGTGGTAGTAACTGGACTTGGATAACATACACAGAACTCAGTGCTTAGGGACGGTTCCAATGAGACAACCCACCATGTACTCCTACATGGCCTCTCATTGCTACCTTTACCAAAACGTGTTCACACACTTAGCCTTTATCGGTAGGACATGTTCACCACTCCGATTCATTCCCGATGAATCAGACCTAACACAACTCTAAGCATAGTTGGCATAAAGAAACCAAGCATGCATGAGTAGGCACATCAAGGCTCAAGCAAATCCTACTCATGCTAGTGGGTTTCAACTATTTACTGTGGCAATGACAGGTCATGCAGAGGAATGGGTTCAACTACCGCAGCAGAAAGTAGCAGTTTGAATCATTGTTGTCCTAATGCAGTATAAGGAGCAGGAGCAAGAGAGTGGGATTTATCGAAATGCTCAAGGGGGGTTGCTTGCCTGATAGAACGACGAAGGGGTACGGCTCCTCTAACAGGTACTCGGGAAGACCTACCGGAGTGGAACCTATCAAGAAACGGTCCGGCGATCAACACACAAACAAATGCAACAAAATGATGCATGAACATGACATGTGCAAATGCTAGTTTTTGGGATAATGCAAGTTGCTACCAATTGGTTGAAGCCCATTTGAATCAAAGATTCAAATGCAAATTCAAAAAGAAGCATTTAAAATGCCCATATTATGTTTTCACCTACACAACATGTATAAGTTGATTTTTCATGCATGTAACTGGCATAAATGGATTCGTTGCATTTTTATGATAATTTTTCATATATAATTTATTTCATTCTGACATATGGTTGAATTATTATGAATTTTTGAAGTTTAGGCAATATTCTGGAATTTCCTGAGTTAAAATAATTCCAAAAAAAGAATAACTGCGTCAGCACTACGTCAGCATGACGTAAGCGAGTCAATGGGGCTGACCAGGTCAAACCTGACAAGTGGGTCCCACTGGTCAGTGACCCAGTCAACGAACAAAGTTAGTTAGTCCTAACTAACTGGGCAGGGCCCACTAGTCAGTGACTGTAGTAGCTAACCTAGTTAGCTAATTAGTGCTAACTATAGTAGTTAGTCGGGCGAGGCCCGCAAGTCAGTGAGAGAGAGGGGGAGGTCAAACTGGGCTGTGGGGTCAGCCCATGCCGGTCAAAAGTCGGTGGTCACCGGCGTTTAGCCGCCGGCGAGTCCGAACGCGGCGGTGCGCTGCGTGTTCTGCCTACAGGGGGCCATTTGGCGCGCGGAGTACAGCTACGGGATGCGGATGCTCGTCCTCATCCAGCCGTGGTGGTGGCGCGGCCGGGGAGCGGCCGGAGGGGCGCCGGCGACGACGAGTGCGGCGGCCAGAGCTCGGGTGCGCGCGGAGTTGGCGTTGTGGGGTGCAAGCGGGCAAGGGGTGGCGCTAGCGAGGCTTAGCGCGGGGCAGCAAGCTCGGTGGACACGCGTCTGGGACCAAATGGTCAGCGGAGCGTTGCCACCGACGAGCTCAAGTGGCGGCGCGGTTCGGTCGACAAGGGGGCGACAGCTGCGGGGCGTAAACGAGCTCGGGAAGAGGGGGAACAGACACAGAATCTCATAGTGGAGGCGACGGGATGGTCAGCGGGCTCGGGGACGAGTCGGAGATGACGGACGGGCGCCGGTGATCTCGGCGGCCGAGAGGTTGAAGACGATGGTGATGATGTCGCTATGGCACGCCCGGCTCGCTTGGCTCGGTGGAGATGACGAAGACGACGTCGTGGAGCTCCTGGGCATGTCCAGGGAGCGAGGGGGAGGCAGTGGCCGCGGCAACGGCGAGCGGTCTCGTCGGCTGCGCTCGGGTGCGGGCGAGAGAGGGTGACAGAGGAGAGGAGAAGCACAGGGGAGAGTGAGAGGGGGTCGGGGAGGCTGCGTGGCGTCTCAAGGGACGCCCAGAGGAAGGCGGCAAGCAGGAGGTGGCCGGGAGTGCGCCGGCATGCGTCGGCCACGCGCTCGGTGTCCTCCTGGTGCGGTGGAGAAGACGACTGGCAGGGCCAGCTGGCTGGGCCGCCAGTGCCAGGCCTCGGGTAAGGCCCAGGTAAGCCTTTTCCCTTTTTTTGTTTTCTTTTCTATTTCTAACATTTATTTTTGACTTAAAAATAAATACCAGCACAAATATAAAAATGTTGAGATTCCTTGTGACCACTAGTTATAATATACCAGACGCCCTCACCAAATTCCAACATTTTTGGAGCCTCTAAAATATTTATGTTATTTTAAACAGCTCCAATTCAAATACATATTGGTTCATTAAAAAATCCAAAATGTCTAGCAAAAATGTGCATCACCCCTGGTTGTTGTTTCCAACATTTTCCAAAGACCATGAACAATTTTGAAAAGCATTTTGGGTTCATTGAAATTCCATTTTTAATTTGAACCTATTTCAATTTGCTTTGGTGCTAGGGTTTGAAACATCCCCATTTCAACTTCATTTGAAATTTAAACATGATGCACAAAGCAAGCCTAGGTCATACCAGAACTAGGGATGTGACACTGATATCTTTTGCACTTTTGCCATGCTTGTTTGAACCTGCTCTTGTGTGATTTAGCCGTAGCTCAGTGTTCATATTTTGTCAAGCATCTTGAGTAGATCACTGCCATATGCTTTGTTGATATGTTGGGGTGCAGTAGCAGTTTATTGTTGCATTCTAGGTGGCATTGTGCTGTTAATCGCAGAATTGTGCCATTCTTGTTTTGCTTGCCATTTCAAACCGTGCATCCGATTCCGGTGATCTTTATATCGATTTCGACCGAAATCATCTCATCTTTCCAGAGGCACACTTGGTTTGCCAAGTTGAGGCCTGCTTCAATCTTTCCCTTCCGAAGCACGCATATGCATTGCATATCACATCCGGCATGTCATGCCATGTTTTGCATCATGTTGATTGTGCATTGCACCATGATTGATTGTTGGTCCTTTGCTTGTGTTCTTGCCTTGGGTAGATGTAACATCCCAAATTTTCAATTTGGAGTGTTATACACTAGATCATCATTGCATATCGTATTTTGTTGCATTCTAGTTGATCCTAGAAATTCTACGCAACTCAAGGACCCCTGGAGAGAGTTGGGGATTTTGTTATTTTCATATTTGAGTTTTCTCAAATTTTGAAAATAGGATTATTTGATTTTATTATTTTATCTTCAATTATTTCTATTACAAAAATATGAGAGAGGGAATAAAATGACTTTCCCAAAATAAAGAAATATTGAGGATTTAATAAAATGCGCGTTTTTTCAAATTGCATTTAGGCCCCAAATAAATGTTCATCCTGTGCGGCTTGATTTTAGAATCCGGGGAAAATTTATTTCGGGATTTTTGGAGTCCATTTAGTATTCCTTTTGTTTTTTTCCGAGCGTAATTATTTAAAAAACGAACCGACCTAACCGGGCCGTGTCCGACTAGGACACTTGGCCCGGCCGGCCTTTAAAGCCGCGAGGGCCCGAGCCGCAGCCAGCCGCCCAGCCCTCGAAACCCTAGCCGCCGCTGCCTCGCCGCGCCGCCGCCCCGCCGCTCGCCGCCGCCGGATCCGCCGCAGCGGAGGTAGATCTCGCCGTCGGTTTTTTTTAAATCGTTCGATTTTTCCGTCGTTTTTTTGGTTTTGTTTTAGTTTCGGTTTGTTTAAATAGATTGGTTTTTCTGGTTTATTTAATTAGCAAACGTTCGCCTGTTCGTTCATTTTAACGAACGCTCATTGTTTTTCCTTTTTCTCGGATTAAATCCGCGATTTTTCTGATCGCGATTCCTGATCTGGTTTTCATTTTAGTCTAACTTTTCACTCGTTTATCGAAATGAGGCGATTCAAGTGCCTGGAGTTTCGTATCGAAACCCTCTTTCCGTTTAACCAACTCAAACAAGTTTTTTCCACTGTCAAAATTGCCCTAGATCCAGAATAGTAAATGAAGCCTGTTTCTTTTGCCGTTTGTCTTTCGTTGCTTCGTTCGATTTGATTCTTTTTGCCAACCGGAGTTCTTAAGTTGAACTTTCTGGTTAGATCTCTTATTTGAGTTTTACCTGTGCATTAGTTGAGTACTTATTGTATGCTTGTTTGTTTGCGACAGAGTACCCGGAGTGCGCCACTTGCTATTTCGAATCGCTAGGTTTCCCGGATCATCAGCAAGGCAAGTAACACTTTGATCATGCTTTCCCACTACCCAGTTTTATTGCATTAGGTCAATCCTCACACATTGCATGATTAGGATCTAATTAAATTGTGGGTTGGGAAGTAGTTGAGGTAGTACCTATTACCTGTTTATTATCAAACCTTTGGGAGTTACTTCTACGTTTGCTTATTATGCCATGCTATGCTAGTAGACGTGGATTGGTTGAGTGTATCCATGACAGATGTGAGATTGTTAATTAATGGTTTATTTAAGGTGGCAACTTAAATACATATCTGGGTGGATTGAGGCACCTGGGTATTCCAGCGATTGCCCATTTTCTTTTGGCCCGCCACCCAGGCTCAAAGGGATCATGAGATTATTCATGCTAGAAACTTCCATGTGCAGCCACAAGCTATTATGGGCTCTAGCATAGTTGATTAAGTTGTGCGAATTCTTACAGTGGTAGACTAGCAGATGTTGGGGAAAGTAGGTGTAACAGTCTACCCGATTGTAAGGTGCTACCGCTTCTGAAAGACTATGTCTCGCTCATCCGTTTCTCAAACACCATGTAGTGCGAGAAACCAAACGGAGGCGATCGAGTCTTGTGGGGAAAAGTGCGCAAACCTATGCAGAGTGTATAAACTAATCATGATTAGCCGTGTCCCCGGTTATGGACATCTTGAGTATCTAGTACCTGGATTATCATGTGAATCTCAACATGTTACTCTAAAATTAATTTTGTTGGGTTTTGTTTAATGATGATGCTTAATTGGGATTGAGAATGTTGTCAACCATTCTCAATGTTTAACAACTACTATGATAGTTAAATAAAATTTATTCCTTTGCAGTAGGGAAAAATTGGCTTTATGCAAAACTGTAACTATAGAGCTTTCCACCAGCCAAATATGCATATAGAATAGCCTATTTCATTCCATTACTCTCTATGTGTTACTTTGCCAGCATATTCCATGTGCTGACCTATTTCCGGCTGCAACGTTAATGTTGCAGACTTTTCAGACGAAGATTAAGGGCTTTTAGGTCGTGGTTCTATACTCAGTGATGCCGTTGGAGTTGATGGACTCACTTATCTTCCAAGCCTTCCGCTATTATCGTTATTAGATGGCCTTAAGCCATATTTATTGTAATAATTCTCTTTTGAGACACTCGATGTAATAAGTGTGTGATTGCTACTCCGTTATAAATCCTTCAAGTACTGTGTGGTGTCAGCATTACTGATCCAGGGATAACACCTGAGCACAGAGATTGGACCGTTTGAGTTCTGGTCGCTACAAGATGGTATCAGAGCACACGCTGACTGTAGGACACGACCACTAAGGTAAAGACCTAGATCACCACTCACTCTCTTCTCTTTCTGACTTCTCATCTTTTCTACTCTTTTAGGATGGCGGATGGAAGGAACAAGTTCACGCAACTGGATGAAGATACACCCTTTGGACGTCACTTGAAGGAAGTCACTAGATACCTGAACATAGGAGTACCAAGCTTCACCGGAAACTACAACGCCACTTTACCTGAAGAAGAGCACTGGATGGTTCAAGTTCAAGTTCCAGGAAGGACGTTCATGCCAGTCACTGAGCCCATAGAGTTTTCTATTGATGCACCAATTTGGAGTCTAGGAAAGAGCATGGCAGCTCACATCACCATGGGACGCATTGGAGAAGTTTACCACAATGATCTCAAGGATACTATCTACCAGATTTGTGGGCGCCGAGATGAGCACTGGGAGATTATCAGCACCTGAAAGGATAGATCAGTTGCAGCTTTTATCCAGGAGTTAAACCAGCACATTCAACGTCAGGAGAATCAGATGTGCGCCGACATGATAGATCTGAAGAAGGCGAGGACAAGAATCAAGGAACTGGAGGAAGAACTCAAGGCTACACGTGAAGATTATGAAGAGGAAGTTGAAGTATTAGTGGGGAAGAATGACGATCTGATCAAGAAGATTGGAATATTCATGGGAGGCCCTACACCAGTAGAAGAAGACGAAGAACCCAAGGAGATTTGCCCGGAAGACTACATCATCATCGACGACACCGACTCGGATCCAGACGATAGCGATGATGACTATGTTGATGAAGCTGGAGCAGATATCATGGAGTCTGCAACCGAAGAATATTTCTAGTAGCGACCCCAACAGTAGTAGTAGTCCACCATGTAAATATAGTAGTCCAAACACTTTTGCGATAGTTAGATCGATTGTATGCCCTTGTTTGATTGATTGAATGAAGTGAATTGTTTGCTTTTGCCTCGTGTGCATATGGGTAGTGTTTTCCTTTAGACCCCCTCTATTCTTAAATCTCATCTTTTCTAAACCCTCAGATGCCTCTGAGACGTGACCCCGGATTTACCTTCCCACCGGAGCTCACTCAGTTGATCCAGCAGCAGAACACATTGATGCAGTTGCTAGTCCAGAATCAGAATCAGGGGAACAACAACAACAACCCACCACCACCACCACCTGTTGATCACTTAGCCCATTTTCTTAGGCTGAATCCGTCGGTGTTTTCTAGTAGCACGGAGCCGATAGTAGCAGATGATTGGCTCCGCAAGACAGCTAGGGAGTTGACCACGGCGGGATGCACGGATGCGGAAAAGGTGAAGTTTGCCGCACATCAGCTTGAAGGACCCGCAACGTCATGGTGGGAGAATTTCATAGCCACTTTCCCTGTCGACACTGTCACATGGGACCAGTTTCAGTAGGCTTTTCAAACTGCCCATGTTTCAGCAGGAGCTATGGCCATGAAGAAGCGAGAGTTTCGCAACTTGCGCCAAGGAGGACGGACAGTTGGCTAGTATGTGGAGGACTTTAGTAAATTAGCACGTTATGCCCCAGATGACGTTGCTACGGATGTAGCTAAGCAGGAGAAGTTTCTGGAAGGACTGAATGATTAGTTGAGCATGCAGTCACTACTAGGGAAAACCTTATACACAGAATCTTAGCTGCAGCGCGGTCTAAAAATAGAAGCTACTGCTAATTAGCAGCAACGAGCTTTAGAAAAGAGCGCTGCTAATGACTGAGTAGCATTAGCGCTCTAGGTGAAAAGAGCGCTACTACTATAATTGCCACGGTGTTGCCTCCAGGCTAGATATAGTAGTAGCTCCCTTCCCGTGGACGCGCTATTGCTAAAGAACTTAGTAGCAGCGGTTTTGCTCAAAACTCGCTGCTGCTAAGTATGACCGCAACTAATTAAGTTTAGTCCCATACTGCTAAGCAAACAAGGTGTTTACCACCTAAAATATGTTGCTTCTCAACCTATCTCGAGCACTTGGTCTTCATTGAACTATATGTGTATGATTTGTGGTTGCAATATGAATCCTCACCTGTACCTATACAGGTACAGTGAGGATTCATGTTGACTATTTAGATTATACACAAAAAGATCAATGATGACCAATGTATATTTTTGATGTTTTTACTAAACAAAAGAAATAACTGCTTCCATTAGCAGTAGCGGTTTTCCCCAAAACGCGATGTAGATAAGTTAGCTATAGCGCGTTTTCTGTACGTGCGCTACTGCTAGTTCGAGTTAACCACCCCCCGCATCAAAATTTCGCCAAGTCCTCCTTTCCCCCCCACCGGCCTGTTCCCCTACTCCCTGTCGCCGCCGCCCGAGCCCGAGCGCGCCTGCGCCCTCACCGCCGCCGCCGCCCGCCCTTAACCTCACCGCCGCCGCTCTCGACCACACTGTCGCCGCCCTCGACCTCACTGCTGCCGCCCTCGACCGAGCCCGCCGAGCCCGCCGCCCAGGACCGCCGCCCTCCCGATCCCGAGCCCGCCCTCGCCGCCCCTCCGTCGCCGAGCACCTCCCCGCCACCGTCTCTCCCTCTGTAAGCCCCCACCCTCCCCAACCCCCTCTCTCTTTACTTAGTTAGTAGATGATTTTAGTAATAGTAGATGTTAATTTAGGGTTCATAGATAATGATTTTTAGAAGTAGTGGATATTAATTACTAGTAGTGATGGTAAACTAGTTGTATAATTAGCAGTAGTATATGTTAATTAGTAGTAGATGTAGTAGTTAGATGTTAATTAGTAGTAGTAGATGTGCTAGTTTTTTAATATTTATAGTAAGTTTATATTTAGTAAGAACTAGTTGAATTAATAGAACTAGTTTAGTTTTAGTTGAACTAGTTAAGTTTTAGTTGAACTAGTATAGTAAGTAAATTAATAACTAGTTGAACTACTTCATTTTTAGAAAGAACTAGTTTTTTTCTTTTTATACTAAGTTTATATTTAGTAAGAACTAGTTGAATTAATAGAACTAGTTGAACATGCCATATTTGGTGTTATTTTTTAGTTTAAGCAATTATTTCATGTTTTGGTTACACCTCCGAGTGGCCTTTTTTTTGCCGGAGTGTTGATTAATTTCCGTTCCGGCAAATTTCAGGCGCTCGATATGTCCTTTTTTAGCAAAGGTCATGCCGGATTTTTCCGTGAATTCTGGCATGACTTGTGCTAGAATATGTACAAGTTTAATCTTTGAATTATGAACATAGGAAATGTCGTACTCGGACGACGACAGTCTCCCGGGGGAGTGCAATTGGTGCCACGATGATCGAGGTATGTGTGACAGGTTCGTTCAGCTCGATGAAGATCGGCGCTTCAGCATTAAGCTCGAGGAGACCTTCGATGTTGAAATGGTACGCAACAACGACAAGTGTTTTTTTCATAATTAAGCATGACTTCAACTATTTCAATGTCTAATTTTCATCTTTTACAATTCGAGTAGCTTATCCCATGCCATGCAAGACGCTATGTCTTGGAGAGGATGGGTTTAGAAGACCATGAAAATTTTCAAACAAAGAAAATACATCTAAGGACCCATCATGATATCGATTTTGAAGTAAATCTGTACAATTCTCAGAGCGTAACCCATTTTGGTTGCCAAAATTAGGAAGCACTTTGCAAAATGTATGGTTTTTATGAGGGTATGATTGTCAGCATGGATCTTGGTGATCCTGACATCGAGCAAGACAATATGGACATTTAGGTCCTTGTTGATACGCTTCCGATTCTACCGCAATGTGAGTTTCTCAAACATAGTTATTAACTAATTTATATTGTTTATTTAAAAATAGTTGACAGCTTATTTTGAATCTTCAAAGAATGTGCAGAAGATGGTAGACAAAACCCACTACACTGATGGCTCCAAATTAACTTATAAGGAGAAAAATCATCTGATTGCTTATTGTACTTTTTTTGAGAATTACAATACCTATTATCGAACTCCTCCAAATTATGGTGAATACGTGCCACTAGTGCACATGTTGAACCATGATAACTTCTATGGAGATACCCTGGTAAGATATTTTACTATTACGACATCCGTGCATCTTTTGCATACTTCTAAAACTAGTACATCATTGCTAACTACGAAGTTATTACTATGTTTTTCAACAGAAAATCCCAATGGATTGTGTGCCTCATCTGATGTATTACAATGGTCGCCTTGAAGTTCTGAACCTACAGCCAGGTCATCCTACGCATCTCACCTGTGCATATTGAATTCCTGAAACCGGTGAACACATGCTAATCAAAGAGTGGAAAAAATGTTTGGACATTCGTAAGGAGGTTCTTGGAAGCAACATTAAGCGAAAGGCAAGAATTGGAGACAGGATAATCTGCATTCTCCATAATGGAGAGCGAGGGGCTATCTTGTTTTTTGCTATTTTACCTTAGAGAATATAGTAGGTCCTAAGAGAATGTAGTAGGTCCTATGAGGTACAATATGTTTATTATGTGATACAATGTGTTAGAGTTGACGATGTGAGGAGTACTTGTGGTTATGACTAGTGACCAATGATATGATTATGATGATGATAAGTTGTTAATGATATGATGATGATGATATTTATTATATCATTGGGTGAAAGAACCGCGGATTAGTTTCAAGTGGATGTCCGTCCACTTGAAACTAGTCCACACGGTTCTTTCACCCCGTGATGTAATAACTCATTATGATGTAAAAACAATTTGTAAATTCCTGTTGTATGAAAATTTGTGTAAAGGTGTACGAATACAACATGAAATAAAAAAGAAATAAAATACGAAATAATATTAGCAGAGCGGGCAGAGAGAAGCGCTACTACTAATTACCAGCAGCGCTCCTCCTGGAACTCGGTGCTACTAAGTCGATTTAGCCGTAGCGTGGGTGGAGGCACGCTACTGCTATTCGTTAGCTGTAGTGCCTTATCAGTAGCGCACCACCCCGCGCTACTGATAGGTCTAAAACCCGCGCTGCTACTAGCCTTTTCCCTAGTAGTGAGTTGATGGTAGCAACCTTCAACAATTACTAGGAGTTGGTAGATCATGCTCTCATGATTGAAGGGAAGCAGCAGCAGATTGAGAATCGCAAGAGGAAGTATGGACAAGGGAAGCACAATTCGGGAGCTCAGCAGAAGCCACATTTTACCCCTAGACCGGGAGGACATTTTCATCATACCCATGGAGGAGGTAGCTCGCACAATCATAATGGCACCAAGAATGGTAATGGGAATGGAGGAAGCAACGGCCAGAACCGCACCAACCCATCGACCCCAGCCAAGAGAGACCTGAGCCAAGTCACTTGTTTTAAGTGGCAGAAGACCGGACATTATGCCAATGAATTTCCTGAATCACAGAATGGTAATGGCAATGGAAGCTCTGGGAAGAAGCCGAACCCTTTCAACAGGGGACAGGTGAACCACGTTAATGTGGAGGAGGTTGAAGAGCAGCCGGATGCAGTAATCGGTAAGTTTTTGATTAAGTCATTCACTGCACTCGTTCTTTTTGATACTGGTGCATCGCATTCATACATATCAAGGGGATTTGTGGATAAGTATAACCTGCCCACCAAAGTTCTTAGAACACCTATGTTAGTGAGCTCACCAGGAGCGGAGTATATGGCTTGCCAAGGATGTTTTCAAGTGCCATTAAGTATAGGTAGGCATGTGTTTCCCGCGGATTTGATAATATTGGAATCACAAGGTTTGGATGTAATTCTGGGTATGGATTGGTTGTCGATGTATGGAGGAAACATCGATTGCGCCAGTAAGTCAATCTTGCTTACCACCCCAAAAGGAAGAAGGATCAAGTATGTATACCGGCATGTGCCGAAGAGGACTCAAGTAAATTGCTTAACAGGAGTTGTGCGGGAGGAAGTACCAGTGGTGAAAGATTTCCCTGATGTATTTCTAGAAGAGTTGCCAGGCATCCCACCGGATAGAGATATTGAGTTTTTGATTGAGCTTTTGCCAGGCACAGGGCCAATATCAAAGAGACCATATAGGATGCCCGCAAAAGATTTGGTGGAGATTAAGAAGCAGATTAAGGAGTTACTGGATAAAGGATATATTCACCCAAGTTCTTCGCCTTGGGGATCGCCAGTACATCTAGTGGAGAAGAAGGATGGATCATTAAGGATGGTTGTTGATTATCGAGGATTGAATGAAGTAACCATCAAGAACAAGTACCCACTACCAATGATCAATGATCTGTTTGATCGATTGCAAGGAGCTAAGGTATTTTCCAAGATCGATCTGCGATCCGGATACCATCAGTTGAAGATTCGAGAACAGGATATACCTAAGACGGCTTTTACCACCAGGTATGGGCTGTACGAGTATACCGTTATGTCATTTGGTCTGACTAACGCACCTGCATATTTTATGAACATGATGAACAAAGTGTTTATGGAGTTCTTGGATAAGTTCGTCGCAGTGTTCATTGATGATATCCTGGTTTACTCGAAAAATGAAGAGGATCATAAGGAGCATTTGCGTTTGGTACTCGGAAAGCTCAGAGAACATCAATTATATGCCAAATTTAGCAAATGTAAGTTTTGGTTGAAAGAAGTTGGATTTCTCGGACACATTATATCCGGAGAAGGTATAGCAGTAGATCCCACTAAAGTTGATACCATGACAAATTGGGAAGCCCCAACAACAGTGGGAGAGATTCGGAGTTTTCTTGGACTCACAGGATACTACTGGAGGTTTATTGAGAATTTCTCAAAGATTGCGAAGCCTATGATGGAGTTGTTGAAGAAGGATACCAGGTTCAAATGGACTGAGGAATGTGAGGCTAGTTTCCAGGAGTTGAAGAAACATTTGGTTACCTCACCAGTGTTGATTTTACTGGATCAGACCAAGGATTATGAGGTGTATTGTGATGCTTCACGTCGAGGACTTGGAGCAGTGCTGATGCAGGAAGGAAAAGTTGTTTCATATGCCTCATGACAGCTTAAGCCCCATGAGTTGAATTATGCTACGCATGATTTGCAGTTAGCAGCCGTAGTGCATGCATTGAAGACTTGGAGACATTTTCTGTTTGGAAACCATTGTGAGGTGTACACGGATCACAAGAGTTTGAAGTATATTTTCACACAGAAGGAGTTGAACCTCAGACAAAGGAGATGGTTGGAACTCATCAAGGATTATGATATGAAATTGCATTATCACCCCGGAAAGGCTAACGTAGTAGCTGACGCGTTGAGCCGTAAGAGCCATGTCAACAGCCTAATGACGGGAGATTTACCAAGGGAGTTAGCCGAAAATCATCGTGACCTATGTTTGGAGATAGTCCCGAGAGGCTACGTAGCAGCTTTGGAGATTCAGTCTACTTTGATGGATAAGATCAGAGAAGCTCAAAAGACTGACAAGGAGATTTCTTCTATTAAGGAGAAAATGAGCAAAGGAAAAGCTAAGGGATTTTGTGAGGATGATCACGATACCTTATGGTTTGAAGACCGTGTCTATGTACCAAATGATTCGAAGATCAGGAAGTTAATTTTACAAGAGGCCCATGATTCACCATATTTGATTCACCCAGGAAATACCAAGATGTATTTGGATTTGAAGGATATTTTCTGGTGGACCGGAATGAAGAAGGATATTCCGGAGTATGTAGCAGTTTGTGATGTATGTCAGAGAGTAAAGGCAGAGCATCAGAAGCCAGCCGGATTGCTACAGCCATTGCCGATACCCGAATGGAAGTGGGATAAGCTCGGCATGGATTTTATTACAGGATTGCCCAGAACACGTTCAGGCTATGACTCGTTTGACAAAGGTAGCTCATTTCATTCCAGTGAAGACTACCTATACCAGTGCAAAGTTGGCAAAGATATACATGACCAGAATCGTTTATCTGCACGGAGTTCCAAGGAGCATAGTATCAGATAGAGGAACCCAATTTACCTCAAAGTTCTCGAATTAGTTGCATGAAACTTTGGGTACCAGACTAGAGTTCAGCATAGCTTTTCACCCGCAGACAGATGGACAGACCGAGAGAGTCAATCAGATTTTGGAGGATATGCTAAGAGCTTGTGCGCTAGATTACGGATCAAGTTGGGACGAGAATTTGTCGTATGCAGAGTTCTCTTACAACAACAGCTATCAAACCAGTTTGAAGATGGCCCCTTTCTAAGCCTTGTACGGAAGGAGGTGCAGGACCCCATTGTCTTGGGATGAAGTTGGAGACCGCCAGTTGTTTGGACCGGATCTGATAAAGGAGTCTGAACAAAAAGTGAAATTGATTCGCGATAGGCTCAAGGTAGCTCAATCTAGGCAGAAGAGTTATGCAGATTCTAAACGCAAGGAGACAGTTTACGAAGTCGGAGACCGAGTTTGTCTTCGAGTATCACCACTTTGAGGAGTTCAGCGCTTTGGAGTTAAGGGAAAGTTAGCGCCACGTTTTTTAGGCCCATACAAAGTTTTGGAGCGTATGGGAGAAGTAGCCTATAAGTCGGAATTGCCCGAAGGATTGTAAGGAGTTCACGACGTGTTCCACGTATCCCAGTTGAAGAAGTGCCACGTAGAGATGGCTGATATATAGCTGAGAGATACAGTACCACTGGAAGCAATTCAGTTGGACCATGATTTTACCTATGAGGAGAAACCAGTCAAGATTTTAGAGTATGCCAGTCGAGTCACCCGCAGCAAGGTTATCAAGTTTTGCAAGGTTCAGTGGAGCCACCACACGGAGGATGAAGCCACCTGGGAACGAGACGAAGATTTCCTGAAGGACCACCCTCACCTATTTTCTAGCCAACCCGAATCTCGAGGGCGAGATTCATCTTAAGTGGGGTAGGTTTGTAACATCCCAAATTTTCAATTGGGAATGTTATACACTAGATCATCATCGCATATCATATTTTTTTGCATTCTAGTTGATCCTAGAAATTCTACACAACTCAAGGACCCTTGGAGAGAGTTGGGGATTTCGTTATTTTCATATTTGAGTTTTCTCAAATTTTGAAAATAGGATCATTTGATTTTATTTATTTTATCTTCAATTATTTCTATTACAAAAATATGAGGAGGGAATAAAATGACTTTCCCAAAATAAAGAAATATTGAGGATTTAATAAAAAAATCATATAAGATTTTATTTGTTTTTATTTGCTATTTTATTTGTATTAGGAGAAATGCGCGTTTTTCAAATTTGCATTTAGGCCCCAAATAAATGTTCATCCTGTACGGCTTGATTTTAGAAGCCGGGGGATTTTTTTTCGGGATTTTTGGAGTCCGTTTAGTATTCCTTTTGTTTTTTTCCGAGCGTAATTATTTAAAAAAACGAACCGACCTAACCGGGCCGAGTCCGACTAGGACACTTGGCCCGGCCGACCTTTAAAGCCACGAGGGCCCGAGCCGCAGCCAGCCGCCCCAGCCCCCGAAACCCTAGCCGCCGCCGCTGCCCTAGCGCGCCGCCGCTGCCTCGTCGCGCCGCCGCCCGCGTCGCCGCCCCGCCTCGCCGCGCTGCCACCGCAGCCTCGCTGTGCCGTCCTGCCGCTCGCCACCACCGCCGCCGCCGGATCCGCCAACGCGGAGGTAGATCTCGCCGCCGGTTTTTTTTAAACCGTTCGGTTTTTCCATCGGTTTTGTTTTTGTTTTGGTTTATTTAAATAAATCGGTTTTTCCGGTTTATTTAATTAGCGAACGTTCGCCCGTTTGTTCGTTTTAACGAACGTTCATCATTTTTCCTTTTTCTCGGATTAAATCTGCGATTTTTCTGATCGCGATTCCTGATCCGATTTTCGTTTTAGTCTAACTTTTCGCTCATTTATCGGAATCAGGCGATTCAAGTGCCTGGAGTTTCGTCTCGAAACCCTTTTTCCGTTTAACCAACTCAAACAAGTTTTTGCCACTGTCAAAATTGCCCTAGATCCAGAATAGTAAACAAAGCCTGTTTCTTTTGTCGTTTGTCTTTCGTTGCTTCGTTCGATTTGATTCTTTTTGCCAACCGGAGTTCTTAAGTTGAACTTTCTGGTTAGATCTCTTATTTGAGTTTTACCTGTGCATTAGTTGAGTACTTATTGTACGCTTGTTTGTTTGTGATGAAGTACCCGGAGTGCGCCACTTGCTACTTGGAATCGCTAGGTTTCCCGGATCATCAGCAAGGCAAGTAACACTTTGATCATGCTTTCCCACTACCCAGTTTTATTGCATTAGATAAATCCTCACACATTGCATGATTAGGATCTAATTAAATTGTGGGTTGGGAAGTAGTTGAGGTAGTACCTATTACCTGTTTATTATCAAACCTTTGGGAGTTACTTCTACGTTTGCTTATTATGCCATGCTATGCTAGTAGACGTGGATTGGGTGAGTGTATCCATGACAGATGTGAGATTGTTAATTAATTGTTTATTTAAGGTGGCAACTTAAATACACATCTCGGTGGATTGAGGCACCTGGGTATTCCAACGATTGCCTGTTTTCTTTTGGTCCGCCACCCAGGCTCAATAGGATCATGAGATTATTCATGCTAGAAACTTCCGTGTGCAGCCACAAGCTATTATGGGCTCTAGCATAGTTGATTAAGTTGTGCGAACTCTTACAGTGGTAGACTAGCAGATGTAGGGGAAAGTAGGTGTAACGGTCTACCCGATCGTAAGGTGCTAGCGCTTCTGAAAGACTATGTCTCGGTCATCCGTTTCTCAAACACCATGTAGTGCGAGAAACCAAACGGAGGCGATCGAGTCTTGTGGGGAAAAGTGTGCAAACCTCTGCAGAGTGTATAAACTAATAATGATTAGTCGTGTCCCCGGTTATGGACATCTTGAGTATCTAGTACCTGGATTATCATGTGAATCTCAACATGTTACTCTAAAATTAATTTTGTTGGGTTTTGTTTAATGATGATGCTTAATTGGGATTGAGAATGCTGTCAACCATTCTCAATGTTTAACAACTACCATGATAGTTAAATAAAATTTATTCCTTTGCAGTAGGGAAAAATTGGCTTTACGCAAAACTGTAACCATAGAGCTTTCCACCAGCCAAATATGCATATAGAATAGCCTATTTCATTCCATTACTCTCTATGTGTTACTTTGCCAGCATATTCCATGTGCTGACCCGTTTCGGGCTGCAACGTTAATGTTGCAGACTTTTCAGACGACGATTAAGGGCTTTTAGGTCGTGGTTCTATACTCAGTGATGCCGTTGGAGTTGATGGACTCACTTATCTTCCAAGCCTTCCGCTGTTATCGTTATTAGATGGCCTTAAGCCATATTTATTGTAATAAGTTCTCTTTTGAGACACTCGATGTAATAAGTGTGTGATTGCTACTCTGTTATAAATCCATCAAGTACTGTGTGGTGTCAGCATTGCTGATCCAGGGATGACACCTGAGCACAAAGATTGGACCGTTTGAGGTCTGGTCGCTACAGTAGAGCCGGGAGACGAGTACGTGATCAAGGAACTTGTTGATTACGCTTACGAGGATCAAGGTTTCGTCAACTCTGAGAACTTTGCAGGCAAGATGACCATACCCTCGAAATCACTTCTATCTTTGCTTGCTAGTTCTTCGCTCTATTGATATGCCGCGATACCAACCACTTGCTATATCATGCCTCCCATATTGCTATGTCAAGCCTTTAACCCACCTTTCCCAGCAAACCGTTGTTTGGCTATGCTACCGCTTTGGTCAGCCCCTCTTATAGCGTTGCTAGTTGCAGGTGAAGTTGAAGTTTGTTCCATGTTGGAACATGGTTTTTGTTGGGATATCATTATTATTATATCTTGTTTACTTTCATGCACCTATATACTTGGTAAAGGGTGGAAGGCTCGGCCTTATGCCTGATGTTTTGTTCCCCTCTTGCCGCCCTAGTTTCCGTCATACCGGTGTTATGTTCTTTGATTTTGCGTTCCTTACGCGGTTGGGTGTTATGGGAACCCCTTGACAGTTCGCCTTCAATAAAACTCCTCCAGCAAGGCCCAACCTTGGTTTTACCATTTGCCACCTAAGCCTTTTTCCCTTGGGTTCCGCGGACTCAAGGGTCATCTTTATTTTAAACCCCCGGGCCAGTGCTCCTTTGAGTGTTGGTCCGAACTGGGCGTTGTCCGGCGCCCCCTGGGCAACCAGGGTTTATGCCAACCCGACATCTTGCCGATCCGGTGTGCCCTAAGAACGAGATACATGCGAGTCCTATCGGGATTTGTCGGCACATCGGGTGGCTTTGCTGGTCTTGTTTTACCATTGTCGAAATGTCTTGTAACCGGGATTCCGAGTCTGATCAGGTCTTCCTGGGAGAAGGAATATCCTTCGTTAACCGTGAGAGCTTGTGATGGGCTAAGTTGGGACACCCTTGCAGGGTTTGAACTTTCGAAAGCCGCGCCCACGGTTATGGGCATATGGGAATTTGTTAATATCCGGTTGTAGAAAACCTGACACATAACTTAATTAAAATGAATCAACCGCATGTGTAGCCGTGATGGTCTGTCTTCGGCGGAGTCCGGGAAGAGAACACGGTCTCGTGTTATGCTTGAATGTAAGTAGCTTCAGGATCACTTCTTGATCACTATTAGCTTCTCGACCGTGCTTTGCTTCTCTTCTCGCTCTCATTTGCGTATGTTAGCCACCATATATGCTAGTGCTTGCTGCAGCTCCACCTCAGTACCCCTTCCCTACCTTAAGCTTAAATAGTCTTGATCTCGCGAGTGTGAGATTGCTGAGTCCCCGTGACTCACAGATACTTCCAAACAGATGCAGGTGTCGATGATGCCAGTGCAGGGGATGCTACCGAACTCAAGTGGGAGTTCGACGAGGATTTTGGGCCGTTATTATGTTTCTTTTCCGGATGATCAGTAGAGGATCCCAGTTGGGGCGATCGGGGATCTAGCATTTGGGGTTGTCTTTCTTTATTTTGGTCCCGTAGTCGGACCTTGATTGTATTCTGGATGATGTATGATATAATTTATGTATTGTGTGAAGTGGCGTTTGTAAGCCAACTCTTTATCCCTTTCTTATTCAGTACATGGGACGTGTAAAGATTACCCCTCTTGCGACATCCCTACCATGCGATTATGCCTCTAAGTCATGCTCCGACACGTGGGAGATATAGCCGCATCGTTGGTGTGACAGCCAGTTATTATTTTTTGCTTGTTTTTTACATCGTAGAAAATCAATATCAAATGAAGTCCAAATGCAACAAAACTTTTTGTGGATTTTTTTGGACCAAAAGACACCCAATGGACCAAAAGACACCCGAGGGGGCACAACCCACCAGGGCGTGCCTGGGCTCCCAGGCGCGCCTAGGTGGATTGTGCCCACCTCGGTGCCCCCACACCGCCTCTTTGCTCCATAAATACCCCAATATTCTAGAAACCCTAGGGGAGTCGACGAAAATCAATTCTAGCCGCCTCAAGTTCCAGAACCACCAGATCCAATCTAGACACCATCACGGAGGGGTTCATCATCCTCATTGGTGCCTCTGCTATGATGCCTGAGTAGTTCATTGTAGACCTACGGGTCCGTAGTTAGTAGCTAGATGGCTTTCTCTCTCTCTCTTTTAATTCTCAATACAATGGTCTCTTGGAGATCTATTTGATGCAAATCTTTTTGCGGTGTGTTTGTTGGGATCCAATGAACTTTGAGATTATGATCAGATCTATGTTTCTATCCATGAAAATTATTTGAGTTCTTTGATCTCTTATATGAATGATTACTTATAGCCTCATATTTATTCTTTGAATCTTTTGTTTAGTTAGGCCGACTAGATCGATTTTTCTTGTCATTGGAAGAGGTGCTTTGTGATGTGTTCGATCTTACGGTGCTTGATCCCAGTGGAAGAAGGGGAAATGACACGTATGTATCGTCGCCATTAAGGATAAAAAGATGGGGTCTATTTCTACATAAATAGATCTTATCTACATCATGTCATCATTCTTATTGCATTACTCTGTCTCTCCATGAACTTAATACACTAGATGGATGCTGGATAGCGGTCGATGTGTGGAGTAATAGTAGTAGGTGCAGGAAGGAGTCGGTCTACTAATCTTGGATGTGATGCCTATATAATGATCATTTCCTGGATATTGTCATGATTATTTGAAGTTCTATCAATTGCCCAACAGTAATTTGTTTACCCACCGTTGCTATTTTCTTGTGAGAAGCCACTAGTGAAATCTATGGCCTCTGGGTCTCTTCTTTATTACATTTGCCTTCGCGATCTATTTTATTTGCTTTTATTTTCAGATCTATTAATCCAAAAATACAAAAATATCTTGCTGCAATTTTTAGTTATTTATTTTATGTCGTGTTCCTGCAAAATCTATTTATCCAATCTACTACAATTTTACCTATCTTTTTACGCGTGAGGGATTGACAACCCCTCTCTTACGTAGGGTTGCAAGTTTTTGTTCTTTGTGTGCAGGAGATGTTTACGTGGTGTTGCATGGTTCTCCTACTAGGTCGATAACCTTGGTCTCATCACTGAGGGAAATACCTACCGTAGATGTGCTGCATCAACCCTTCCTCTTTGGGGAAATACCGACGTAGTTCAAGCCACATCAGGGAGGCCAAGGAAGAAGAAGAAGGAGGGGGGCTCTCTCCCCCTCTCTCCCGGTGGCGCCGGAGTGCCATCGGGGCAGGGATCATGACGGCAATCTACATCAACAATCTTGCTACCGTCAACACCAACTTTCTCCCCCTCTATGCAGTGGTGTGACACCTGTTCTCCCCGCTGTAGTCTCTACTTAAACATGGTGCTCAACACTATATATTACTTCCTAGTGATTTGTGGTTATCCTATGATGTTTGAGTAGATCCATTTTGTCCTATGGGCTAATTGATGATTGTGGTTGATTTGAGTGTATATTTTGTTATGGTGCCGTCCTACGGTGCCCTCCGTCTCGTGAAAATGTGAGGGGTCCCCGCTGTAGGGTGTTACAATACGTTCATAATTTGCTTATTGTCGGTTGCCAGAGTGACAGAAGCCTGAACACAGATAAGTGGTTTGTTGCGTATGGGAGTAAAGAGGACTTGATACTTAATGCTATTGTTGGGTTTTACGACCTTAATGATCTTTAGTAATTGGGGATGCTTGCTAGAGTTCCAATCATAAGTGCATATGATCCAAGTAGAGAAAGTATGTTAGCTCATGCCTCTCCCACATATAAATTTGCAACAATGATTACCGGTCTAGTTATCAATTGCCTAGGGACAAATGACTTTCTTATAGACAAAAGCTATCCACTTTTATTACCTTCCTAGGGACAAATGACTTTCTTATAGACAAAAGCTATCCACTTTTATTATCTTGCAATTTACTCATAGTTTCATTCTTGCAAACTTATCCTTTCACCTACCAAATAGTTTCATACTTGTTCTAGGTAAAGAAAATGTCAAGTGTGCGTAGAGTTGTATCGGTGGTCGATAGAACTTGAGGGAATATTTGTTCTGCCTTTACCTCCTTGTTGGGTTCGACACTCTTATTTATCAAAAAAGGCTACAAATGATCCCCTATACTTGTGGGTTATCAGTGTTGGTGAAGATGTTGATGAAGATTGGTCCTCCCAATGAGAGGGTGTTGGTGGGGGTAAGTGCATCTAGTGCCACCCCTAGTTGGTTTTGGAGTATTGACGACAAAAATGGTTGAGGGACTAATGTGTGTGAGATTCATAGGAGAATACAGGTAGAAGTCCCTATTGATTCGGTTTACCCATCAAATATGACCCTAAAAATGTATGAAGAGATTGAAGACAATGGTGGTTCACGAAGACATTCATGTCGGAGATAATGACGCGAGAAGACATTCACTTGAAGACAATGGAGTGCGAAGACATATTTTCTTTCGTAGTTTCATTTTCTTTTTTCTTGAGTCATAGGAACCACCGGACTGTCAAGTGGGGTTCAAGTGAACAAAGTCTGAAAACTGACATGGTGCTCAACCAAAATCTTATGTCTTTGAGTGAAGACAATGAGAGAAAATCTTATCCAGAGTTGGATGACTCAGCTTTACTTGTAGCCCAAGTCCAGCTGTCGCATGTGTTTGAAATCCGACCATTGGGCATGGGTCGGTTCCAAAGTGACCCAAGGTCATTTCGGACAAAGCATGTCAGGTTGCCTCCTAGCTATAAATAGCCCACCCCCTACACCATAAATTAGTGGCTGCTCAGAGTTAGTGCACGGCTATGTTCGTTTGAGAGCAACCCACCTTTGAAGCCTTTGAGAGAGAACCCTTGCGAGGACAAAGCCCAAAACACCCAAAACCCAAAGAGTATTTGGCATCGCTAAAGTATTTCTGTCCGTGTGATCTGAAGACTTATTACACTTGAAGACTGTGATCTTCCAGTCGGTTAGGCGTCGCATTCTAAGGATCCAAGAGACAATGTGGATCGCTGATGAAAGAAATCTGTGAAGGTTTGGAAGTCTACCTTAAAGACTTACCTGAGTGATTGGCGAGGACTACGTGACCTTAGCTCAAGGGGAATAATGTGAAGACATGGTCTTTTGAGTTCAATCTCAGCCTCCCTAACTAGACGTACAGTTGTCACAGCTACTGGAATTGGTCTACCAAACCCTTGTCTTCACCAAGCAATTGGTTCTATCTCTTCACCTCTTTACTTATAGTCCAGTCTCGTGAAGTCATTGCTTGCCTGCTCTATTTGACTTCATTGTGTGACGACATTCTCTCTGATTGCATAATTGGCTTCATATTTTATTCCCATTCCGATCCAATCTACCTAGCTACTATTTGTCTTTGTGCTTACTCTGTACTATTTCTTGGACTATGGCTTGTCTAGCATAGTTTACTTCTGCTGCATATTGTGTAGGTGTTAATTAGTTGTCTGTCTTCGAAGACACTGCCTGTCTTGAATACTTTCATAAAAATCGCCTATTCAGCCCCCTCTTGTCGATAACTAGCACTTTCAATTAGTATCAGAGCAAGGTGCTCCCTTGTTCTGTGTGATTCGGTTTAACCGCCTAGTGTTTTAGCTATGTCGACTGCAGGGATAATCAAAGTCTCCGCCGCATGTCCCATCTTTGATGGTACTGATTACCCCTACTAGAAGAATAAGATGAGCATGCACCTTGAAGCCATTGACAATGACCTCTAGTATGTCGTCAAGACTGGTGTTCCCAAAGTCGGTGAAGGTTTCACCACTGCTAATGTCAAGAGGTTTGCGCAACTAGATTCAATTGCCAAGAACATCATCTGTGGTCATCTAACCAAAGGGCAGTATGGCCTTCTGAGTGCACTGGAATCTATGAAGCTAGTCTGGTACTGGTTGTCCAAGGTCAATGAAGCATCTGTACTCAGAGAGACTCGAGAATTGATGTGCTCCGCAATCTCTTCAACCACTTGAAGAGGCTTGACAACAAAAATGTCCAGCTCACCTTCGACCGTCTTACTGATATCACCAATGAGCTTCATGCTCTTGGCGCCACTGAGATCACCAAGCATGAGGTTGTGAAGAAGCTATTGAGATCACTTGACAGCTCATTTGACACCCTATCACTGATGATCCAAGAATTCCCTTACTTCAAGGATCTTGACCCATCTGATATACTTGAGAGGCTGAACACACATTAGTTCCAGCTATCTGAGAAGAGAGATATCTATGGTCCAAACTACGGCCAATCCTGTGCCCTGAAGGCAAAGGTTGTTTCCTCTTCTAAAGACTCTGACTGTAGTTTTGATGATCCTGAAGACTTAGGCAAAGGGCTAGCATTTCTTGTGAGCAAATTCCAAAAGTTCTCCAAGAAGAATCGCTTAGGAAAGTCTTCAAAATCTAGCTCCTAGAATGCTAAGGCTTCCACTCATGAATACTAGAAGAGAACCTACCACAAATGTAAGAAGACGGGTCACTACATATCTGAATGTCCTCAATGGGAAAAGGAAGCCAAGAAAAACAAGAAGAGCAAGGAATATGACTCTTGACGATAAGAATAAGAAGAAGAAGAAGAAATCCTCAAAGTCATCTCACAAGAAGAGCTCATCTAGCAAGGCTTGTGGTTTCATCGGCAAGCAAATGGATTTAGAGGAGGATTCTGCTTCTGAGGAGGTGGAGGTGGAGTCGGAAGAGGAGTCTAATTCAGGCGTGGCAAGCCTGGCTCTAGCTTCGGCATTCATCGCCAAGTCAATCTTCAATATTGAAGACAATGATCACGTCGCCGATGTTGAAGCCGATGATGACGACGACTCTGCTCCTACCTACTGCTTCATGGCAAGAGGTGCTAAGGTAAACTCACGCGATGCTTACTTTCAGACCTCTAGTGAAGATGACTCTGAATGTGAATCCAAACCCAGCTATAAAACACTTGCTAAAATTGCAACTGAGCAACAAATTGCTATGGAAAAGATTCAAAAACTGTTAGACAAAAGCGATGACCTGTTGGATGAGGAAATGAATCAAACGCAGTCCTTAATCGAACACATAAAAAATCTTCGAATTAAGTATGAGGATCTTCCAAGTCATCATGAAACCCTCTCAGCTGATCATGAGAAGCTTTCCAATGATTATCTGGAAAGGAAGCAAGATCTAGAGAAATTGAGAGTGTCTCATGAAGATCTTCAAAAGGAAAACGATTCACTACTCACTCCACAGATCAGTTTCTCTCAGGAAGAGTTTGTGCCACCTTGCTTAAAATGTCTTGAACGTGATAATGCTATCTCTACTGCTGACTGTTCAAATGCTTCTGAAGTTGCAATATCTTCAACTGCTGAAGTGGTGACTAACCCCTCTTCTGAGGATACCACTACTATTGCTAATGAGAATGCCAGGTTGAAGACATTGCTTGAAACAGGCATGTGCAAAAGCCTCAAAGAGCACCAGAATCTATATGATGTCCTCAAGAAACAGATTCTGAACCGAAACCCTAGAAAAGAGGGTGTTGGTTTCGGGAGGAACATGAACGTTGATGGGTCCTACTAGAAGCCTGAGCAGTATCCCAAAACCACATGGGTTATTGCAAATGGATAGTGGATCCATCCACCTTATCTGGTTTCACTTGTGATAATCCCATCATCATTGATGAGTCTTTTGACTCAAACTATAAACTATTCAAAAACCAGAACGGTGAAGTGTTTCCCAGGTTTATTGGAACTAACTGCAAGGATGGGTCTCCTACGAAGAAGATTTGGGTTCCTAAAAGTCGTCTTGAGAAGCTTCCCATGAATGTCATCATGAAACCACCAGGGAAGAACAAATCCTAGACCAAAAACATCATATGGCCCAAAGGCTTCATACAGACCAATGACCTCATATGGTCACCCTAACACCAATGTTTTGCAGGGAAACTGTCGGTGTACAAAAGTAGGGGTCCCTTTTTGTACCCCTTTACTTGTGCGCGGGCAGTCGCAGCCCCACGCCCGTGGCCATGCTTGGCAGAGGAGAGGAAGCAAAGGCCCAAGACTACTAGAGCAACGCCAAGCTAGAAACACGAAAAGCAGAAGGGCGAGGTGAACTCCCCCGACAAGGCTCTTATCGAGGCAGCCTCCACAGCCCCGGCAAGAGCCTTGCCGGGGCAACTTGCCCAACCCCAGCGGAGCTGCCACCCTTGAGCCTAAGGGTTCCGACGCCCTCAACCACATTGGAACCAAAGCTCGGGAGGCGCCTCCGTGGTGGCATGCAGATCTGTGTGAAGACCAAGAACATACAAGACTAGATGCGAATCAGAAGACGAAGATCCTCGGCAAGATCCTTGCCGAGGATACCCACGAGACCCCCCCCCCCCGGCAAGACCCTTGCCGGGGACGCCCACGACGCCGCGGCAAGACCCTTGCCAGGGCCCTGGCAAGGCCCTTGCCGAAGACATCCACGGGGCCGCAGCCAGGCCCACACCTGACAAGACTCCACCGCCTTTCCCACACAGCTGCCAGCCCACCAAATAGGCGAGCACCTGCGTGGCGACGTGCGACCTCTAGGCCAACTCAGCAAGCACCTGCATGGTGGCGTGCAGATCTTCATGAAGACTCTTTCACCGCACCAACTTAGCAGCCAGCCAGCCGGCGTGGCACTACACACCTCGCCAGGTCGAACGCGCGTCGAAGCCAGGCGAGGCGGCGACAACTGGGACGAACTTCCTTGCCGTCCCCGATAAAGCAAGAAGGGCATGTCGGCAGCGCATTAAATGCATTTGTCCTACGGTGCGAGGAGATAGACTCAACTACTTTACAACTTTCCACCTCATGTGTGCCACTGTGGCAGCCCCTTTTGACTATAAAAGGAGGCCCGTGGCGTACGGAGGGAGGATTCGGACTTTTTGGACCCTACATGCTTTGTAGCTAGTGCAAGAACACCAGATAAACATAAACCAGTAGGAGTAGGGTATTGCGCAGGACTTGCGGCTCGAACCTGGATAATCCCCATGTGTTGATCCCTCAAACCCGCTCTTTCCACAGCCCCGCGCCCGCCAACCGTAGCAAAAGGGATTCTTCATGATCCCATAGGTGTCGTATCCCCCGACATCTTTGGCGCGCTAGGTAGGGTGCGCAAGCTGTGAAAATACGGCTTAAAGGTCAGTGCATCGAATCTTTCATGGGGATGGCCAGAAGGGAGAGGACAACGTGGATCAGCCGCCCTCTGGTGCCGACCGCAGCTTCGACAGCCATCCGCGTGGCCCCGAAAAGCTAAGTCATGGAAAATTTTAGCTAATTTCATTTATACAAGTCTGTCTTCCTTGAAAGATCTCGTTTCTTGTATGGGAAACCTACACACAATGGGACCCTTCCACTATTAACAATGCCCTTGCTCTGTTTCGAGTCCGCTCAAGAGTTAAAGCAGCCGCATTGAGAACGGCAAGGTGGCCTACTCTCTACCAGCAGCGCTCTTTTTCTATTTCAAGTCCGCTCGACAGTTCAAACAACCGCGCTGGGTGCGGCAAGGTGGTTTTCCCGGCAGGGTGCTAAGGATCCGTCCTCAAAGCACCATGGCATGGGTTTACGTGTCGGCAGCCTTATCTCGCCAAGCGTAGGGTGCAAACATACAAAGAAAGATCTAACAGGAAGATAGCATGCTCGATATTAAAGTACTACAGAGTTATATTACATCAAATAATTGCTACGGTTCTAACTTAAGATAAAATTGTCTTAGTCTTGAACTCGCAGCGGCAACGGGAAACGGGGTGCCTAGTCCCGGCGCTAGCCCTCCACCCTCTCAACTCCATCAACGCAGTTGATGATGGGCTTGATATGCTCCTTGAGCACCGCGAGGTTCGCCTCCTCCGGCAAGCTCTCCAACGCATTGGCAAAGTTGACGGTGGGGTTCCAGAACGCCACCTTGGTGAGTACCTTGGTCAGGGCGCCCCGGCAGAGCCTCCGGTACTCGTTCGCCAGATAAGTTGCCCGGTTGGAGCGGAGCTGCTCCAGGGCTCCAAGAACGCCCTCGAAGAAGAGGGTCAGTTTGGCGTTGGGACTCACATTTGACTCCGGGGTGTACCTCACATTCGGCATCCCCATGGCGGCCAGCTTCCTGGTGATCCTGCCGGCGACGTCGGCAAGGCGGCTGACCCAACGGTTTATGCTCTCCGCATACTCCTTGTGTTCGGCAGCATCATTCCTGCGCAGCTGCCTCTCCTCCTCTAGGTCCTTTGTCAGGCTATCTTCCCGGGCCCTGGCCTCCAAAAGCATCCCCTCAAGGCCCTCCAGCTTCAGCTTCAGGTCATTGATGGCGTCGTTGGCCTTGGAGAGCAGCTTGGCCTTGCCAAGGACTGTGGCCTGCGCCTCCACCAAAGCGCCGTTGCTCGCATCCTTCTCCCTCGTCAGCTCCAGGACCTGTTTCTTCAGCCCATCCCGCTCCACCTCCAGCTCCTTCACCTTGCCGGCATGGACCAGGGCTTGAGCATTTTATGCCTCCTTGTGCCTTTGCTCCAGCTCTTGGGTCCGCTGCGCGACGACCTTCTCGACCTCCTCATCCTTGCCGCGAAGTGTGGCAGTGAGCGCCTTCTCACGAGCGGCAAGGTCCTCCTCCTGGGAGTACAGCTCGACCTGGTGCTGGTGCCGAGCGGCCTCGTCCTTGGTGGCCTGTTCCTTCGCTGCCTCCTGGCTCTCTCGACATCATCCTTCTTCAGAATGAGCTCCTGTTTGTGCTCAGCCAGCGGATCCTGGGCATCCTTCAGTTCTTCATGGGCCCTGCAGAACCAGCCCTGCGTCTTGGTGACGCGCTCCTCGAGATCCATCTCCGCCTTGTCCATCATCGCCATCCTGGACTTTGCCTCGTCTAGGCGGGCACGGTGGAGCACCTGAAGCTTTTGGAAGTTGGCGCTCATGGCCCAAAGGAGCTACTCCTTTTGGGAACCGCCGCCACCGGTGCTCGGTTCATCGACAACCTCAAACCCGGTGGCGGCAAGCGCCTCGTCGTCGAACACCCCCCCCTCGATTGGCGCCCTGGTGCTTGCCGTACCTGGGAGGTGGATGAACAGGTCGTCGGCACCCTCAAATACTTGCCCGAGCCAGAGGCGGCAGAGGAGGAAGGTTGGTCGTCAACCACCCCCTCCTCGGTGGCGGCCATGCCGGCCCTTCTGGCAGGCCCCTTGCCGGCCTCCTCGGCAGCGGCCTTGCCGGCCTCCCCGGTAGGCCCCTTGGCGGCATCCTCAGCAGCAGTCTTGGTGGCCTCCTCGGCAGTGATCTTGTCAGCCTCGGCCTCGGCGTCCCTGGCGACCTCCTCGATCATGGTGTCAATGTCCTCCCGGTCCGCCGAGGAAGGGTCTGGATACCAAGAAGGGGAATGAGGCGGAGCCAAGGTCGAGGTCCAAAAAGAAGAAGAAAGAACAGGGACGGGAAACAAACGACTTACCCACATTCGGCTGGGAAGAAGTAGCACCCTCCCCGCCAGCGTTCGTCGCCGGGGCGAAACCCCCGACACTCAAGTTCGCCCCCTCCTCCTCCTCCATATGCGTGGGCTCGGTGGTGGATGCCCTTGCCAGGGACGCCCCTCGGGGCGGCGTGTTGGGGGTGGCCCTAGGTGGCTCCTTCTGCTGTCGTTCTTCTCCTGCAAGCCTCGCAAGTCAGCATCAAGGATTCACACCCCAATGTTCATCAGTGGAGGAGTGAGTGACGAGCTTACGCTGGGGGCTACGCCGGGGGCTGTTGTCTGGGCTGCTCTCCACCAGCAACAGCGTACGTGAAGTGCCCGTCGGGGGCTTGTCGCCCATCGAGGCCTTGGCCCTCTTCGCCACCCTCTGGGCCAGCATCTGCATGTCCCTGTGAAGATAACATCAAATCAAAGGAGGATAACACATGATTAAAGTCAGGAGATGATGTGGGGGCGAAATACTTACCCTTCCTCCACCTCCTCCTCCACTAGCTGCCTCTTCCTTGCCAGACTAAAAGATCCGAGGTCGAACTCGACCTCCAAGGTGTTGTCCGAAGGAGAAGGGGAAGGGGCTGCGGTCTGGTGCCGCTTGGACGAGGAGGAAGCAGTCACTGTCCTCTTCGCCACCGCGGCCTTCGCCGCCTTCTTCGCTGCCGCGGCCTTCATCGCCCTCGTCTTGCCATGAGCTGCTCCTGGGCCGGCTGCCGCTGCATGGTCCTGCCGGGCCGGACCGGCTCACCAGAGCTGGACCACCGTAGGATGCACTGCCGCCCTATGGCCGGGGGGTCGTTTGCCTCGACCTCCTCTTCGGATGACTCGTCGCCTACATCTTCAACAAGGGGGGCGTCGGAGCCGGTGCCGCTGGCCTTCCCGGCAGACTCCACCCACAAGGCGAGCTCCTTCTCCTCTGCGGCCTCGTCGGCCTCCTCCTCTACGGCACCCAAGCTGCCGGCCTCCCTGGCGAGCGCCGCCCCTACTGCCCTAGCAGTGATATAGTCCAGCTCCGCCTTGGTGGTGTCTTGGATGAGCAGCGGCTCATCACGGACATAGCTCTCCGACAAAGTGTTGAAGAACTCCTGCACCTTCTCCGTTGGCGGCTCGGCCCAGGCCGGGTCAAGGCCATGCGCATTGAAGTCCGGCATCATGGTGATGATGGCAGATTGGCGAGAGTTGTTGCTCGGCGGGCCACTCCCACCGACAACCCAAACAGGGGCCCCTTGATGGCCTGGCCGGCCTTCGTGGCCCTGCCGGTCCTCTCAGCCCTGCCATCGCTGTTCACGTCGAGCTGAAAGAGCATTTGACAGAAATGGGCGTGCTCCATCACCGTGAAGTTGTGCTTCAGGCCAGGTCGGAGCCTCATGATGTTGGCCGCGTTCCTGAAATCCCAAGCCGGCCTCCCCTTGTTGTGCAGCGGGGCGATTCGGCGCCGGATGAAGTCAGCCCCGATCATCTCGAGGGTGAGCCCATCCATGGTGAGGCAATGGATGCTGGTGGTGGCGACCGCGAGCTTCTCGTCGTTGGCGTCGAGGTCGGTCCAGTCCCTGCAACGGGTCGGCGCGCTCTGACGAACTCTGCAGAACTCCTGTGGGTCCTTCTCCTCGATCCAGCACCACCGGCCCCGCCACTCCTCCCACCTCTCCTTCCGGGCACCTTCCGGATATGTGCCCTTCTCCTGGGTCCTTGGGATCCAGGAGATGCAGCCAAAGATAGTGCCCCCTGGTTGGAGGCAAGGGGAGAAGTAGTGGCGGAAGAGCGCCATGCTGGGAAGCACTCCGGCAAAGCCCTCACAGAGGTGGGCAAAGAGAGCCATGCACTCCACGGCATTCAGCGTAAGATCTAGAAGATGGAAGCTGTAGGTGTGCATGACGTTGTTGGAGAAGTCGGAAAAGGGGGGGCAAAGCCCGCAGGACACTACTAGGAAAAGGGCTATAGCTAACATGGGCATTAATGGCGCACCATGTATGTGGTGCGCCACTGCTATATAGCAGTGGCGCACCAGATACATGTACGCCATTAATGTCCACATTACTAATGGCGCACCTGGTGTGTGGCGCGCCATTACTATTTTTGAAAAAAAGATTAAAAAAATTGTTTGCAGTGGCGCACCAGTGGATAGTGCGCCATTACTAGTTTTAACTAGTAATGGCGCACTATCCATTGGTGCGCCACTACTAACATGTTTTTTCAAAACTAGTAATGGCGCACCACACACCAGGTGCGCCATTAGTAACCCTGGTTACTAATGGCGCATTCTTAGGTGGTGCGCCATTGGTAACCTGGGAGCAGCTAGAAATTTTGGACAGCCACCTACCACACTCACTTTCCCCACTTCATTCTCTCCACCTCTACAAAGCTTGGTCTCGGCTCCCTCCTCCTCCTCACCTCATTTGCACCATAAATTTCCTTTTTTTTGATAGGTAAGTAAGGGGAAAGGTTTCTTTATGTTCTTGATCTACTTTTTTCTCCCTCCAACAACGTACACACTTTTTATGGCCTAGATCTACATATGTTTGTGGTGTTGCATATGTTTGTGTTTGCAGGTACTGGTATTTGAAATGCGATAGTTGCCAATATTTTGCCGGAATGTTGATTCATTTCCGTTTCAGCGAGAATTTGGCAATATGCATTCTTTTTGGTCCTATTTTAGGCAAAGTCATGCCAGAATTGTTTTGGTTCTAAAATATCATTTTGCTCTACCCCGCAGGCGACCATGGTCCGCATGATGACCGAAGGCATCATGAATAGGTTTTTGAGCTCCGCGAAGGCGGAGATGCTTCAAAAGAACGAGACGGAGATAAGATGTCTGTGTCGAAGATGCAAGCTGAAGAGCCTTATTGACCCGGATTCCGTACAGGTGCGGGACCACCTGCTCTTGCGTGTTTTCATGGATGGCTATCGGTGGCAAGGTGATGAAGACTACTATGAAGTCGTCCATGGGGGCCGGGCAAGAAATGAGGAAGGGCAGCAAGACAACCGCGGCGAGGGCGGGCGAGAAGACGAAGAATCTCCAGGACATGATCACGAAGTTGATGCAGTACACAGTCATCATGTAGAAGATGCCGAACATGATGATGAGGAAGATCAAGATGAAGGGCATGATCATGAAGATGAAGATGCCGGAGCAGATGACAACGGACCATTGATGGGCTGGGTGCAGGACCCTCATATTCAAGAGCTGCTTCTTAAGCAGACGGGTAACACAAGAGCTGTCGCCCGAGAGAAAGCCAAGCTGGATCAACTGGAGGACGCGGTTACTCCATTGTATGAAGGATGCAGGCCCGAGGATACCTGCCTGAAAGTAACGTTCATGGCTCTGGAGATGAAGGTAAAACACAAAATGACCGACGCATGCTTCGACGAGAACATGTCATTCTGGCACGAACGTCTTCCTAAGGGGAACAAGTGCCCGATCAGTTTCGAGGAGGCGAAGAAAATCATGTGTTCTATGGATTTACCGCATGTGAAATACCATGTGTGCATGAATGATTGCATCATTTATCGGGACGAGCATGCGGAGTCTACCATATGTCCGGTGTGCGGCATCACTCGATACAAGAAGAGGAAGAAAGCTCCTCGAAAACTGGTGTGGTACTTTCCGATCACTCCTCGTCTACAGCGGTATTTCACGGACCCTAAGGTAGCAAAGATCCTGCGTTGGCACGCGGATATGGAGGAGAAGAAGCGAGAAGATGACGGAAATGATCCGGAGATAAATAAAAAATACAAGATGCTGAGTCACCCTAAGGATGCGAGCCAGTGGCAAGCGTTGAACTTCGAACACCTAGAATTTGGGGACGATCCAAGGAACATCGTGCTAGGCGCGAGCACCGATGGAGTCAATCCGTTTGGTAGCCAGAGAAGCACACATAGCACCTGGCCGGTGTTTGTGTGGATGTACAACCTTCCCCCCTGGTTGTGCATGAAGAGGAAGTACATTCACGTGAGTATGCTAATTGAAGGGCCGAAACAACCAGGGAACGACATCAATCTGTATCTGGGGCTGCTGAAAGAGGAGCTAGACACGCTGTGGAAAACGCGAGCCAATACGTGGGACACTGCAAAGAAATAATATTTCCCTATGAGAGTCGCACTGCTCACGATGGTGCACGACTATCTCGGTTACGGATATGTCGCGAGGCAGGTGGTCCACGGATTTTCTGGATGCGTCAGGTGCATGGATGACACAACGTATCACCAGCTAGATAGAGATCCCGGGTCTTCGAAAACCGTGTTCATGGGACATCGAAGGTGGCTTCGCGAGGATGACTCATGGAGAAAATGCATGGATCTGTTCGATGGTGAAACCGAACCCTGAAGACGCCCGCGTACGAGGAGCAGCGAGGAAATAGACGAGCTGTTGAAAAATTGGAAAGATTTCCCATCGCCGAGGAAGAAGCGAAAGGCGCTAGAGCCGCTGCTAAAGGTATGGAAAACAAGGTCTATTTTCTGGGACTTGTCGTACTGGAAGATCCTCCGTGTGCCTCACAGCCTTGATGTCATGCATATCACAAAGAACATGTGCGAGAGTCTGCTTGGTACCCTACTCAAGATGCCAGAGAGGACCAAAGATGGGCCAAAAGCAAGGGAAGACTTGAAATCAATGGGCATCAGGGAGGAGCTTCATGCTAATGATGATGATGATGAGGCGAAGGACACAGAAAGTCGTCGCAAAGGCAAAAAGGCCAAGAAGATCAGAAATGATTACCCTCCCGCATGCTTCACTCTAAGTCAGGAGGAGATCGAGCAGTTTTTCACCTGCCTCGTAGGAGTAAAACTTCCTGACGGTTACGCGCGGAAGATAAGCAGATACCTAGACTCAGCGAAGCAGAAGTTCAGCGGGATGAAGTCTCACGACTGTCACGTGCTTATGACGCAAATACTACTAGTTTCTATCCGTGAGATCATGGACGTGCACGTCCGTGAAACGCTTTTTGTCCTATGCAACTTTTTCGACGTCATCTCTCAGAAGTCGGTTGGCGTGAGGCAACTCAGAAGGCTACATGAAGATATCGTGGTGATACTATGCGATCTTGAGATGTACTTCCCGCCCGCATTCTTTGACGTTATGGTGAATCTGCTGGTCCATATCGTGGAGGATATCATCCAACTCGGGCCAACATTCCTGCACAGCATGACGCCGTTCGAAAGGATGAATGGTGTCATCAAAGGATACGTTCGCAACATGTCACATCCAGAGGGAAGCATAGCCAGGGGCTTTCTGACCGAAGAGTGCATCTCCTACTGCACGAATTATCTAGGCATCGAGAACCCCGTTGGTCTGCCCGTCAATAGGCACCTTGGCAGGCTCGCTGGATGGGGTCACTGCGAGGGTCGCTGTGAAATGCATGTCGACTTCGAGGGTCGAATCGTCAACTTTGAAAGAGCAAACCTAGTCGCGCTATAACACATAGACATGGCCGATCCTTGGGTGGTAGAGCACAAAACCTTTATTGAGAAGACGTACAATGACCGAGGCCAATAGAGGACGGACGGAGATATAATCAAAGAGCACAACTCATGTTTCACGCGTTGGTTCAAGGAGAAGCTTATGTTGTACCCTTTACATGAGGATTCTTCCGCGGAAGAAAAACTCATATTCGCCTTGTCACAGGGCGCCGAGCACAACCTGATGAGCTATGAGTCGTATGATATCAACGGCTACACATTCTACACCGAGGAAAAGGACATGAAGAGCAATGCTTATCAGAACTCTGGGGTAACGATGGAATCCTACACCGGTAACGACAAGGAGAGATACTACGGAAGGATCGAGGAGATCTGGGAGATGAGCTACGCTGGAGAGAAGGTCCCGATGTTCCGTGTCAGATGGGCCAAGAGCGTCCTAAAAGAAGACCGGTATTTCACCACCATGGTTATACCCGAAGCCAAATCCAAGACCGCGGGCGCAAACATCACCGCGAAAAATGAGCCATGGGTACTGGCTTCCCAAGTGGACCAATGCTTCTTCATTACCTACCCGTCAAAGCCCAGTCGTGTTGTCGTGAGGAGAGGCAAAAGGAAGATCATCAGAATGGATGGAGTCGCCAATGAGCAAGACTTCGACAAGTACGGCGACCCGAAGATGGAACATGACGACGACGATGAAGTGCCATACACCACAAGAAGAAGCAGGACCACCCTACCTAAAGGACATCCGTTCAAGAGAAGAACTCCATTTGCAAAAAAGAAGGCCAAGAAGATTGTGAAAAGATAGTTAGCTAAGATCGATTGTATTTAAATTGTAGTCTTCATTTCTCGATTGTATTTCGACATATGTAAATGATATTTCTTCTGTTCTAGTCCTCATGAATATTTATTTATGTTTATTCTGGTATTGAATTTGTAACTCAGAAAAAGTATTGAATTTGTTAATATTTTTTGAACTCATGAATATTTTTAAATTTCATGGGCACTTTTTGAATTCATGATTTTTTTCAAATTTGATGATATTTTTTCATATTCATAATTTTTTTACCAATTCACAAATGAATGCAACTAAAAATCCAACAAAAAAGTTACTAATGGCGCACCAGGAGAAGGTGCGCCATTGCTATCAATGTACTTATAGCGCACCCCTAGGAGGTGCGCCATTCGTATACCAATTTTTATTTAGGTTTATTCTCGTATTGAATTTCTAACTCACAAAAAGTATTGAATTTGTTAATATTTTCTGAACTCATGAACATTTTTAAATTTCATGGGCACTTTTTGAATTCATGAATATTTTTTTCATATTCATACATGTTTTCTAAAAAATTATTAGATGCAACTAAAAATCCAAAAAAATATTTTCAAATAACAAATTTGATGATATTTTTTCATATTCATAAATATTTTCAAATAACAAATTTGATGATATTTTTCACATTCATAAATGTTTTCCAATTTGATCGTCATTTTCTAAAAAATTATTAGATGCAACTAAAAATCCAAAAAAATATTTTCAAATAACAAATTTGATGATATTTTTTCGTATTCATAAATATTTTCAAATAACAAATTTGATGATATTTTTCACCTTCATAAATGTTTTCAAATTTGATCGTCATTTTCTAAAAAATTATTAGATGCAACTAAAAATCTAAAAAAAGTTAGTAATGGCGCACCCCTAGATGGTGCGCCATTGCTAACCTTCCCCCTCTGTATGTATGTGTGTGCTGTCCATCTCGCCAATCGTTCGTCCATCTCTCAATCTCACATCTCTCTCAGCCAGAGGAGCGCCTGACCCACTGCGCCACCGCCCCACCAACTGCGCCGCCGCCCCTACTGCGCCGCCACCCTCGGCCGTGGGACGCGTCCGCTCCCAATCCGCACCCCTGCCACCTCCCTCTTCCCATCCTCCCCTTCCTCCCCCTCCGACCCCACCCCGCTCTCGCCGGAGATGGAGCAGGTCAGATCCATCAGCCCAATCGCTCGCTCGCGTGCCGGGATGACGACGACGACCTCGCCTCCGCGTGCCTGTGCTCACGAACGACCGACCAGATCGAGCGCGCCAGCCTGATTGCTCCGTCGCACTGTCGTCGAGGTATGCACTCTCTCGCCCAATCTTCTCCTCTTCCCTTCCCTTCCCTTCCCTTCCCTTCCCTTCCCTCCCCTTCCCTCATGCCCTTGGTTTGCTTCCTCATGCAGGTGCACACACGCGTCCAGTGGCGAACCCTAGCCGTACCTCGAAGCGGAGATGGCGCCTTCCCCACCACCTCTGTCTCGCACAAGCCCCTCTGGTAAAACTGCATCTTTGCTACTTAGTGATGCTCTGTGTGCTTGTTTTCTCGATCCAAATGGGTTACCAAGTTGGAAGTTAACTGCTGGCAGATGAGAAAGTTGAAGTATTCAGTGCTATCTTGTGATCATTTCCTTCACACCAACCTGTAGGATGTTTAAGATGTTTTTAAAATGGGCAGTAAAATGACCAAATAATCAGATGTACAGTTTTTCACGATGTACACTCAAAACTAATGACTCTGAATCTCTGTTACTAAACATCATTGCCAATTGTGCAAGGTCTTTGTAAAAATAGGAAATATACCAATGGTATTCAAGTTCATCTTCTTGCTGTCCGTGGCAAAAGCTGGGGCGGTCGAGTAGGAGTAGCTAGCAGTGTTGATGGTGTGTGGTGTAGAGAACCATGCAGATGTCATGGGCAGGCACTCATAGTCTAAATTTCATTGATGTCCAATTTTATTTATGTGTGAAGTTTGAAATCAACTTGACTGAACATCAACTTGTTCTGGTTTAGTGTAGAATCACTTAAGTAGATGGAGTAGTTATTTTTTATACTCTGACTGAAGACTGTGTTGCTAAATCGACATCAAGTTTAGGAACAAGTGTGTTCCTAAATAATCTTCCATTTCCACTATATTTACTGACAAGTCTGAAATTTTGATCTTTACTATCAAGTATGATTTGTCTCTGAACATTGGTTCAGAGAGCTGAGAACAAGGGGAGAATCTGGTTAGTTTGAGGATGTTAACAAAACGGGTGTGTTCTAGATTTTGTATGATTCTATTGTTCAAGCCAATCTCGTATCTCTTATGTTCAAGAAAAATATATGCAGGCTAGTGTTATACAAGCAAAAGGATCTGATAACATATCCACCACCCATCCATAGGCATGAATCCTCAGTCAAGGGACAAACTAGATACATATGTGATCAACAAGTCCTTTATTTAGATCAACTAGATCAAAAAAATTGGTTTTATTGCATCTTTCAAAGACAAAGGTGAAGAGAGAAAGGCACACAATAATTCTCATCAACCTTGTAAATCATTCATTAGCTAACGTTTACATTTTACCAGTACACTTGTGGCCCTGAAAATTACAGCAATGCTGTACATCGAGATATGTCATCCTTGAAATAAGATGCCCTGGTGCTCCAGCAACATATTGCTTCCAGAACTCATCCAGAGAGCTGAGAACAAGGCTACTGGATGCTCAATCTCTATATTTACTGTGCTGATGCACTACTTGTGATGCTGCTGCTACTTGTGATTTTGTCAAGTGATGCTGCTGCTACTTGTGATCCTTTGAAATGACCCCTTTCTCCTGAAATGTTGATTAATTTCCGTTTCGGTTGAGAAGGGGGCACTCCTAGGTCAAGAAAATTAGCAAAGGTCATGCCCAATTTTCTTGACCTAGAAGGTGCCCGATTCTCAACCGAAACAAAAATTAATCAGCATGTATCTTGACATCAACCAACATTCTGGACACATCCCTTGACAACTAGGTTATCTTGAGAACTTAAAGGAGTTGTGGCTTTGGAAAGAGTCCTTGGATTAGTTTAGTATTAAAACAAGGTGGATGCATGGCATGGCAATGCTATCAAGATCAATTGCTTACTTACTAATTAATCAAATGATACAACCGAGTTATCTTTAGGGGCAACCAGTGAGCTAGTATACTCCACATAACTGGCCAGTATTAAAACAAGTTAATTACACCACCATACAACTGACTAGTCGATTAATTAAGCTACTTGTCCCAGTGTTACAAGATAGAAAATTAGCCTGCAAAGATGAGGTCCTTGAGAACGTGGACTTGGACCTTAGCAACAACACACTAACAGGTTCCATCCCAAAACACCTAGGCAATAACACAAACATCTCTTAATTGTTCCTTGATAATAACCAACTTTTTGGCGACATTCCTCGAGACTTAGGTTATTTGGTCAACTTAGAGATCTTGTTCCTTGACAATAACCAACTTTTTGACCAAACTTTTTTCCTATTTAGAGCAAACATGGCCCACAACGATGAGGCCGGCGGTTTGGACAAGGCATTCTGGGAGCTGTCCCAGGAGATGGAGGAAGAACCTCACCGCTACGAGGACGCCGCGGAAGACACCGATCCCGACTACACAACCCTAGTGGCATCGGGGATGATACCACTCATGGTGCCGCCGAGGATGCCACCACTTATGATGGCAGCGCACACACAGATGGCAGCCAACCGAAGAGGCAACGGAAGGACCGGCGCCCAAACATGCTCGACACCGTCAAGGAGGAATTTACTAAAGTGTCCTCCAGTGGGCATCCAACGAAGCCCAAAGAATTAGTCAAGGGGTACGCGGGACAGCTCGGGTGCATTCTCCGAAGCACCGTCTCGATCAACACCGAGAACATAAGGCATCGTGACTGGGGGAATTTGCGCAACCTCCTCTTTATGAAGCAGCACGAATGATACAAGTTCCCCGGTGACTTCGCAAACATACGCCTCTCAGGGAATAAAGTGAACAGTGCTGCCCTCACGAAGATGAGCACGGCCCTGGCTACTTGGAGAGCCACGGTGAAGAGAAGGATTTAAAAAGGTGATAGTTATGAGAAGATCAAGGAGACAAATCCTTCGATCAGCGAAGCTGACTACCTGGAGTTCAAGATCAAGTGCGAGAGCAACGCAACCGCAGAATCAAGTCAGTGGGGGAAAGATATGCGGGACTTGAACTTAGGGGTCCACAAACTCGGTCCCGACGATTACAGAGTGGCGGAACCTATATGGGACAAGGAGGACGCGAAGCGTGCCGAGCAAGGCCTACCGCCCCTCTTCGATAAATATCGTGACACGCAGACCAAGAACAATGTTAGGGCCCGGTACAAGATTGACCCGGTAACAAAGGAGGGATACACCCCCGCGTAATTAGCTCCATATGGTTGCATTCTAATTAATGAGGCCAAATTTCTAAATGGTTCATGTTCCTTCCGCAGGAAACTGAAAGCAATAGCGCAGGGTCGTCTCAGAGCTCCCCTTGGGACACCACTTTAAATAGGGCGTTGAATGTAATGAAACACAAGGATAAGCTCAGTAAGCCTTCGTCAGCTGGTTGTGTGGCCGGCAAAGGCTTGTCCACGAAATAGTCGGAATACTATACCGTTGGGAGAAAGGAGAGAAAGACCAGCTCGGAAAGCCAGGAGCGCGAGGTTCAAGAACTCAAGGCACAAGTGGCGCGGATTCCGGAGATAGTCGAAGAGCAAGTGTGACACCAACTGGGAGCAACGATCACCGCCATTATGCCTACCTTGCTTGAGGGGCTGTGGGCGTGGATTGCGGGCGGCCAACAGGGGCCGCCCACAATTCCCAGCTTCACGGGCAGCAACTCGCACAACGCGCCGGCGACGCCTTTGGTGTCTCCGGCGGAGGCGGCATTGGTGTCTCTGGCGTCGGTGCCTGCATTGGAGCTTAATGCATCTGGGTGTGGGAAGAATATGCCGGCCGGCACCTCGGCTTCAAGCGGCCCCTCCATCACTTGCATGCCGCCGTTGGCGGTGCCTCGACATTAGCCGAGCTTGACGCCATCATGGTAACTAAGCCTCTCGGCCGATGACTTCATCTCCTTGCCTTTGATTGGGCATCCCTGACGCCCTACATGTTTTCGCAGGGTGCCGCCGATGTTCCATGCACCCGGGCCGATGACTTCATCTCCTTGTTCATGGACGGCGAGTTGATCGATGTCGCCAAGGCCAGAATCGTTCAACCGGGCAACCGCCTGTTCAACGGTAATCCGATGCCACCCACCATGTATAGGGTTCAACTGGTTCGGGTGCTACGGGGCTGTGACAACTTGTTACCACCGTATCGACCCCCTGGGGCCGACGAATATGATGTGATGACCCTCACCGCCTGCATAAGCTGGTCCATGCTTTGGCCGAAGAGCCAGATTCGTTTGGGGGCAGGGGACACCACTCCACAAACAACACCGCCAGTCGTGCCGGCGCCAAGCTATGGCAAGACCGCCACAACTCTACCGCCATCAGCTGATCCGGACATGCATATGGCACATGATCCGGATGACGATGATTATGGTACATCTACCAGGGTCGATAAGTACTTCAACGAACATGGGTACGATGACTAATTCTTGGGGCCTCCTTCTCAAGAACCCAACCCTGCAAAAGACGACCGCGATCTAGCTGGTACCGCGGAGAAACCAAATTGCAACAGGCATTGTCTGGCGCTCAGTTCTCAGGATACGCCTCCAGCTGCTGCCTTCACTGAGCCTCAAATAGCCGAGGTGCGAAATATTATCAGCCCCAACACACTCAAGAAGGTGGTCTCTAAGCAGAACTCGATCCCATTACATCAGAAGAATTAGAAGGGACAGAAAAGAGAGAATAACAAGGGTGCGAGCCAGCCGGCACCGAGTACAATCCGTGCTCAGGACGGGCCAGCTTCACCTAAGGATATCTCGAGGAGGGTGCATGTGGCGGGTAGGCTGATGCTACTGACTAATCTGCTCAATGCTACAACCGGTGCTATGCGGAGCCTGCATGACAGTGTTCTCTCTTTGGAGAAGCGGCGTCTCTTCGAGAATGATGTGGCATACCCGGTTTTCATGGCCAAGGTGCCATAGGGCAAGGGCTTTATCGATAGAACCATCAAGGGTATGATTGTCCTGCGGTTTGATGACATCTTCGCTATGTTTAACCTTTATCCGCTGCACTACACCTTCATTCGGCTATTTTCGCTTAGTATGGAGATGTGGAGCATTAGATACAAGACCTCGAACATCGTGATAGTTGACCCATTCTACATGCGTGCCAAGATCTTGGGCAGCGCTGGGGACCGACAAGTCGCGAGTTCATACCTCGAAGGTGTCATCCTGGCGAACCCAGATAAGGATTACTTCCTCGTGCCTTACTTTCCTGAGTAAGTCATCCCCTCACCGCCCCATAACATATGATTTCTTAGATTTCGATCATTCTTTTTTTCTAACATTCCATGTTTTGTGCAGTGACACACGTTGCACACTCATCCTCTTAAGCCCGAACTATTCCATGGCCATGTATTTCTACTCGGACCGTCAGTCGAGTAAAGACTACACAAATATCAAGAAAGTTCTTGATGATGTTCTCCCCGGCTACGCCAAATCTGGAGGAACCTTCAGGAGGCCAATTTTTAGGTACGGAAAGCATGTGTTCACCCACGTAACGATGTTCCCCTGCGTCAAGCAGCCGCGTGGCGGTTAGAAGGATGCCTACTACGCCCTCCATCACATGCGGGCGATTGTACGGGACCATAATCACCTTCTGCTACCAAATAGTCTCAAAGATTGGGCCGCACACTTGTCGGCAATCCAGGACGCGGACCTCAGACAAGAATTCCTTCTCATCCAGTTGGAGTTTGCAGAAATCATCCATCAAGATGTCCTTCGTACCTCGGGGCAGTTCTACCTCAAATATCAACCGTCCAATAGTGAAACAGAAACAACGCTACAAATGCAGGCTGACAACGATCGCGATTTCATGACCATCATGAAAGACGGCGGCTTCATCCACGCTCTGGTCCCTGAGTCAAGTCAAAAGTAGTGATGCTATGTAGTTCTGAAATATCGGTTAGCTCATGTTGTAATTAAACTTTAATGAACTTGTGTGTCTCTTTGGTTTGGACAGTCGTTCAACCTATATCTAATCGATGCTATTTATTAGTAGGACCATGAATCATGCTATTAATGTGTTGCTTTTCTCTTCCGATCCTTTTGTTGCATACTTATATATTGCTTATGTATTGTCTGTGAATTGCTGCTAACGTTTTGTTTGTCTAGTGCATAGAGATGCCATCGTATGTCATGTACAAGGGTAAGATTCCCAGAGTCTACAATGACTGAGAGGAGTGTCGGAGACAGGTTCACCGTTTCAGCGGTAACAGTTACAAAGGGTACACCACTAGGGCGGAGATGGAAGCTAGATACACGCGCTATCTAGCGAGAGAGAGGAGGGAGCGGAGGAAGAACTGGATGAAGACCAGTTTCATCGCGATGATGCTCATCGTGACCACAGCTCTCTTCTATGTGATGGTAGTTTAGATGATCGATATCGACTTTGTAATGTGACGACAAACTCGCTACTCGCGGTCTCGGGACTTGTAATGTTCTAACTTTGTTCGGTATTTTGAATTCGGAGACTAATATGATGAATTGTATTCGGAGACTAATCTTCTATTGTATTCGATAAATATGTTGTTTATATGTTGTGTTGTTTATATTCTGTGATGTAATGTATTTTGTAACCTGTGCAAATATCAGAAAAGCAAAAAAAATCCTAATATTCATAGTAGTGGCGCACCTTGTTGAGCATTAGTGGCGCACCAGGGCTAAATACCAGTGGCACATTATGGGGTATAGTAATGGCGCACTTGGGGGCATACGTGAAGGTAAATATGGCCCCCTAGGAGGCATAGTAATGGCGCACTGTTGGACATAGTAATGGCGCACTGTCAGGTGCGCCACTATTATCTGGTATACTAATGGCGCACCAGAGGTGGACCATTAGTATTTGTTACTAGTGGCGTGGTAATAGTGGCACACCTATAGTGCGCCATTAATGGCCAAAATAGGTGCGCCACTAACAGGCCTTTTTCTAGTAGTGGGAGAAGAAATCGACGAAGAAAGGGTACCAATTTGGGCCAGCCTCGGCGAAATCGGCGGGGACGACGCGCGTGGCAGGGTGCCCCGTCGTCTTCCTCCCCCACAGGGGCAAGAAATAGTTCTTGAGGTGGACCACGTCGACCGTCAAAGGGAAGTAGGCGAGCTGCGTCTGCCGCACCGCTGACTCGCTCTCCGGCGCCTCCTTCTCCCCGGCGTCCTTGGCCGCTCCCTTGCCCTTGTTGGTTTTGGGTGCCATGATGGCTGGGAGAGAGCGAAGGATCAAGAGCAATGGGGGCGTGGCGGTGGCAGACAGAGGCGAGAGCTTCGAATCTTTCGCCTGAGGAAGAAGAAGGGAACGGCGGTTCCGAGATTGGAAAAGGCACAGAGGGTAAATGAGCTGCGCGCCTGCGGTTTTTCCTTTTTATGGGGAAGGCGTGGGCCACCTCTTTACCACGATGTGACTCATGTGTGCAGCAACCACCCCACACGCGACCCCCACGTCACGCATTCAACGCGGGTCATGGGGAAGCGCAACGAGCGAGGGAGTTACTGCAGTAAAAACTCCGCCACGCGCGCACCCGCGCACCGTTCTGGGCCTGGCCCAATAACGCCCCAAGCTTATATGTGGCCCAGGCCTGGGGGCTCCTGTAGGTGTACAAAAGTAGGGGTCCCTTTTTGTACCCCTTTACTTGTGCATGGGTGATACGTCTCCAACGTATCTATAATTTTTGATTGCTCCATGCTATATTATCTACTGTCTTAGACATTATTGGGCTTTATTTTCCACTTTTATATTATTTTTGGGACTAACCTATTAACCAGAGGCCCGGCCCAGAATTGCTGTTTTTGCCTGTTTTAGGGTTTCGAAGAAAAGGAATATCAAACGGAGTCCAAACGGAATGAAACCTTTGGAAACGTGATTTTCTCATCAGATAAGATCCAGGAGACTTGGACCCTCCGTCAAGAAAGCCACGAGGTGGTCATGAGGGTGGAGGGCGCCCCCCTAGGGCGCGCCCCCTGCCTCGTGGGCCCCTCAAACTCCACCGACATACTTCTTCCTCCTATATATATCCACGTACCCCCAAACGATCGGGGACGGAGCCAAAAACCTAATTCCACCGCCGCAACTTTCTGTATCCACGAGATCCCATCTTGGGGCCTGTTCCGGAGCTCCGCCAGAGAGGGCATCGATCACGGAGGGCTTCTACATCATCATCCAAGCCCCTCCGATGAAGGGTGAGTAGTTTACTTCAGACCTACGGGTCCATAGCTAGTAGCTAGATGGCTTCTTCTCTCTTTTTGGATCTCAATACAATGTTCTCCCCCTCTCTCGTGGAGATCTATTCGATGTAATCTTCTTTTTGTGGTGTGTTTGTTGATACCGATGAATTGTGGGTTTATGATCAAGTCTATCTATGAATAATATTTGAATCTTCTCTGAATTCTTTTATGTATGATTATTTATCTTTGCAAGTCTGTTCGAATTATCAGTTTGGTTTGGCCTACTAGATTGGTTGTTCTTGCCATGGGAGAAGTGCTTAGCTTTGGGTTCGATCTTGCGGTGTCCTTTCCCAGTGACAGAAGGGGCAGCAAGGCACGTATTGTATTGTTGCCATCGAGGATAACAAGATGGGGTTTTTATCATATTGCATGAAACTATCCCTCTAGATCATGTCATCTTGCTTAAGGCGTTACTCTGTTTTTAACTTAATACACTAGATGCATGCTGGATAGCGGTCCATGAGTGGAGTAATAGTAGTAGATGCAGAATCGTTTCGGTCTACTTGTCTCGGACGTGATGCCTATATACATAATCATACCTAGATATTCTCATAACTATGCTCAGTTCTGTCAATTGCTCAACAGTAATTTGTTCACCCACCGTAGAATACTTAAGCTCTTGAGAGAAGCCACTAGTGAAACCTATGGCCCCCGGGTCTCTTTCTCATCATATCAATCTCCATCACTTTATTATTGCTTTGCTTGTACTTTGCTTTTACTTTATTTAATTTGCATCTCTATACTAAAAATATTATTTATCATCTCTATTAGATCACACTTTCGTAAGTGACCGTGAAGGGATTGACAACCCCTAAGTGTGTTGGTTGCGTTGAGCTATTGTTTTTGTGTAGGTACGAGGGACTCGCGTGAGGCCTCCTACTGGATTGATACCTTGGTTCTCAAAAACTGAGGGAAATGCTTACGCTACTTTGTTGCATCATTGTCGGATTTCGGGTTCTGGCAGACCCTTGAGGTTCGAACACTAGGGTGCGCGCGGCGATCTCTCCCCTACCGATCTATGTCCAATCTCCTCGCGTGATATAAGCTGGAAACAATGAACAACACAAGGGACACGAGGTTTATTCCGGTTTGGGCCACCGTTGTGGTGTAATACCCTACTCCAGTGTGTGGTGTGGTGGATTGCCTCGGGGGCTGATGATGAATAGTACAATGGAAGAACAACCTCGTGAGAGGTGTTCTTAAGCTGGTGCGATGAACTGCTTGGGTGAGTTCACTCGCCTCTTTCTCTCTCTGCTAGGGTTCTAACAGAACTCTAGCCATCTCTCTTTCATCCCCCTTTGGTGTCTCTCTTGGGTGTCTCCTCCCTTCTGTGATGGCTAGCTCTATTTATAGGGGCCCTGGGCCTCTCCCCAAATAATGAGCGGGAAGGGCGCCATCAATTGGCCATTTTGAAGGGGAACATATAGTACAAGTTATCCTGACCAAAGGTGGTCTTCGGCTGCCAAAAGCTCTGGTGATGATGCTGTCTTGGGCTCCACGTTGACCTCCGTCCTGCCGCTCTGCTGGTCTTGGTCTCGTTGCACCGGAATGGTAACCTTTGCCCGATGCCTTGGCCTGTGCTTGCCCCCTTTGCACCAAAGTGGAAACAAGTACACTGCGTAGGCCGGCGCCCGCCTGGTCTCGATCGTGATGGCTTGCGTCATGGGCTCCTCGCGAGGTACCCCTGCCTTGATCTCTCCGCCTCCTCGCGAGCCTGCCTGATGAGGCTGCCTCTGAGGAAGCTTTCTATCATCCGCCCTGCAAGGCTTGGCCCCTCGCGAGGGTCTTGAGCTTGAGCTGATGAAGGTGGGCCGCGCTGGGCCCCCACTTGAGCCACGCCGCAGGCCACAGGCAGGCAAGTCTGGGGACCCCCGTTCCCAAAATGCCGACAATCATCCCTTCCTCTTCGGGGAAATCCAACGCAGTGCTCAAGAGGTAGCAATGGGCAATCGCAGCCCCACGCCCGTGGCCACACTTGGCGGAGGAAGGAAGCAAAGGCCCAAGACTACGAGAGCAACGCCAAGCCAGAAACACGAAGAGCAGAAGGCGTGAGGTGAACTCCCCCAGCAAGGCCCTTGCCGGGGCGGCCTCCACAGCCCCGGCAAGAGCCTAGCCAGGGGCAACTTGCCCAACGCCAGCGGAGCTGCCACCCTTGAGCCTAAGGGTTCCGACGCCCTCAACCACATTGAAACCAAAGCTCGGGACGTGTCTCCGTGGTGGCATGCAGATCTGTGTGAAGACCAAGAACATACAAGACTAGATGAGAATCAGAAGATGAAGATCCTTAGCAAGATCCGTGAGGATACCCACGAGACCCCCCGGCAAGACCCTTGCCGGGGACGCCCACGACGCTGCGGAAAGACCCTTGTCGGGGCCCCGGCAAGGCCCTTGCTGAAGACATCTGCGGGGCTGCAGCCAGGCCCACACCTGATGTCGGTGTCAAAACCGGCGGATCTCGGGTAGGGGGTCCCAAACTGTGTGTCTAAGGCAGATGGTAACAGGAGGCGGGGGACACGATGTTTACCCAGGTTCGGGCCCTCTTGATGGAGGTAATACCCTACGTCCTGCTTGATTGATATTGATGATATGAGTACTACAAGAGTTGATCTACCACGAGATCGTAGAGGCTAAACCCTAGAAGCTAGCCTGTGATTATGATTGTTGTATATGATCTATCGACTAGCCTGGCCTCGGTTTATATAATGCACCAGAGGCCTAGGATAACAAGAGTCCTAGCCGAATACGCCGGTGTGGAGGAGTCCTTGTCTTGATCACCAAGTCTTGTGGAATCTTCCATGTATGCGGCAGCTGTCCGAACTGGCCCATGAGTATACGGCCATGGGGGTCCTCGTCCCAATCTAATAGATCAGGAGATGACATGGTGAGTACACCCTAGTCGAGGACACCATCAATAGCCCCCTGAACCGGTCTTCAAGTTCGGGACGCTCCTCGATTCTTCCGAACTGTTCTTCATCTTCGGTTGTCAGTCTTGAAAACCTGTTCAACAAATCTTCTCATCTTCGATCTTGAGTATCGCCAAAATTCAATCGTCGAGTTTACACGTCGGGTATCCGAGGAGCCCCTTTAAGTTGTGCTCGGCCAGTCTGCGTGGGATTCCTGGCATGTCTGAAGGGTGCCAGGCGAAAATGTCCCAGTTCTCTCGTAGGAACTCTCGCAATGCAGCGCCGACATCAGGGTTTAACTGTGCCCCGATGGAAGCTGTTTTATTGGGGTCTGTTGGATGGACTTGGAATTTGACTATTTCGTCCACCGGTTTAAAGGAGGTGGACTTGGATCTTTTGTCGAGTACCACATCGTCCCTATTCACCATAGAGCGCAGTGCAGTTAGCTCCTCAGCCGCTAGGGCTTCGGATAGTGCCTCAAGGGCTAGTGCGGATGTCTTGTTTTCGGCGTGGAGTGCTATGTCCGGATCACTAGCGAGAGTGATGATCCCGTTAGGCCCGGGCATCTTAAGCTTCATGTACCCGTAATGGGGTATTGCTTGGAAGACTATAAATGCTTCCCTCCCTAGCAGAGCGTGATAACCGCTGCTGAACGGAGTCACCTGAAACGTGACCTCTTCGGACCTGTAATTATCCGGCGTGCCGAACACCACATCTAGTGTGATTTTTCCTATACAGCGCGCTTCCCGACTGGGGATTATTCCTCTAAAGGTTGTGCTGCTTCGCTCAATGCGGTTCCAGTCTATTTCCATTTTTTGAAGGGTCTCCTCATAAATGAGGTTCAATCCGCTGCCGCCGTCCATGAGTACCTTGGTAAGACGAAAGCCATCCACTATTGGACTAAGGACCAATGCGGCTGGTGCTCGGGCTGTTCGGGATTTAGGTTCATCACTGGCGTTAAAGGTAATAGTCGTGTCACTCCATGGGTTTATTTTTGCTACTTGGTAGGCTTCGGCAAGGCGGCGGAGTGTCCTTTTTCGCATATTATTTGATGCGAAAGTCTCGAAGACTGTTAATACCGTATTGGTGTCTCTGGGGTGGCTTTCTGTGGCCTCCGGAATTAGGAGATTTTCGCCAATTTTGGCCACTTGCCGGAGTATCCAACGTGCTCTAAGGCTGTGAGTTGGTGTGGCGTCCTCTGTACTGTGAATTTTACAGGGTCCATTAAGCCATCCTTCCAGTACGGTATCATGCCCTGTAGAGGGTTTTTGCTTTTTAGTTCTTGACCCGGGTGACTGGTAATGATGCACCCTTTTATTTCGGACTCGGTTTGTATTCAGGGCCGGATTGTCCCAAAATTTTATTTCGGTTTTCCAGGCGCTTTCCATCGCACAGTATTTTAGTACAATGGATGCCAAGTCAGTGAAGCGTGTAATATCACGGCAACTTATGGCGTTGAGTATTCCCTTGTCCGTGCAATTATTGCAGAAGGTTGAGATTGCATCTTCCTCGCGGCGGTCCCTTAGCCTATTCTTAACCAGGAGGAATCTGGCCCAGTAATGATGTACTGTTTCATCGGGTTCTTGCCTGATTTTGGATAGATCGCTTATGTTGGGGTGGGTGGGTGGAATTAAATTCGAAGCCTCACCCCATCTAAGGCTCAGAGGCCGAGGAATTTCCAAACTCGAAAATTTGGATTCCTGGATGTTGTCCAATGAATCCAGCCCATCGCCTGACTCTAAATTCAGGTCTTGAGTGATATCCTCCCCTCCGCGGGTATCCGGCTTGGAGGGATCGGGAATCCGGACGTAGCGAGTCTTTAAGATAGATGAAGGGTCGCCGCACTGTCCCTCTACCACGGCAACGTGATGGGTAACTTGGGGAGAGTTAATCTCTCTCAGATCGGGTTTAGACCCAATCTGGTCATAATCCGTGGCGACTCCCAGGGCGGCGAAGCGATCCAAGAGCTCGTTTACGGAGGAGAGCTCCATTGGATCTAACTGCTCGGCGAGTTCCAAGCTAACATGAAGATTGTTTTCGATGGTTCGAGAGGTCGTCGGTGCAGAAGCCGAACAGGCGGTCACAAGAAAACCACCTAGCCGGAGGGTTTGGCCGACAGCCAAAGCTCCCTTAGCAACGGTGCCGTCTTTAAAGACGGGGCGAGGCATCCTTCCTGACGGCGACGACACAGAGGAACTCTCAATGAAAGCACCAATGTCGGTGTCAAAACCGGTGGATCTTGGGTAGGGGGTCCCGAACTGTGCGTCTAGGCCGGATGGTAACAGGAGGCAAGGGACACGAAGTTTTACCCAGGTTCGGGCCCTCTCGATGGAGGTAAAACCTACGTCCTGCTTGATTAATATTGATGATATGGGTAGTACAAGAGTAGATCTACCACGAGATCGAAGAGGCTAAACCCTAGAAGCTAGCCTATGGTATGATTGTTGATGTGTACGTTGTCCTATGGACTAAAACCCTCCGGTTTATATAGACACCGGATAGGGTTAGGGTTACATGGAGTCGGTTACAATGGTAGGAGATCTACATATCCGTATCGCCAAGCTTGCCTTCCACGCCAAGGAAAGTCCCTTCCGGACACGGGACGGAGTCTTCAATCTTGTATCTTCATAGTCTAACAGTCCGGCCAAAGGATATAGTCCGGCTGTCCGGACACCCCCTAATCCAGGACTCCCTCACCCCTACTGTCATTGGGAAAGGACGCCGCAAGATTGAACCCAAAGCTAAGCACTTCTCCCATTGCAAGAAAGATCAATCTAGTAGGCCAAACTAAACCGATAATTCGGAGAGACTTGCAAAGATATCAAATCATGCATATAAGAATTCAGATAAGAACCAAATAATATTCATAGATAATCAAGTTCATAAACACACAATTCATCGGATCTCGGCAAACACACCGCAAAAGATTATTACATTGAATAGATCTCCAAGAACATCGATGAGAACTTTTATTAAAGATCAAAGAGAGAGAAGAAGCCATCTAGCTAATAACTATGGACCCGAAGGTCTGTGGTAAACTACTCACGCTTCATCGGAGAGGCTATGGTGTTAATGTAGAAGCCCTCCGTGATTGATTCCCCCTCCGGCAGATCGCCGGAAAAGGTCCCTAGATGGGATCTCATGGGTACAGAAGATTGCGGCGGTGGAAAAGTGGTTTCGTGGCTCCCCTGATGTTTTTAGGGTATAAGAGTATATATAGGCGAAAGAAGTACGTCGGTGGAGCTCCATGGGACCCATGTGGGTGGGGGCGTGCCCTCCTATGTCGTGGCCGCCTCACGGAGTTCCAGAATTCCACTCCAAGTATCCTGGTTTGCTTTCGGTCCAAGAAAGATCATCGCGAAGGTTTCATTCCGTTTGGGTTCCGTTTGGTATTCCTTTTCTGCGAAACACTGAAATAGGCAAAAAAACAGAAACTGGCACTGGGCCTCCAGTTAATAGGTTAGTCCAAAAAATAATATAAAAGGGCATATTAAAGCCCATTAATCATCCAAAATAGATAATATAATAGCATGGAACAATCAAAAATTATAGATACGTTGGAGACGTATCAACACATGCCGGCCAGCCTAATTGTTCCGGAGCAGTAGCAAGCTACCATGGCTCAGTGGAAGCACTAGGAGACATTTCCCCATAACAGAGGCTACCAAGAATAAACAACTAGGTGTCGGATTCCACACATAGCAATACACGTTACACGTACTCATAACATGCAAGTTTGTGTTGTACAACATGGCATGACAACATAACTCAATAACTCATATAAATAAAGGCCCAGAAGAGCCACATAGAATTTATTACAAACAAGGGTAACATGACCCATCATTCAGAGCATACAAGCAACGAAAGCATAACATGTCTGAGTACAGACAACTAAAATGAAAAAGGCTGAGAAGCCTGACTATCTACAACACCCACCCAAGGGTACAAGATCATAGCTGAGGTAACAAGCTACTCGTCGAAGTCCATGAGGAACTACTAGTGAGACCGAGGTCTACTCTGCAAAACATAAATAAAGCCAACGTGAGTACAAAGTTACTCACCAAGACTTACATCAGATCCTATCATACATGCATTATTATCAAGAAGACAATGTGGGGTTTGGCTGCAGTAAGCCAGCTTTGACTCAGTAGCTATCCTGTTCTACGACTACGAGTAACTTCTTTGAGGTGAGAAAGCACACACGAGTGAGGGAGTCCTAGATTAAGGGGTCCTCGGTCATCCGGGCTATGTGACGTGGGCCGGACTAATGGGCCGTGAAGATACAAGACAGAAGACTTCCTCCCGTGTCCGGATGGGACTCTCCTTTGCGTGGAGGGTAAGCTTGGCATTCGGATTTGAAGATTCCTTTCTCTGTAAACCGACTCTGTATAACCATACGTCCCTCCGGTGTCTATATAAATCAAAGGGTTTAGCTCGTAGGGGAGGTCATAATCATAATCATAGAGGTTAGGCAATTAGGGTTTAGCCATTACGATCTCGTGGTAGATCAACTCTTGTAACCCATATACTCATCAAAGTCAATCAAGCAGGATGTAGGGTATTACCTCCATCAAGAGGGCCTGAACCTAGGTAAAACATCATGTCCCTTGTCTCCTGTTACCATCAATCCTTAGACACATAGTTCGGGACCCCCTACCTGAGATCTGCCGGTTTTGACACCGACATTGGTGCTTTCATTGAGAGTTCCTCTGTTGCGTCGACAATAGGATTGATGGCTTGCCTTGTTATCAAGGACAGTATCACCTCCGGAGAAGCCCTGGCCTCAGGCCAAACCCTCCATCTGGGCAGGTTTACCATGGTCGGCCATTCGGCCTTTAAGCCGATATGACTTCCCAAGTCATCGAAAATCATCTCCGTGTTGACTCCAAATACTCCGAACAGATGGATCTGGCTGATTTGTTGTCCTTAAACAAACTCCTGGATTGCATCGCCACCCTGGGGGTTGCTATGGACTATGATTGGATTGGGCTTAAACCCGATAAGAGAGAAATCAAATCTCCGCCGGCCACTCATCAGATAGCGGTCGTAGAGGAGCAAAACAACAACAACTCTTCCCCTATACTAAAAACAAGCTATGTTCGGATTTCCGAGCACAGAGAGCCGGATACTCGTTTGCAGGGTGACACTCCCGGTCCTCCGAACTTAGAACCGGGCATTGAGCCTAAGGAATTATTGGACATCCCGGATCCCGAACTAGCAAACTCGGAAGTTCTTTAAATTCCGGACTGCACATTGGGTCAGGGTTCGAATTTAACGCCACCCACCCACCACATGCAATATTCACCAAGCAATTCCGGTCCACCGGACATGTGCGACCTCATCTACATACGAAAGCAGCCTCAGGAAACAGTCCATCACTTCTGGGCCAGATTCCTCCTTGTCAAGGACAAGATTAAAGATTGTCACGACGAGGATATGATTTCAGCATTCCGCAATAATTGCACGGACAAAGGAATCCTCAACTCCCTCTACCGCCGTGGCATACTACACTTTGCTGACTTGGCAACCATAGTACAGAAGTACCACACAATGGAAAGCGCCTGGAAAACTCAGACAGCTTGCTGGGAGCCACCGTCCTTCACGCCACCTCCCTGGCGGGCAAAAAGGACGCACCCTCACAGGGCACTCGACCCCGTAGGCAAGAAAATCAAACCCATTAAGGGACGTGGCACCGTTCTTGAAGCATGGCTTGATAGGCCATGCAAAATCCACATGACACCAGATACTGAACCAACTCACAGCCTTAGAGCATGTTGGATACTCCGGCAAGTAGCCAAGGGCGGCGAGGATATCCTCACCAAAAATACCTCAGAGCCACACTCTCTGGAAGATGACGGCCTTAGAGTATTGATGATCTTCAAACAATCGGCACAAGAGAGCACTCTGTGACCTCGCCGAAGTCTGCCAAGTCGCAGCAATAAATCCTTGGAACGACATGACAATAACTTTTAGTGCCAGCAATAAACCAAAATTCCGTTCAGTCCGGGCACCAGCCGCCTTGGTCCTCAACCGAATTGTGGATGGCTTTCGAATCACTAAAGTGCTCATGGACGGCGGAAGTGGATTGAACCTCATCTACAAGGACACACTCAGTAAAATGCAAATAGACAGAAGCCGCATCGAGCGAAGTGATACAACCTTTCGAGGAATCATTCCTAGTCGGGAAGCAAGATGCGCAGGAAAATTTAAGCTCGACGTGGTATTCGGCACGCCAGAGAAATATCAGGCCGAAGAGATAACCTTCCAAGTGGCCCCTTTCAACAGTGGATATCACGCCTTGTTAGGGTGGGACGCATTCACACGCTTTCATGCCATAACTCATTACGGGTATATGAAGCTCAAGATGCTCGGGCCCAACGGTATTATCACTCTGGCCAGTGATCCGGACATAGCACTTCGCGCTGAAAATAAAACTACATATCTGGCCCTCGAGGCACTATCCGAGGCCCTTGCGGCCAAAGAATTGACCGCAGTACGCTCCACGGTGGACAGGGACGACGTAATCCTCGATAAGCGCCCCAAATCCACCTCCTTCAAATCAGTAGACGAAATAGTCAAATTTCAAGTTCACCCAACAGACCTCAAGAAGACAGCTTCCATCGGGGCACAGCTGGACCCTACAGTTGACGCTGCATTACGCGCGTTCCTGCGCGAGAACTGGGACATATTCACCTGGCACCCTTCTGACATGCCAGGAATACCACGCAGGTTGGCCGAACATAGCCTCAATATATTGAAGGGATACAAGCCGATCAAGAAAACATTGCGGTGCTTTTCTGAACCCAAACGACAAGCTATGGGGGAGGAGCTAGCCAAGTTAATTGAGGTCGAAATAAAACATCCAGACTGGCTAGCAAACCTGGTGATGGTACCAAAGAAGGATAAATCCTAGCGCCTGTGTGTCGATTTCAAAGACCTCAACAAGGCCTGCCCTAAGGATCCCTTCCCCCTCCCCTGCATCGATCATATCATTGACGCTACCGCAGGACACGACTCACTGTGTTTCCTCGACGCTTACTCCGGATACCATCAAATCAAAATGAAGGAATCTGATCAAGCCGCAACAGCGATCATTACCCCATATGGGCCTTTCTGCTTCAACATTATGCCCTTCGGACTGAAAAATGCCAGCGCCACCTACCAACGCATGATTCAAACATGCCTGGAGAAACAAATCGGCAAGACGGTCGAAGCATATGTGGATGACGTCGTTATCAAAACTAAGCACGTCGAGTCACTCATAGACGACCTGCTTCTCACATTCGACAACCTCCGTGCATATGACATCAGGCACAATTCGGAAAAGTGCGTCTTCGGCGTCCCCGTCGGAAAACTGCTGGGCTTCATAGTTTCCAATGGAGGAATTGAGGCAAACCCAGCCAAAATCCATGCTTTGTCACAATTGGCTACACCAACAGACCTTAAACAGGTCCAAAAACTAGCCGGATGTGTGGCAGCTTTAAGCCGCTTTATCTCCAGATTAGGAGAAAAAGCATTGCCACTATACCGCCTACTCTGACACAAAGACCACTTCAAGTGGACGGATGCGGCAACAGCCGGACTGGAAGAAATAAAAGCTCTTTTAGCAAGCAACCCAATCCTGGCCGCGCCGAACATGGGCGAACCCATGTTATTATACATATCTGCAACACACCAGGTGGTGAGTGCAGTGCTCGTCGTCGAACGAGAGGAGGACGGACATAAATTCCCACTTCATAAACCGGTATACTATGTATCCACTATCCTCACACCATGCAAATCTTGGTACCCTCATTACCAAAAGATAGCATATGTGGTCTTCATGGCATCCCAGAAGCTACGTCACTACTTTCAAGAGTGCTCGATCACGATGGCTTCCGAAGTACCACTCAATGCAATAATAAACAATCGCGATGCTACAGGCCGGATTGCCAAGTGGGCCATTGAGCTCTCACCATTTGATATCACATACAAACCAGGCCGAGCCATTAAATCCCAAGTATTGGCTGACTTCGTCACCGAATGGACAGAAGCCGAACTCCTTAAAGAGTATGGTGCATATTCCAGCTGGGTCATGCACTTCGATGGCTCCAAAATGCTGGCCAGTTTAGGAGCGGCCATTGTCTTAACGTCCCCCACAGGAGACAAAGTCCAGTATGTACTCCAAATATTATACACCATAGGATCGAAACTATGTCTAGAGGGGGGTGATTAGACTACTTGACCAATTAAAAATCTATCCTTTACCCAATTTTAGTCTTTGGTGGATTTTAGCTATCTTAGCACAAGTCAAGCAATCTTAACACAATTCAAGCAAGCATGTAAAGAGTCTATGAGCAGCGTAAAGTAAAGCATGCAACTTGCAAGAATGTAAAGGCAAGGGTTTGGAGAATTCGAACACAATTGGAGACACAGATGTTTTTGTCGTGGTTCTGATAGGTGGTGCTATCGTACATCCACGTTGATGGAGACTTCGACCCATGGAGGTTAACGGTTGCGCGAGTCCACGGAGGGCTCCACCCACGAAGGGTCCACGAAGAAGCAACCTTGTCTATCCCATCATGGTCATCGCCCACGAAGGACTTGCCTCACTAGCGGCAGATCTTCACGAAGTAGGCGATCTCCTTGCCCTTACAAACTCCTTGGTTCAACTCCACAATCTTTGTCGGAGGCTCCCAAGTGACACCTAGCCAATCTAGGAGACACCACTCTCCAAGAAGTAACAAATGGTGTGTTGATGATGAAATCCTTGCTCTTGTGCTTCAAATGATAGTCTCCCCAACACTCAACTCTCTCTCACAGGATATGGATTTGGTGGAAAGAAGATTTGAGTGGAAAGCAACTTGGCGAAGGCTAGAGATCCAGATTCAACACATGAGTAGGTGGTTCTCTCTCAGAAAATGTGTATTGGAAGTGTAGGTATGTTCTGATGGCTCTCTCCACGAATGAAGAGTGGGTGGAGGGATATATATAGCCTCCACACAAAAACTAACCGTTACACACAATTACCGATCTCGGTGAGACCGAATTGAGAAACCCGGTCGGATCGATTTAGCAAACCTAGTGACCGTTATGATTTTCGGTGGGACTGAGATGCAACTCGGTAGGACCGATATGGCTAGGGTTAGGGATAACGTAATCTCGGTGTGACCGATTACACAAACTCGGTGGGACCGATTTTGGTAATAAGCTAACCAGAGAGTTGGTCAGGTAAACTCGGTGGGACCGATCACTCATTTCGGTGGGACCGAAATGTTATAAAAGGGAAACAGAGAGTTTACATTGCAATCTCGGTGGGACCGATCGCTCATCTCGGTGGGACCGAAACGTTACGAAGGGAAACAGAGAGATTACAACCCCATCTCGGTGTGACCGAGATCCCTATCGGTGAGACCAATTTGCCTAGGGTTTGTGGCAGTGGCTATGACATCTGAACTCGGTGGCGCCGGATAGAAAGAATCGGTGGGGCCGAGTTTGACTTTTGGTTTAGGTCATATGTGGATGTGGGAAGGTAGTTGAGGGTTTTGGAGCATATCACTAAGCACTATGAAGCAAGAACCTCATCAAGCAACACCTCATCCCTCCTTGATAGTATTGGATTTTCCTATAGACTAAATGTGATCTTGGATCACTAAAATATAAAATGTAGAGTCTTGAGCTTTGAGCTTGAGCAAATCTTTTTGTCCTTAGTATTTTGAGGGGTCCACTTTCCTCATCCATGCCATGCCATTCATTGAGCTTTTCCTGAAATATTAATCTTGGAATAGCATTAGCTCAATGAGCTATATGTTGTTAGGAATTACCAAAACCACCTAGGGATAGTTGCACTTTCAATCTCCCCCTTTTTGGTAATTGATGACAACATATAGATCAAAGCTTCGACAAATGATAATAAGAGTGAAAAACATTGTTCGCTTTGAGAAGTATGTGAAAAGAAAGAGCTCCCCCTAAATTTGTGCATAGTTTATGATTTGCTTTGGAATACAAATGCACAGAGAGTCAGGCTCATGGGTTACTCTTCCATGTCACATACATCTTGGTGGAGCGCTCAAAATGATAATAATTAAATACATGCACTCATCACCAAGAAAAGTGAATGATCATATAGGGATAAAAGGATAATGTCATCCAACAAGCATTAATGTAGCATATGATCAAACACATATGATCATCCAAGTATCACGCAGACAGAAAGTATCTCAAACAAGCAAATAAAGTTCAACCACCAAAGCAAGAGAGAATAAAAAGCAATGCTCTCTCTCGAAGCCTGTGATCTATACATTTTTCTCCCCCTTTGGCAACAAGTTACCAAAAAGTTCCTAGAAATGCATAGCATTAAATCGTCTCTCAGGCTTGGTCTTCAGGTGGTGGTGTCCGGATAACTCCAAGAACGAAGGCTTCAGTCGATGTGGATGGAGCTGATGGAGTAGGTGCTGGAGCTGGCGGCACTGAAGTTGTAGCTGGTGTAGATGAAGTGGCTCTGGTGTCTGGAACAGGCACTGCAGCAGACCTCTGAGCTCTAGGCACTCTGTCAAATGCATCAATGGTTGTCTTGCCCTTCCTCTCCTGCATATCATCCTGAAGTTGCTCCACAACAGACTGGATCTCAGTTACCTTCACATCCAAGTCATAGAACTTCTGCTCCACGACCCTCTCCAAGCTCTCCTAGTTTTGAGTCAGGGTAGCCAGTCCCTTCTCAATCCTCAGAGTGGAGGCAATCAAGTAGCCAAGCTGATCTTGCTTGCTCTTCAGAAGATACTGAGATGCTTCTTCAGTAGTTGGCATCCTTGCAGCCTTTTCAGGCTTTGCCTTCTCCTTCTTGGCTTGTGCGTGCACAGAAGATGGTTCATTTTCATCCATCACCACAGTGTTGTCCTCAAATTCTGGGTAGATGGGCAGGTGCTCCTTGTCCAGCAGATATGTGCCTGTGCCCATCTTGGAGTTAATCAGCTCCTGAATCTATGGGGCAAACCCACAACTCCTCTTCTGATCCGCAACTGTCCTCTTTATGGTTTCCACTATTAGGCTCATGACTTTGAACTTCTGTGGGACATCAAAGATGTGAAGCAAGTTAATTGCATGGCCTCTGATCATCTTGTGATCACCTGACTCTGGCAAGAGAGTGTGCCTAAGGATCCAGTTGATAGTTGGCAAGCCTGACAAAAGGTAATGTACAGATCCAAACTTATGTGTCTCAAGAGCAGCATCTAGGATCTCCTTGTACATGTGTGCCATGGTTTTGTGATCCTTCTTCTTGTTGGCATATACATCCAAGTCATCTTCACTCTCTTTTGGGGCATTGATCAACTTAGCCCATTCTGCAACTGTTGACTGGTACCTCATACCTTCAGACATCCAGACAATCAAAACAACAAGTGGATGTCCTTGAATGAGAAAATTATGCAACCAACATGCTCACACAATAAAATGACAAATGAAATATGTGGCAAAGCATGCACAAACAATTCTAGCATCTATCAAGCAATTGGCGATGACTAGGTCATCTATATATGAGTATATTGACTTAGGAGTCAAATGAGAACATTTGATCATAGGTCACACTCATCGTTTAAGCACAAGTGGGGTTACCACTTTTACATAAACCGTTGTTGTCTTCACACCATTAGAGTTGCTTTAACTCAATTGTTAGAGTAAAGCTCCCCCTAGATGTGAGATCCCCCCTAAGAGGGATGAACTAACCTTGGGTTTTGTCGATGATGACTTCATGTAGATGTTGAAGATGTGGATGCTCCATGTTGATGTAGATCATTTGGAGCTATCCCTTGGAGTGAGTTGCACTTTCAATACCTACACGGGTTAGTCCCACAAGGAACAAACAAGGATATCCATAGACATAGAGTGATGCACACACAAGATGAAGTCTATGAAAGCTTTAGGTTACCTTGTCCCTTGTCTTACCAACAAGAGGGTTTGTGACTCCTTGAACTAGTGCAAGATGTGGAAGTTGATTGCACTTGTTCTTGCTAAAATGATAAGAGTGAAGTATGTTGGCGGAGTCACCCTCAAGAACTCTCTAGTTCTTCTTCTTCGAGATCCACACCATCTTGATGGGAATCCTCGGAGTTGTAGTTGTACTTGATGAAGTGGAACTTGATGTAGTATTTGGAACCCACTTGACCAAGGCCTTAGGAGCTTCTTCAAATGCATCAATTTACTCTTGAAGCTTGTCCTTGTGTTTTTGTTTGTGGTCTTGTGGTGGAAGATCATCTTGAGCTTGTGTCCCTTTGAAAGAAGTAGGATCATACTTCTCTTGTTGAGGCAAACTTCATCTTGGGGTATTGATCTTCTTCCCACTTAACTCCATTGGCATTGAACTTTCGTTCAAAACCAACACCTTGATTCTTCCGGTGCCTTCCTTGCTTGCGTATAATTTCCTTGAATTGCTTACTCCCGGCAAGGCTCTTGTAAACACCTTTCTCTATAATTCGCTTCAATAAGCTATTTTCTTGCTCAAGTGTAACTTGTCTAAGAGAATCATTAGTGGAATCAAGAGAAATACTAGACGCAACGATATTGGGTTTAGCATGATTATTGTTACTACTAGAAGAAGAATCTTTCTTGTTCTTGTTACTAGACTTGACTTGAGGCATGTAAGTGGATAAGAGTAAACGCTTGGCAATGTAAGAAGAACTTTTCTTGCGAAGATCATCATTGATTGCCTTTAAGAACTCTTGCTCTTGCTCAAGGTTGAGCTTTTCAAAACGTAATTTCTCATTAGTCCTTAAAAGTTCTTGATGATCTCCTAAGATAGTTTCATGAGCTAACTTAAGAGTGTTTAGTTCTTTAGTTAGAGACTCAATCTTCTCCTTATCATTTTCATTCGTTTCATCTTGATTAGCATGTTTAATTGACGTTTCATCATAGTATTCATCACTATAGTTGTCAAAAAGTAAATCATCATCACCTAACAAGTCATCTTCATCACTATTGAAATCAACATACTCTTGGTGTGATACCTTTGGACCTTTGGCCATGAAGCATCTTCCAATTCCTTCATTTGGTGAATCAAATATGTCATAGGAATTGGTTGACACAAGTGCTAGACTGGAAACACCTTCATCTTGAGTATATTCGGAGTTGGAGTGATAGCTTCTCTCGGAGTCATTGTCGGAGTCGGAGCCGGATACCCATTCACCAACATGAGCTTGATGTCTTCGTTTTGTGTAGCTCCTTGATGACTTGTCCTTCCTTTCCGAATCCTTGCTTCTCCGAGAGGGTCTTCATTCATATCGATCATCCCTACTCCTTCTCTCCCTTGATGGTGATTCTTCTCTTCTACTTCTTATTTTGGGAGAATATTCTCTTCTCTTGTGGGGAGCCGTACACTCATTGGAGTAGTGTCCGGGTCTTCCACAATTGTAGCAGTTTCGCTCTCGACTAGAAGATCTTTTGTCATTGTAGGACCTTGACTTTCAACTTCTCTCTTTGCTTCTATTCTTGTAGAACTTGTTGAAGTTCTTCACCATTAAGCTCAATTCTTAATTGAAGGTTTGTTTCTTCACTTGATGATGTGGGGGCTTCACATGAGGCTTTGTAAGCACCACTTGACTTGTTATGGAGCTCCTCCTTATCCTTGAGTGACATCTCATGAGCAACAATTCTTCCAATGACTTCCGTTGGATTGAGATCTTTGTAATTTGGCATCATTTGGATCAATGTGCATACGGTATCGTATTATCCATCCAAGGCTCTCAGGATCTTCTTGATGATGAATTTGTCGGTCATCTCTTCACTTCCTAAGCCGGCAATCTCATTTGTGATAAGAGCAAGCCTAGACTACATCTCAGCGACACCTTCACCATCCTTCATTTTGAACTTGTCAAGTTGACTTTGAAGCACATCCAACTTGGATTCCTTGACGGAGCCGGTACCTTCGTGCATATCAATCAAAGTATCCCAAATTTCCTTTGCATTCTCAAGACGGCTGATTTTGTTGAATTCTTCGGGGCACAATCCGTTGAAGAGGATATCAAAAGCTTGAGCATTGTATTGTATAATCTTCAACTCTTCTACGGTAGCTTCACGATTTGGTTCTCTCCCATCAAAGAATTCACCTTGCAAGCCAACACACAGAATAGCCCAAACGGTGGGTGTCGGTGTCAAAACCAGCGGATCTCGTGTAGGGGGTCCCGAACTGTGCGTCTAGGCCGGATGGTACAGGAGGCAGGGGACACGATGATTTACCCAGGTTCAGGCCCTCTTGATGGAGGTAAAACCCTACGTCCTGCTTGATTAATATTGATGATATGGGTAGTACAAGAGTAGATCTACCATGAGATCAAAGAGGCTAAACCCTAGAAGCTAGCCTATGGTATGATTGTATGTTGTGATTGTTGGCCTACGGACTAAAACCCTTCGGTTTATATAGACACCGAAGAGGGTTAGGGTTACACAAGGTCGGTTACAAAGGAGGAGATATCCATATCCATATTGCCTAGCTTGCCTTCCATGCCAAGTAGAGTCCCATCTAGACACGATACGCAGTCTTCAATCTTGTATCTTCATAGTCTAACAGTCCAGCCAATGGAGATAGTCCGGCTGTCCGGAGACCCCCTAATCCAGGACTCCCTCAGTAGCCCCCGAACCAGGCTTCAATGACGATGAGTCCGGCGCGCAGTATTGTCTTCAGCATTGCAGGGCGGGTTCCTCTCCAAATTCCATGTACCTGTCAAAATAGTGTCCAGCCTCTTATGAATGTTGCACTCCTTGGCTTCCACGCCCAATAATGGCCACTTTCCACGTGTCAAGCGAATGTGAAGGGCCAGGGTGTTTTTACATTTACCCCCCTAGTTGTGTGAATGAGCTGCCTATTAAAAAGACGAGGATTCAGATCTACATCACACCATCCTCCCTTGACAAGCCTTCATCGGACCGCATTCGATAGAGATCCATTCCATCCTGGCCGGTCGACGCAGCTCCTCCACTCGCTCCCCTAGCCCCAAGCCTGGAGATTGGGAGATATGTTCTGTCCTGCACAGCAAATTAGTGATGCTTCAGACCAAGGGATTTCTTCCCCCAACATACATGGTCCCGGTTCGAGCTGGGCTTGGCACCTATAATGGCGGAGAGCAAGCGGAGAGCCTTCCCAATCCCTCCAAGGGAGAGCGGGTATGTCTTGTCCCTTATTTGGTAAGAGGGCTCGGATTTCCAATTCATCCGTTTCTCTGGGGGCTCCTGGTGTTCTACGGCCTCCAGTTGCATAACCTTACGCCTGCCTCCATGCTGCATATCGCGGGATTCATAGCCCTTTGCGAGTTGTTTTTGGGCTGTGAGGCTCATTTCACTCTGTTGAAGAAGCTGTTCTGCCTTGTGCCCCGTTCTCAGAAGGGGTCAATATATCAAGTGGGCAGAGCCGAAGTGTGGCGTATTGCCGGGACCGGATACCTGTCTGGAACCCCAAAGAAGACATCCGAAGACTTGCCTTCAGAATGGTTTTATATAGCAGACGTCCCCCTCCCGGATCCTATTAGAATCGGCCTTCCTAAGTTCGACAATGCCCCTTTGAAGAAGCGCCAGAGCTGGCGTCCATGGAGCTCCCAGGAGGAAGATGACAGGGATGTTCTTTACCTGATGAGCCGGATAAGTTCTTTAGCTTGATCTGGATTGACCATGATCGAGGTCATGGCCATATGTATTATGCGGGGGGTGCAGCCGCTTCAATATAGAGGCCACCCCATGTGGGATTTCAACGGGGAGGATGACGCCACCCGCCACGACCGCAAAGGGCCGGGATCTGTTGCTGATCTAATAAAGATCTTATCCACTTTGTACAAGGGAGAAGAGGAGGAATTCCTTCGTGTCAACCCACAGGGCAGATTTTCTATGTACAATCCTCTGAGCTGGGTAAGCGGAGACTTTTTCTCGCCCACCCGTTTCGTATTTCCGTAGTTAAGTATTCAGTCTAGTTATTTCATTGCAGGAGTTGCGCCAGGCTGTAAAGGAGATAAACAGCCCCCCTCCACAACCCGAGGACCCTGGACGGTCCATTGACCCGGCCTCCCAGGAGGATCCGAACATATCTGTGGAGCCGATTGATGGGGTATTCTACCAATCGAGTAATGACAACGCTTTGGTGGCCATTATGGTCGATTACCCTGGGCTACTTCCAGCCTCACATGTGACTGAGACCAAAGTCCCAGCACTTCGAAAGGGGATCCGTCCTTGCGTGTTTTCGATTGCCGTATAACTGCTGTGTTTTGCAGGGGAGGTCCTTGAGGCGGAAGGCCGAGCCTGTGGCGACTAGCCAACAAGGGGTTGCGAGGCCAGGCAGGCTGAAAAGACCCGCAGTCCGGATTGAGACACCGGCGCAGCGGTACGGCACACCATTTTTATTGCAAGACATTATTCTCAGCGGCATACTAACGCCCAAGCCTTCTTTTCAGGAAAAAAGCACTCGCCGGACTATACCCGGAGAGGCTACCAATCACGCCTCCACCAGTCGGGCTCCAAGGCCGGATTCGGAGGCGGGAACGAATGTGAGGCGTGCGCTGGGCGCTCCTCTGACAGAGGATGTGGATAAACTGTCCGGCACCAATCCTGAGGTGGAAACTGCCATGAACCACAGGCGTCGCCGGACTGTTCTTCGTGACACTTGTTTCTCCCAAGAGGCATTGGATGCCTTCAACTCGGGAGACGCGTACCTCCGTGCCGCTCAAAATGGTCTTGCCAGAGCCACGGAGCAGTATGTAAAAGACATACGGGTGAGAAAATTTGGTGATTATATATATCAGTAGCCCCTGAGACTTGAAACAGTTAGGATAACCGATTTAAGGATCATTTATTATGTAGGTTCTTACAGAAAAGAATACTCAACTGTCCCAGGAGCTGGAAGAGTGCAAAGCCCAACTTTAGGCCACACTGGCCGCAGCAGGGGAGCCCAAAGAGACCCTCTCTGGTAACATATCCTTCGAATGATAAGTATCATATAGAATGCGGCGTATATGCAGATCTGACGACAAAATTGCAGATGACGCTAGAATAAATCCGGATAAGCAACAGCTCCTACGCCAATTGAAGGCTGGTGAGAGCGTGCTTACGAGGGTGAGGCAGGAGAAGAATGATCTCCTAGATGCCAACACCAAGCTGGGCGTGGAACTAAAAGATGTTCATGCCCAACTGTCGGATTCTGTTAAGGAGAATCGGCGGCTTCGACGCGGCATATTTAGTAAGTGCTTGAACGAACTTTGAAAAAGAGGTTGGCGAGGAAGCTGGCTGACAGAGTTATGTCTGTAGGTATGCTAATAGGTCGTCCTGCCGAGGAAATGCCCGGTTCAACGGGTGACCTTCTTCCCGAGCTCTCACAGCTGCACGAACGAGTTCGGCAGGTGATGCAAGGCGTCGCCCAGGCCTTGTGGCCATCCGTCTCCATACCCGAAGGCCTTGGAGAGCTTGCAGAAAAGTTGAAGGGAGCGCGGCGGCGCTTCCGATTATGGAAGATATCGGCCTGCCATCAGGGCGCCAGGGAAGCCTGGGCAATGGTGAAGACATGGTAGACGAAGGCTGACCCAAACCACATGGCCGAAGTCGGACCTGTGGGGCCTGATGGGAAGGAGATCCCTGTGAACTTAGTGTACGGCCAAGTAGAATTGGCCGCAAAGTATTCCCAATAGGACTGTAGACTAGACAGCCTACTGGATGGTATTGAAGAGGAATTCAACCAGTCAAATTGACTATGTAATTTTAAAGTGACATGTATAATGCCTTCTAGCCGGATTGTAGATCGTTTGTCATGGCGGACCTTTTCGCTTCAACCTCGGGACCCGACGGTCCGGAGTGTATCCGAATACCCTCTCGGTTATGTAAGAACCGGGGCATGCGTGGAGACCAGGCGTAGGGGTCATTAGTGCTTTATCAGACAAGTGCCCAACTAGTTATGTTATATTACATGGTTAGTAAGAAACATCTTCCAGGGAGAATAGTTCAGTTAAGGGTTCCTTTCCCTGGGTAAGCATGCCCTAAAGTGCATGTCCGAACTGCGATAAGAAGCGCAGAAAAAGCATCTGGGGGCAGATATGGATAATAAATAAAATTCATCTTTTGTTCACCGACCGAATATTCCCTTAAGAACGCTAGCTTTCGGCTTCACCCAGTCTGAGGTACATGTCCGGCTGACCCGGCGATAACAATCGCAGAGGTGCTCCCCTTATGCCCTAGCCGAATTAACGGGAACGTAGGGCATAAATACAAGAGCCAGGCAACCCAGCTTGGCCAAAACTTAAGTCATATCGATGCATATAATGGTGAAAAAAGGTACATGCGGAAGTATAACACATGTGTTGGGCGTGAGACCCAGGTAAATAATTTAAGCTTCTGTGAAAGAAGCCCCCAGGTATGAAGAGTGCAGCTAGCGCATCTGTAATGTACGAGTGAGGCACAAGGTGACCCTTGAAGGCCTAGAGAAATAAAAGAAAGAAAGGGAAACAAGACAGATGATGCATATGCAGAAAATGGACAAAGGGAGGGGACTAACATAGAGTCCGGTGCTAGGCGTAAAATCTTCGAAGCCTGGCTGCGTTCCATGGGTTCGGCTCGAGTCGACTAGTCGATGCATCCCGCAGTCGGTACGCTCCACCAGTCAGAACTTGGTCGATAATGAAGGGACCTCCCCATTTGGGCTCGAGCTTGTTCTTTTTCTTATCCGACAGTCGTAGAACTAGTTCGCCAACGTTATAAGTTTTGGCCCGTACTTCTCTGCTTTGGTATCTACGAGCCTGTTGCTGGTAAAATGCGGAACAGGCTTTGGCTACGTCGCGCTCTTCCTCCAAGTTGTCCAGACTGTCCTGCCGATCGAGCTCGGCTTCTCTTTCTTCGTACATGCGCACTCGAGGTGAGTCATGAATTATGTCACAGGGCAGGACTGCCTCTGCGCCGTACACCACAAAAATGGTGTATATCCGGTACTACGATTCAGCGTGGTCCACAGCCCCCAGAGTACGGAGTCAAGCTCCTCTACCCAGTGCGTGTCAGACTCCGTTAAGGAGGGCACTAATTTGGGTTTAATGCTGCTCATTATAAGACCATTTGCTCGTTCGACTTGACCGTTGGTTTGTGGGTGATAGACTGAAGCATAATCGAGCTTGATGCCCATTTTGCTGCACCAGAATTTTACCTCGTCGGTCGTGAAGTTTGTGCCGTTATCAGTGATGATGCTGTGGGGGACGCCGTAACGGTGTACAACCCCGGATATGAAATCTATCACCGGTCCGGATTTGGCTGTTTTAACCGGTTTAGCCTCTATCCATTTGGTGAATTTATCCAGCACGACCAATAAGTATTTTTTCTTGTGGGTTCCCCCTTTTAGGGGTCCAACCATGTCAAGCCCCCAGACCGCGAAGGGCCATGTAATGGGGATTGTTTGGAGGGCGGTGGGTGGCATGTGGCTTTGATTTGCAAAGAGCTGGCAACCGGCGCAACGTTGGACCAAGTCCTGTGCATCTGCCCGGGCCGTTGGCCAATAGAATCATGTACGGAAGGCCTTGCTTACAAGAGCCCGGGCTCCGGTGTGATGACCGCCAAGTCCGGCGTGAATTTCTGCCAAAAGGTTCTGCCCTTCCTCTTCGGAGATGCACCTTTGAAGGACTCCGGTAGCGTTTTTTTTGTACAATTCTCCCTCATGGACCCTGTAGGCCTTGGATCGCTGCACTATGCCGCGTGCCTCATTTTGGTTCTCCGGAAGTTCCTGTATTGTTAGGTTGGCCAGGAATGGTTCTGTCCATGGGGCAATAATGGCCATTATTTCGTGGGCTGGATGTGTAATTTCGGTGGTGGAGCCTCCGATTGTGTCAGAGAGTTCGGTATCGGGTATTTTGGCCGGGTCCGGACTGTTGTTACCGGTGTCCCCTTCCCATGCTACGGATGGCTTGAAGAGCCTGTTGGGAGGGACCGCGTCGCATTTTGCGCCGATGCGGGCGAGGATATCCGGCGCCTGATTGTTTTCCCGAGCCACATGGTGAAATTCGAGCCCCTCGAACCGAGCTGACCTCTTTAGGACGGCATTGCGATAAGCTGCCATTTTCGGATCCTTGGCATCAAAGTCTCCATTTATTTGGGATATCGCGAGGTTCGAATCCCCACGCACCTCTAGGCGTTGAATGCCCATGGATACTGCCATCCGGAGACCATGTAGAAGGGCCTCATATTCGGCTGCGTTGTTGCGTTATCTGTAGTACATATTGAACTGAATCTCCTATTGGGGACGTCAAAACGACGCCAGCCCCCAGACCAGCCAAAATTTTGGAGCCGTCGAAGTGCATGATCCAGTTTGAATATGTGTCGTACTCCTTAGGGAGTTCGGCTTCCGTCCACTCGGCGACGAAGTCAGCCAAAACTTGCGATTTAATAGCTCGCCGTGGCTTGTTAGTTATGTCGAACGGGAGGAGCTCAATGGCCCATTTGGCAATCAGGCCCATCGCGTCGTGGTTGTTTATAATATCGTTAAGTGGTACTTCCGAGGCTACCGTTATCGAACACTCTTGAAACTAGTGTCGCAGCTTCCGGGGTGCCATAAATACCGCGTATGCTATCTTTTGATAACGCGGGTACCGTGATTTGCATGGAGTAAGGACAGTGGACACATAGTAAACCGGCTTTTGAAGGGGGAATTTGTGTCCGTCCGCTTCTCGTTCGACGACGAGCACTACGCTTACTACTTGATGAGTTGCCGCAATGTATAATAGCATTGGTTCGCCAATGTTTGGCGCGGCCAGGACTGGGTTTGTTGCCAATATGGCTTTTATTTCGTTCAGTCTAGCCGTGGCGGCGTCCGTCCACTCGAAGTGTTCGATGCGCCGGAGGAGGCGATCAAGGGGTAATGCCTTTTCTCCCAAGCGGGAGATAAAGCGGCTTAGAGCCGCCATGCATCCAGTCAATTTTTGTATTTGTTTGAGGTCTGTTGGGGTAGCCAACTGTGACAACGCTTGGATTTTGGCCGGATTAGCTTCAATACCTCTACTGGAGACAATGAATCCCAGGAGCTTTCCGGCTGGTACGCCGAAAACGCATTTTTCCAGATTGAGCTTGATGTCATATGTTCGGAGGTTATCGAATGTGAGCCTCAAGTCGTCTACTAGAGTTTCGACATGTTTGGTTTTAACAACCACGTCATCTACGTATGCCTCCACTGTTTTGCCGATCTGGTTTGCCAGATATGTCTGAATCATTTGCTGGTATGTTGCGCCAGCGTTTTTGAGCCCGAAGGGCATTGTGTTGAAGCAGAATGGGCCGTATGGTGTTGAAGCAGAATCTGCCATTTTAATTTGATGGTAGCCGGAGTATGCGTCGAGGAAACACAATGAATCGTGTCATACGGTAGCATCGATGATTTGATCGATGCGGGGGAGGGGGAAGGGATCCTTTGGGCAGGCCTTTTTAAGGTCCTTAAAATCAATGCACAAGCGCCAAGATTTGTCCTTCTTTGGTGCCATCACCAGGTTTGCTAGCCAGTCCGGATGTTTTATGTCTCTGATGAATCCGGCCTCCAATAACTTGGCTAGTTCCTCTCCCATGGCTTGTCTCTTAGGTTCGGAGAAATGCCGAAGAGCCTGCTTGACTAGCTTGAATCCTTTTAGGATATTTAGGCTGTGCTCGGCCAGCCTACGTGGGATTCCTGGCATGTCTGAAGGGTGCCAGGCAAAAATGTCCCAGTTCTCGCGTAGGAACTCTCGCAGTGCGGCGTCGACATCAGGGTCTAATTGTGCCCCAATGGAAGCTGTTTTTGTAGGGTCCGTTGGATGGACTTGGAATTTGACTATTTCGTCCGCCGGTTTAAAGGAGGTGGACTTGGATCTTTTATCGAGTATGACGTCATCCCTGTTCACCATGGAGCGCATCGCAGTTAGTTCCTCGGCCGCTAGGGCTTCGGATAGTGCCTCAAGGTCCAGTGCGACTGTCTTATTTTCGGCGCGGAGTGTTATGTTCGGATCACTAGCAAGAGTGATGATTCTGTTGGGGCCGGGCATTTTGAGCTTCATGTGCCCGTAATGGAGTATGGCTTGGAAGATTGTAAACGCCTCCCGCCCTAATAGAGCGTGGTATCCGCTGCTGAACGGGGCCACTTGGAATGTAATTTCTTTGGACCTGTAATTATCCGGCGTGCCGACTACCACATCTAGTGTGATTTTCCCAGCACAGCGTGCTTCCCGACTAGGGATGATTCCTCTAAAGGCTGTGCTACTTTGCTCAATGCGGCTCCAGTCTATTTCCATCTTTTGAAGAGTTTCCTCATAGATGAGGTTTAATCCGCTGCCGCCGTCCATGAGTACCTTGGTGAGTCGAAAGCCATCCACGATTGGACTGAGGACCAGTGCGGCTGGTGCTCAGGCTGTTCGGAATTTAGGTTCATCACTGGCATTGAAGGTAATAGCCGTGTCACTCCAAGGATTTATTTCTGCTATGTGGCAGATTTCGGCCATGCTGCGGAGTGTTCGCTTGCGTCTATTATTTGACGCGAAGGTCTCAAAGACCGTTAACACCGTATTGTTGTCCACGGGATGGTGCTCTGTGGTATTTGGGAGGAGTAGATCCTCACCACTTTTGGCCACCTACCGGAGTATCCAACATGCTCTAAGGTTGTGTGTTGGTATTGCATCCGCTGTACTATGAATTTTGCAGGGTCCGTTGACCCATCCCTCGAGTACGGTTCCTGGCCCCATAGAGGGCTTTTGCTTTTTGGTAGTTAACCCAGGTGTATTGTGATAATGCACCCTTTTATTTCGGATTGGGTTTGTATTCAGGGCCGGATTATCCCAAAATTTTATTTCGGTTTTCCAGGCACTTTCCATCGCACAGTACTTTTGTACTATGGACACCAAGTCGGCAAAGCGTGTAATTTCGCGGCGACTTATGGTGTTGAGGATTCCCTTGTCCGTGCAATTATTGCAGAAGAATGAAATTGCGTCTTCCTCGCGGCAGTCCTTTATCCTGTTCATGACCAGGAGGAATCTGGCCCAGTAATGGTGTACTATTTCTTCGGGCTCTTGCCTAATTTGGGATAGATCGCTTATGTTTGGGTGGGTGGGTGGAATTGAACCCGAATCCTCACCTGATCTGAGACTCAGGGGCCAAGGAGTTTCCGAACTCGCAAGTTTGGATTCTTGGATGTTTTTCAATAAATCTAGCCCGCTGCCTAACTCCAGGTTCAGGTCTTGAGTGACGTCCTCCCTTCCGCGGGTATCCGGCTTGGAGGGATCGAGAATCCGGACATAGCTAGTCCTTAAGATAGATGAAGGGTTATCGCATTGTTCCTCCACCACTGCAACGTGATGGGTGACCTGGGGAGAGTTGATCTCTCTCAGATCGGGTTTAGACCCAATCTGATCGTAGTCTGTAGCGACTCCCAGGGCGGCGATGCGATCCAAGAGCTCGTTTAGGGAAGAGAGCTCCATTGGATCTAACTGCTCGGCGAGTTCTGAGTTGATGTGAAGATTGCTTTCGATGACCCAAGAAGTCATCGTCGGCGCAGCGGCCGAATAGGCGGTCATAAGAAAACCACCTAGCCGGAGAGTTTGGCCGATAGCCAAAGCTCCCATAGCAATAGTGCCGTCTTTAAAGATGGGATGAGACATCCTTCCTGGTGGCGACGGCACAACGGAACTCTCAATGAAAGCACCAATGTCGGTGTCAAAACCGGCGGATCTCGGGTAGGGGGTCCCGAACTGTGCGTCTAGGCCGGATGGTATAGGAGGCAGGGGACACGATGTTTTACCCAGGTTCGGGCCCTCTTGATGGAGGTAAAACCCTACGTCCTGCTTGACTAATATTGATGATATGGGTAGTACAAGAGTAGATCTACCACGAGATCAGAGAGGCTAAACCCTAGAAGCTAGCCAATGGTATGATTGTATGTTGTGATTGTTAGCCTACGGACTAAAACCCTTCGGTTTATATAGACACCGGAGAGGGTTAGGGTTACACAAGGTCGGTTACAAAGGAGGAGATATCCATATCCGTATTGCCTAGCTTGCCTTCCACGCCAAGTAGAGTCCCATCTGGACACGAGACAAAGTCTTCAATCTTGTGTCTTCATAGTCTAACAGTCCGGCCAATGGAGATAGTCTGGCTGTCCAGAGACCCCCTGATCCAGGACTCCCTCAGCGGGGTTATGTCCAAGAATATGCATTTTCATCTTATGCTTCCAACTAGCAAAATTAGTACCATCAAAGTAAGGACCTCTACGGTGCTAATTTCCCTCGCTAGACGCCATACTCTCCTAGGTTGTGAAACCAAGGCTATGACCACCAAAAGCTATGGAAATCAAAGCAAATGGAAACCTGGCTCTGATACCACTTGTAGGATCAAAAGTATGTCTAGAGGGGGGTGATTAGACTACTTGACCAATTAAAAATCTATCCTTTACTCAATTTTAGTCTTTGACAGATTTTAGCTATCTTAGCACAAGTCAAGCAATCTTAATACAATTCAAGCAAGCATGCAAAGAGACTATGAGCAGCGGAAAGTAAAGCATGCAACTTGCAAGAATGTAAATGGAAGAGTTTGGAGAATTCAAACGCAACTGGAGACACGGATGTTTTTGTCGTGGTTCCGATAGGTGGTGCTATCGTACATCCATGTTGATGGAGACTTCAACCCACGGAGGGTAACGGTTGCGCGAGTCCACGGAGGGCTCCACCCATGAAGGGTCCACGAAGAAGCAACCTTGTCTATCCCATCATGGCCATCGCCCACGAAGGACTTGCCTCACTAGCGGTAGATCTTCACGAAGTAGGCGATCTCCTTGCCCTTACAAACTCCTTGGTTCAACTCCACAATCTTTGTCGGAGGCTCCCAAGTGACACCTAGCCAATCTAGGAGACACCACTCTCCAAGAAGTAACAAATGGTGTGTTGATGATGAACTCCTTGCTCTTGTGCTTCAAATGATAGTCTCCCCAACACTCAACTCTCTCACATGATATGGATTTGGTGGAAAGAAGATTTGAGTGGAAAGCAACTTGGGGAAGGCTAGAGATCAAGATTCATATGGTGGGTGAGGGAGTCCGGGATTAGGGGATATCCGGACAGCCCGACTATAACCTTTAGCCGGACTGTTGGACTATGAAGATACAAGATTGAAGACTTCCTCCCGTGTCCGGATGGGACTCTCCTTGGCGTGGAAGGCAAGCTTGGCAATACGAATATGTAGATCTCCTTCCTTGTAACCGACTCTGTGTAACCCTAGCCCCCTCCGGTGTCTATATAAACCGGAGGGTTTAGTCCGTAGGACACAATCATAACAATCATACCATAGGCTAGCTTCTAGGGTTTAGCCTCTCTAATCTCGTGGTAGATCTACTCTTGTACTACCCATATCATCAATATTAATCAAGCAGGAGTAGGGTTTTACCTCCATCGAGAGGGCCTGAACCTGGGTAAAAACATTGTGTCCCTTGTCTCCTGTTACCATCCGCCTAGATGCACAGTTCGGGACCCCCTACCCGAGATTCGCCGGTTTTGACACCGACATTGATGCTTCCATTGAGAGTTCCACTGTGCCGTCGCCAGAAGGAAGGATGTCTCGTCTCGTCTTTAAAGACGGTACTACTATTGGGGGAGCTTTGGCTGTCGGCCAAACTCTCCGGCTAGGCGGTTTCATCATGACCGCCTGTTCGGCCGCCGCGCCGAGGATGACTTCTTGGGTCATCGAAAACAGCCTCCACGTCAAATCGGCACTCGCCGAACAGATGGATCTAATGGAGCTCGCTTCCTTAAACGAGCTCTTGGATCGCATCGCTGCCTTGGGAGTCGCTACGGACTATGATCGGATTGGGCTTAAACCTGATCAAAGGGAGATTAACTCTCCACCGGTCACCCATCATATTGCAGTGGTGGAGTAACAATGCGGCGACATTTCCTCTACCTTGAGGACCAACTATGTCCGGATTCCCAAGCTCTCCGAGCCGGTTGCCCGTTCGCGGGAGGACAACATCGAATCCCTGAACTTAGAGTCAGGCAGCGGGCCAGGATTATCGGGTAACACCCAGGAACTGGAACTTCCAAATTTGGAAACTCCTCGGCCCCTGGATCCTAGATCGGGTAAGGGTTCGGATTCAATTCCACCCAGCCACCCAAACATAAGAGATCTTTCCCACATCAGGCAAGAGCCCTAGGAAATAGTACATCACTATTGGGCCAGATTCCTCCTTACGATGAACAAGGTTAAGGACTGTCGCGAGGAAGACGCAATCCTATTTTTCTGCAATAATTGCACGGACAAGGGAATCCTTAACGCCATAAATCTTCATGAGATAACACGCTTCGCTGACTTGGCGTCCATAGTACGAAAGTACTGCGCGATGGAAAGTGCCAGGAAAACCGAAACAAACTTTTGGGATAATCCGGCCCTGAATACAAACCCAGTCCGAAATAAAAGGGTGCATTATCACAATACACCCGGGTCAACTACCAAAAAGCAAAAACCCTCTACATGGCATGGAACCGTACTGGAGGGATGGCTCAACGGACCCTGCAAAATTCATAGTACAGAAGGCGCCACACCAACACATAGCCTTAGAGCATGTTGGATACTCCGGCAGGTAGCCAAAAGTGGCGAGGATCTTCTCATCCTAGAGGCCATAGAGCACCATCCCAGGGATAACAATACGGTATTATCAGTCTTTGACACCTTCGCATCAAATAATAGGCGAAAGAGAACGCTCCGCAGCCTTGCCGAAATCTACCATGTGGCAACAATAAATTCATGGAGTGACATGGCTATTACCTTCAATGCCAGTGATGAACCTAAGTTCCGAACAGCCCGAGCACCAGCTGCATTGGTCATTAGTCCAATTGTGGACGGCTTTCGAGTCACCAAGGTGCTCATGGACGGCGGCAGCGGATTAAACCTCATCTATGAGGAAACCCTTCAAAAAATTGAAATAGACTGGAACCGCATCGAGCGAAGCAGCACAACCTTTAGAGGAATAATCTCCAGTTGAGAAGCGCGCTATATAGGCAAAATCACACTAGATGTGGTGTTCGGCACGCCGGAGAATTACAGGTCCGAAGAGATTACGTTCCAAGTGGCCTCGTTCAATAGCGAATACCATGCCCTTCTAGGGCGGGAGGCGTTCACAATCTTTCAAGCCATACCCCATTACGGGTACATGAAGCTCAAAATGCCCGAGCCCAATGGAATCATCACTCTCACTAGCGATCCAGACACAGCACTCCGCATCGAAAACAAGACAGCCGCATTGGCCCTCGAGGCATTATCCGAAGCCCTCGCGGCTGAGGAACTGACTATGCTGCGCTCCACGGTGGATAGGGACGACGTGATACTTGATAAGAGATCTAAGTCTACCTCCTTTAAACCAGCGGATGAAACAGTCAAAATCCAAGTCCATCCAACAGACCCTACAAAAACAACCACTATCGGGGCACGGTTAAGCCCCGCCATGGACGCCGCACTACGATATTTCCTGCGCGAGAATTGGGACATATTCGCCTGGCATCCATCAGATATGCCAGGAATCCCACGCAGGCTGGCCGAGCACAGCCTCAATATCCTAAAAGGATTTAATCCGGTCAAGCAGGCTCTTCGGCGTTTCTCTGAACCTAAGAGACAAGCTATGGGAGAGGAACTAGCCAAGTTATTGGAGGCCGGATTGATTAGAGAAATAAAACACCCGGACTGGCTAGCAAACCTGGTGATGGTACCAAAGAAGGTTAAATCCTGGCGCATGTGCGTCGATTTCAAGGACCTCGACAAGGCCTGCCCAAAGGATCCCTTCCCCCTCCCCCGCATCGATCAAATTATCGATGCTACCGCAGGACACGACTCATTGTGTTTCCTCGACGCATACTCCGGCTACCACCAAATTAAGATGGCGGAGCCCGACCAAGCCGCAACGGCATTCATCACACCATACGGCCCATTCTGCTTCAACACAATGCCCTTTGGGCTCAAAAACGCCGGCGCAACATATCAGTGCATGATTCAGACATGTCTAGCAAACTAGATCGGCAAAACAGTGGAGGCATAGGTAGATGATGTGGTCATCAAAACCAAGCATGTCGACTCTCTAGTAGACGACTTGAGACTCACATTCGATAACCTCCGAACATATGACATCAAGCTCAACCCGGAAAAATGCGTTTTCGGCGTGCCTGCCGGAAAGCTCATGGGCTTCATTGTATCCGGCAGAGGAATTGAAGCAAATCTGGCCAAGATCCGAGCTCTGTCACAGTTGGATATCCTAACAGACCTCAAACAAATCCAGAAATTAACCGGATGCGTGGCGGCTCTAAGCCGCTTTATCTCCCGCCTGGGAGAAAAGGCATTACCCCTTTATCGCCTCCTACGGCGCACCGAACATTTCGAGTGGACTGATGCCGCCACAGCAGGATTGGAAGAAATAAAAGCCATATTAGCAACCAACCCAGTCCTGGTCGCGCCAAACATTGGCGAACCAATGCTGTTATACATTGCGGCAACCCATCAAGTTGTGAGCGTAGTGCTCGTCGTCGAACGAGAAACGGACGGACATAAATTCCCCCTTCAAAAGCCAGTCTACTATGTATCCACTATCCTTACTCCATGCAAGTCACTATACCCGCATTATCAAAAGATAGCATACGCGGTATTCATGGCATCCCGGAAACTACGACACTACTTTCAAGAGTGTTCGATAACAGTAGCCTCGGAAGTGCCACTTAATGATATTATAAACAACCGCGACGCCATGGGCCGGATTGCCAAATGGGCCATTGAGCTCCTCCCGTTCGACATAACTTACAAGCCGCGGCGAGCCATTAAGTTGCAAGTACTGGCCGACTTTGTCGCCGATTGGACAGAAGCGGAACTCCCTAAAGAGTACGGCGCGTATTCCAACTGGATCATGCACTTCGACGGCTCCAAAATGTTGGCTGGTCTGGGGGCTGGCGTCGTTTTGATGTCCCCAACCGGAGATACAGTTGAATACGTAATCCAGATAATGTATACAGACTCCAACAACGCAGCCGAATATGAGGCCCTTTTGCATGGTCTCCGGATGGCAGTATCCATGGGCATTCAACGCCTAGAGGTGCAGGGGGATTCGAACCTGACAATATCCCAAATAAATGGAGACTTTGATGCCAAGGATCCGAAAATGGCGGCCTATTGCAACGCCGTCCTAAAAATGTCAGCTCGGTTCAAGGGGCTCGAATTTCACCATGTAGCCCGGGAAAACAATCAGGCGGCAGATGTCCTCGCACGCATCGGTGCAATACACGATGCAGTCCCCCCCCCCCAACATCTTTTTGGAGAGGCTGTTCAAGCCATCCGTGGTATGGGAAGGGGAACCCAATAATAACAGCCCAGACCCAACCGCAATGCCCGATACTGAACACTCTGACATAATCAGAGGCTCTGCCACCGAAATAACATCTTCAGCCCATGTTATAATGGTCGTCATTGCCCCGTGGACAGAACCATTCCTGGCCTACCTAACTAGGCAGGAACTCCCCGAGGACCAAAATGAGGCACGCTGCATAGTGCGGCGATCTAAAGCCTATAAGGTCCATGAGGGAGAGCTTTATAAGAAAAGCACCACCAGAGTCCTTCAAAGGTGCATCTCAGAAGAGGAAGGGCGGAAGCTTCTGGCTGAAATTCATGCCGGACTCGGAGGCCACCACGCTGCAGCCCGGCCCTTGTAAGCAAGGCCTTCCGTACAGGTTTTTATTGGCCGACGGCGCGGGCAGACGCTGTGTTGGTTGCCAGCTTTTTGCAAACCAAAGCCATATGCCACCGACCGCCCTCCAAACAATCCCCATTACCTGGCCCTTCGCGATCTGGGGGCTCGACATGGTTGGACCCCTTAAAGGGGGAACCCACAAGAGGAAATACTTGCTGGTCATGGTGGATAAATTCACCAAATGGATAGAAGCCAAACCTGTTAAAACGGCCGAATCCGGACCAGTGATAGACTTTATATCCGGGGGTGTACACCGTTATGGCGTCCCCCACAGCATCATCACAGATAACGGCACGAACTTCACGGCCGACGAGGTAAAACTCTGGTGCAAAAACATGGGCATCAAGCTCGATTATGCTTCCGTCTATCACCCACAAACTAATGGTCAAGTCGGGCGAGCAAATGGTCTTATCATGAGCGGCATCAAACCCAGACTAGTGCGGTCCCTAAAGGAATCTAACACGCACTGGGTAGAGGAGGTCGACTCCGTACTCCGGGTGCTGCGGACCATGCCGAATCGCACTACCGGATACACACCATTCTTTATGGTATACGGCGCAGAGGTGGTTCTGCCCTGCGACATAATTCATGAGTCACCTCGAGTGCGCATGTATGAAGAAAGAGAAGCGGAGCTCGATCGGCAGGACAGTTTGGACGCCCTGGAGGAGGAGCGTGACGTGGCGAAAGCCCGTTCCGCATTCTATCAACAGCAGGCTCGAAGATACCAAAGCAGAGAAGTACGGGCCAAAACCTATAACGTTGGTGAGTTAGTTCTACGCCTGCCAGAGAAGAAAAAGGACAAACTCAAGCCCAAATGGGAGGGTCCCTTCATTATTGACCAAGTTATGACTGGTGGTGCGTACCGTCTGCGGGATGCATCGGATAATCGACTTGAGCCGAACCCATGGAACGCAACCAGACTCCGAAGATTCTACGCCTAGCGCCGGACTCTGTGTTCATCTCCTTCCTGTGTCCACTTTTTTACTATCTGTCTTTTATTTCTCTCCTTCTCCCCTTCTTTTCTCTCACAGCCTTTAAGGGCCAATTTGTGCCTTATTTGCGCACAATGGACGCGCTATCCATGCTCATTATACCTGGGTGCTTCTCTCACAAAAGCTTATTTATCTATACGGGCTTCGTGCCCAGCACATGTGTCATTCTTCCGCATGTACCTTTTATTCACCATTATATGCATCGATATGACTTAAGTTTTGGCCAAGATGGGTTGCCTGGCTCTTGTATTTATGCCCTACGTTCCCATTAATTCGGCTAGGGCATAAGGGGAGCACCTCTGCGATTGTTACTACCGGGTCAGCCAGATGTGTACCTCAGACTGGGTGAAGCCGAAAGCTAGCGTTCTTAAGGGAATATTCGGTCGGCGAACAAAAGATGATTTTTTACTTATTTATATATGTGCCCCCAGATTCTCTTTTCTGCGTCTCTTTTCGCAGTCCGGACATGCACTTTAGGGCATGCGAACCCAGGGAAAGGAACCCCTAACGGAACTATTCTCCCTGGAAGATGTTTCTTACTAACCATGTAATATAACATAACTAGTTGGGCACTTGTCTATTCAAGCACTAATGACCCCTATGCCTGGTTTCCATGCATGCCCCGGTTCTTACATAACCGAGAGGGTATTCGGATACACTTGTCGGTGTACAAAAAGAGGGGTACACTTTTTGTACCCCTATAACTGTGCACGGGCAGTTTGAGCCGCGGGCACCACCACACCAAGCAAGGCAAGGGAGGTGAGCTAGGGTAAGACCGAAGCTCAAGAGAACTATGACGCCAAGGCCAAGACCATGAAGAGCAACGGGGACGAAGCGGACTCCCCCGGCAAGATCTGTCGGCGTTCTGGGAACGGGGGTCCCCAGACTTGCCTGCGTGCGGCCTGCGGCGTGGCTCAAAGGGGGGCCCATCATGGCCCATCTTCACCAACACAAACCCAAGACCCTCGCGAGGGGCCAAGCCTCGCGGGGCGGACGACACAGAACTTCCTCAGGCACGGCCTCGTCAGGCTGGCTCGCGAGGAGGCGGAGAGATCAAGGCGGGGTACCTCACGAGGTGCCCGTGACGCAAGCCGTGACAACCAAGGGCGCCAGGCGGGCGCCAGGCCGCGCAGTGTCCTCCTTACCTCTTTGGTGCAAAGGGGGCAAGCGCAGCCGCGGAGTACCGAGGCATCAGGCAAAGGTTGCCATTTCGGTGCAACAAGACCAAGACCAGGAGGACTGCAAGATGGAGGTCATCGTGGGGCCCAAGACGGCGTCACCACCGGAGCTTTGTGCAGGCGAAGACTACTTTTGTCAGGATAGCTGGTACTAGCTGTCCCCTTTCAAATTAGCCCGCCATTGTTGGCTCCCTTCCCGCTCGATATTTGGGAAAAGGACCAGGACCTCTATAAACAGGACCAGCCACCCGCAGGATGAAAGGGGGGTAAGAAAGGAGAGAGAAGAGAGAGAGAGAGAGAGAGAAAAGGGTGACTGAACTCCTCTCAGCAGTTCATCCCCCCAGCCAAGAACAGACCCTCGTGAGGCTGTTCTTCCTTGTATTGTTCATCATCATCAGCCCAAGAGGCAATCCACCACACCACACACTGGAGTAGGGTATTACACCACAACGGTGGCCCGAACCAGTATAAACCCTGTGTCTCTTGTGTTGTTCTTTCCTGAGCTTAGATCTTAGCGAGGCGGAGGGGTGCAGGTAGGTAGGAGGTGAAATCTCCGCGCGCACCCCAGTGTTCGAACATCAAGGGTCTGCCGGAACCCGAAATCCGACATTTGGCGCGCCAGGTAGGGGTGCGCCGGAATCCACCTTCTACCGCTTCGTGCCCCGTCGTGTCGTCATCACCATGTCCGGCGACCAGGCGGGCAAGTCAGATCCATGGGCAGCGTAGCGCGCCCGCGCAGAGCCGCTCGCCTCGGGAGACCCTGTGCCCCAGGCAGCTCGCGGTCCGTAGGGCGCTGCGGGCCGCTGGCGACGCAGACAGGCTTCGACAGCTCTCACACCGTGGCAGGCGCGGTCAGCAGCAAGGGCCTCCAATCACGCCGCGACCACGACACCGTACACCCGCCGGGAGCAGGTGAACTCGAGGGCCGCGCTCACGGTGGCCCGAGAGCTGATGCAGTGCAGGCTGCTGGAGGGCGGCCGCGACGTGCTGCTGGAGCGGGTGGCAGAGCTCCTGGGCTTTGCCGCCTCGGGGGCTCACCCCTTCTGCACCCAGCTCCCATCTCAAGCCCAGGGCGGCCTGCGCGGGGGCTCCGCGCACACCCGCGGGCTCCAAGGCTACTCCAACGCCAGTGAAGCTGTCAGCACCGGACCGGCGGCGGCGCTGTCCCCGCTCCCGGTCCGCGAAGAAGAAGGACTCGACGCGACCCACGGCCCTAGTGGACAGCCGCGCTGCCACCCCACGGTGGGCGCGTCAGGCAGGACCGCATGGCACGCGGGGCACTACGGCGTGGCCTTCGGGATGACGGCACCAGAGGAATACGTGCCCCTCATGATGGACGAAGAACACCCTCGCGAGAGAGAACAAGGCTCACTCCACAGCCCAGGCTGGGGGGATGAGGCGCCAGAAGCTGAGCCTTTCCAGGAGCCCCAGGACGGTCCCACTGGCCACGCTGGAGGCAACGATTATCGGGTACCGCTAATTCTTCAGGAGCAGGCATACGCTAACCATGGATCGCAGGAGGTGCAGGTCGCCACAGCGAGCAGCTGCCCCGCTCCCACAGTCTCCTCCCCCTCGGGAGGAGGGTGCAGGGGGCTGCAGGAGAGGGGCCGGGATCCGACATCACCACCGCGGCGTTCGGAGCAAGGTGTTCTCAGGAGGTAGGCCCTCCGCTGGGGAGGTGCCTCAGGGCCTGCCCCCGACGGAGGACCCGTGGTCGTCGGGGGAACCGCTGGCGACCGCTCTACCCCATCGGCGGCGTCCTGGTTTCCGGTCGTCGTTGATGGCACTAGAGTGTGGCGCAAGGCGGGCCCCTCATCTGGCGATATGAAGCAAGGCCGGTACCTGTGAACAAGGCCCAGTGCCTGTGAAGCTCGCCGCCCCTTGACACTCTCACATAATAATGAGTGGGGCTGTACACGCCCCGGAGTCTCAGGGGTGCCGGCCTCAGGCCCTGGGGCTCCCTCCCACGCCCAGTGGCAGCACTTAGCTCCGCACTGGTCAGAAGACGTCCAAGACTAGACTAGGTGCCGGACGCGGCCTTTTGTCTGCTTTCGGTGCTTTTCCCTTTGGTTGTCGCTTTCCCCCGCTGGGTTCAAGTTGGATTCGAATTTGAGATTTGCGTGTGTTCGGGGAAGGGGTGCTTAGTCTCGTTTGAGCAATTTCTCGCGTTTGGTCACCACTTCGCCTCAGCTGCCTCCCCTCGTGAGCCGGGTCAGGCCTAGCTTGCGCGCAGCCCAGACTGTCGCTGCCGCGTCCTCTCAGGAGGGTGTTTTACTGCAGATCCAACGGATTCAATCAGGGAACACTCAGGACACCGCAGCCTCCCACGGGCTACCTCAGGGCCAGCACGGGACAAAGGTAAACTAGCTGACCAGCGCATTGCGTAAGCCAACCGCTTGGCGCGGGCGCATGGGCAATATAGCGTCTACTAACACGACCAACACAAGTTTTACATAAGGGGCTCCCCCTCCAAAATGCTCTCACTGCCATCAGGCCAAAACCTGAGTTCTATTCATGCAGGGTAAGGAAGTAGGAACGATGCACAATCAGTCGGATAAATCCCCCAATGTGTCCTCAGGAGCACCACCCGAGCCGTTGCTGGCGTCGCTGAACTCGCCATCGCTGTCCGCATCACCACCAGCGGCGTCAGGGCCGAGCACCACGCCGCCCTCGTCGGCAGCCACGATCACGCCGTCGTCGTCTGAAGCGAAGGCCCTGATAAGAGCATCCACATTGTCTTCCACCCAGTGCGCCAGGTCGTCTCGGATGGCCTGGGGGACTGGGGCGATGGCGGCGCCAAAATCGAAGTGGGGATCCATGTTCCGGAGATGGCTGAAGACGCGAGAAAAGGCACGCCCGAGCAGGGCGCGGCTCCTCTCCTCCACCAACCTGTTAGCCCTGACCGACCGCGCCTCCAGCTGCGTCACCACATCAGTGAAGAACTGAAGATTGCCGGCGTAGTTGACTGCATGCGGCTTGCCAACAGCCGCCTCGCTGATGCTTCCCAAGGCTGTGTTGGCTCTCTCCCGGAGCATGGTGAGCATGGGGCCGTGCTCATGCTCTAGGATCCGCCGCTGACATATCTCGTCCGCATTCTGGCGCGCGACGGCCTCAGTCTCCTCCACCCGCTGGCGAAGAAGGAGCACCTCGGCCTGGGAGGTGGTTAACTCACCTTGCGCCACCTCAAGGGCGGCCCGGAAAGCATCGGCCCGCCGCGTCGCCTCCTCCAGCTTGGCCCTCAAGGCGGCAGTCCTGCCTTCAGCTTCGACCTAGATCAACCCCAGCTTCTCTTCGAACTCGTGCTCGAGGTTCAAATGCGCCATCGCCACCCAACGTCCGACCTCCTCCAGGACACAGGCTTCCTGTGCAGCGACATCATCATCCTCCTGCGTCACCAAGCGCTCCCTCGTCTCCAGACGCTCGTACTCGCGGGTACGTTCGGCGGCTTCCAGCGTCAGCGCCTCCTCACGCTTCTGGAGCTCTGCCGAGTCACCAGAGGCCACCTTCATCAATGCGAGGGCTGCCTCACGCAGCTCCACCTGCTCCTCCAATGAGTGGCACCAGGCCAGGAGCTCCCGAGCCCGCTCCTCCGCCGCCTTTCACCGCCGGTCAGCTTCCCGGGCCTCCTCAGCGGCCCAAGATCGGGCCTCCCGAGAGGCCACCAGCGACACCTTGGCCTCTGCATCGTCAAGATCGCGCTGACGGCCTGCAAGGGTGATGGCGCCCTCCAGCTCGCGCCTCTCCGCAGCCAGGCACAGGCCCTCGGCCTCAAGGCGCGCGTCTTCATCAGCAAGCTCCTCACCAAGCAGGCTTACCGCGTCAGCTGCCCTTCGAAGGAATCCTTGGCGGAGAGCGCGACACTCCCGAGTGCGCTCGAGCACGTCTTCCACACCATCATCTGCCCCAAGCAAGCGTCGGGGGCCACGAATCGGCACTCCCCCTCCGGGCAGGGGGCTGGGGGCTGGCACCCTCGCGACGGCCGGGCACGCCGCGCCAGAAGCTCGGCCCGGAGCCAGCCCGTCCCCAGGTGAAGAGCGCAGGGAGCGCCTCAGCCAATCGCAGTCCACGACCAGGCGAGAAGCCCACGGCAGGCTGGCTATGCCACGAGAAGGCCTGCGAAGGAGGATCGCGAGGTGCGCAGGGCCACGATATGCCTCGGGACGGTTCGCCTCTTCGATCGCCCTCACCACAAGGGCTCCGCCGCTCGGAGCGCTTGAGGACGATGGAGGGGGCGAAGCCAAGGGGGACGGCTCCCCAGCCATCTCCGCAAGCTCAGCTGGAAGGGGCCTGCGGAGCAAGGGTCAGTAAAAGCAACAGAAGGATCGGGAGCTGGGAAAGGAGAAGGCTTACTCATCAGTGGCGAAGTACTTCCTACGCTTCAGCAGGCGACAAGGGTAATCGTTGCCCAGGGACTCCCTTCTCTTCCGGAGGGCCTCAAAGTCCATGCAGAAGCGGCCTAAGAGTTGAGCGCAGGGATCAACCAGCAACGAAGATGGAGCGTCAAAGCGATCTGCGTCAGGGGCGCCTACCTGATGTGCGCTGCCAATCGCCTCGCCAGGAGAAGCAGCCGGAGCCTCAGGGGCCTCAGTCGTAGGCGCAGAGGGCAGCTTCTTGTCACCCTCAGCCTTAGCGGCATGGGCCCCAAGAACTGCTCCCTCATGAGCATCGCCCGGCGCTGTCACCCCGCCGGGAGCCTCCTCGGCCTCTGGCGCCTCATGCCTCCCTGCTCCGCCGCTTGAGGAAGAGTCGCCTTGGCCGACTGGAAGGGCAGTCACCACCACTGGGTTCTCGTGAGGCCCCTGGAGGCCGGAGGGGCGCGGCCCCCACTCATCAAAGATAGGCATCTGCTTCACAAAATCGCCCCTGCTCTGGCAGAGGTACAACAAGGCCCCTCCCTGCTGGATGCTGCCGGCGTTGGGGTCCCCAGTCAGGGTCAAGAGTGTTGTCCTCAACACTTCAGGAGTCAGGTACTCTTCCTGGAGCCTAATACGATCATCGCGCCCGCTGAAGGCCCACATCTGGCGGGAGTGGCGTTGGAGAGGAGCAACGCGGCGTAGCAGGAACTCCTTCACCACCTTGGGCGCTGTCACGCCAAGCGACCTCAAGAACGTGAAGCGGTGCCAGACAAAGACGAGCAGGGGGCTCTCAAGCGTCTCCTGGCCCCAGCCCGAATTGGGGACAGCAGACGAAGTTGGCTCTGATAGCAGGGGGCTAGGCACCCCTGCGTCCACATACAGCCACTGCTCGCGGAACCCAGCCGTGGGCAGGGGGAGCTTGAAGTCAATCCCAGAGGCCGCTATCTCAGACGCGGCAACAAAGCTCACGCACGCCCAGCATTGGGTAGGGTGGACAAGGCGCAGCGAGAAGAAGTGGCGCAACAAGGCAACCGAAGGAAGGATTCCCATCATAGCCTCGCAAACAAAGGCGAAGACCGAAAGGAGAGTGATGGATTCAGGACCCAGATGCATCATGTGGATCTGATAGTGGGAAAGCACGGCATTGAAGAAATCAGAAAATGGAGGAACCAGACCCGCCCACAGGGCGTCGGCAAAATACGGGACCTCGGTGACTATCCTGTCAATGGAGAAGTGGGACGCAGGCCAGCCCGTCGTCCTCCCGCATTCGTTGAAGATAGTGGCCAGAGCCGAGCTGACTTGCCCAAGCCCTCGGCGGGGGCCGCCAACGGCGGCGGGCAAGGCGGAGACACAGGTTTCTTCCCTCTTCCCTTCATCATTGAAGCCATGGCGATGGAAAGGGGGGGGAAGGTTCGAGATTGGGTTGAAAGCAGAAGCCGGAGTTCGAGCGGAGGAAGGACAGAGGGCGCTCGAGCAATAGAAAGGGGAACGGCTGTGTACGACTATGAGTCCGCCTAGCATGGCGCAGAATAAGGAGGGCGTGGGGGAATAGTGCCGCCCACGTCCAATCAGCCGCCACGCGGCGCCCAAGGCCGCATGCTGTTAGGGCCCGCGGCGCTTCGCTCTTGCCCTTCCGCCTCCCTGCACGGCCAAGTCCGGGCGCGCCTTGGGCCCGGGGGCTACTGTCGGCGTTCTAGGAACGGGGGTCCCCAGACTTGCCTGCCTGCGGCCTGCGGCGTGGCTCAAAGGGGGGCCCATCATGGCCCATCTTCACCAACACAAACCCAAGACCCTCGCAAGGGGCCAAGCCTCACGGGGCGGACGACACGGAGCTTCCTCAGGCACGGCCTCGTCAGGCTGGCTCGCGAGGAGGCGGAGAGATCAAGACGGGGTACCTCATGAGGTGCCCGTGACGCAAGCCGTGACGACCAAGGGCGCCAGGCGGGTGGCAGCCCGCGCAGTGTCCTCCTTACCTCTTTGGTGCGAAGGGGGCAAGCGCAGCCGCGGAGTACCGAGGCATCAGGCAAAGGTTGCCATTTCGGTGCAACAAGACCAAGACCAGGAGGACTGCAAGACGGAGGTCATCGTGGAGCCCAAGACGGCGTCACCACCGGAGCTTTGTGCAGGCGAAGACTACTTTTGTCAGGATAGCTGGTACTAGTTGTCCCCTTTCAAATTAGCCCGCCATTGTTGGCTCCCTTCCCGCTCGATATTTGGGAAAAGGACCAGGGCCTCTATAAATAGGACCAGCCACCCGCAGGATGAAAGGGGGGTATGAAAGGGAGAGAGAAGAGAGAGAGAGAGAGAGAGAGAAGGGTGACTGAACTCCTCTCAGTAGTTCATCCCCCCAGCCATGAACAGACCCTCGCGAGGCTGTTCTTCCTTGTGTTGTTCATCATCATCAGCCCAAGAGGCAATCCACCACACCACACACTGGAGTAGGGTATTACACCACAACGGTGGCCCGAACCAGTATAAACCCTATGTCTCTTGTGTTGTTCTTTCCTGAGCTTAGATCTTAGCGAGGCGGAGGGGTGCAGGTAGGTAGGAGGCGAAATCTCCGCGCGCACCCCAGTGTTTGAACCTCAAGGGTCTGCCGGAGCCCGAAATCCGACAAGATCCTTGCCGGGAGACAGTTCTAGCAGCCCCGGCAAGACCCTTGCCGCGGTGACTCGTCCCGCGCCTTCGGAGCGAGTCACCCTTGAGTCCACTGCCCCCAAAGGCAAGGGTTCGGGACACATCCCCGTGGCGGCATGTAGATCTTCGTGAAGACATTCAAGATCAGATATGCACTAAGGAGACGACAACCCTTGGCGGGATCCCAGCCGAGGGAGACCACAGGGCCCCCGGCAAGCGCCTTGCCGGGGATGACGGCAGGCGCCTCGGCAAGACCCTTGTCGGGGCCCCGGCAAGGCCCTTACCAAGGACACCTGCAGGGCCACCATCAGGCCCAAACCGACTAAACCTCCACCACCGCATGCATGCAGCTACCGACCCAACCAGTTGGGGAGGCACCTGCGTGGCGGCATGTAGATCTTCGTGAAGACCCACCACTGCGCCACCTCAGCTGCCTGCCTACTTACGTGGCATTGCAGGCGTCGCTGGCCAGGGCGCGTGTCGACATAAGAAGGAGCGGTGACGGACGAGGCAGATCTCTCCCCCGTCCCCGATAAAGCGAGGACACCTAAGCAAGACGCATTAAATGCCCCTTGTCATTTAATGCGAGGGATAACCTCGCATCACTGTTCCCTTTCCACCTCCTGTGTGCCACTATGGCAACCCCTTTTTCTATAAAAGGAGGCCCGAGGCGACCAGGAGAGGAATTCGGCTTTTTGGAGCTCCTCATGCCCCATAGCTAGCTCAGGAACACAAATATACAATCCACCAAAGCAGGAGTAGGGTTTTACGCATCCTTGTGGCCCGAACCTGGACAAACGAACCGTGTGCTACCTGTTAGATCCGCTCTTCTCATGACGCCGCGCCCCGCCAACCATATTAGGGATTCTCGTGATCCCATAGGTGTCGTTCCGCACCGACATCTCTGGCGCGCCAGGTAGGGGAGGCTCAGTTGTGAGAATCCGGCCTAGCAGTTAGTTCGGCGCTTCTTCATCATCATGGCGCCCAAGAAGAACACGACGGTGGCGGTTGGCTAGTCGGAAGCCGGACAGCCCATCCTGGCGCGGGCGAGCAGCGAACCGGTCGCAGAGAGGACCCGGGGTGTTGCTCGCGAACACCAACACCATCCCAGCAGCCGAAGTTTGGGAGGCGGCAATGTTTGCGTGCCTGGTAACGGGCCACACGTCGCCAAATCCAAAGGCGGATCCAAGTCCTTCGCGGGTGGAGCGGGGCCTTCCAAGGTCATCGCCGCCTCGCCTGAAGGCGATGCGAGGGCTTCCAAGAGTCCCACGCCAGCGTCAACAGTGCACTCCTCCCAGGCAGCGCGCGACGAACGGCGTAGTCACGCCGAAGATCCCGGGCGTCGCCGCGGGAAGAGCCCCGAGCGCCACTCCCGGGACGTAGAAGACCTACCCACTCGCCGAGGCGCTGGTGAAAACGGCATGCGACCGCGGGGTCGTAATAGAGCTCCTTCTGACATGGTCAGAAGTCGAAGCGCGTCGCGATCCGTGCAGGTTTCACTGCCACCGACTCCAACAGAGGCCCTGGCGCGCACGCAGTTGCTCCTCGACTTTCCTCGCACTACGGGGAAACTCGACGAATGGAGAGCCACTATCCGAAGCCTTGTTGCGGTGGCCAACAAAGACGAACCAAGTCCGGTGGGGCCCCCGGGTCGATGCTCCGATGGAGTCTCGCGGACCAGTGGCAGAAAAGCCGGCGGCGCCCCGACCATGGTGCATTCACCTCTTCCCCATCCGGTACCGCGGACGCTGGCTCGTTGCGACATCGCGGGCGATGCCATCTCCATAGCATCGTGTGCCCCGCGGACCCACTGTGATCAGCACCAAGTTCTTCAGGAACGAGCCCATGAAGACGCTCGAACCATTATCAAGCGCCGGCGCGGAGCGCGCCACCAGTCAGACAGGCGAGCAGGGCCTGCTATGAACCACCCGGCACCGGAGAGCCCTGGAGGCCTACCTTACGAGATAGGCTGTCCGGCTTTTACACTTGAGCTGCGGCAGTTCCAGTGGCCCACTCACCGCACCTTCAAACCCAACGCCATCTACACCATCTGCACCATCGCGATAGTTGGCGAAAAGTACAGCGGCAAGACTCACCCGTCTGAGTTCCTCAGCATCTACACCGTCGCGATGCAAGCTGCCGAAGCCCGCGACGATAAGGTGCTTGCGAATTACTTTCCATTGGCTCTTAAACCCAATGCCATGTCATGGTTGATGCACTTGCCGGTAGACTCTATTTCCTCCTGGTCAGATTTGTGACATGAGTTTGTGGGCGCCTTTACTGGGGGTCACCAAGCCCATGGCCAAGCAAGTGACCTGCATGTCATTCCCCAGAAGGGAGGCGAGAGTCTGCGCAAGAATATACAGAGGTTCAGCCGGGTATAGTACAATATCCCTGATGTTCACCCTGCCACCATCATCAGCGCGTTCCATCAGAACGTGCATAACTGCAAGATGCGCGAAGAACTGGCAATGAACAAGGTGAAAGATGTGGCAGAACTCTATGTTCTTGCTGACAAATGTGCCCGGGCAGAAGAGGGAAGGAAGTACCCCGGCGAAGATGCCGGCATGGAAACCGACCCCTCAGATGAGGATACTGCCGCCCCGGCAAAGAAAGGTCGGCGCCGCAACAGGAAGCGGAAAGGTAAAGTTGTGCTTGCCGTCGAGGGATCTGGCGACTCCGGCTCCGCCAAGAAAACCAAGGCAGATGACCCCGACAAGGAAATTGCCGGATCTGTCGCCTGCCGGCCTTGGCGGCTGCCGAGAAGCTAGGAAACTTCGACAAGCAATACTGCAAGATCCATCACACCAAAGGCCATGATCTCCAGAACTGCCGACAGGTTGAGCTCCTCGTTGAGAAGCAGAGTGCTGAATATGAGAGGCAGGACAACGAGAAAGGCCAGGACGGTGCTGAGGGGTCCGGCAAGAAGCGTGACGGCCAGGAGGGCCATCGCGGCAAAGGTAAACAGTGGGAGAGGCCTGCCCGGGGCCGTGACAAAAAGCTAGAATACGATGATCACGAAGAGGACGATGAGTCTGGTGACCAAGAATTTCAGAAAGCTACAGAGGCCATGTGCGTCGATGGCGGCGCCTCGCTGCATGCCTCTCACCGCTAGCTTAAACAGTGGGCGCATGGGATTACAGCGGCGGAACCGTCATTTGATGCCCAAAGGCTGCTGAAGTGGTCCAGCACACCTATCATTTTTGACACTGAGGATCACCCTGATCGCACTACTGCGGTCGGGTGCTTGCCATTGTTGGTTTCACCAACAATACGCAACCTCAAGGTGACAAAGATGCTAGTCGATGGCGGGGCCGGTCTGAACTTAATCTCGCCTGCCGTGATCGAGAAATTGCAGATTCCTGATGAAGACCTCGAAGAGACGAGCACGTTTCAGGGGGTCAACCTGGGAAGAAGTCAACCAAAGGGAAAGGTCACGTTGCCCGTGACTTTTGGAAGTGATCTGAACTACAAGACAGAAAGGGTTGTGTTCGATGTTGCCAAGATCCCCTTGCCTTACAACGGGATCCTTGGCCTCCCAGCGCTGGCCAAGTTCATGGCGGCGTCACATTACGCCTACAACACCCTGAAGATGCCGGGGCCTGTGACGATCATCACCGTACCATCAGACAAGAAGGATGCGCTAATTTGCACTGACCAACTCTATCAACAAGCAGTTGCAGCAGCCACCACTACCAAGGCACTTGCTCCTGCCGCTGGAGCCCCAGGAAGGCAAAAGAAGAAGACCAGTGAGACCTCAGGCACCCACTCCGGCAAGCGCAGCTCTTCGGAGTGTAGCGCTCCCGTCGAGGACGCGCCAGAGAGCTCCGCCGACGTAAACAAGAAGTCCAGGGCCACACTGCTGGGAACCAAGAAGGTTTCTGTCAAGGAGGACGGCACGGGAGGAGCTTTTACCATAAGCTCCACCCTTGACGACAAATAGGAAGACGTGCTCGTCACCTTCCTGCGGGCGAATGTCGATGTGTTTGCCTGGCAAGCATCCGACATCCCAGCATTCCCAGGAAGGTGATTGAGCACCACCTTGTTGTCTGTCCTCATGCGTGGCCCGTCAAGCAGAAGGTTAGAAAGAAAGCTTTGGAACGACAAGAGTTCATCACAGGGAGATCCGGAAACTAGAAGCAGCGGGTTTGGTAAGAGGAGTGCTCCATCCAACGTGGTTGGCCAATCCGGTGGTAGTGCACAAGGCAAATGGGAAGTGGAGGATGTGTATTGATTACACATATATTGATAAGGCTTGTCCCAAAGACCCCTTCCCGTTGCCGCGCATCGACCAGATTGTTGACTCCACAGCTGGGTGTGATCTGTTGTCATTCCTCGATGCCTACTCTGGCTACCACCAGATCTTCATGGCAAGGAAAGATGAAGAGAAAATGGCATTCATCACCCCATGTGGTACGTATTGCTTTATACGGATGCCTTTCGGGTTCAAGAGTGCTGGTTCAACGTTTGCAAGGGCGGTCCAGATTGGTTTTGAACCCCAGCTCCATAGAAATATGGAAGCCTATATGGATGATATAGTGGTCAAAACCAAGAACAGGGCAACCCTCGTATCAGATTTACAAGAAACATTTGCAAACCTACGCAAGATCAATCTCAAGTTGAACCCTGAGAAGTGCGTCTTCGGCATCCCGTCTGGCAAGCTTCTCGGGTTCTTTGTGTCACAGCGTGGGATAGAGGCCAATCCGGACAAGATCAAAGCTATAGAGCGGATTGAAGCGCCCAAGCGAGTCAAGGATGTGCGTCGGCTTGCCGGTTGCGTTGCCGCGATGAGCAGGTTCATCTCCAAGTCCGCCAAGCGCGCCCTTCCCTTTTTCAAGATTTTGAAAAAGGCGGGCCCGATGGAGTGGACACCAGAAGCCGAAGCAGCATTGCAAGATTTGAAGAGGTACCTCTCCTCCGCGCCAATACTAGTTGCGCCTAGGCCACAGGAACCGTTGCTGCTGTACCTGGCGGCAACGAACCAGGTGGTCAGCGCCGCACTAGTGGCGCAGAGAGAAATTGATGATGAGGTAATAGCAGCGACGGAGCCCGATGCCACCGATGCCGAGGCAACACAGTCGGTTGAAGTGCCGCCAAGGAAGAAGATGATGCACCACCCGGTCTACTTTGTTAACTCCCTTCTGCAGGGGGCTAGATCAAGGTACTCCGGTGTGCAGAAAATGCTCTTTGGCCTTCTTATGGCCTCGAGGAAGCTGCGTCACTACTTCCAGGCGCACGAAATCACTGTCGTCACCCGCCTCCCTCTGCGACGGATATTGCACAATCCAGACGCAACGGGAAGGATCATAGAGTGGGCACTGGAACTGTCCAGCTTTGGCCTCAAGTTTGAGAGTACCTCGACGATTCAAAGCCGAGTTCTGGTAGAGTTCGTTGCAGAATGGACCGCGACGCCTGACGAAGAAACCCAAGAGACTGCTCTCCCCAGCAAGGAGGCAAGTTGCGACTGGATCATGTAATTTGATGGAGCTTTCTCCTTACAGGGCGCTGGGGCTAGCGTACTGCTTGTCGCGCCCACCGGAGAGCACCTCAAGTACGTGATCCAGATGCACTTCCCCAGGGAGGTGTCAACAAACAATACGACTGAGTATGAAGGGCTGCTTGCCGGTCTTAGGATCGCGGCGGACCTCGGAATCAAGAAACTCGTCGTTAGAGGCGACTCGCAACTTGTCTTCAAGCAAGTCAACAAGGATTACCAGAGCCCATTGATGATGGCCTACGTCGATGAAGTAAGAAAGCTGGAAGAGCATTTTGATGGTATACAGGGAGAATACATTCCCCGAGCGGAGAATGATATCGCCGATTACCTGTCAAAACGCGCTGCCCTCAAGCTACCTGTGGAACCAGGTACCTTTGTGCTTCAGCTAACTCAGCCATCCGTTGATCCATCAACAGAGCAAAACAAGAGGAGGAAATCAGGACCCGGCAAGTACTTTCCCGCCGAGCTCCCCGGAGCCGCCGGCAAGGATGCTGCCGGAGATACTGAGCCCGCCACAGGACGGCTTGCTCCGACGGAGCATCAAGCTCTTGCCGACGAGACAGCCGCTCCTGTAGCGGAGGAAACGCCTTTAGTCCTTGCCGTCGAGCCCCAGGCTCCAGCATGGGCACAGCATACCGTCTGATGCCTCCAAACAGGGGAACTTCCTGAGGAGCAGGAAGAAGCAGAAAAAGTAGCCCGTCACTCTACTATGTACCAGTTCGTCGATGACGTCCTGTACAGAAAGAGGCCGAACAGTGTGAAATTGAAGTGTATCCCTCGAGAGGAAGGACTGGGGCTGTTGGCGGAGATTCATGGAGGCATATGTGGATCCCACATCGGGTCAAGGGCCCTTGCCGGCAAATCGTTTCAGCAAGGCTTCTTCTGGCCCACCACCCTCCAGGATGCGACGACACTGGTCACCAGGTGTGAAGCGTGTCAGTTCCATTCAAAGAAGCTTCATCAGCCAGCTCAAGCCCTTCAAACCATTCCTCTCTCCTGGCCCTTCTCGGTCTAGGGGCTCGACATACTGGGCCCTTTCTCCTGCGCTGTCGGGGGCTTTGAGTACTTGTACGTCGCAATCGACAAGTTCACAAAGTGGCTAGGGGTGGAAGTAGTGAGGAAGGTCACAGCTCAGTCAGCCGTCAAATTCTTCAAGGGACTAGTGTGCCGTTTTGGTGTACCCAACAGGGTCATCACCGACAACAGTACACAGTTCACAAGCCGCACCTTCATGCAATATACCCAAGACCTCGGCAGCAAAGTCTGTTTCGCTTCCGTTGCTCACCCACGAAGCAATGGTCAAGCTGAGAGGGCAAACGCTGAAGTACTGCGAGGCTTAAGGACAAAGACCTTTGACAGGCTGCATAAGAGTGGAAGGCGCTGGATTGATGAATTGTCGGCGGTTCTTTGGTCAATCAGAACGACACCAAATCGAGCCACCGGCCAGACACCCTTTGCCCTGGTATACGAGGCAGAAGCAGTTCTCCCCACTGAACTCATATACGGGTCACCTCGAGTACTCACTTATGATGAGCTTGAGCAAGAGCAACTGCGCCAAGATGACGCGACGCTCCTTGAGGAAGATCGTCTTCGGGCGGCTGTGAGAGCAGCGTGCTACCAGCAAGCCTTGCGCCGCTACCATAGCTGCAAGGTTCATGCCCGAAGCTTTGAGGAAGGCGACCTTGTTCTTCGGCACGTTCAATCGGCCAAAAATTCCAACAAGTTGATGCCAAAGTGGGAAGTCCCTTATCGGGTAATAGGAGTCACCAGGCCCGGCGCAGTCCGTGTGGAGACCGAAGATGCCATTCCAGTGAGAAATTCCTGGAACATTGAGCATCTTCGCAAGTTTTACCCGTAAGGCGCGGCTGGCCGGGCCCCCCGACAAGCCACCTTTTGTATGAGCATTGCCGATGACGCATGTAACCCTTTGTACAAAGCCAGGCGCAGACCCTGAGCATAAGTAAATGAAGCGCTGGCACCCTGAGTTATAGCATGCATGCTAGGTCGAGTCTCGTCCTTGGTTAGGGTTGATAGTTCTTAGCGGCGACTAATCCCTAGCTTAGAGGTCGAGTGTGCATCTCCTTATCTTTCTTTTGTCTTCTTTGGTTCATAGGACACACGGATATTCGTGTCGAACCACTTGGGGAGGAAAAGAAGATGAACAGACCAGCATCTAGCCCCCAACAGGCCAGTATTGCCGGGGGCTGCAAGAGCAAAGATTCACCCACGGCGAACCAGGGTTGCCGGGGGCTGCAGCTTCAGATAAGTTCTTCATCCCTTATCATGCATTCCATTATGGACTAAGGTATGTGAAACCTCGTTTTCCCCTAAGCTACCGTGCTCCCATAACTCTAGGCCCTAGGGCTCGTTCCTCGGGCCAAGTTTGGTCGTACTCGCGGCAGCAAAAGGATGAAACAAGGAGCCAAAACCCGTCTCATCCCTGCCTCCGCCAAAGGCGTGAGGAAGGTCGAGCGAAGTGGGGAGACGGCAAGGCCTGTTGCCGGGCAAGGAAATGTTTATCTTGAAGATATCAAGGATTTACTCCTTGTCGTGGGTTCCACCCGCAAACAAATGACCCGGCAAGCATCCCTTTTTCATTAAAAACATTCCACTCAGGTACAGTCCATAGGGAATGAAAAACATGAATGATGGGATTACAAGTTTTAAATTCAACAAAGGCCCGAAGGCTTACAAACAAAAAAGAGATAAGGTGCCTGTAATCCCTTTCTTATCCCTCTCCTCAGGAGGCAGGTCAAGGAGGCGAAGGAGACAAAAGGAGTGCCTAGGCGACCTACGGGTGGCAGAAGACACCAAGAGAACATCTTGGTGGCCTTCCAAAGGCTGGATGGTGATGGCGGCGCCAGAAGCAGAGCTCGAAGATGAGGCGGCAGGACGTCAGCACGCGTCGAAGGCGTCGGTGCCCGCGTACTCCAACTTGATGGCCTTGACGCCCGCCCTCTTCGTCTTCCGCAGCCTCCCAACGCCAGCCGCCCAAGGAGACGACCCCGAGAAGTTCAGGGAGCCGGCGACGCGGATGATGGGGTCGCCGGTGCCGCACGGAGCGGCACCCGACACCTAATCGGACCCGTCATCCTGCCGCCTACTACCCTCGTCGTTGCTGCCGCTGTCCTCCTCATCACTCCCGCCCAAGGAGGAGTCTTGGCTATCAGAAGAGCTCTCCACGCATCACCTTGCACGGGTCCCAAAGCACCCGAAGACCTTGACGGCGAGAAGGCCACCCTCCATCAGTTTAAAATGAAGAGTGAGCCCCTCCGTCAAGCGGTGGATATGGGCAAACGTCTTCCATCCCCGACGGAGATACATCACGTGAGGGGCAGGGAAGTCGACACGGGCCCGTGTGCCACTGATCCCGCGGCCCCTCATATGCAGCCACAACGACTCCGGTGGATCCAGCTCCATCTCCCGCGCAAATGGAGTCGGGAGATGAAGGCGACGGCACGGCGGCCGGCGCAGCCTGACGAAGAACTCACAAGGGTCATCCCCGACATGGCCCTCCATTGGAGGAGGAGCTGCTGGCGGAGGCGAGGCCAGCGCGCCACCCCGTCCTCCTCTTCCCCGAGCGCCCCGGCCTCGCCCACGGCCTCGCCACCTCCCCCTTCCCCTCGTGGATGGATCTGCCACCGCAGGCGCAGGAGAAGGAGGGACGCGTTGTCGAGCGGCGACCCTCGCTGCCACTGTTGAAGGACCGGGGTTCCCTCTCTCCATGACGGATGGAAGGGAGGAGCAGAAGCTGAAGGAAGAAGAAGATGAAAGAATGCGGGACGCCATCCCCCCTACCGCTCTTTATAAAGGATCGGGGTTGGGGCTTGGCCGCCCCGCTCGGCCAATCAAGACACAGGAGGCGCAGGGAGCCAGGGAGCCGACCCGCTGCCCCAACCAGCGACGGCCCGGTCTCCCGCCTCCACCGTTTGCCACCCCAAGCGCATGGGAGACACGCGGCGAACATGTAGAACCGAGGGGACGGGTGAGGCGACCTCTCCCCACCCCGTGATCGTGGGGAGTGGACGCCTCGAGGACCGCGCCTCGGCCCCATTCAGTAAATGGGCCGCGCCTCCACGCCTCCCTCCGTTTATGGGGAAGGCGCGAACCGCCCCCTTTACTACGACGTGACGCATGCCTGCGGGAACCAACCCCACGCATGCCGCCCATGTCACACGCGCCTCCCCATGCCGCGTCACGCGCGGGAATCATGGGACACGCAACGCGCGAAGAATCTTACCACGGTAAAAACTGCCCCGCCTGCCCGCGCACCGTTTTTGGGCCTAGCCCAAACAACGCGTTGCGCTTATGTGTGGACCTGGCCCGGGGGCTCCTGTCGGTGTACAAAAAGAGGGGTACACTTTTTGTACCCCTATAACTGTGCACGGGCAGTCTGAGCCGCGGGTACCACCACACCAAGCAAGGCAAGGGAGGTGAGCCAGGGTAAGACCGAAGCTCAAGAGAACTACGACGCCAAGGCCAAGACCACGAAGAGCAAAGGGGACGAAGCGGACTCCCCCGGCAAGATCCTTGCCGGGAGACAGTTCTAGCAGCCCCGGCAAGACCCTTGCCGCGGCGACTCGTCCCGCGCCTACGGAGCAAATCACCCTTGAGTCCACTGCCCCCAAAGGGCAAGGATTCGGGAGACATCCCCGTGGCGGCATGCAGATCTTCGTGAAGACATTCAAGATCAGATACACACTAAGGAGACGACAACCCTTGGCGGGATCCCAGCCGAGGGAGACCACAGGGCCCCCGGCAAGCGCCTTGCCGGGGATGACAGCAGGCACCTCGGCAAGACCCTTGCTGGGGCCCCGGCAAGGCCCTTACCGAGGACACCTGCAGGGCCACCATCAGGCCCATGCCAACTAAACCTCCACCACCACATGCATGTAGCTGCCAACCCAACCAGCTCGGCAGGCACCTGCGTGGCGGCATGCAGATCTTCGTGAAGACCTACCACTGCGCCACCTCAGCTACCTGCCTACTTACGTGGCATCGCAGGCGTCGCTGGCCAGGGCGCGTGTCGACACAAGAAGGAGCGGCGACGAACAAGGCAGATCTCTCCCCCATCCCGATAAAGCAAGGACACCTAAGCAAGACGCATTCAATGCGCCTTGTCATGTAATGCGAGGGATAACCTCACATCACTGTTCCCTTTCCACCTCCTATGTGCCACTGTGGCAACCCCTTTTTCTATAAAAGGAGGCCCGAGGCGACCAGGAGAGGGATTCGGCTTTTTGGAGCTCCTCACGCCCCATAGCTAGCTCAAGAACACAAATATACAATCCACCAAAGCAGGAGTAGGGTTTTACGCATCCTTGCGGCCCGAACCTGGATAAACGAACCGTGTGCTACCTGTTAGATCCACTCTTCTCACGACCCCGCGCCCCGCCAACCGTAGTAGGGATTCTCGTGATCCCATAGGTGTCGTTCTGCACCGACACACTCCGGACTATTGGGTCCTGAGGTTGAAGCGGAAAGGTCCGCCATGACAAATGATCTACAATCCGGCTAGAAGGCATTATACATGTCAATTTAATTACATATTCAATTTTGACTGGTTAAATTCCTCTTCTATACCATCCAACAAGCTATCTAGTCTACATTCCTGTTGGGAATACTTTGCGGCCAATTCTACTTGCCCGTACACTAAGCTCACGGGGATCTCTTTCCCATCAGGCCCCACAGGTCCGACCTCAGCCATGTGGTTTGGGTCAGCCTTGGTATAAGTGTCTTCACCATGGCCCAGGCTTCCCTGGCACCTTGACGGCAGGCCGATTTCTTCCATAATCGGAAGCGTCACCGCGCTCCCTTAAGCTTCTCCGCAAGCTCTCCAAGACTTTCAGGCAGGTAGTCAGATGGCCATAAGGCCTGGGAAACACCTCGCATCACCTGCCGAACTCGTTCGTGCAGTTGCGATATCTCTGGTAGAAGATCACCCGCAGACCCGGGCATCTCATCCGCGGGACGACCCGTCAGCATACCTACAGACATAACTCTGTTAGCAGGCTTCTTCGCCGAACTCTTTTTAACAAGTTCGTTCAAGCACTTACTGAAAATGTCGCGTCGAAGCCGCTGATTCTCCTTCACGGAGTCCGACAGTTGGGCATGAACGTCCTTCAGTTCCACGCTCAGCTGGGTGTTGGCATCCTGGAGATTATTTTTCTCCTGCCTAACCCTCGTAAGCACGCTCTCGCCGGCCTTTAGCCGGCGCAAGAGATGTTGCTCATCCGGATTTCCTTCGGCGTCATCTGCAATATTTGTTGTCAAATGTGCACATATGCCACACTCTATACGGTATCTATCATTTTAAATATGTGTTACCCGAGAGGGTCTTCTTGAACTTATCTTCGGCGGCCAGTGCGTCCTGAAGTTGGGCCTTACACTCTTCAAGCTCATGGGACAATTGGGTATTCTTTTCTGTAAGAACCTGCATAACAAATGATCCTTAAATCAGTTATTCTAACTATTTCAAGTCCTAGGGGCTACTACTATATATAATCATCAAATTCTCTCACCCATATATCCTTTACATATTGGTCCATGGCTCTGGCTAGACCATTCTGAGCAGCACGGAGGTACGCGCCTCCCGAGTTGAAGGCGTCAAATGCCTCTTGGGAGAAACAAGCGTCACGGAGAACGGCTCGGCGATGCCTGTGGTTCATGGCGCTCTCCACCTTGGAATTTGTGGCGGACATTCTGTCCGCATCCTCTGTCGAAGGAGCATCCGGCGTGCGCCTCGTATTCGCTCCCGCTTCCGGGTCCGGCCTTGGAGCCTGACTGGTGGAGGCATGATTGGCGACCGCTCCGGATATAGTCTGGCGAGCGTTCTTCTTCCTAAGAAAGCACGAGCGTTAATATGCCTTTAAAAATGATACCATGGAGTGAGGTGGCGCGCCATACCGCTGCGCCAGTGTCTTAGTCTGGACTGCATTTCTTTTCGGCCTGCCCGGCCTCGCAGCCCCTTGCTGGCTAGTCGCCGCGGGCTTGGCATGACGTCCCAAGGGCCTCCCCTGTAAAACGCCGTTGGTATACGGTAAGCAAAGTGCACAAGGATTAATCCTTTTCAAAATGTTGGGACTTTGGTCTCAGTTACCTGCGAAGTTGGGAGCAGCCCAGGGTAATCGGCCGTAATGGCCACCAAGGCCTCGTCGCTGCTTAATTGGTAAAACAGCCTATCAATTAGTTCCACAGATATGTCCGGATCCTCTTGGGAGGCTGGGTCGAGGGATCCTTAAGGATCCTCTGGTTGTAGAGGCGGGCTGTTGATCTCCCTTACAGCCTTACGCAGCTCCTGCGTTGAAATCGCAAGGTAAAATACTTAACTATGGGAATATGGGAACGGATGGACATGAAAGGTGTTGACTTACCTAGCTCGGAGGATTATACATAGAAAATCCGCCCTGTGGATTGACGCGGAGGAATTCCTCCTCTTCTCCCTTGTACAAATCGGACAATATTTTTGCTAGAGCAGCGGTCGAGTCCGGCCCCTTGCGGCCGCAGTGGGTGGCATCATCCTCCCCGTTGAAATCCCACATGGGGTGGCCTCTATATTGAAGCGGCTGCACCCCCCCGCATAATGCACATTGACATGACTTCGATCATGGTCAGTCCGGATTGAGCCAACAACTTTATCTGGCTCATCAGGTAAAGGACGTCTTCGTCATCTTCTTCCTAGGGGCTCCGTGGGTGCCAGCTTAGGCGTTTCTTCAAAGGAGAATTATCGAACTCAGGAAGGCCGATCCGAATAGGATCCGGAAGGGGGACGTCTTCTATACAAAACCACTCTAAAGGCCAGTCTTCGGACGCCTTCTTTGGGGTTCCGGATAGATATCCGATCCCGGTGATGCGCCGTACTTTGGTTCCGCCCACTTGATATATTGACCCCCTCTGAGAATGGGGCACAAGGCAGAACAACTTCTTCCACAGTGCGAAATGAGCCTCGCAACCCAAAAACAGCTTGCAAAGGGCTACGTAGCCCGCGATATGTAGTATGGATGCAGGGGTAAGGCTGTGCAACTGGAGGCCGCACAACTCCAGGAGCCCCCGGAGAAACGGAAGAATTGTAAATCCGAGTCCTCTTATCAAATAGGGGACGAGGCATACCCGCTCTCCCTTAGAGGGATTGGGAAAGCTCTCCGCCATTGTAGGTGGAGAGCCCGGCTCGAACTAGGACCATATACGCTGGGGGGAGAAATCCCTGGGTCTGAAGCTTCACCAGTTGGCTGTGCGTGACGGAACACCTCTCCCAATCTCCAGGCTTGGGGCTGGGGGAACGAGAGGAGGAGCTGCATCGATCGGCCATGATGGAATGGATTTCTTTCGGGTGCGCTCCGATGAATGATCGCTAAGGGAGGATGGTGTGGTTTGGATCTGAATCCCCGTCTCTTTAATAGACAGCTCATTTGCATAGCTAGGTGGGTAAATGTAAAAACAACTTGGCTCTTCACATTCGCTTGACATGTGGAAGGTGCGTAGAAGCCAAGGAGCGCAGCATTTACGAGAAGCCGGACACTATTTAACAGGTATTCGGGATTTGGAGAAGAACCCGCCTTGCAATGCCGAAGACAATCTGCGCGCCGGACTCATCGTCATTGAAGCCTGGTTCGGGGCTACTGAGGGAGTCCTGGATTAGGGGGTATCCGGACAGCCGGACTATAACCTTTGGCCGGACTGTTGGACTATGAAGATACAAGATTGAAGACTTCGTCCCGTGTCCGGATGGGACTCTCCTTGGCGTGGAAGGCAAGCTTGGAAATATGGATATGTAGATCTCCTTCCTTGTAACCGACTTTGTGTAACCCTAGCCCCCTCCAGTGTCTATATAAACCGGAGGGTTTAGTCTGTAGGACACAATCACAACAATCATACCATAGGCTAGCTTCTAGGGTTTAACCTCTCTGATCTCATGGTAGATCTACTCTTGTACTACCCATATCATCAATTTTAATCAAGAAAGAGTAGGGTTTTACTGCCATCGAGAGGGCCTGAACCTGGGTAAAAACATCGTGTCCCTTGTCTCCTGTTACCATCCGCCTAGACGCACAGTTCGGGACCCCCTACCCGAGATCCGCCGGTTTTGACACCTTGCTCTTGTGCTTCAAATGATAGTCTCCCCAACACTCAACTCTCTCTCTCTTAGGATATGGATTTGGTGGAAAGAAGATTTGAGTGGAAAGCAACTTGGCGAAGGCTAGAGATCAAGATTCATATGGTGGGAGTGGAATATCTTGGCCTCAACACATGAGTAGGTGGTTCTCTCTCAGAAAATGTGTATTGGAAGTGTAGGTATGTTCTGATGGCTCTCTCCATGAATGAAGAGTGGGTGGAGGGATATATATAGCCTCCACACAAAAACTAACCGTTACACACAATTTACCAATCTCGGTGAGACCGAATTGAGAAACTCGGTCGGACCGATTTAGCAAACCTAGTGACCGTTAGGATGTTCGGTGGGACTGAGATGCAACTCGGTAGGACCGATATGGTTAGGGTTAAGGCATAACGTAATCTCGGTGTGACCGATTACACAAACTCGGTGGGGCCGGTTTTGGTAATAAGCTAACCAGAGAGTTGGTCAGGTGAACTCGGTGGGACCGATCGCTCATTTCGGTGGGACGGAAATGTTACAAATGGGAAACAGAGAGTTTACATTGCAAACTTGGTGGGACCGATCGCTCATCTCAGTAGGACTAAAACGTTACGAAGGGAAACAGAGAGATTACAACCCCATCTCGGTGTGACCGAGATCCGTATCGGTGAGACCAATTTGCCTAGGGTTTATGGCAGTGGCTATGACATCTGAACTCGGTGGCGCCGGATAGAAAGAATCGGTGGGGCCGAGTTTGACTTTTGGTTTAGGTCATATGTGGATGTGGGAAGGTAGTTGAGGGTTTTGGAGCATATCACTAAGCACTATGAAGAAAGAACCTCATCAAGCAACACCTCATCCCTCCTTGATAGTATTGGCTTTTCCTATAGACTCAATGTGATCTTGGATCACTAAAATATATAATGTAGAGTCTTGAGCTTTGAGCTTGAGCCAATCTTTTTGTCCTTAGTATTTTGAGGGGTCCACTTTCCTCATCCATGCCATGCCATTCATTGAGCTTTTCCTGAAATATTAATCTTGGAATAGCATTAGCTCAATGAGCTATATGTTGTTAGGAATTACCAAAACCACCTAGGGATAGTTGCACTTTCATACACAGACTCCAATAACGCAGCCGAATACGAGGCCTTATTGAACGGTCTTCAAATGGTTGTCTCTATGGGCATACAATGCCAGGAGGTGCGTGGGGATTCAAACCTCGCAATATCCCAAATAAACGGAGACTTCCACGCTAAAGATCCGAAGATGGCGGCCTATCATAACATCGTACTCAAAATATCAGCTCGGTTTGAGGGACTCGAGTTTCATCATGTGGCTCGAGAAAGTAATCAAGAGGCGGATGTCCTTGCTCGCATGGGCGCCAACCGTGACCCCGTCCCGCCTAACATCTTTTTGGAAAGGCTCTTCAATCCATCCGTGGTGTGGCAGGATGAGAGCGGCAACACTAGTCCGGATTCGGCCATACCCCAAGATTCCTAACACAATACCGATATCATCGGGGGCTCAGCCACCGAAACAACATCATCGGCCCATCTAATAATGGCAGTAATTGCCCCATGGACCGAACCCTTCCTGGCCTACCTTAATAGGCGAGAGCTCCCTGAGGACCAAAGTGAGGCTCGATGCATCGTTTGGCGCTTGAAAGCCTACAAGGTTCATGAAGGAGAGCTCTATAAGAAGAGTTCTACTAGAATACTTCAAAGATGTATCTCCGAAGAAGAATGATGGCAGCTCCTGGCCGAAATCCATGCTGGTCTTGGCGATCACCAGGCCGCAGCCCGGGCTCTTGTAAGCAAGGCCTTCCGTACCAGTTTCTTCTAGCCGACGGCACGAGCAGATGCACAGGACATTGTCCAATGTTGTGTGGGATGCCAGCTTTTCGCCAATCAAAGCCATATGACGCCTACCGCCTTAGAAACAATCCCCATTACATGGCTTTTCGCGATCTGGGGGCTTGATATGGTCGGACCCCTTAAAGGGGGAAGCCATAAGAAAATATATATGCTGGTCATGGTAGATAAATTCACTAAGTGGATAGAGGCCAAGCCAGTTAAAACGGCCGAAGCCGGACTAGTGATAGACTTTATATCCGGTGTCATACACCGTTCTGGTCTCCCACACAGCATCATCACTGATAAAGACTCCAATTTTATAGCCGACAAAGTGAAAACACGGTGTGCTAATGTAACACCCCGGATGTAATTTACCTTATATGTATCCCAACTCTTGCCGTTTCCGGCGCTAAGTTATTTTATTTCCTCGGGTTCGGGTTTTTGTCTTCGTGTGTTGTTGCCTTTGTCATGCATCTCATATCATGTCATCATGTGCATTACATTGGCATCCGTGTTCGTCTAATGCATCCGAGCATTTTCCCCGTTGTCCGTTTTGCATTCCGGCGCTCCTATCTCCTCCGGTGGACCTTTCTACCTCTTTTTGTGTGTGGGGGTTAAACATTTCCGGATTGGACCGAGACTTGCCAAGCGGCCTTGGTTTACTACCGGTATACCGCCTGTCAAGTTTCGTGCCATTTGGACTTTGTTTGATACTCCAACGGTTAACTGAGGGACCAAAAAGGCCTCGTGTGTGTTGCAGCCCAACACCCTTCCAATTTGGCCCAAAACCCACCAAAACCTCTCCCATCATCTAGAGAATTCGATCATGATCGCGTGGCCGAAAACCGCACCTCATTTGGAGCATCCTAGCTCCTCCCACCTCTATAAATAGGCCTCCTCCCGAAATTTTCGGATCTCTCCACCCCTAACACTAGAAAATCTGCTCCTCCGCGCGCCGGACGTGTCCGGCCCGTGCCGGACAACTGCGCCGCCGCCCACAGCCAACCGGTACGTGCCATGTGTCCCGGCCAGTCTCCTCCCGCCGCCGGCCCGCTGAAGCCCAGGGCGGGCCCTCCCGCGCTGCCTCCCGGGCCGCGCCCCGCGTCGCCACCCGCCTTCCAGCGCCGCCCGCACTCCGCCCGGCGCCGCCCTTCACCGTCCTGCCGCCGACATTGGACGCCGGCAAGCTCCGCAAGTCCGGCCGCCGCCCGCGCCAAGCCCCGCGTCGCCCGGAGCCCACCGCCTCACCGCCGCCCTCGTCCGCCGCTGCCAAGCGCCGCGTCGGCCCCGCGAACCTCTTCTCCGGCGAGCGCCAAGTCCGTCGACCTCGACTCCGGCCGGCCATCCTCGGGCGCCGCGCCAGCTACAGTGCCCGATCCGAATCCAGATCTAGAACCCTAACCTCGGTTGACTTTTTGCCCTAACCCTAGTTTTTATGCATATTTCATCGCATCGTATCTCCGCAGCCGTGGCTCCGATTTGAGTGTGTAGCATATCAAAATGTTCGTCTCAGAGAGTACATCATTTCACCTCATTGTATCATTTTCATTTGAGCTCATCTTGATGACCGAAATGCTGTTGGAAGAGGGCTATGTGATATAATTGTCAGATTTGTTTCATCAAATAGATATTTGTCATTTTTGCCATGATTAATGTGTGCATGATATGCTCCTGAGCTCTACGTGAGTTTTGTTATATGCCATGCCATCTTTACAAAGGTGCTTACCTTGTATTTTTGTGATATGTTTGGTGACTAGCACAAGCTTGCAAAGTAGCGTATTCGGTAATGCTGATTTCATGGACTTAGAATTTCTCCAAGTCATTGTCCTGATTTTGTCATTATGCCATATGTTCATGCTGTTTCCTAGTGATCCGTGCCTCTTTTGAGGATGTTCAGTAAGGATGATTTGTTAATATTGTGTTGATCTATCCATCCAGGTCTTTGTTTGCATTTATGGATCACCCTGGCTTGAGTCAATCGAGCTCTACTTTTGCTATTTCGTGAATCCTGGCAGATTGTTGACTCATTAGCGATTTTGCCGAGGATGTTGCTATTGATCCATGCATGCTATGTGGTTGTTCTTGCCAAGTCTAGCTTCTATGCCATGTATTCTTGATGGGTGTATGCTTAGCTTGTCATGCAATGCTCTGTAGTGAGTGCATCGAGCTCGTGAACATGCCTACTCGCTAACTGATTTGCATGCTCCAGTTTTTCACAAAGTCTGAGATCTGTTTATGTTTTTGCCATGTTCACATACTTGCAATTGTATTTTCTGATCCCTTTTGGCTCAAGGTCACTAAGGGACTTTTGTTAAGTGCTTTGATTATCTTCACTTCATGCCTTGCTTTGGCATCTTAAGTTCCTGTAGAATGTAGTTTTCATGCTCTAAAGTGTGCTACCTGATGTTAAATTCCAGACTTGTGTTAATTTCACTAAGTCTGAAAGCTGTTATCGTTTGCACTTTTGCCATGCTTGTTTGAACCTCTTAATGGATGATTTGGCCGTAGCTCAGTGTTCATCTTTTGTCAAGCATCATGAGTGGATCCCTGCCATGTATTTTTTTGTCAGGTTTGAGTGCTGTAGAATATTTATCTTGATGCATTTAGATGGCTACTTGCTGTTTATCGCAGACCGATGCCATATTTGTTTTGCTTGCCATTTCCAAACTGTGCATCCGATTCCGGTGATCTTTATATCGATTTCAACCAAAATCACCTCACCTTTGTAGTGGCACTCTTGGATTTCCAAGTTGAGGCCAGGTTCAATCATTCCTTGTCAAATCTTGGATATGCATCACATATCGCATCCCGCATAGCATACCATGTTTGCATCATGTTGTTCGAGCATTGCACGTGGTTGATTGTGTTCCTTTTGCTTGTTTGTCTTGTTTGGATAGAGCCGGGAGACGAGTTCGCGAACGAGGAGCCTGTTGAGTTTGCTTACGAGGATCAAGTCAACTCTGACAACTTTGCAGGCAAGATGATCATACCCTCGAAATCACTTCTATCTTTGCTTGCTAGATGCTCGCTCTTTTGCTATGCCCATGCTACGATACCTACCACTTGCTTATCATGCCTCCCAAATTGCCATGTCAAACCTCTAACCCACCATGTCCTAGCAAACCGTTGATTGGCTATGTTACCGCTTTGCTCAGCCCCTCTTATAGCATTGCTAGTTGCAGGTGAAGATTGGAGATCGTTCCTTGTTGGAACATTGTTTATTGTTGGGATATCAGCATATTATCTTGTTATCTTAATGCATCTATATACTTGGTAAAGGGTGGAAGGCTCGGCCTTTTTACCTAGTGTTTTGTTCCACTCTTGCCGCCCTAGTTTCCGTCATATCGGCGTTCCCGGATTTTGCGTTACCTAGTGTTTTGTTCCACTTTTACCTAGCGTTACCTAGTGTTTTGTTCCACTCTGGGCTGGCCTACCGGAAGTTTGGACAATCTGAGTGTGCCCTGAGAACGAGATATGTGCATCTCCTATCGGGATTTGTCGGCACATTCAGGCGGTGTTGCTGGACTTGTTTTACCATTATCGAGGATGTCTTGTAGAACCGGGATGCCGAGTCTGATCGGAATGTCTCGGGAGAAGGAATATCCTTCATTGACCGTGAGAGCTTGTGATGGGCTAAGTTGGGACTCCCCTGCAGGGATTTGAACTTTCGAAAGCCGTGCCCACGGTTATGGGCAGATGGGAATTTGTTAATGTCCGGTTGTAGATAACATGAAACTTAACTTAATTAAAATGAATCAACTGCGTGTGTAAATGTGATGGTCTCTTCTCGGCGGAGTCCGAGAAGTGAACACGGTGTTGGAGTAATGTTTGATGTAGGTTGTTATAGGATCACTTCTTGATCATAGTTCTTCGTTCGTGCTTTGCCTTCTCTTCTCGCTCTCTTTTGCGAACAGGATAGCCACCATATATGCTAGTCGCTTGCTGCAGCTCCACATATTACCTTGCCTTACCTATAAGCTTAAATAGTCTTGATCGCGCGGGTGCGAGATTGCTGAGTCCCCGTGACTCACAGATTACTTCCAAACCAGATGCAGGGACCGATGAAACTGTTCCAGACGATGCGCTTGAGCTCAAGTGGCAGTTCGATGAAGACTCTCGCCGTTACTATGTGTCTCCCCCAGATGATCAGTAGTGGTGCCCAGTTAGGGCGATCGGGGACCATGTCGCTTGTTGGGGTTGATCTTTTATTTTGGTACCTTAGTCGGACCATGAGTGTATTGTATGATTGTAATGTTATTCATGTATTTGTGTGACGTGGCGAGTGTAAGCCAACTATGTATCCTTTCCCCTTTTATATATTTACATGGGTTGTTGTGAAGATTACCTTACTTGCGACATTGCTTTCAATGCGGTTATGCCTCTAAGTCGTGCTTCGACATGTAGGAGATATAGCCGCATCGAGGGCGTTACAAGTTGGTAATCAGAGCCTTCCCCGACCTTAGGAGCCCCCCTGCTTGATCGAATAGCTGGCGTTGTTGAGTCTAGAAAAAAAATGTTTTGAGTCAATTAGGATTATATATATCGGAGAGTTAGGAATTCTTTATACTACCCAGTCCCTTCATCGCTCTAGTAAGGCATCCTGACATAGAGTTTTGACTCTTCTCTTCTCAAATTTTACTAAAAAAATTACGATCACGCGGGTATCTTGGAATCATTCCGATCGATTTGTGACGAGAACATTGTTCTTGGTGCCTCCTATCATTCAGGGGTTGTGGCATTGTCCCGGGGAGTTGAGCTCTGAGGTGTTGTCGTCACAATTTTATCGTTGCAGTTCTGGAATACCTGAGTTTAGTTTCGCCGACATCGAAAATCTCTTTTATGCAGTTGTTGGTGAGATAACCTCGACGCTACCCAGTACTGGGGAAGGAGTTCGGGAGTATTGCCATAACTTGTATAACGGATGCTTTTCGAAGGTTGAGGTACACGATTTCCGAAGTTTTTCTCGGTTATGTGTTGAAGGATGGATACAGCTGGATGTAGGATTTGCTAGATTTGGGTGAGATATTATGCTTCCCCTGTATCCCCAACACCTGATTGCATAACCGGAAATGTTCGGGAGTTTCATAGGTGGGAATTCTTGTAGCCCTAGTTCTTCTTCCACGGATATTTGGTTTGGGATTGGGTGATCCTTACCGAGTATTCGTTCTTGGTCCGTACCTTGTTGTTTTTCTCCTACCTCAATTCTAAGTGGCTTCTCAATTTATGGATATGTGACCATTTCAATTGGAATGCATTCGTTCATTTTGTTCGGATGTGAAGATTTTATGTTGCAATTTCAACCCGTTTGATTCAGCTTCAATATTTGCTGTCAATGTGCTAATGGATGTCAACCTCTTCAGGATGGCTCCTCCAACGCGCACGACTCCTAATCCTGATCCGCCACCACCACCTCCACCTCCGTAGGCATGGCAAGTTGTGATGGCCGCTACCAATGCAAACACGCAGCCGATCATGCAACTTCTTCAAGAGCGCAACCAAGGGAACCAGGGCCAAGGCAGCAATCAGAACCACTTTGCTACACTCAACCAGTTCCTTGCTAAGCAGCCAAAGACCTTCAGCAATTGTGTTGAGGCAACAGACGTTGATGATTGGCTCGTGGACATATGCAAGCATTTCGAGTGCAGTAACGTCAGGCCTGAGGACTTTGTCAAGTTTGCTTCCTTCCAACTCAAAGACCAAGCTGCAGAATGGTTTCAGCAGTACAAAGATTCCAGAGGAGGCCGTGTGATTACCTGGGATGAATTCCGTCAAGACTTCAAAGCTCATCATATTCCTCAGAGCGTGGTTGAAAGCAAGCATGAGGAATTCCGCAACTTGAAGCAAGGCTCTATGTCTGTCTACGAGTACAACAAGATGTTTCATAAGCTCGCCCGTTTTGCTAAGCAGGACGTCCCTGACGAGAAGAGCATGATATACCAGTTCAGGGGTGGTCTCAGAGAAGAAATCCAGCCAGCTCTCGTTCTCTTTGAGCCCAAGAGGTACGATGAGTTTTACAACATGGCATTGAAGCAAGAGACAACTCAACTGAAGTGTGATGCTTCCAAGAAGCAAGTCAGAGATGCAACTCCTTCTTCCTCAACTCAAGTGGCTAAGCAGCAGAAGTATTGGCTTCCTCCTCCTCCGTTCCGTCAGCCTTATCAGCAGAAGAGCAAAGCTGGCAGTGGATCTTCCCACCCACCCAACCCTGGCTTTCAGAACAAGACTTCGTCTCAAGCTCCAAGATCAAGTGCTCCGTATCACCGTCCGCTTTCAGAGGTCACGTGCAACAAGTGCCAACAGAAGGGTCACTATGCCAACAAATGCTTCAATCAGAGACGTATCCCTCCTCCTCCTCCTGTGAGATCGGCAAGTACAGCTGTGGTCAAGCATAACCCCAAGTACGCCAAGGTCAACTTGATGAATGTAGCTCAGGCGGAGGACTCGTCAGATGTCATCATGGGTAACCTTCCTGTTAACGATGTTCCTGCAAAAGTACTTTTTGACACTGGTGCATCGCATTGTTTCATCTCGAGACCTTTTGCATCTAAGCATGAGTTGTCTTCTCAAGTTTTTCATAAACCGTTAGCAGTTGTCTCACCAGGTAAATGTTTGCTTGCAAACTACGAGATTCCGGATATTTCTATCATGATGGGTGATTTCAAGTTTCTGGCTTCTCCAATGGTCCTTGGTAACTCGGATATTGATCTTATTCTTGGAATGGATTGGCTTTCTAAGCACAAGGCTCGGCTTGATTGTGCTGCCAGGCAGATTCAATTGACTCATTCGTCTGAGGATGTAATTGTCTTTGCCGCTTGGGATAATACCATCCGTCTATTTTCTCTCAATGAGAAGGGTGAACTGGATGCCATCTCTCAAATTCCAGTCGTTTGCGAATATCAAGACGTCTTTCCAGAAGAGCTTCCAGGAATGCCTCCGCACCGGCCAGTTGAATTCGTCATCGATCTTGAGCCTGGCACGGAACCTATTTGCAAACTTCCTTACAATCTTGGACCTGAAGAGTTGAAGGAGCTGAAGAAGCAACTCGATATTCAAGAGCGTATGGGTCTCATCCGACATAGTTCTTCTCCATGGGGTTGTGGAGTTCTTTTTGTGAAGAAGAAGGATGGAACGGACCAACTTTGTGTTGACTACCGTCCATTGAACAAGAAGACTATCAAGAACAAGTACCCACTTCCCAACATCAATGAACTGTTCGAACAAATCAAAGGTGCTCAAGTATTCTCCAAGCTTGATCTCCGTATGGGCTATCACCAGATTCAAATCCGTGAGCAAGATATTCCCAAGACGGCGTTCAGAACATGCTATGGTTCATATGAATACACTGTCATGTCTTTTGGCCTCGTCAATGCTCCTCTGACTTTCTCTCGCATGACGAACTTCATCTTCAACGCCTACACAAATGACTTTGTCTTGGTCTACCTCGATGACATTCTGGTCTTTTCGAAGAACAAGGAAGATCATGCCAAGCACTTGCGTTTGGTGCTCGATAAGCTCAGAGAACGTCAGTTCTACGCCAAGTTCTCAAAGTGTAAGTTTTGGCTCGATGAAGTTCTCTATCTTGGGCATATCATCTCTGCCAAGGGCATAGCGGTGAATCCTGAGAAGGTGTCTGCAATTGTGAATTGGGAACCACCTCAGAAGGTGAAGCAACTCCGCAACTTCGTTGGTCTCGCAAGCTACTGTCGAAGGTTCGTTGAGAACTTTTCAAAGATCGCGAAGCCTCTTTCAAACCTTCTCCAGAAGCACATCATGTACGTTTGGTCTCCTGAATGTGACATCGCTTTCAACACTTTGAAAGAGAAATTAGTCACTGCTCCAGTTCTGACTCCTCTGATGAATCCAAACCGTTCGAGGTCTTCTGCGATGCCTCTCTTCAAGGTCTTGGTGCAGTGTTGATGCAAGAGAAGAAAGTTGAGGCTTATACCTCTCGCCAGTTGAAGCCCAACGAGAAGAACTACCCCACTCATGACCTCGAGTTGGCGGCAGTTGTGCATGCTCTTTTGACTTGGAGACATCTCTTATTGGGAAGAAAAGTGGACATTTTCACTGAACACAAGAGTCTCAAGTACATCTTCACTCAGCCTAATCTCAACCTCAGGCAGACTCGTTGGGTCGAAATGATTCAAGAGTATAATCCGAGCATGGAATATACTCCAGGCAAGGCCAATGTGATTGCTGACGCTTTGAGCAGGAAGGCTTACTGCAACAGTCTGATTCTTACCAACCCGAGCTTTGTGAAGCTTTCCGCAAACTCAATTTGCAAGTTGTTCCTCAAGGTTTCCTCGCCAACCTTCAAGTCTCTCCTACTTTGGAAGATCAGATTCGCGAGGCTCAACTTCTTGATGCTATGGTGAAGAAGGTGAAGATTGGGATTGCCAAGAGTCAACCCAAGTACAAGTGCTATCGCCTTGATAACAAGGATACTCTCTTCTTCGAGGATCGCATTGTTGTGCCTAAGGGTGACCTTCGTAAAGTCATTATGAATGAGGCTCACAATTCACTCCTCTCCATCCACCCTGGGAGTACGAAGATGTACCAGGACCTCAAGCAGGCTTATTGGTGGACTCGAATGAAGCGCGAGATTGCTCAGTTCGTGAATGAATGTGATGTCTGCAGAAGAGTCAAGGCAGAACACCAACGACCAGCTGGTCTTCTCCAACCTCTTGCCATTCCAGAATGGAAGTTTGACCACATCGATATGGACTTCGTGACGGGTTTTCCAAAGTCCAAGCGTGGCAATGATGCTATATTCGTTGTCATCGACAAACTCACTAAAGTGGCTCATTTCCTGCCTATCAAAGAGTCTATCATTGCAGCTCAATTGGTGGAGCTTTATACCTCTCGGATTGTCTCTCTGCACGGCATTCCATAGTTGATCTCTTCAGACCATGGAAGCATCTTTACCTCCAAGTTTTGGGATTCCTTTCAGAAGGCCATGGGCAACAACATCCGCTTCAGCACAGCTTTTCATCCTCAAACTAGCGGTCAAGTCGAGCGTGTCAATCAGATTCTTGAAGATATGCTCAGGGCTTGCGTTATCTCCTTCGGTATGAAGTGGGAAGATTGTCTTCCATATGCCGATTTCTTCTACAACAACAGCTTTCAAGCAAGTTCGGACAAGGCCCCATTTGAAATTCTCTATGGCAGGAAGTGTCGTACTCCTCTTAACTGGTCGGAGACCGGTGAACGTCAACTTCTCGGAAATGACTTGATCACAGAGGCAGAGGAAATGTGCAAAGTCATTCGTGATAACCTCAAAGCAGCGCAATCGCGCCAGAAGAGCTACTATGATAGTAAGCATTGTGATTTGGCTTTCGAGATCGGAGACCTTGTTTACCTACGCGTCTCTCCAATGAAAGGTACTCGTCGCTTCGGTATCAAAGGGAATCTTGCCCCTAGATACATGGGTCCTTCCAAGATCGTCAGCAAGAGAGGCGATCTCGCCTATCAACTCGAGCTTCCTTCAAACTTTGCAAACGTGCACGACGTGTTCCATGTCTCCCAGCTCTGCAAGTGCTTCAACACCCCTGACCGCACCATCAACTTCGAAGACATTGATCTCCAAGAAGACCTCTCTTATCGTGAGCACCAAGTGGCTATTCTTGAAGAGACTGAGCGCAAGACTCACAATAAGTCAATCAAATTCCTCAAAGTCAAGTCACACCATTCCGACCGTGAAGCCACCTGGGAACGCGAGGATCACCTCCGTTCTGAGTACCCGGCGTTTTTCCAGTCCTAGATCTCGGGACGAGATCCTTTCGTAGTGGTGGAGTGTTGTAACACCCCGGATGTAATTTACCTTATATGTATCCCAACTCTTGCCATTTCCGGCGCTAAGTTATTTTATTTCCTCGGGTTCGGGTTTTTCTCTTCGTGTGTTGTTGCCTTTGTCATGCATCTCATATCATGTCATCATGTGCATTGCATTTGCATACATGTTCGTCTCATGCATCCGAGCATTTTCCCCGTTGTCCGTTTTGCATTCCGGCGCTCCTATCTCCTCCGGTGGACCTTTCTACCTCTTTTCGTGTGGGGGGGTTAAACATTTCCGGATTGGACCGAGACTTGCCAAGCGGCCTTGGTTTACTACCGGTAGACCGCCTATCAAGTTTTGTGCCATTTGGACTTCGTTTGATACTCCAACGGTTAACTGGGGGACCGAAAAGGCCTCGTGTGTGTTGCAGCCCAACACCCTTCCAATTTGGCCCAGAACCCACCAAAACCTCTCCCATCATCTAGAGCGTTCGATCATGATCGCGTGGCCGAAAACCGCACCTCATTTGGAGCATCCTAGCTCCTCCCACCTCTATAAATAGGCCTCCTCCCGAAATTTTTGGATCTCTCCACCCCTAACCCTAGAAAATCCGCTCCTCCACGCGCTGGACGTGTCCGGCCCGCGCCGGACAATGTCCGCCGCCGCCCGCAGCCAACCGGGACATGCCACATGTCCCGGCCGGTCTCCTCCCGCCGCCGGCCCGCCGAAGCCCGGGGTGGGCCCTTCCGCGCCGCCTCCCGGGCCGCGCCCTGCGCCGCCACCTGCCTTCCAGCGCCGCCCGCGCTCCGCCCAGCGCCGCCCTTCGCCATCGACCTTGGACGCTGGCGAGCTCGGCAAGTCCGGCCGCCACCAACGCCAAGCCCCGCATCGCCCGGAGCCCGCCGCCTGACCACCACCCTCGTCCGCCGCCGCCAAGCGCCAAGCCGGCCCCGCGAACCTCTTCTCCGGCGAGCGCCAAGTCCGTCGACCTCGACTCCGGCCGGCCATCCTCGGGCGCCGCGCCAGGTACAGTGCCCGATCCGAATCCAGATCTGGAACCCTAACTTCGGTTGACTTTTTGCCCTAACCCTAGTTTTTATGCATATTTCATCGCATCGTATCTCCGCAACCATGGCTCCGATTTGAGCGTGTAGCATATCAAAATGTTCGTCTCAGAAAGTAAATCATTTCATCTCATTGTATCATTTTCATTTGAGCTCATCTTGATGCCCGAAATGCTGTTGGAAGAGGGCTATGTGATATAATTGTCAGATTTGTTTCATCAAATAGATATTTGTCATTTTTGCCATGATTAATGTGTGCATGATATGCTCCTGAGCTCTACGTGAGTTTTGTTATATGCCATGCCATCTTTACAAAGGTGCTTACCTTGTATTTTTGTGATATGTTTGGTGACTAGCACAAGCTTGCAAAGTAGCGTATTCGGTAATGCTGATTTCATGGACTTAGAATTTCTCCAAGTCATTGTCCTGATTTTGTCATTATGCCATATGTTCATGCTGTTTCCTAGTGATCCGTGCCTCTTTTGAGGATGTTCAGTAAGGATGATTTGTTAATATTGTGTTGATCTATCCATCCAGGTCTTTGTTTGCATTTATGGATCACCCTGGCTTGAGTCAATCGAGCTCTACTTTTGCTATTTCGTGAATCCTGGCAGATTGTTGACTCGTTAGCGATTTTGCCGAGGATGTTGCTATTGATCCGTGCATGCTATGTTGTTGTTCTTGCAATGTATAGCTTCTATGCCATGTACTCTTGATGGTTGTATGCTTATCTTGTCATGCAATGCTATGTAGTGAGTGCATCGATCTCGTGAACATGCCTACTCGTTAACTGATTTGCATGCTCCAGTTTTTCACTAAGTCTGAGATCTGTTTATGTTTTTGCCATGTTCACATGCTTGCAATTGTATTTTCTGATCCCTTTTGGCTCAAGGTCACTAAGGGACTTTTGTTAAGTGCTTTGATTAGCTTCATGTCATGCCTTGCTTTGCCATGTTAAGTTCCTGTAGCATGTAGTTTTTATGCTCTAAAGTGTGCTACCTTATGTTAAATTCCAAACTTGTGTTAATTTCACTATGTCTGAAAGCTGTTATCGTTTGCAGTTTTGCCATGCTTGTTTGAACCTGTTAATGGATGATTTGGCTGTAGCTCAGTGTTCATCTTTTTTCAAGCATCATGAGTGGATCCGTGCCATGTATTTTTTTGTCAAGTTTGAGTGATGTAGAATATTTATCTTGATGCATTTAGATGGCTACTTGCTGTTTATCGCAGACCGGTGCCATATTTGTTTTGCTTGCCATTTCCAAACCGGGCATCCGATTCCGATGATCTTTATATCGATTTCAACCGAAATCACCTCACCTTTCCAGTGGAACTCTTGGATTTCCATGTTGAGGCTAGGTTCAATTATTCCTTGTCAAATCTTGCATATGCATCACATATGCATCCCGCATAGCATACCATGTTTGCATCATGTTGTTCGAGCATTGCACGTGGTTGATTGTGTTCCTTTTGCTGATTTGTCTTGTTTGGGTAGAGCCGGGGGACGAGTTCGTGAACGAGGAGCCCATTGAGTTTGCTTACAAGGATCAAGTAAACTCTGACAACTGTGCAGGCAAGATGATCATACCCTCGAAATCACTTCTATCTTTGCTTGCTAGATGCTCGCTCTTTTTCTATGCCCATGCTACGATACCTACCACTTTCTTATCATGCCTCCCAAATTGCCATGTCAAACCTCTAACCCACCATGTCCTAGCAAACAGTTGATTGGCTATGTTACCGCTTTGCTCAGCCCCTCTTATAGCGTTGCTAGTTGCAGGTGAAGATTGGAGATCGTTCCTTGTTGGAACATTGTTTATTGTTGGGATATCAGCATATTATCTTGTTATCTTAATGCATCTATATACTTGGTAAAGGGTGGAAGGCTCGGCCTTTTTTCCTAGTGTTTTGTTCCACTCTTGCCGCCCTAGTTTCCGTCATATCGGTGTTATGTTCTCGGATTTTGCGTTCCTCACGCGGTTGGGTGATAATGGGAACCCCTTGACAGTTCGCCTTGAATAAAACTCCTCCAGCAATGCCCAACCTTGGTTTTACCATTTGCCACCTAGCCTCTTTTTCCCTTGGGTTTCCGGAGCCCAAGGGTCATCTTATTTAAGTCCCCCCGAGCCAGTGCACCTTTGAGTGTTGGTCCACCTTGTCAGCCGCCGGTGGCCACCAGGGGCAACTCTGGGCTGGCCTACCAGAAGTTTGGACAATCTGAGTGCGCCCTGAGATCGAGATATGTGCAGCTCCTATCGGGATTTGTCGGCACATTCGGGCGGTGTTGCTGGACTTGTTTTACCATTGTCGAGGATGTCTTGTAGAACCGGGATGCCGAGTCTGATCGGAATGTCTCGGGAGAAGGAATATCCTTCGTTGACTATGAGAGCTTGTGATGGGCTAAGTTGGGACTCCCCTGCAGGGATTTGAACTTTCGAAAGACGTGCCCGTGGTTATGGGTAGATGGGAATTTGTTAGTGTCCAGTTGTAGATAACATGAAACTTAACTTAATTAAAATGAATCAACTGCGTGTGTAACCGTGATGGTCTCTTCTTGGCGGAGTCCAGGAAGTGAACACGGTGTTGGAGTAATGTTTGACGTAGGTTGTTAGAGGATCACTTCTTGATCATAGTTCTTTGTTCGTGCTTTGCCTTCTCTTCTCGCTCTCTTTTGTGAACAGGATAGCCACCATATATGCTAGTCGCTCGCTGCAGCTCCACATATTACCTTGCCTTACATATAAGCTTAAATAGTCTTGATCGCGAGGGTGCGAGATTGCTGAGTCCCCGTGACTCACAGATTACTTCCAAACCAGATGCAGGGACCGATGAAACCGTTCCAGACGATGCGCTTGAGCTCAAGTGGGAGTTCGATGAAGACTCTCGCTGTTACTATGTGTCTTTCCCAGATGATCAGTAGTGGTGCCCAGTTGGGGCGATCGGGAACCATGTCTCTTGTTGGGGTTGATCTTTTATTTTGGTACCGTAGTCAGACCATGAGTGTATTGGATGATTGTAATGTTATTCATGTATTTGTGTGACGTGGCGAGTGTAAGCCAACTATGTATCCTTTCCCCTTTTATATATTTACATGGGTTGTTGTGAAGATTACCTTACTTGCGACATTTCTTTCAATACGGTTATGCCTCTAAGTCTTGCTTCGACACGTAGGAGATATAGCCGCATCAAGGGCGTTACAACTAACCTGGGCATCAAGCTCGATTACGCCTTCGTCTATCACCCCCAAAGAAATGGTCAAGTCGAATGAGGTAATGGTCTTATCATGAGCGACATTAAGCCTAGACTAGTATGATCTTTAAAAGAGTTAGACAAACACTAGGTCGAGGAGCTCGACTCCGTACTCTCGGGGTTGCGGACCACGCCCAATCGCACTACTGGTTACACACCATTTTTCATGGTGTACGGCGCGAAGGCTATTTTGCCCTGCGGCATTATTCATGACTCACCTCGAGTGTGCATGTACGAAGAGAGAGAAGCCGAGCTAGATCAGCAGGACAGTATAGATGCCTTGGAGGAGGAGCGCGATGTTGCAAAAGCCCGTTCCGCATTCTATCAACAACAAGCTCGCAGATACCAAAGCAGAGAGGTGCGGGCCAATACTTACAATGTTGGTGAACTCGTTATACGCCGTCCAACAAAGAAAAAGGACAAACTCGAGCCCAAGTGGGAAGGTCCCTTCATTATAGATGAAGTTCTCACTAGAGGTGCGTACCGTCTGCGTGACGCATCGGATAATCGCTTAGAGCCGAACCTGTGGAATGCCGCCAGACTCCGAAGAATCTACGCCTAGAGCCGGACTCATTTTTCATTTTCTTGTTTCTCCTCGTTTCATTTTCTCTCTCTTTAAATCTTTTCTTTAGCTTTATAGCTCTTGTGTGGCTAGACCGCACACTTATGAGGTACACATCCTTAAATGTATACGCCCATAACTCCTGGGGGCTTCTTTTATAGAAGCTTATTATCATTTTCCGATCATCAAGCTCGCCACATATATGTCCTTTTCTCATATATACCTTTTCTTCGCCATGATATGCACCTTTATGACTTAATTTTTTGCCAAGATGGGTTGCCTGGCTCCTGTGCTTATGCCCTACGTTCCCGTTAGTTCGGCTAGGGCATAAAGGGAGCACCTCTGCGATTGTTACAGCCAGGTCATCCGGACATGTACCTTAGACTGGGTGAAGCCGAAAGCTAGCGTTCTTAAGGGAATAATCGGTCGGCGGACTAATGATGTTTTACGCTCGTTGCACTATGAACCCCCAGATATTATGTATACTGCGATTTTTCGAATCACATTTTGGGCATGCATACTAACGCATGTTCACCCAGGGAAAGGAACCCTTAACGGAACTATTCTCTCTGGAAGACGTTTCTTACAATCAATAAGTAATATAACATAGTGATACGTCTCCAACGTATCTACTTTTCCAAACACTTTTGCCCTTGTTTTGGACTCTAACTTGCATGATTTGAATGGAACTAACCCGGATTAACGATGTTTTCAGCAGAATTACCATGGTGTTATTTATGTGCAGGAGCAAACGTTCTCGGAATGACCTGAAACTTCATGGAGACACTTTTCAGAAAATAAGAAAAATACCTGCCAAAGATGAAGGCCAGGGGGCCCACCGTCTTGCCGCGAGGGTGGGGGCGCGCCCCCTACCTCGTGGGCCCCCTGTTGCGTCTTCGACTCCAACTCCACCTCCATATATTGAGTTTCGATGAGAAAAAATCAGAGAGAAGAAATCATCGCGTTTTACGATACGGAGCCGCCGCCAAGCCCTAAAACCTCTCGAGAGGGCTGATCTGGAGTCCATTCGGGGCTCCGGAGAGGGGAATCCGTCGCCATCGTCATCATCAACCATCCTCCATCACCAATTTCATGATGCTCACCACCGTGCGTGAGTAATTCCATCGTAGGCTTGATGGACGGTGATGGATTGGATGGGATCTATCATGTAATCGAGTTAGTTTTGTTAGGGTTTGATCCCTAGTGTCCACTATGTTCTGAGATTGATGTTGCTATGACTTTGCTATGCCTAATGCTTGTCACTAGGGCCCAAGTGCCATGATTTCAGATCTGAACCTATTATGTTTTCATCAATATGTGAGTGTTCTTGATCCTATCTTGCCAGTCTATAGTCACCTATTATGTGTTATGATCCATTAACCCCGAAGTGACAATAATCGGGACACTTACCGGTGATGACCGTAGTTTGAGGAGCTTATCTATTCACTATGTGTTAATGCTTTGTTCTGGTTCTCTATTAAAAGGAGGCCTTAATATCCCTTAGTATTCGTAAGGACCCCGCTGCCATGGGAGGGTAGGACAAAAGATGTCATGCAAGTTCTTTTCCATAAGCACGTATGACTATGTTTGGGATACATGCCTACATTATATCAATGAACTGGAGCTAGTTCTGTGTCACCCTAGGTTATGACTGTTACATGATGAACCGCATCCGGCATAATTCGCCATCACCGATCCATTGCCTACGAGCTTTTCATATATTGTTCTTCACTTATTTACTTTTCCGTTGCTATTGCTATCATCATTACAAAATACCAAAAACATTGCTTTTACTACTGTTACCTTTTGCTACCGTTATCACCACTATCATATTAGTTTGCTACAAAACACTTTGCTGCAGATATAAAGTTTCCAGGTGTGCTTGAATTGACAACTCAGCTACTAATACTTGAGAATATTCTTTGGCTCCCCTTGTGTCGAAACAATAAATTTGGGTTGAATACTCTACCCTCGAAAACTGTTGCGATCCCCTATACTTGTGGGTTATCAAGACCTTTTTCTGGTGCCGTTGCCGGGGAGCATAGCTCTATTCTTTGAGTCACTTGGGATATATATCTGCTTATCATTATGAAGAACTTGAGAGATCCAAAAACCAAGATCTATCCCTCAACTACGAGTGGAGGTAAGGAACTGCCATCTAGCTCTGCACTTGATTCACCTTCTGTTATGAGTAAGTTTGCGACACCTACACCTGCTTCTGCTATTCGTTCTGATATGTCGCATGTTATTGATGATGCCACTTCTGCTATGCATGATACATATGATGAAACTACCTCTATGCCTGATACTACTATGACACTTAGTGATTTTCTTGATGAACAACTTGCTAGGGCTAGAGAAATTGAAAATATTGAATCTAATGATACTGATGAAAGTGATGATGAAGAACCACTTGCTATTCCTAAGGGTTATGTATTTGATCGAGATGCTTCTTTAGCCATTTTAGCTTGCAGAAATAGAACTGAACTTAAAAAATTATTAGCTAAATGGAGTAAGCAATCCCTAAATGATAGAATGAAACCCGACCCTGCTTTTGCTACTTCACCTATCTTTGTTACTGATAAGGATTATGAATTCTCTGTTGATCCTGATATAATTACTTTGGTTGAATCTGATCCTTTTCATGGTTATGAATCTGAAACTGTAGTGGCACATCTTACTAAATTGAATGATATAGCTACCCTGTTTACTAAAGATGAGAGAACTCGCTACTTTTACATCCTCAAAATATTTCTATTCTCATTAAAGGGTGATGCTAAGATATGGTTTAATTCTCTTGATCCTGGTTGTGTGCATAGTCCCCAGGATATGATTTATTACTTCTCTGCTAAATATTTCCCTGCTCATAAGGAACAAGCTTCTTTAAGGGATATATATAATTTTGCGCAAATTGAAGAAGAGAGTCTCCCACAAGCTTGGGGGAGGCTTCTCCAATTCCTTAATGCTTTGCCTGATCATCCTCTTAAGAAAAATGAAATACTTGATATCTTTTATAATGGATTAACTGATGCCTCCAGAGATTACCTGGATAGTTGTGTTGGTTCTGTTTTCAGGGAAAGAACACCGGATGAAGCTGGAATTCTATTGAATAATATGTTGGCAAATGAAAATAATTGGACACCTCCGGAGCCAATTCCTGAGCCTATTCCTAAACCAACTCCGAAGAAGAGGGGCATTCTATTTCTCAGTCCTGAAGATATGCAAGAGGCAAAGAAATCTATGAAAGAAAAAGGTATTAAAGCTGAAGATGTTAAGAATTTACCTCCTATTGAAGAAATACATGGTCTTAATTTACCGCCTGTTGAAGAAACGTATAGTCTTAATCCTTTACCTATTGAAGAAACTCATGGTCTTGATAACCTGACACAGGTAGTAAAGGTAAATTCTCTCTATAGATATGATAAAGATGAAATCCCAATTACTAAAATTGCTAGCCCATGCTTAGATGAGTTTGATAAATTTATGGCTAAGCAAGAAGATTTTAATGCTTATTTTGGTAGACAATTAAAATACAACTCAAATATGCTTGGACACTTGGGTGATTATATGGCTAATGTTAAAAGTGAACTTAAACTTACTAGTAAACATGCTTCTATGGTTACCACTCAAGTAGAACAAGTACTTAATGCTCAAAATGATTTGCTCAATGAATTGAATAGTAAAAATAATGATAATGTTGTTAGAGTGGCTACTAGAACTGGTAGAATGACTCAGGAACCTTTGTATCCTGAAGGCCATCCTAAAAGAATTGAGCAAGATTCTCAGGGAAATAATATAGATGTACCTAGCTCTTCTAAAAAGAAGAAAAAGAAAAATGATAGGACTTTGCATGCTTCTAGTGATCCTATTGTTGAAACACCTGAGAATCCAAATGATATTTCTATTTCTGATGCTGAAATACAACCTGGTAATGAACCTGAAACTAGTGATAATGCTAATAATAATGTTCATAATGATGCTCAACCTATTAATGATAATGATATAGAAATTGAACCTTCTGTTGATCTTGATAACCCACAATCAAAGAATCAACGTTATGATAAAAATACTTTGTTGCTAGGAAACACGGTAAAGAAAGAGAACCATGGGATCAGAAACCCATGCCTTTTCCTCCCAAACCATCCAAGAAAAAGGATGATGAGGATTTTGAGCGCTTTGCTAAAATGATTAGACCTATCTTTTTACGTATGCGATTAACTGATATGCTCAAAACCAATCCTTATGCTAAGTATATGAAAGATATTATTACAAATAAAAGAAAGATACCGGAAGCTGAAATTTCCACCATGGTTGCTAATTATACTTTTAAGGGTGGAATACCAAAGAAACTTGAACATCCAGGAGTACCCACTATACCATGCTCCATTAAAAGAAACTATGTTAAAACTGCTTTATGTGATCTTGGAGCCGGTGTGAGTGTTATGCCTCTCTCTTTATATCGTAGACTTGATTTGAATAAGTTGACACCTACTGCAATATCTTTGCAAATGGCTGATAAATCAACTGCTATACCTGTCGGTATTTATGAGGATGTGCATGTTGTAGTTGCAAACGTTACTATTTTAATGGACTTTGTTATTCTTGATATTACCGAGGACGATAGTACGTCTATTATTGTTGGAAGACCCTTTTTGAATACTGCAGGGGCTGTTATTGATTGCACTAAAGGCAATGTCACTTTTCATGTTAATGGTAATGAGCATATGGTACACTTTCCGAGGAAACAACCTCAAGTTCATAGTATCAACTCAATTGGAAAAATTCCATTGATTATATTTGGAGGTTTTGAATTTCCTCTTCCCACTGTCAAGAAGAAATATGATATTCTTATTATTGGGGATGTGCATATCCCTGTTGAGGTAACATAGTGTTATTCGAAATTTCTCCGGTTCCATGTTATTCGGAATGAGTTCGTTAACAAGACTTGATCAACCTTGTTAGTGGATTCCTTTTGATGATCATGAGATGGATGAAACTAGAAGGCACAACCTTCTGTACCCCACTTTTACTTTCTGTTATTTATATTAAATAAAATAAAAATGAATATTTTTCTGTCTGTTATCTGATTATCCATGCAATATAAAAATATCTCGAAAATAAAAGTTCTCCAAATGCCCTGAAAATTAAATATGATTTTTTTCTAGAATATTTGAGGATTTATGGAACAAAGAACACACCAAGGGGGGCGGCCACCTTGCCACGAGGGTGGAGGGCGCGCCCCCTGCCTCGTGGGCCCACGGTGGCCCTCCTCCACTTATCCTTTCCACACACTTCATCTTCCTCGCCCAAACACGAATAACCAACTCAAACCCGAGTCCAAGCTCGTTTTTCTGCCATTTTCGATCTCCTTGCTCAAAGCACCTCTCACAAAACTGATTGGGGAGATTGTTCCTTGGTATGTGACTCCTCCATTGGTCCAATTAGTTTTTGTTCTAGTGCTTTATTCATTGCAAATTTTTGCTGCTTAGGTAACCCTATTGTTGAGCTTGTATGTCAAATTTATATGGTCAAAAGTAGTTCTGATGCATGATATAGGCCCTAGGCACTTGTAGGAGTAGTTGCTATCAATATTATTGAGTTTGGTTTACTTTTATTTTGATGTTACTAAAAAATTTCAGAATTTTCTAGAGGAAGAAAAATGCTTAGGAAAATGTTCCAAGGTGGTTCTTCAAAGAAGCAAGGACCCAGGCTTGCAATGCGTGATGCTGACGAAGAGCCACCAAGAGACGCTCCAGTGCGTCCTTGTGAGTGGCCTTCTGAAAATTTTATGAATCAAGCGGGAATAAAAGAAGAATTCAACGCATATTTGCGTAACGCTGATCTCGTGAGCTTCGAGGAAGAGAAGTGCAGTCAGTATCATGAGCTCACAAGCTCCTTTGTGAAGAGGTTTGAATTTTCCACTTCACGTAATTCTCTAACTATCATGTTTGATCTTTATGATAAATCTTATACCATGGACTTAGAGGATTTTACCACTGCATGCAAACTTCCACAATGGGGTAGTATAAGGGATCCTCGCAAATCTGAATTTAGAGATTTTCTTGCTGATATAACTGTGGAAGAATCTAGAGATATTACACAAGCTACCATAGGGAGCATTCACTTTCCTGCCATACATTATTTTGATCTCTTCATAGGTAGATGCATAAATGGTAAAGATGAGGCATGTCACGTGTGTGTCCCTGACCTCAGTACTCTTAGGAGTGCTATGTTAGGAGACAAGTCATATAATTTGGGAGCCATTGCTACACGTAGGTTGCATCTTAATAGACATAATGGAGATTTCATTGGTGGAATTTATGCAACCCGCGTAGCTAATTTTCTTGGTATAGATGTGGGCGAAGATGATATTGAATTACCTCCTGCCTATCTACATTTTAATGCTATGGTTCACCACCAGTTTGTCGAGAGGAACAAATCACCTCTCCAGTATCGACTAATCTTTGACAGACGCCGTGTTGTCCGTATTACTCTCCCTGCTCCTGCTTTCTTTGATTATCAGGAAAGAGGAGGATATACTATTACCAGAGAGGAGGCAGATGAGTACGAGAGGAGAGAGGAGGCTGCTCGTCACCACGCTGCAGCTCAGCAGGCGATAGCTGCTTCATCACAGTACGACCCCAACAACTATTATTATGGATATCCGCCGAGCCAGCCGTGGCCATAGACCAACTTAGGCCAAAAGCCTAAGCTTGGGGGAGTACGTATTTCCCACCGACATTACATTTATGTTCACACACTCATTGCCAGATGTCGGTGCTCATACTTTTTCATTGTATCATCCATGCTAGGTTATTTTCCTTTTTATGCTTTCTTCTTGTGTGTTTAATAAACCTTAAGAAAAAACAAAAAAAAATAGTTGTAGCTTTTAATTAATTTACTTTTCATGCTTGTAGTAGTAATTAAAAAGAAAACCCAAAAATATTTCCTGTTCTTCTTTTGCTTGTTGGGAGCTTTCCCGTGTAAATAGTTTTATTTCTTTTCTTTTCTTTGGGGGTCGATAGGAGAAGACCATAATTAAATTGTTGAAGAGGCTCTTATATGCATTATTGTTGATCTAACAAAAGAGCCCATATTGCCTTGTCTTCTCCTGTTTATTGAATGCTTGCAGATTCCAGCTTAGTCCAATGCACGTGCACTATTATTATTATTATTCACATCCTTCGGTCGTGCAAGTGAAGGGCAATAATGATGATTATATGATGGACTGGCTGAGATGAGAAAAGCTGGTATGAACTCGACCTCTTTTGTTTTTGTAAATATGATTAGTTCATCGTTCTTGATTCGGCCTATTATGAATAAACATGTTTGCAATGACAACTAGAGATCATAGTTTCTTGTGTCATGCTTGATTAGCTATGAGTTATAATGGTTTACCTTATGTGCCAACATGCTATTAAAATGGTTATGATGTGGTATGATAGGGTGGTATCCTCCTCTGAATGATTTAAGTGACTTGACTTGGCACATGTTCACGCATGTAGTTGAAACAAAATCAACATAGCCTTCACGATATTTATGTTCATGGTGGATTATATCCTACTCATGCTTGCATTCTGTGTTGATTAATTTTAATGCATGTTCATGACTGTTGTCGCTCTCTAGCTGGTCGCTTCCCAGTTTTTGCTAGCCTTCACCTGTACTAAGCGGGAATACTGCTTGTGCATCCAATCCCTTAAACCCCAAAGTTATTCCACATGAGTCCACTATACCTACCTATATACGGTATCTACCTGCCGTTCCAAGTAAATTTGTATGTGCCAAACTCTAAACCTTCAAATAAGTATCATGTTTTGTATGCTCGAATAGCTCATGTATCAACTAGGGCTGTCCGTATCTTCCATGTTAGGCGGGTTATTCTCAAGAGCAGTGGACTCCGCTCCACACTCACGAGATAAATGGCTGGTCACCGTGATGCCCAGTCCCATGCTTTATGCAAACTAAATCAAAATAATTGCAAACAAAACTCCCCCTGGGACTCTTGTTAGTTGGAGGCACTCATTGTTTCGAGCAAGCCATGGATTTATGCTTGTGGTGGAAGGGGGAGTATAAACTTTACCATTCTGTTTGGGAACCGCCTATAATGTGTGTAGCATGGAAGATATCGCCATCCCTTGGTTGTTATGTTGACAATGAAACTATACCGCTCAAAATATTATTCACCTCTGCTTCAAAACCGAGCTCTGGCACCTCTACAAATACCTGCTTCCCTCTGCGAAGGGCCTATCTATTTACTTTTATGCCGAGTCATCATCCTCTTATTAAAAAGCACCAGTTGGAGAGCACCGTTGTCATTTGCATTCATTACTGTTAGTTTACATTGAGTATGACTTGACTGGATCTCTTTTACCATGAATTACAATGTCTAGTCAGTCCTTCGTCTTTAAAGGTTCTCTGCATTTATGTTTTCCGATCTCAGAAAGGGCTAGCGAGATACCATCCTGTTATATCATATTATGATTGTTTTGAGAAAGTGTTTTCATCCGAGTTTTATTATTATTGCTCGCTAGTTGATTATGCTATTGATATGAGTAAACTTGAGTCCTATGCGTTATTGCAAATGTGGTTACTTATAATCTTTGCTGAGAACTTGAATGCTGGCTTTCCATATTTACAACAACAAGAGCAAACAGAGTTTGTAAAAGTTTTTCTTTATCAATTTCAGTTTGTCAACTGAATTGCTTGAGGACAAGCAAAGGTTTAAGCTTGGGGGAGTTGATATGTCTCCAACGTATCTACTTTTCCAAACAATTTTGCCCTTGTTTTGGACTCTAACTTGCATGATTTGAATGGAACTAACCCGGACTGACGCTGTTTTCAGCAGAATTACCATGGTGTTATTTATGTGCAGGAGCAAACATTCTAGGAATGACCTGAAACTTCATGGAGACACTTTTCAGAAAATAAGAAAAATACCTGCCAAAGATGAAGGCCAGGGGGCCCACCGTCTTGCCACGAGGGTGGGGGTGCGCCTGCCCCCTAGGGCGCGCCCCCCTACCTCATGGGCCCCCTGTTGCATTTCCGACTCCAACTCCACCTCCATATATTGAGTTTCGATGAAAAAAAAATCAGAGAGAAGAAATCAATGCGTTTTACAATACAGAGCCATCGACAAGCCCTAAAACCTCTCGGGAGGGCTGATCTGGAGTCCGTTCGGGGCTCCTGAGAGGGGAATCCGTCGCCATCGTCATCATCAACCATCCTCCATCACCAATTTCATGATGCTCACCACCGTGCATGAGTAATTCCATTGTAGGCTTGCTGGACGGTGATGGATTAGATGGGATCTATCATGTAATCGAGTTAGTTTTGTTAGGGTTTGATCCCTAGTGTCCACTATGTTATGAGATTGATGTTGCTATGACTTTGCTATGCTTAATGCTTGTCACTAGGGCCCGAGTGCCATGATTTCAGATCTGAACCTATTATGTTTTCATCAATATATGAGTGTTCTTGATCCTATCTTGCAAGTCTATAGTCACCTATTATGTGTTATGATCCGTTAACCCCGAAGTGACAATAATCGGGATACTTACCGGTGATGACCATAGTTTGAGGAGTTCATGTATTCACTATGTGTTAATGCTTTGTTCCGGTTCTCTATTAAAAGGAGGCCTTAATATCCCTTAGTTTCCGTAAGGACCCCGCTGCCACGGGAGGGTAGGACAAAAGATGTCATGCAAGTTCTTTTCCATAAGCACGTATGACTATGTTCGGAATACGTGCCTACATTATATCAATGAACTGGAGCTAGTTCTGTGTGACCCTAGGTTATGACTTTTACATGATGAACCGCATCCGGCATAATTCTCCATCACCGATCCATTGCCTACGAGCTTTTCATATATTGTTCTTCGCTTATTTACTTTTCCGTTGATATTGCTATCATCATTACAAAATACCAAAAACATTGCTTTTACTATTGTTACCTTTTGCTACCGTTATCACCACTATCATATTACTTTGCTACTAAACACTTTGTTGTAGATATTAAGTTTCCAGGTGTGGTTGAATTGACAACTCAGCTGCTAATACTTGAGAATACTCTTTGGCTCCCCTTGTATCGAATCAATAAATTTGGGTTGAATATTCTACCCTCGAAAACTGTTGTGATCCCCTATACATGTGGGTTATCACATAGCTAGCCGAATACAACTTGTCTGTTCAAGCAACTATGACCCCTACGCCTGGTTTCCACACATGCCCCGGTATTTATTGCCGGCCCGGTATTCGGAAACACTCCGCACCTTCGAGTCCGGAGGTCGAAGCAAAAAGGTCTGCCATGACAATCGTTTTACAATCTAGCTAGGGACAAAATTTTCAATTGAAGTACATCTTCACTTGGACTCAAAAACTTCTTCCTCTACCGTCTAATAGGCTGTCTAGCTTACAGTCCTCTTATGAAAACTTGGCAGCTATCTTTACTTGGTCATATACCAAGCTCACTGGAATCTCTTGTCCATCTGACCCCCAAGGTCCGACCCGGGCCATATGATTCGGATCAAGTCCAGTATACCGCAGTTTCACCATGGCCTAGGCCTCTCGTGTGCCCTCTCGGCAAGAAGATATCTTCCATAACCTAAAGCGGCGCTTAGCTGCCTTGAACAGCTTCACAAGCTCCTCCATACTTCCTGGAGGGGATGCGGATGGCCATAAAGCCTTGGCAATGCTCCGCATCGCTTTACGAGCTCGCTCGTACACTTCGGACAACTCTTGTAGCAGATCACCTTGGAAGCTGGATGTCTCTTCTTCGGGCCGCCCAGTCAAATTACCTACAGGAATAAACTTATTAGAAGTCGCCTCAGCAAACTGTACGACAATTAGTTGAAAGGCATACTGAATATGCCGCCTCACAGCTTTTTTCTCCTTTAAATCGTCCGCTAGTTGGGCCCGCACATCCTTCAGCTCTTCGTCGAGCTGGGTATTGGCATCCTGCAGCTTGTTCTTTCGTCCCTGGTCCGTGTTAGTACATGTTGACCAGCGGCCTCTTGTCTTTCGGCATGTTCCTTCTCCGCTTATGCGGCCTTGAGCTTCTCTTCCATCCAAGCCAATGAGCCTGCCATCGTATAATATAGCAATGTTCTTTCATATACACACGACCGACACATGATTACATTTCCCGGATAGAGGGGAACCTTACCAGTCGGTGCCTCCTTGGACTTCCCCAGTTCGGCGGTAACAGCAGTTAGCTGGGTCCGGCACTGTTCTAGCTCCTGAGATAGCATGTTGTTCTTCGCCGTGAGTGCCTGATTATACAATGATACTTAAATCCGTTGTTTCAACTGCTTCAAGTCTCGTGGGCTACTGGTATATGGTTACCAGATCTATACAATGCATACTTACCCGCATATCTTTCAAATACTGGTCACTGGCTCTGGCAAGCCCATCCCGAGTAGCTCAGATGTATGCATCAGCCAAGCTGAAGGCATTGAGCACCTCTTCAGTAAAGCTAGGGTTGCAAAGACTGGCCCTCCGAAGCCGATGATTCATGGCGCTCTCTACTTCAGAGTTCATGATGGACACATCATCAGAATCCTCTGAAGGAGGACAATCTGGCGTCACTCCCGTGTCAGCCCCCGCCCTAGAGGCAGGGTCTGGAACCTGATTGGTAGAGGTGCGACCGGCAGGATCCTCGGACATAGTCTGGCGAACACTATTCCTTATAAAACACAGCGGACAATGTCATAGTTCGATGTGACTGCCAGGGGGCGTATTCGAATCCACACCTCTTTGATGAAGGCTCGGCCGTGTTGTCATTTGCCTTCCTCTTAGAAGACCTTCCCGGCGTAGGCGCCGCTCTCTTATGAGATGCCTCTGGTGCAGCATGGCGCGCCGAGCGCCTCCCCTTTGGAGCGCGAGACAGTGCGGTGGGTGAGGCATAACAAGGAAGCTCTTTTGGAGGAGATGCTCCCTAGGCACTTACGTGGGAAGACGACAGTAGACTGGGGTAATCCGCTACAATGGCCACTTCTGTGCCGTCGTAGCACGCCTGATAGAAGACCCCCTCTTAAGCTCTACAAAGATATCCGGATCCTCCTCAAATCCGGGATCTAGGTCCCGAATATGATTCTCCGGCAGGGGAGCAGGGCTATAGATCCCTGCGGTGGCCTTCCGCCATTCCTGTTAAAGATGGTCGGTTTGAGTCCAACTAGTTGCGGCTTAAGATGAGGATTGAATAAGATTCTGGATGGAAAGCTTACCCAACTAGGGGGGTTGTACATGGAGAATCCGTCCCGGCACTTAAGGCAAGCGAATTCTTCTTTCTCCCCTTTATAAAGATCCGCCGGCATGGCGGCCAGGGCGGCGAAGTCATCCAAACCCTTGCGCCCATAGCGAGATGTATCATCCTTCCCATTGTAGTTCCACATGGGGAGTCCTCTGGATTGGAATGGCTGGACGCCTCATGTTATGGAAATTTCCATGACCTCAATCATGGATAGTCCGGATTGGGCGAGTATTTTTATCTTGTCCATTAACATGTTAACTTCTGCGCTATCTTCCTCCTCGAGGCTCCGAGGGCGCCAGCTGTGGCGTTTCTTCAGTTGAGCGCTGGAAAATTCGGGAAGGCCCATTCGGACTGGGTCAGGGAGAGCGACGTCTTCAATATAAAACCACTCTAAGGGCCACCCCTCGGATGCGTTATTCGGCGTGTTGGACAGGTATCCAGTTTCGGCTATGGTCCATATCTCAGCGCCGCCCACCGCGAATATGGATCCCTTTTGGGAGCGAGGGACGAGGCAGAACAGTTTCCTCCATAACTCAAACTGTGCCTCGCAGCCTAGGAACAGCTCGCAAAGAGCGACGAAGCCCGCGATGTGAAGAATGGATCCCAGCATGAGATTGTGTAGTTGGAGGCCATAATACTCTAGGAGACGTCAGAGGAAAGGATGGATTGGACATCCAACTCCTCTCAAGAGAAAGGAAACGAAGCACACTCGCTCCCCTTCTGAAGGATTCGGGAAATTTTCTGCGAGGGCTTTGCCTGTAAAAGAAGTTAATCCCGCTGGCACTGGGACTAGATGCACGGGGGGTAGGTAGCCTTGCGCCTGCAGCTTGGTCAGCTGGGCATGGGATACTGAGCATCTCTCTGAATCACCTTTTTCGGAGCCATGAGGGGGGGAGGAAGAACTGGGAGCGCTAGCCATGTTTAAACGGTTTCTCCTAGCAATCTCCAAGGATTTTCCGCCCGGTGTGGAATGGCATCTGAGATCCAATCCCTTTAAATAGATGCCTTTTTATGGCCAGGGTGTTATGTGCGAAAAATACTCTGACCTTTTGTATTCGTTCGACACGTGGAAGCAGAAGAGACGGAGGCGCGGGAGCCAAAGGGTATGACATTAAATGAAAAGCCAAATATAACTCTTCAGGTCAGATGCTTTGAAGTATTCGGAGGAGGAACCCGCCATGCAATGCCGAAGACAACATTGCACGTCGGACACATCGCCATTGAAGCCTGGTTCAGGGGCTACTGAGGGAGTCCTGGATTAAAGGGTGCTTGTGCGTTCGGGCTATGTGACATGGGCCGGACTAATTGGTCGTGAAGATACAAGACAAAAGACTTCCTTCCGTGTCTGGATGGGACTTTCCTTTGAGTGGAGGGCAAGCTTGGCGTTCGGATGTGAAGATTCATTTCTCTGTAAACTGACTTTGTATAACCCTAGGTCCCTCCGGTGTCTATATAAACCGGAGGGTTTAGCTCGTAGGGGAGGTCATACTCATAATCATACAGGCTAGGCAATTAGGGTTTAGCCATTACGATCTCATGGTAGATTAACTCTTGTAACCCCTATACATATCAAAGTCAATCAAGCAGGACGTCGGGTATTACCTCCATCAAGAGGGTCGGAACCTGGGTAAAACATCGTGTCCCTTGTCTCCTATTACCATCAATCCTTAGATGCACAGTTCGGGACCCCCTACCCGAGATCTGACGGTTTTGACACTGACAACAAGTCCACTAATCACCACATAATACACTACTACGGATTCTCTCCCGTCTCCCTACGAGAAGGCCATCCATAGCACTCACACTTGTCTTGAGCATTTTAGAGTATCCACTTCAAGTTGTCTCTGTACCACGTAAGCATCCAAGAAGTCCATAACCACGGACCCGGCTATTCGAATAGATCATGTTAACCCTGCAAGGCTGTACTTATGCACACACGCTCTCTCCACTTACCGCCATGTACACATAATGTATCTTCGCAACCTTCAAGCGGAAGCCTGGCGAGGGTGTTGGACTAACCATGCAAGACTCTAGTCCAGGTTTATCGCCTATTCGGGTTCCATCCGTAGGGAGTCCGGTCGAGGTTTCCACTACGGCCCCAAACGATGTGTGCAGGGTTCCCGAGCCCACCATCCGGGTGCCACTCGGTACACCGGGCCACAGTGCCTAGTCTGTCCCAAGTCCACCCTGTCGAGTGCCACTCGGTAGAAAAATAGCACTACCTACAAACACTAGAAACTAGTTGCAACTCCTAGACAGAGATCAGTGCGGTTAATAAGTCGAGAGAGCTTGGAGCGCCTGGAGCCCAATGTGTGGTAGTAACTATTCATTGGACAACATACATAGAACTCAGTTCTTAGGGACGGTTCCAGTGAGACAACCCACGATGTATTCCTACATGGCCTCTCACCGCTACCTTTACCAAATCGTGTTCACACACTTAACTCTCAGCATTAGAACATATCATAACACTCCAATTCATTCCTAATGAATCAGACCTGACACAACTCTAAGCAATAGCAGGCATGGAATTGTAGGAACACAACATGGCTGTTAGCATTCTGGGAATGGGGGTCCCCAGACTTGCCTGCCTGCGGCCCACGATGTGGCTCCATCAGCGGCCCTGTACGGCCCATCTTCACCAGCGAACACTCAAGACCCTCGCGAGGAGCCAAGCCTCACGAGGCGGATGACGCAAGACCTCCTCAGGGGCGGCCTCACCAGGCTGGCTCGCAAGGGGCGAAGAGATCAAGGCAAGGGACACCTCGCGAGGTTCCTGTGACGTAAGCCATGACGACTGGAGCCAGGCGGGCGCCAGCGCGTGCAGTTTCCTCGTTTCCTCTTTGGTGCTAAAGAGGAAAGCACGGGCGCGGAGTCCCGAGGCATCAAGCAAAGGTTACCATATCGGTGCAACAAGACCAAGACCAGCAGGACGGCAGGACGGAGGTCACCGTGGAGCCCAAGACGACGTCACCACCAGAGCCTTTGCCAGGCGAAGACTAGTTTTGTCAGGATAGCTTGTACTAGTTATCCTCCTTCAAATTGGCCGTTGTGGGATCCCTTCCCGCCTAATATTTGGGAAGAGGACCCGGGCCTCTATATATATAGGACTAGCCACCAACATAGGAGGGAGCTCATCGGGAGAGAGAATCCCTGACCGCATCAACTGACCAAGCACAATAACACCTCTCCTCAAGAGGTTGTTCTTCCCTTGTAACTGTTCATCCTCAGCCCAAGAGGCAATCCACCACACCACACTGGCATAGGGTATTACACCACACCGGTGGCCTGAACCAGTATAAACTCTTGTGTCTCATGTTCTTTGGGTTGGTCGAGCTAGGCCATGAGATCACGTTGTGTGCGAGCTAGAGACGAGAGATCTTCATGCGCACCCCAGTGTTCGAACCTCAAGGGTTTTGCCGGAACCCGAAATCCGACATTTGGCGCGCCAGGTAGGGGTGCGCATAAGCTTTCCCCTTTGTCAATCCGCGCTTCGCCACTCCACCAAGTTTATAGCCCACGCTCGCCGGGCCCGCGCTGAGAGCCGGGCTGCTCTTGCCACCCGCATTGCTCAGACAGCCTCTGTCGATGGCCCTCCATGTTGTTCTCCGTCGCCCGCCACCAACGCCGCAACCGGCCCTGCGGCAAACGAGCAGCAAGCTTCCTCACTGCACCCCTCCATGCGGCGAGACGGCCGCACCGCCACGCCAACGGTGACTCTAGCCGGCTCATCGTCTCACGCTCGCCGCGCCCCCATGGAAGCACAGGCCGCGCTGCTCATGGCACGCAAGCTCCTACGCTACCGCCAGGTCGACGACCTCTATGAGGACTGGTGGACCGCATCACCGAGCTCGTCAGCATCGCGGGGGGCTCTCCTGCACCATCCCTCTCGCTGCCTCGCCTGCCCCCAGCTGTGGGCGATGTGGCTCACAGAGCTCCTTCACCCCCTCCGCACCAAGATGGCGCCCTCACGCTGAGGCGTGCAGCTCATGGAGCGCCTCCACCTCCTCCACGTCAAGACGGCATCCTCGCTCCAAGATGTGCGGTCCCGCAGCGTAATCCACCGCGCCATGTGCCCACGCATGAAGAAAGAAGTTGCCAAGAGATCTCCCATCCGCAATAAAACGCTCCACCACTTCCAGCACCGCCATGTCAGGATTGCTTGCCTCGGCAGGGCCATGCGCCACTTGCCGTGGCGGTGCAGGGACACCAAGATCAAGCTCCGCCTCCACGACGGGCCCCGATGGCCACGGCAGGCTGCCACGCCTTCACTCCTGAGCTGCGTAGCGTCATATGGCTAGGCAAGTTCAAGTCAAATCTGCCTCCTCGCTACGATGGCACCCTCGACCCTGCGGAGTTCTTGCAGCTCTACGAGCTGAGCATCGAGGTAGCCAACGGCGACGAAATGGTCATGGCGAACTAGTTTCCCATGGCTCTCAAGGACGGCGCCCGCTCATGGCTCCTGAACCTACCCCCGGGCTCGATCTCCTCCTGGGACCAGATGCGCGACAGCTTCGTCGCCAATTTCCAGGGCACTCGCGATCACCCCCCAGCCGCGGGTGACCTGCGCTGCATCAAGCAACAGCCGTGAGAGACCCTGCAGAACATCTAGCGCTTCAACAGTGTGCTCTTGAAGATCCCCAAGGTGATGGACGAGGCCATCATCTCAGCATTTTCCGATGGCGTCTGCGACATCAAGATGAAGGAGGAACTCGCCATCCATGAGGAGTTGTGCACGACTTTGGAGCTGTTCAACATAGCAACCAAGTGTGCAAGAGCTGAGGAGGGGCGCCTCTCCCTCCTCGAGCTCCCCGTTGCGGATCCAAAGGAGAAGAAGGCCAAGGTCAAGGACGTGAAGTGCAAAGGGGTGGCCGTACTCGCGGCAGAACCAGATACCAAGCGCGACCCAGACCTACCCGAGTCATCCAAGGGCAGCCGTACATTCTGCGCCTTCCACAACATGCGCAGCCACAACACCAACAATTGTCAAGATCTCAGGGCCATCCGAGATGGCCGCTTTGGTCGACACCCCGAGCGCAACGATCGAGGCTACGGCCGAGGAGGTGGATGAGGTGGAGGACGTTGGGATGACCGTGGGATGACCGTGGGCCCCACCAGGAGTGGTGTGACTAGCCTCGCGAGGAGCACTAGTAGGACCAGCCTCGTGAGGGCACCTGGAGGGACCAGCCCCACGAGGATCATCCTCAGGGCAACCCTGGTCTCCCTCCGCTGCCGCTGCCACCAAGGAGGAACGACGACCACCAGCAGGATGAGGGGGCTGGGGGCTTCCAGGAGCCACGCGCCATTGCCTGTATCTTGGGTGGTGCTCAGGCCCCAGCTTCCCAGAGTATCTTCAAGCAATTCTCTCGCGAGGTGAATGCATCCCTCCCCAAGCTCAAGGCCACGCGCCCGCTCAGATGGTCCAAGTACGCCATCACCTTTAGCTCGGCGGACCAACTCAAATGAACGGCAACCACTATCGTCCTCCCGATGCCCTGTTCACCCGTCATTAGCAATGTCCAAGTCACCAAGACCCTCATCGACGATGGCCCAGGGCTCAGTGTCCTATCCGTCGAGACGTTCGACAGCCTTCAAGTGCCATACGATCAGCTCCAGCCCACCAAGCCTTTCTTAGGAGTGACTGACAGCTCCACCACCCCGATAGGGCAAGTTCGCCTCCCTATCACCTTCGATCAGTGCAACAACTACCACACCGAGCTCGTCGACTTCGATGTCGCCCACATCCACCTGTCGTACAATGACATCCTTGGGTACCCCGCGCTGGCCAAACTCATGGCAGTCACCCACCATGGCTACAACGTCCTCAAGATGCCGGGAAGTGGCAGAATCATCACAATCCCCTGCGAAGAAAGAGACGTGGTTTGCTCCCTCGAGCGCGCCTTCCAAGCTGCACAGTCGAAGACCCTGGCAGCGCAGATGTGCAGTACCCTCCTAAGGCAACCTTAAGAAGGAGAAGCAGCTACTCCACACTGGGCCTCAGGGGAGCGGCGCCTCCAGCGGCGCCACCTCAGGATCGGTTCCTGCACCTAGTGCGCCTCCCTCCCTCACATAGGGAGGAGCTCCCGATGCCCTCCTCGGGCAGGGCTTGGGAGCTTTCCTCTGGAGGGCCTCAGACCTGGCCAACATCGCGAGGGAGGCACTCGGGCACCACATGGAGGCATGCTTCGCGGCACGTTTCCCTCAGGAGGACACCGGGCGAGGAGCGCTCGGCGCTTAGGAGTTCATCACCAAGGCCACTCAGGAGCTTCAGGAAGCAAGAGCGATACGCGGCGACCGCCGCCCACCTAGCGTCGCTCCCCATCCAGGCGAGGGTGGTGAGCGCGCGTGTGCATCGACATCCCGGTGCTCAACTGGGCCGCGTCTCAGGAGCGCTTCTGGCCTTCACGTGCTGGACAATGTGAGGGTCCACCTGAGAACTACGTTCGCATGCGATTCGGCCTGCCGAGCATGGCGGCCGCCTTCCAGCGCAACCTGCGGAGCACCCTGGCAGGTCAGGAGGCCAGGCATCACGCAGTCCTGGCGGAGATGGAGATGGTCCTCAGGAGGCCACCTGAGCCTCCAAAGCCTCCCGAGGCTCTGGGTCTCGACGGCTCGTGAGGAGTGACTTCTTCGCCACGTGTCCTCAGCTACCCCAACACTCCTTCGACAACCAAACCAGGTGACATTTTCCAAGTTTATTTAGCTAGGAGCACCCCCTGGGCTGCATCATTCCCAGGCCGCGTGGGTCTGTCCCTGCGGCATGTATCCGCTTGCATCTTTAGTTCACCCTGCTGGGGCGCCCCTCGCAATGCGTCATCCCCAAGCCGCCCGGGTCCGACCTAGTGGCATGTATTGTTCTTGCATTTACCTAAGCCAGTCCGTTTTTCATGCATAATCTATCAACGCTCATCACTACCTGTTGGATTATCGCCCACCACGGGAACCTCTCATGCCGGCACGACGCTTCTGCTCGGGTCCGTCCTTGCAACGCTGAAAAATTTGAGCGGTCGAGCTCTGGCTTGTGGCACTCCCACGCACATCACCTCACCAAACCCTCGGTGCCTTCACCTCCTTGCGAATCAACTAGTGGCGGACCGGCAATCACCATGGCAATTTGTGCCCTTCCTTGCGCTAACCTGCAGGAACCTCCTGAGGACCACGGTGGGTGGTACCGCGGGCTCTCTTTCTCTTCTCCCATGCAATTCGCTTGCACGTTGAAAGGGGGGTCCTGAGCATCGTGACTCAGGAGTTCTTACTGGCTCTCCAGCCCTCACCCCCTGGCCTTGACCATGGCATCGCGACCTGGCATACCAGCGGAAATTAAGCTCGCTCGAGGGCCGGGACCTGAGGACGTAGAGCACACAGAAGAACATGGAGAAGAGGGGGAGGCTCGCACGGGCCTAACCTAGCTACCCAACAGCGGCTAACGAACAAGTCTGGCACAACACGAGGAACCAGCCCCGGAGTGCCAAGATAAGTCCCGCGCCAGGATCAACCCAGCGCTACAGCATAAGATCCTCGCCTTTCGCTGCCCTGCTGCGGCAGCGTCGCCTCCCTTTCCCATCCTTAGGTAGCTGCTTGCGCGCTGAAGGGGACCTCTTGAGCATCGCGCCTTAGGAGCTCTTACTGGACCTCGGGCCTCTCACCTCCTGGCCTTGACCACGGCATCATGACCTGGCATACCAGCGATGGCTGCAGCCTGCCTGGGGACCGGGACCTGTCGGCGTAGAGCAACAAGCTGCTGCGGGATTGGAAAGGGGAGACCGAGCCTCAGCAAGACATGCGCTCGCAAATTTTCATAAAAAGGATAATATCAACAAAAGACATCACGGACCATTTACACGCCCCCATGGGGTCCGTTTCAATTCCTCGCAGGGAACAAAAAGAAGGGAGTTCGTAGGTGCCCTATCTACACGCGCTGAACGTCGCCGACACCATCATCAACAGTGGGCCTCCGGAGGCCGGTGCCAATGCCATCCAGATCAGCTACGGCGGCGGCCGGACGCTGCAGCCTTGCTCCAGGCCCGGCGAGAGCTCGGGGGCATGTAGCAGTCGACGCTTGTCTCCGAAGACTCGATGAGCTCCGGAGAGTCGCTGGACCACCAGGAGTCAACACTATCGGTGGAGGAGCTGCTGGCGAGCCCAGCGGCAGGCTCGATGTTGGCCACTGCGTCGTCCTGACGACCCCCTTCAGGTCAGCACTCCAAGCGGCGACCTTCCTCATCGAAGACCTTGAAGAACATCATGGAGGCGCCATCGTACTTGAAGTGGATGGCGAGGGCGCCTTCCGCACGGAAGGCTCAGGCGACCTCGCCCCACCCACGAGTCATGAAGATCTTCCCAGAGGAGACGGCTTCAACCTCCACTCCAGTTGTCGGGGCATCGCAGTCGGCGTGCTGCAACCAAAGCTCGAGGGGGGCCCTCGGTGGCATCTCGGCGGCGAAGAACTACGAGAAGTGAATACAAGTGCGCGGAGGCATCGCCGCCCACAACACGAACTCGCACGAGGCGTCCATGGCATGGACCACTGGGGCGACGACGCGCATCACCGCTACGTGGCGACCACGGCCCTGGCGCGGGCGGCGGCGCTCGTCACCCCTCCCTCCGGAGCCCTTAGCTTAGGCGAACAAGGGCAACAGATACCCCGGAGGTGGCTGCTTGTACCATGGCCGCGACACTTCCGGCCTCATGACGATGTCGTGACGATGAGATAGCCTCTTCTTCGGCGGAAGTGGCTCGGGCTCGTCAAGGGGAGTCTTGCCCTTCTCCGCGGCCGAGAACCTCCGTATCGGTGCCATGGTCGACGCAATAAGAAGTGAAGCGAGGAAGAAGAAGGAGCGGGAGAAGCAAGGGAAGAGATGGGTGACAGGGGCTCCGCCCCCTCTTCCCATTTACAGCCAAGGGGAGGCCAACCGCCAGCTTCCACGATCTAAGGTAACAATGATATTTTCTGCATGCAGCGAGGACTCGTCAAGATGGGCAGTTGCCGAGGCAGCATGAGGAAGCGGAGACGCCCACGTCCAATCAGTCGCCACGCGCCAACCGTGGCCGCAGGCTGTTGGGGCCCGCGGCGCTCTGCACTTGTCGGCATTCTGGGAACGGGGGTCCCTAGACTTGCCTGCCTGCGGCCCACAGCATGGCTCTGCAAGCAGGCCCGTATGGCCCATCTTCACCAACAAGCATTCAAGACCCTCGCGAGGGGCCAAGCCTCGCGAGGCAGACGACACAAGACCTCCTTAGGAGCGACCTCACCAGGCTGGCTCGTGAGGGGCGGAGAGATCAAGGCCAGGAAAACCTCGCGAGGTTCCAATGACGTGAGCCATGATGATCGAAACCAGGCGGGTGCCAGGCGGGCACCAGCGCTCATAGTGTCATTGTTTCCTCTTTGGTGCTAAGGAAGCAAGCGCAGACGAAGAGTAGCGAGGCATCAAGCAAAGGTTTCCATATCGGTGCAACGAGACCAAGACCAGCAGGACGGCAGGACGGAGGTCACCATGGAGCCCAAGATGGCATCACCACCAGAGCCTTTGGCAGGCAAAGACTGCTTTTGTTAGGATAACTTGTACTAGTTGTCCCCTTTCAAATTGGCCGTTGTTGGCTCCCTTCCCGCTCAATATTTGGGGAGAGGACCAGGGCCTCTATAAATAGGATTATCCACCATAGTAGTAGGGGGATCGACCTCATCTTAGATCTGAGCCATTCCATCCTTAGCCACGCACCAACCAAGCACAAGAACACCTCGCCTCAGGAGGCTGTTCTTCCCCTTGTACTGTTCATCATCAGCCCAAGAGGCAATCCACCACACCACACTGGAGTAGGGTATTACACCACAACAAGGGCCTGAACTAGTATAAATCTTGTCTCTCTTGTGTTGCGAGTTCGTCGAGCTAGTCTTTGAGATCATCAAGTGCTTGAGGGCGTGATCAGTGAGGGAGAGATCTTCGTGCGCACCGCAGTATTCGAACCTTAAGGGTTTTGCCAGAACCCGAAATCTGACATTTGGCGCGCTAGGTAGGGGTGCGCCGAAGCCTTCTTCTTCGTCGACCCACTCTTCGTCACTCCACCAAGCTCATGGCCGACGCTCGCCGAGCTCGCGCTGAGTGCCGGGCCGCCCTCGCCGCCCGCGTTGCTCAAACGGCTCCCATCGACGGGCCTGCCCGTCGTTCCCCGTCACCCTCCGCCAACTCATCACTGGTCCAGCAGCAAACGAGCAGCAAGCCTCTTCGATCCATCCCTCCATGCGCCGGGACGGCCACACCACCACCCCGTCCCTGACTCCAGCCGGCTCGTCATCTCACGCTCGCCGCGCCCCCACGGATGCGCAGGCCGCGCTGCTTATGGCTCGCGAGCTCCTGCGCTACCGTCTGGTCGACGACCTCTACGAGGACTGGCTCGACCGCATCGCCGAGCTCGTCAGCGCCGCGGGAGGCTCTCCTACACCGTCCCTCTCGTTGCCTCGCTCTCCGCCAGCTGCGGGCGACGTGGCTCACGGAGCACCTCCGCCTCCTCCACAACAAGATGGCGCCCTTGCACCAAGGCGTGCGGCTCAGGGAGCACCTTAGCCTCCCCCGTGCCAGGGTGGCGTCATCGCTCCAAGATGCACGACCCATCGCGCCGCATGCCAGCGCATGAGGAAAGAAGCTGCCAAGAGATTCCCCATCCCCAAGGAAGTGCTCCACCACTCCCAGCTCCGCTACGCCAGGATTGCTTGCTACGACAGGGCCATGCACCGCGTGCCGCGGCGGCGCAGGGGCACCACGACCAGGCTCCACCTCCAAGGCATGCCCCGGTGACCACGGCCAGCTGCCGCGCCTTCACCCCCGAGCTGTGTAGCGTCGCCTGGCCAGGCAAGTTCAAGCCAGACCTGCCTCCGTGCTACGACGGCACCCCCGACCACACAGAGTTCTTCCAGCTCTATGAGTTGAGCATCGATGCGGCCAGCGGCGACGAGAAAGTCATGGCGAACTGGTTGCCCATAGCTCTCGAGGATGACACCCGCTCCTGGCTCTTGAACCTGCCTCCTGGCTCCATCTCTTCCTGGGACGAGATACGCGACCGTTCCGTCGCGAACTTCCAGGGCACTCGCGACCGCCCCCCGGCCATGGGTGACCTACGCCGCGTCAAGAAACAACAAGGGGAGACCCTCCAGAAGTACATTCAATGCTTCAACAACGTTCGTCTCAAGATCCCCAAGGTGACGGACGAGGCCATCATCTCTACATTCTCCGATGGTGTCCGCAACATCAAGATGAAGGAGGAGCTCGCCATCCACGAGGAGCTGTGCACATCCCTGGAGCTGTTCAACCTGGCGACCAAGTGCGCAAGGACTAAGGAAGGACGCCTTTCCCTCCTCGAGCTCCCAGCTGCCGACCCGGAGGAGCAGAAATCCAAGGCCAAGGACGTGGAGCGCAAGGGAGTCGCCGTGCTTGCAGAAGATCCGGACACAAAGCGCAGCAGGGACCAGCCTGAGTCATCCAAGGGCAGCCGACCGTTGTGCGCCTTCCACAACGTACACGGCCACAAGACCAACGATTGCCAAGTGCTTAGAGCCATGCGCGACGGATGCTTCGTTCGACGCCCGAGCGCAACGACCGAGGCTACGGCCGAGGAGGAGAAGGACGCGGCAGAGACTGCTGGGATGATCGGGGCCCACGCTAGGAGTGGTGCGACCGGCCTCGTGAGGACCGCTGTCTGGATCAGCCTCGCGAAGGTGCCTGGAGGGATCAGCCTTGCGAGGACCGTCCTCAGGGCAATGCTGGGCTTCCTCCGCTACCGCCAACAAGACGGAACGAAGACCACCACCAAGACAAGGGGGCTGGGGGCTTCCAGGAGCTGCATGCTATCGTCTACATCTTGGGCGGGGATCAACCCCCAGCCTCACAGCGTATCTTCAAGCAGTTTGCTCGCGATTTGAACGCTGTTCTTCCCATGCTCGAGGCAACACGCCCGCTCAGGTGGTTCCAAGTGCGCTATTACCTTCAGCTCGGCAGATCAGCTCAATTGCGCGGCCACCGCTGGCGCTCTCCCAATGCTTTGTTCACCCGTCATCAGCAACGTGCAAGTCACCAAGACCCTCATCGACGGCGGCGCAGGGCTCAACATCCTGTCCGTCAAGACATTTGACAACCTTCAAGTGCTATACGATCAGCTTCAGCCTGCCGAACCTTTCTCAGGAGTGACCGACGGCTCCACCACGCCGATAGGTCAGGTCTGCCTCCCAGTCACCTTTGGAGAATGCAACAACTACCGCACCGAGCTGATCGACTTCGACGTCTCCCACAATCGTCTGCCGTACAATGCCATCCTCGGGTATCCGGCCCTGGCCAAGTTCATGTCAGTGACGCACCATGGCTACAACCTCCTCAAGATACCAGTAAGTGGCGGATCATCACAGTCCCCTGCGAAGAAAGAGATGCGGTGTTCTCCCTCGAGCGCGCCTTCCAAGCAGCGACAATCGAAGACCCCGGCAACAATGCAGCTCGGTACCCTCCTGAGGTCGTCCCCAAGAAGAAGCAGCTACTCCGTGCCGGACCTCAGGAGGGCAGCGCCGCAAGTAGTACCTCGTCGGGATCAGCGCCCGCGCCTGGGGCGCCTCCCTCTGTCGCATAGGAAGGCGTGTCCGGTGCCCTGCTCGGGAAGGGCTCGGGGGCTCTCTTCTGGAGGGCATCAGACCTTGCCAGCGTCACGAGGGAGGCGCTCGGGCACCACTTGGAGGCATGTTTCGCGGCACGTCTCCCTCAGGAGGACACTGAGCAAGGAGCACCCGGCGCTCAGGAGTTTATCACCAAGGTATCTCAGGAGCTTCAGGAGGCAAGAGCAATACGCGGCAACCGCCGCCCACCTGGCGTTGCTCCCCACCCAGGCGAGGGTGGTGAGATGCACGTCTGCATCGACATACCAGGGCTCAACCGAGCCGCATCTCAGGAGCGCTTCTGGCCTTCGCATGTTGGGCGCTGCGAAGGTCCACCTCACAGCTATGTTCACATGCCGCTCGGCCTACCGAGCATGGTTGTTGCCTTCCAGCGCAACCTGCGGAGCATCATGGCGGGTCAGGAGGCCAGGAACCACGCAGTCCTGGCAGAGATGGTGACGGCCCTCAAAGAACCGCCTGGACCCCCAGAGCCCCCTGAGGCTCAGGGCCCCGGTGGCTCGTGAGGAGCAACCACTTCGCCGCGTACCTTTAGCTGCCTCGACACCCCTTCATCAACGGAACTAGGTGACATTTTCCAAGTTTATTTAGCAAGGAGCGCCCAGGGGGATGCATTATTCCCAGGCCGCGTGGGTCCGTCCCTGTGGCATGTATCCCTTCTTTTTATGACTTTAGCTTACCTTGCTGGGGGCGCCCCTCGGGCTCCATCATCCCCAAGCCGCTCGGGACGGACCCAGTGGCGCGTATCGTAAATGAATTTACCTGAGCTAGTTTCCTTCCATGCTTAATCTATCTATGATTATCACCTGCTTGATTGTCGCCCACCGCGGGAGCCGCGCGCCGGTCGTCTTTCTTCAGGACCCTTCGCTTGAGAGGGTTAGGCACGGCATCTGTGCTCGGGTCCGTCCCTGGAGCGTCGATAAATCCAGCGACTGAGCTCTGTCTGGCGGGCCGACCCAGTTCACGTCACCTCCTGGGGCCGTTGGTGCTTGGCTTTCTCACGCGATAACCTCAGGAGATTCGTTTGGCGCAGGTTGCCTGACCACCTCGCAGGACCAACACAGCGAACAAGAATCAAGACTAGGCGCAACCTGCCTTGAGGTAGGGCCTCGTGAGTCCCGCGCTGGCTCACGAGTGCCCAGACACACCACGTCTAGCCCTGCCGTGCAAGCCACGTGTCAGGGCGGGGTTGTACATGCCCTGGGGCCTCTCCGCAACAGGGAGTCCCCTCCCACGTACCAAGAGGCGGATCGGCAATCACCACGTCGATTGGTGCCCTTCCTCGCGCTAACTTGCAGGAACTACCTGAAGGCTACAGCAGGCGGTACCGCGGACTCTCTCTCTCTTTTCCCATGTGATTCGCTTGCGCGTTAAAAGGGGGGCACCTGAGCGACTTAGGAGCTCTTACTGGCTCTCCAACCCTCACCCCCTGGCCTTGACCACGGAATCGCGACCTGGCATACCAGCGGCGGCTGACCTCGCTCGAGGGCCGGGACCTGAGGATGTAGAGCACCAGGAAGAACATGGAGAAGAGGGGGAGGCCCGCATGGGCCTAACCTAGCTACTCAGAAGTGGCCGATGCCCAAGCCTGGTGTCTCGTGAAGGACCAACCCTGGATTGCCAAGATAAGTTTCACGCTCAGGTCAACCAACTGCTACAGCGTAGAGTTCCATTTGTGTTGCCCCGCTGCGGTGACATAGTCTCCCTCTCTTACCTCTCGGTGATCGCTTGCGTGCTAAAGGGGACCTCCTGAGCATCGCGTCTTAGGGGCTCATACTGGACCTTGGGTCGCTCACCTCCTGGCCTTGACCACGGCATCGCGACCTAGCATACCAGCGACGGCTGAAGCCTGCCTGGGGACCGGGACCTGTCGGCGTAGAGCACCATGACATCGCGAGGTTAGAAAGGGGAAACCGAGCCGGAATGGAGCACGGACATGCACATCTTCATAATAAGGATAATATCAACAAAGGACATTACAGACGCCTTACACGCCCCAGCGGGGTCCGTTTCGATTCCTCGTAGGGAACAAAAGGTAAGGAATCCCTAGGAGCTCTATCTACACGCGCCGGACGGCGCCGACGCCATCATCAACAGTGGGCCACGAGAGGCCGGCACCAACCCCATCCAGATCACTGCTGGTGGCGGCCAAACGCTGCAGCCTTGATCCGGGCCCGGCGGGAGCTCGGGGGCATGTAGCTGTCGTCGCTCGTCTCCAGAGACTCCACGAGCTCGGGAGAATCTCTGGACCACTAAGAGTCACCGCTGTCACTGGAGGAGCTGCAGGCGAGGCCTACGACAGGCCCAGCGCTTGCCGCTGCACTGTCCTGGCAACCTCCTTCAGGGCAGCACTCTAGGCAGCGACCTTCCTCGTCAAAGACCTTGAAGAACAGCATGGAGGCGTCGTCATTCTCGAAGTGGTTCGCGAGGGCGCCCTCCGCACGGCAGACTCGGGCAATCTCGCCCTAGCCTCGGGTCATGAAGATCTTCCCGGAGGCGACGACTTCAATTTCCGCTCCAGTTGCCAGGGCGTCGCAGTTGGCGTGCTGCAGCCAAAGCTCGAGGGGCCCCCTTGGTGGCATCTCTGCAGAGAAGAAGGAAGGGAAGCGAATCCAAGTGCTCGGGGGCATCGCCGCCCACAGCACAAACTCGCGCGAGGAGTCCGCAATATGGACCCTTGGGGCGACGGCGTGCACCTCGCCGGCACGGCGGCCACGGCCCTGGCGCGGGCGGCGGCGCTCATCGCTCCTCCCTCCGGAATCACCGGCGTGATCATACAAGGGCAACGGGTACCAAGGAGGCAGCCTCTCGTACCGCGGCCATGACACCACCGGGCTCACGACCATCTCGCGGTGATGGAACCTCCTCTTCTTCGGTGGGAGCAGCTCGGGCTCGTTGAGGGGAGCCTTGCCCTTCTCCGCGGCCGAGAACCTCTGAATCGGCACCATGACTGCACCAGTAAGGAGTGGCGCAAGGAAGGATAAGAAGTGGGAGAGGCAGAGGAGAGACGGGTGATGGTGCTCTGCCCCCTCCCCATTTATAACAGAAGAAGGCCAACCAATGCCCTCCCACGATCATAGGTAATGATGGTTTTTCCTTGCATGCAACAGGTACTCGTCAAATCGGGCAGTTGCCAAGGCGACGTGGCAAAGCGGAGACGCCCACGTCCAATCAACCGCCACGCATCGACCAAGGCCTCAGGCTATTGGGGCCCACGGCGCTCCGCACTTTCCCTTTGGCTTCGCCTTGAAGCCAAGCCCGAGCGCTCCTTGGGCCCGGGGGCTACTGTCGGCGTTCTGGGAACGGGGGTCCCCAGACTTGCCTGCCTGTGGCCCACAGCGTGTCTCTGCAAGCAGGCCCGTACAGTCCATCTTCACCAACAAGCATTCAAGACCCTCGCGAGGGGCCAAACCTCGCGAGGCGGATGACACAAGACCTCCTTAGTAGCGGCCTCACCAGGCTGGCTTGCGAGGGGCAGAGATATCAAGGCCCGGCAAACCTCGCGAGGTTCCAATAACGTGAGCCATGAAGATTGAGACCGGGCGGGCGCCAGCGCTCACAGTGTCCTTGTTTCCTCTTTGGTGCTAAGGAAGCAAGCGCAGAGGAAGAGTACTGAGGCGTCAAGCAAAGGTTTCCATATCGGTGCAATGAGACCAAGACCAGTAGGACGGCAGGACGGGGTCACCGTCGAGCCCAAGACAGCGTCACCACCAGAGCCTTTGGCAGGCGAAGACTGCTTTTGTCAGGATAACTTGTACTAATTGTCCCTTTCAAATTGGTCGTTGTTGGATCCCTTCCCGCTCAATATTTGGGGAGAGGACCAGGGCCTCTATAAATAGGATTAGCCACCACAATAGTAGGGGGGATCGACCTCATCTTAGATCTGAGCCATTCCATCCTTAGCCACGCACCAACCAAGCACAAGAACACCTCGCCTTAGGAGGTTGTTCTTCCCCTTGTACTGTTCATCATCAGCCTAAGAGGCAATCCACCACACCACACTGGACTAGGGTATTACACCGTAACAGTGGCCCGAACCAGTATAAATCTTGTGTCTCTTGTGTTGCGAGTTCGTCGAGCTAGCCTTTGAGATCGCGAAGTGCTTGAGGGCGTGATCGGTGAGCGAGAGATCTTTGCACGCACCCCATTGTTTGAACCTTAAGGGTTTTGCTGGAACCCGAAATCCGACAGCACTTGCCCTTTGGCTTCGCCTCGAAGCCAAGCCCGAGCGTGCCTTGGGCTCAGGGGCTACTATCGGCATTCTGGGAATGGGGGTCCCCAGACTTGCCTGCCTGTGGCCCCATGGCATGGCTCCACCAGCGGCCCTGTATGGCCCATCTTCACCAGCGAACACTCAAGACCCTCGCGAGGGGCCAAGCCTCGCGAGGCGGACGACGCAAGACCTCCTAAGGGGCGGCCTCACCAGGCTGGCTCACGAGGGGCGGAGAGATCAAGGCAAGGGACACCTCGCGAGGTTCCTGTGATGTAAGCCATGACGATTGGAGCCAGGCAGGCGCCAGCGCGCAGTGTCCTCGTTTCCTCTTTGGTGCTAAAGAGGCAAGCGTGGGCGCAGAGTCCTGAGGCATCAAGCAAATGTTTCCATATCGGTGCAAGAAGACCAAGACCAGCAGGATGGCAGGACGGAGGTCACCGTGGATCCCAAGACGGCATCACCACCAGAGCCTTTGCAAGGCAAAGACTACTTTTGTCTGGATAGCTTGTACTAGCTGTCCTCCTTCAAATTGGACGTTGTGGCATCCCTTCCCGCCTAATATTTGGGAAGAGGACCTGGGGCACTATATATATAGGACTAGCCACCACCATAGGAGGGAGCTCATCGAGAGAGAGAATCCCCGACTGCATCAACTGACCAAGCACAAGAACACCTCTCCTCAGGAGGTTGTTCTTCCCTTGTAACTGTTCATCCTCAGCCCAAGAGGCAATCCACTAGACCACACTGGAGTAGGGTATTACACCAGATCAGTGGCCCGAACCAGTATAAACTCTTGTGTCTCATGTTCTTTGGGTTCATCGAGCTAGGCCATGAGATCACGTTGTGTGCGAGCTAGAGAGGGGGAGAGATCTTCGTGCGCACCCCCGTGATCGAACCTCAAGGGTTTTGCCGGAACCCGAAATCCGACAATGGCTCAAACAACTCCTACACATGCTAGTGGGTTTTAACTATTTACTGTGGCAATGACAGGTCATGTAGAGGAATGGGTTCAACTATCACAGCATAAAGTAGAAGTTGAATCGTTGTTGTCCTAATGCAATAAAACAGAGCAGGAGCGAGAGAGTGGGATTGTATCGGAATGAACAAGGGGTTTTTGCTTGCCTGAAAGATCAACAGGGGGCACTGCTCCTTAGACAGGTACTCTGGAGCACTCTCCGGAGCAGCACCTATAAAGAAGGATGGTGTCGACAATCAATACACAAGAATATGCAACAATATGATGCATGAACATGGCATGAAGATGTGATGTTGTTTGAGCTAATGCAACTAGCAACAAGTTCAATGGAGCTCATCTGAATCAAGGGTTCAAATGCAACTCCAAACTTAAGCATTTTAAATGCCCTTTATGTGTTTGCACTTATATAGTAGGCATTAGTTGGGTTTTCATGCATGAAACTGGTACAGATGGATAGATTGAATTTTTCTGATAATTTTTCATATGTGAAATATTTCAATTTGAGCTACGGTTGAATTTATATGAATTTTTGAAGTTTTTCTAATTTTCTGGAATTTCCAAAATAGAAATAATCCAGGAAATCATTTATTGCATCGGCACTGCGTCAAGCCTGCGTCAGCAGGTCAACAGCGCTGACCAGGTCAAACCTGACGTGTGGGGTCCACTGGTCAGTGACTCAGTCACTAACTAGGGTAATTAGTGTTAAATTAACCATAAACTAGAAATTAGGAGGGGCAGGGCCCACATGTCAATGACTCACATGAGTCTTTAGCGCGGGTTTTGACCTGGTTTGACCAGAAGTTAGCCGCTGACGAGGCCGAACGCGGTGGAGCGCGTCGGGATCGTTGCTCCGGGGACCATTTGGGCGGCGGAGGCCACGGGCAAGGAGCCGGGGCTCGTCCACGTCGCTTGGAGCAAGCGAGAGGGCTGGGGTGGCCTGAGCTCGCAGGAAACAAGCTCGGGGCGGCGGTCAGAGCACAGCCAGGAGCACGCGCGGTGCTGCAGTGCATGGTAGGAGCTGCGGGTGGCGGCGTTGGCCTTCTGGGAGGCTGCTAAGCGCGGTGGCATGCGGGGGCGCGAGCTGCGGTGGCTAGAGCAACAACAGCGACATGGCCGCCGACGATGAGGTCTCGGCCTTGGCGGCTGACCTAGCTACGACACGCAAATGACTAAACGGAGATGGGGGAACGACGGCGGGGCTCACAGCGGATCCGTCAGAGGCGTCAGCGAGCTCGGGGGAGGTCCAACGCGGGCAAAACGGTGACGGCGATCTCCGACGGCCAGAGGTGAAGATGATGGCGATGGCGGCATTACGGCGCGTCCCTGGTTGCTTGGCTCATCGAGCACAATGCAGGCAATGAGGTGGAGCTCTCGGACACAAAGAGAGGGCGAGGGGGAGGCGGTGGCTGCGGCTACGACGAACGATGGCGACGGCAGCGTTTGGTCCAGTGAGAGAGCAAGCGGCAGAGGAGGGGATGAGCATGAGAGAGAGAGTGAGAGGCATTCGGGGTGAGTCATGGCGACGTCCAGAGAGGCCAGGGCATCGAGGGGGAGGAGGAGGGGCAGGCAGGTGGCGTGGCGCCCGTGCGCACAGGCGGCGAGCGCGTGCCCCTCGTCGTCCTGGTGCCAGGAGGACGACGACTGGCGTCAGCAGGTGGTGGGCTGGGCCAGTCGGCTTGGTGGGCCGCCAAGTGAGCACCAGGTAAGCCTCTTTCATTTTCTCTATTTTGTTTTCTTTTCTTTTTTTGTAATTTGTTTTGATTTAGTTTTAAGAACTAAATCATTTTTGTTACCTCTGATAATCTTTGTAGGGACTAGTTGGATTAATCCAAAGCTCTTCACCAAAAATCAGAAGTATTGGAGCTACTAAATATTTTATATGTATTAATATCCCCAATTCAAATAGAATATGAATTGATTCAAAATCCAAATGTCAGGGAAAAATGTGCATCACCTCTGGTTACTGTTGTCAGCATTTCCAAAAATTATCAACATTTTTTAAGGCCATTTGGAATCACTGAAAATATTTTAGCTGGACTTGGTGGATTCCTTTTGATGCTAGGTTTTGAACATCCCCCATTTCAAGTTCATTTGAAATTTAAACATGATGCACAGCCTAGTGCATACCAGAACTCGCCCCCACTCAAAAGAATCTACTCCCGAGATTCAGGAGTCAGCGGGAAGAAAGTGGGGTACTCAAGTCGAAGACGATCTTCTCGCTCCCAGGTAGCTTCTCTCTTGGAATGATGAGACCACTGAACCTTGAGAAGCTTGATGTTTCGTCGTCGGGTGACACGCTCTGCTTGATCAAGAATGCGAACAGGGTACTCTCGATATGTGAGGTTATCTTGGAGATCAAGCGTTTCGTGGTCCACTCCGCGGATGGGATCCAAGAAGCAACGCCTGAGTTGAGAGACATGGAAGACATCATGAACTCGAGAAAGATGTGGGGGTAGTTCCAAATGGTAGGCAACCTCTCCTCCTTTAGTGAGAATGCGAAAAGGACCAATGTAACAAGGAGCCAACTTGCCCTTGATACCGAAACGATAGGTACCCTTCAAGGGAGTAACCCGAAGGTAAGCCTTGCTGTCAACTTCATAAGTCATTTCCTTATGACGATGGTCATACTGGCTCTTTTGACGAGACCGAGCTATTTCCAAATTCTCACGAATGATGCGAACTTGCTCTTCTGCCTCCTGGATCATGTCTGGTCCAAAGAATTGTCTTTCACCGGTTTCTAACCAGTTCAAAGGTGTTCCACATCTTCGTCCATACAGAATCTCGAAAGAAGCTTTCTTGAGACTGGATTGGTAGCTATTATTATAAGCAAACTCGGCGAAAGGGAGGCACTTCTCCCAATCCATATCGAATGAGATAATGCAAGCTCTGAGCATGTCTTCGAGAATTTGGTTGACCCATTACACTTGACCACTTGACTGAGGGTGGAAAGCGGTACTGAAAGAAAGATGGGTTCCCATAGAAGTCTGGAAACTCTCCCAGAAATGAGAAGTGAAAAGACTACCACAGTCTGAATTGATCTCTAGTGGAACACCATGTAGTGACACTATTGGAGAAATATATAAGTTAGCAAGCTGACTAGCAGTGATACTCTCTCGAATAGGTAGGAAGTGAGCCACTTTGGAAAGACGGTCAATGACTACGAAGATAGCATTATTCCCTCTCTTGGTCCCGGGAAAGCCGGTGATGAAATCCATACCAACTTTGTCCCTTTTCCACTCGGGAATAGCTAAAGGCTGAAGGGTGCCAACATGCCTTTAATGCTCTGTCTTAACACGACGACAAACGTCGCAATTAGCAATGAACTAAGCAATTTCTCTCTTCATCCTAGTTCACCAGAACCTCTAGCGTATGTCCTGATACATCTTAGTACTACCGGGATGAATTGTGAGAGGAGATTCATGGGCCTCCTTAAGGATTAATTGTCGTAAATGCTGATTCTTGGGAACTACCAAGCGATTCTCAAAGAAAACAACACCTCAATCATCCATAGAGAAACAACCAACAACCCCCGTAATAATGTTTCTCTTGATCTGGGAAATTCCCATATCCTGCTTCTGAGCAGAGATGATCTAATCCACAAGAGTAGGTTTCGCCACCAAGGTATAAAGGAATTCGTGAGGAGCAATGTGAAGGTTAAGCTTACAGAATTCCTCATGGAGAAGTGGTTGACCCTATTGCAACATGAGATTGTTGCAATAGGACTTACGACTTAGTGCATCAGCCATGACATTGGCTTTGCGTGGGGTGTAGGTAATCCCTAAATCGTAATCTGAGATCAACTCCAACCAACGTCTTTGCCTAAGGTTCAGATCTGGTTGGGTGAAGATATACTTGAGACTCTGGTGATCGGTTTAGATCTTGCAACACTTACCAAGAAGGTAATGTCGCCATGTCTTAAGTGCATAGACTATGGGTGCAAGCTCTAGATCATGTGTAGGATAATTCTCCTCATGTGGATGCAACTGTGGAGATGCATAGGCAATCACATGACGATCCTGCATAAGAATGCAACCTAGTCCCTGCCGTGAGGCATCACAATAGATAACAAAGTCCTTAGTGAAATCCGGTGGCACAAGTATGGGAGCAGAAGTCAGGCGTCTTTTCAGTTCCTGAAAACTGTACTCACACTATGGGGACCACTCAAACTTTTTATCTTTCTTGAGAAGTTCCGTGAGAGGTTTGGCCAGTTTGGAAAAGTTCTCATCAGAGCGGCGACAATAACTGGCTAGACCAAGGAAACTCCTAACTTGTTTAACTGTTTCAGGTGGAGTCCAATCAAGAATGGCCTGAACTCTCTTAGGATTGACAGCAATGCCCTTACTAGAGATTACATGGCCGAGATAGGTCACTTCTGGCAACCAAAATTCGCACTTGCAAAACTTGGCATAAAGGCGGTGCTCTCTGAGTTTTTCTAGCACAAGTCTAAGATGTTCGGCATGCTCCTCCTCATTCTTCGAGTAAATAAGGATATCATCGAGGTAAACCACAACGAACTTATCTAAGTACTCCATGAAGATCGAGTTCATCAAGCGGGAGAATGTAGCTGGAGCATTGGTTAGACCAAAGGACATAACGGTGTACTCGTACTGGCCATAACGAGTGACAAAAGCTATCTTAGGAATGTCCCCATTTCTGATCTTGATTTGGTGGTAGCCTAACCTCAAATCCATCTTGGAAAAGACTAAGGATCCAGCGAGCTGATCATACAGGTCGTTGATCCTTGGGAGTGGATACTTGTTCTTTACCATGACCAAATTAACGGGACGATAATCCACAACCATTCGGTCCGTACCATCCTTATTCTTGACGAAGAGGATGGGGCAAGCCCAGGGGGAAGAACTAGGATGGATGAAACCCTTTTGCAAGAACTCATCAAGTTGTTCCTTAAGCTCAGCTAGTTCCAAGGGTGCCATCTTGTAAGGTCTCCTAGAAATTGGGGCGGTTCCAGGGAGGCTGGGATAAGATCTATGAGAAACTCTACATCTCTGTCGGGTGGAATTCCTAGCAGTTCCTTTGGAAAGACATCCGCAAAGTAGCAGACTACCGGGATATCTTCAAGGTCAGGGAGAGGGCTGGCATTAAGAGAATAGAGCTGACACTTTGCAACTCGAGTGGAGATAGTGACTATCTTGCCAGATGGGTGTGTAAGCTGAACAAACCTGGTGTAACAATCAATCTTGGCATGATGAGCTGTCATCCAGTCCATACCCAAGATGATGTCAATATCTTCAGACTTGAGGGCTACAAGTGATGCAAGGAATACAAGACTGTCAACAAGGATTTCATTACCATGGCTTATTCTGGTAGTTTGCCATCTAGACCCTGGAGTTTGGATTTCAAGCAAAGTTGGCATATCATAAAATGATATGTCGTGCAAATGAGCATAGCCTTCAGAGATGAAGGAGTGAGATGCTCCGGTATCGAATAGAACCGAAGTTGGATGACAATTGACAAGGAGTGTACCAATGTAGGATCGAAAGTATGTCTAGAGGGGGGTGATTAGACTACTTGACCAAATAAAAATCTAGCATTTCCCAATTTTAAGTCTTGGCAGAATAACTTAGCACAAGTCAAGCAATCAACCTGCACATGCAAGTCTAAGAGTATAGCAGCGGAATGTAAAACATTTGCATATGAAGGTAAAGGGAGGAGTTTGGAGGGAGCAAACGCAATGTAGACACGGAGATTTTTGGCGTGGTTCCGATAGGTGGTGCTATCGTACATCCACATTGATGGAGACTTCAACCCACGAAGGGTAACGGTTGCACGAGTCCACGGAGGGCTCCACCCACGAAGGGTCCATGAAGAAGCAACCTTGTCTATCCCACCATGGCCATCGCCCACGACGGACTTGCCTCACTAGAGTAGATCTTCACGAAGTAGGCGATCTCCTTGCCCGTACAAACTCCTTGGTTCAACTGCACAATCTTGTCAGAGGCTCCCAAGTGACACCTAACCAATCTAGGAGACACCACTCTCCAAAAGGTAATAGACGGTGTGTTGACGATGAACTCCTTGTTCTTGTGCTTCAAAAGATAGTCTCCCCAACACTCAACTCTCTCTCACAGATTTGGATTTGGTGGAAAGATGATTTGAGTGGAAAGCAACTTGGGGAAGGCTAGAGATTAAGATTCAAATGGTTGGAATGGAATATCTTGGTCTCAACACATGAGTAGGTGGTTCTCTCTCGGAAAATGAATGCTGAAGTGTAGGCACGTTCTGATGGCTCTCCTTACTAATGAAGGAAGGGTGGAGGGGTATATAGCCACCACACAAAATCTAACCGTTACACACAATTCACCAAACTTGGTGGGACCGAATTAGAAAACTCGGTCAGACCGATTTAGTTCAAAATGTGAACGTTAGGCTTTTCGGTGGGACCGACATGTCAACTCGGTGGGACTGATTTTATTAGGGTTAGGGCATAACGTAATCTCGGTGAGACCGATTACTCAAACTCGGTGGGACCGACTTTGGTACTAAGCTAACCAGAGAGTTGGTCAGACAAACTCGGTGGGACCAAATCGCTCATTTTGGTGAGACCGAAACATTACGAAAGGGAAACAGAGAGTTTGCACTGTGAACTCAGTGGAACTGATCGCTCATCTCAGTTGGACCGAAATGTTACAAAGGGAAACAGAGAGTTTGCAATCCCATCTCAGTGAGACAGAGATCCCTATCGGTGAGGGCGAAATTACTAGGGTTTCTGGCATTGTCTATGTCAAGTGAACTTGGTGGCGCCGGAAAGAACATTTCGGTGGGGCCGAGTTTGACTTTTGGTAGGGGACATATGTGGATATGATAAAGTGGTTGAGGGTTTTTGGAGCATATCACTAAGCATTTTGAGCAACTAAGTCATTGAGCAACACCTCATCCCCTTTTAATAGTATTGGCTTTTCCTATGGACTCGATGTGATCTTGGATCACTAACATGAAAATGTAGAGTCTTGAGCTTGAGCCAATGTGTGTCCTTTGCATTTTGAGGGGTCCACATTCCTAATCCATGCCATGCCAATCATTGAACTTTCTAAAATGATCATCTTGAAATAGTATTAGTTCAATGAGCTATATGTTGTTAGTAATTACCAAAACCACCCAGGGATAGTTGCACTTTCAACGAAGAACGACATCCGGATCATCATGACCGTTTTTAGCTGAGACATGATGCATATGTCCACGTTCAGTGGGAGCTGACTTCACACTAATCATCTTGCATGTTGGCTTACCATGGCCAAGAGCCTTCTCGGGCTGGGGTGGAGCATAACTGGCTTGAGAGCAGTCACGTGCATAGTGTCCTGGCTCTCCGCATGTGAAGCAAGTCCCTAAAGTAGGACGTGGACCCGCATTGGAAGGCGGTCTACCAATAGGCTTAGGTGGAGCATACTGCTGAACTGGGTGAGGCACCACATAAGATGGCCTTAGTGAATATCCGGGTGGAAGAGCGAAGTTCAGAACCCAAATCCGACGCTTCTGAGAACTAGAACCGGAGGAAGAACCCAAATCACGGGTGTGCTTACGGGACTCCTCGTAAGTGAGCTGAGTTGTCTCTGCATTAATGGCCTTGTTCACAAGCGCCTGGAATGTATTGCAATGGTGCAAGTGAAGATCATGATGCAACTTGGGCTTGAGACCCTTCCAGAACCTAGCCTGCTTCTTGGCGTCCGTGAACACTTCTTCTGTAGCATAGCGGGCAAGTTCTCAAACTCTCTACTGTTAGCATCAATAGCCATCTTACTCTGGGTGAAACTACAGAACTCTTCTCTCTTGCGATTGATGAGGGCTTGAGGAATGTGATGCTCGCGAAAAGCCTCGGTGAAATCTCTCCAGGTAGGTATCTGGCCAGCTGGAAGCATAGCCTCATAGTTCTGCCACCAAAGACTAGCAGGACCTTCCAGGTGATATGTAGCATAGGTGACCTTGTCATCTTCAGCTATGCTCGTGGAACGCAGCTTGTGAGTGATGCTACGGAGCCAGTAATTTGCGTCGAGTGGCTCAATGGAATGATGGAAGGTAGGTGGTTTCAGACCAATGAAATCATGGATGGTCGCTGACACTTTGCATTGGGGTGCGGTGTTCTCCTTGATACGTGCTAACAAGCGGTTAGACTCATGCTTGTTCCTCTCCATCTCTAACATGAACTCTGCCAATGAAGACTCGTCGGGAGGATCCTCATCCCTACCCTCTCCATGGTTCAGGCTACGAGCAACAGAACTTCTGTTAACTGACGACATCCTGAGAAATGAAACCAAGGACGGAATCAGCATCAACTATAGGATGGAGAATGTAGCACAAAGAAATTAGTATCTCCCGAACTCCTAGGACAATCCCGGCAGCATAACGGCAGTAAAATGCTCAAAATAAGACATCCTGCAAACGATGGGGAAGAACCATACTCAACATCATCACTCAAGGTTGTGAGATAGTACTAAACAGACTACACCGAAAGTACTCAAAAACTGGAATATGACTCTTATCAACCAATCTAAGAGACTACGGAGTAGTAACTCGTGATCCTGATAGACAGAAGAGAAAGCCTAGTCCCTTAACCCCGTAGGAAAGATAGGATGACTCAGATCAGAAGGACATAGGGTATAAGGAGTAAAAAGATTCTGATGTTCCCTTCCACAATCAATTCCCTTACATAACTAAAGAATTTCTAGACTCGACTTCCACCAGTTTGGCTTGGTAATCAGATAGGAAGTCAGGCTCTGATACCAGAGCTGTCGGGACCCCGATCCTAAGTCACACCGATCTAGCATGTAACACATCATATCACTTTGCGGCCTCACGCATGGTATTCCCACGGGTGCCACCTTACCTGGCCCAGGATTGTTTGCGCCTTTTGGCTCACGTATATGACAGTGTCGCTAGCATCCATATGACAGAGAACCCAAGCCGACATGACTAGTCGTGAATCCAAAGTGGCACTAACTTATAGGGACAGGCATACATGACCCAGCAACGAACGTGTCGATCAGCAGTGAGTGAATTCGGGCTGTAGCAAGCTAACAGGACTCCGGTAGACACCGTGTGACATTTCCCTGAAGGTACATACACAGGAACAAAGAAGGACACATGTTGGCCAGCCTAAGTGTTCTGGAGCAGTAGCAAGCTACCATGGCTCAGTGGAAGCACTAGGAGACATTTTCCCATAAGATAGGCTACCAAGAATAAACAACTAGGTGTCGGATCCCACACATAGCGATACACGTTACACGTACGCATAACATGCAAGTATGTGTTGTACAACATGGCATCACAACGTAACTCAATAGCTCGTATAAATAAAGGCCCAGAGAGCCACATAGAATTTATTACAAACAGGGGTCACATGACCCATCATTGAGAGCATACAAGCAACGGAAGCATAACATGTCTGAGTACAGACAAATACAAATGAAAAAGGCTGAGAAGGCTGACTATCTATAAGACCCTCCCAAGGGTACAAGATCGTAGCTAAGGTAACAAGCTAATCGCCGAAGTCCATGAGGAACTACTAGTGAGACCGAGGTCTCCTCTGCAAAACATAAATAAAGCAAACGTGAGTACAAAGGTACTCAGCAAGACTTACATGCATTAGTATCAAGAAGGCAATGCGGGGTTTGGCTGCAGCAAGCCAGCTTTGACTCAGTGGCTATCCTGTTCTACAACTACGAGTAACTTATTTGAGGTGAGAAAGCACACACGAGTCCACTACTCACCACACAATACACTACTATCGATTCTCTCCCGTCTCCCTACGAGAAGGCCATCCATAGCACTCACATTTGTCTTGAGAATTTTAGAGTATCCACTTCAAGTTGTCTATGTACCACGTAAGCATCCAAGAAGTCCATAACCGCGGACCCGGCTATTCGAATAGATCATGTTAACCCTGCAGGGGTGTACTTCTTCACACACGCTCTCGCCATGTACACGTCATGTATCTCGGCAACCTTCAAGTGGAAGCCTGGCGAGGGTGTCGGCCACGACCTGACTAACCACGCAAGACTCTAGTCCTGCTTTGTCGCCTATTCGGGTTCCATCCGCAGGGAGTCCGGCCGAGGTTTCCACTATGGCCCCAAACGATGTCTGCAGGGTTCCCGAGCCAACCATCTGGGTGCCACTTGGTACACCAGGCCACGGTGCCTAGTCTGTCCCAAGTCCACCCTGCCGGGTGCCACTCGGTAGGAAAATAGCACTACCTAAAAACACCAGAAACTAGTTTCAAATCCTGGACAGAGATCAAGGCGGTTAATAAGTCAAGAGAGCTTGGAGCGCCCGGAGCCCAATATGTGGTAGTAGCCAGTCATTGGACAACATACACAGAACTCAGTTCTTAGGGAGGGTTCCAGTGAGACAACCCACCATGTACTCCTACATGGCCTCTCACCGCTACCTTTACCAAATCGTGTTCACACACTTAACTCTCAGCATCAGAACATATCATAACACTCCAATTCATTCCCAATGAATCAGACCTGACACAACTCTAAGCAATAGCAGGCATGGCATGGTAGGAACATAACATGGCTCAACCAACTCCTAAACATGCTAGTGAGTTTCAACTATTTACTATGGCAATGACAGGTCATGCAGAGGAATGGGTTCAACTACCGCATCATAAAGTAGCAGTTGAATCGTTGTTGTCCTAATGCAACAAAAGATAGCAGGAGCAAGAGAGTGGGATTGTATCAGAATGAACAAGGGGGTTTTGCTTGCCTAAAAGATCAACAGGGGGCACTGCTCCTTAGACAGGTACTCTGGAGCACTCTTCGGAGCAGGACCTATCGAGAAGGACGGTGTCGACAATCAATACAAAAGCATATGCAACAATATGATGCATGAACATGGCATGAAGATGTGATGTTGTTTGAGCTAATGCAACTAGAAACAATTTCAATGGAGCTCATTTAAATCAAGGATTCAAATGCAACTCCAAACTTAAGCATTTTAAATGCCCTTTATGTGTTTTCACTTATACAGTAGGTATAAGTTGGTTTTCCATGCATGAAACTGGTACAGATGGATAGATTGAATTTTTCTGATAATTTTTCACATATAAAATATTTCAATCTGAGCTACGGTTGAATTTATATGAATTTTTTGAAGTTTCGCTAATTTTCTGGAATTTCCATAATAGAAATAATCCAGAAAATCATTTATTGCGTCGGCACTGTGTCATACCTACGTCAGCAGGTCAACAGCGCTGACCAGGTCAAACCTGACGTGTGGGGTCCACTGGTCAGTGACTTAGTCACTAACTAGGGTAATTAGTGTTAAGTTAAGCATAAACTAGAAATTAGCAGGGTTAGGGCCCACATGTCAGTGACTCAGATGAGTCTTTAGCACGGTTTTTGACCCCGTTTTACCAGCAGATAGCCGCCGGCGAGGTCGAATGCGGCGGAGCACGCTGGGATCATTGCTCCAGCGACCATTTGGGTGGCGGAGGCCACAACCAAGGAGTCAGGGCTCGTCCGCGTCGCTTGGAGCAAGCGAGAGGGCAGGGGTGGCCTAAGCTCTCCAGAAATGAGCTCGGGGCAGCAGCCGGAGCACGACCAGGAGCGCGTGTGGTGCTGCACTGCACGGCAGGAGATGTGGGCAGCGGCTTTGGCCTTCTGGGAGGCTGCTGAGCATGGTGGCATGCGCGGGCGCAAGCTGCGGTGGCTAGAGCAACGACGGTGACATGGCCGGCGGCGGTGCGGTCTCGGCCTTGGCGACTGACCTAGCTACACGCACGAACAACGAAACGGAGAGGGGGGAACGACATCAAGGCTCATAGCGGATCCGACGGAGGCGTCAGCGAGCTCGGGGGAGGTCCAATGCGGGCAGAACGGCGACGGCGATCTCGGGAGGCCGGAAGTGAAGATGGCGGAGATGGCGGAATTACGGCGCGTCCCTGGCTGTTTGGCTCATCGAGGACAATGCAGGCGACGAGGCGGAGCTCTCGGACACGAAGAGAGGACGAGGGAGAGGCGGTGGCTGCGGCTATGGCGAACAGCGGCGACGGCAGCGTTCGGTCCAGTGAGAGAGTGAGAGGCAGAGGAGGGGATGAGCACGAGAGAGAGTGAGAGGCGTTCAGGGTGAGTCATGGCGACATCCTGAGAGGCCAAGGCATTGAGGGGGAGGGGCAGGCAGGCAAGGGGTGGCGCCCATGCACGCAGGCGGCGAGCATGTGCCCCTCGTCCTCCTGGCGCCAGGAGGACGACGACTGGCGTCGGCTGGTGGTGGGCTGGGCCAGTTGGCTTCCTGGGCCGCCAGGTGAGCCCCAGGTAAGCCTCTTTCGTTTTCTCTATTTTGTTTTCTTTTCTATTTCTGTAATTTGTTTTGATTTAGTTTTAAGAACTAAATCATTTTTGTTGCCTCTGTCAATTTTTGTAGGGACTAGTTGGATTAAATCAAAGCCCTTCACCAAAAATCAGAAGTATTGGAGCTACTAAATATTTTATATGAATTAATAGCCCCAATTCAAATAAAATATGAATTGATTCAAAAATCCAAATGTCAGAGAAAATGTGCATCACCTCTGGTTACTATTTCCAGCATTTCTAAAAATGATGAACATTTTTTAAGGCCATTTGGAATCACTGAAAATATTTTAGTTGGACCTGGTGGATTCCTTTTGATGCTAGGGTTTCAACATCCCGCATTTCAAGTTCATTTGAAATTTAAGCATGATGCACACATGAAGGGCTAGCCTAGTGCATACCAGAACTAGGGATGTTGCAACGGAGCCCCCAGCTCATCTTCATCCTCTCGCCTCTTGCTTCTCCTTCTTTGCTCCGCCATGTGGCCAGAGCGTCCATGGCGCCGGTGAGGAGGTTTTTCGCCGCGGAGAAGGGAAAAGCTCCCAAGGAGGGACCGGGCTCGCGTCGCCCAAGAGGAGCCGCGGCCGTCCCCGCAAGTATGCCGCGACGCTAGTGGTGGATTCTCGAGGGCATGGGCACACCCCCTCGAAGGCTGGCGCTGCCTCCGGCAGTCGTGGGGGTGCTCCTTCCCGCGGCGGAAGCTATCGCGGCTGGGGTAGCCGTAGCGAAGGGGAGAGGCATGTGGCAGCCATCCGGCCACCGTGCCCGCGATCTCACTCGGCCGATGCATCTTCGGAGTTCGTGGTGTGGGTAGAGAGGCCCGCAGGTGTTTGGTTCCAGATCCCGCGCTTCTTTGCAGGCGCACTGCCGGCCTAGGGACCTGGTGGCCTCTGGCTGCTGCAGCAGGGCCTCATGGGTGGAGGTCCAGGTCACCCCTGCCGGCAACATGTTACTTAATCGCGAGTGGCAGTCGTTCGCCCACGCACGTGGCCTGTAGGGGGGAGGTGTACCCTCCACTTCTGGTAGGACAGCACGTCGACCCTCAACGTCAGTGTCTTTGGGGAGCGCCTAGCGTGCTTCCTAGAGACCGACAGCGACGACGAAAACGTCCACCCCTCCTACAACGACGGACGAAGGGGCGGTAGAATCCCTGGCGGTGAGCTTGCCCTTGGCGACGGCTGCGATGCCTCCAGCGACAGCGGCTCCTCGTCTGGGGAGAGCACGAGCGACGGTGACTACGATGAGCCGCCACGTCGTCGAGCTCGGACCAGGGAGTGCGACGAGCCACCTCGCCACCGCACCCCAGTGAAGCAGGAGGAGGACTCCGACTGAGTCGATGTTGTTGGAGCCGAGCCTCGGGAGCCGCTGTAGTTGCACGGCTGCTTTTGCTTCTTTCTTTCTCCTGCATCAGAAAAGTGGAAAGCCCTGTCGGGCGTGTAGTGGACCATGGCGCTTGCACCATTATGTTTACCATTTTTATATTGTGTCCTGATATCTGTGTTGTTGCTGATTGTGATTGGGATGACTTAGCTTAGTGTGCTTGTGGTAGACTCTCGTGCCGTGAGAGCGAGCTTCTCCGGAGCTTGGACTTCCTGTGCGCCCCTTGCTCTGGAGAGGTCCTCCATAGGTTTCCTTCTTGAGGATTCGAAGGTCCTTAGGCCTCGGGAGGTGCCCTGTTGCTGCGGCGTTAGGGGACCTCCGGAGATGCCATACCTCACGCGAGCCCCCGAGCATGGGCCAGTAGTCGCTGGCATGCCGCGTAGCGATGCCTGGAGGCACGGACTCGGGAGGGCACGGGTGCCCGTTGGCTCATTTAAGATTGCCACACGAGGATTAAGACGCCAAAGGCTAGGACACCAAGGCTTTGGCGAGGTGTGTTCACGGGCAGGCCCAAACGCACACACACTGTCCCCAGCCCCCACGCATGCGACGCGTGAGGAAAAGCGACGGGAAACTGTCACTCTCCCTAAGGCAAGTCTTGAGAAAACGAACGCTGCAAGGAGAAACATTTCCCAACCGTTTCAAATAAAGACACGAGAACTTCAAATTTCATTCCAAGAAGTTGCGAATCAGATATAGAAAGCAAGCAAAAGAATAGCCGCGTCTGGCCCCTATACTAGTCTTCTAGTCTTCCCGCCAGCGTGGAGCATGGGGCCTCCACTAGGACGTGGGTGGGAGGCCCCGTGAGGCCCAGGGGCGGCGCTCAGGAGACTCTGTGGCGTTTACAGCCCCAACTCATTATTACGTGAGAGTGTCATGAGCAGAGACTTGAGAGGCGCATGTCCTTGATCACGGATAGAACTTCCGAAGGTGTTGGATGTTCCAGTCGTTCTGGATGGGGACCCCGTCCTGCATCTCCAGGCGCGCGGCGCCAGGCCTGGGACATGGGGGATACTGAATGGGCCCTCCCACATGGGCGAGCTCTTGTGAAGCCCCTCCCTGGAGAGCACCCATCTCAGGACGAGGTCACCCACCTCGAGGGTCCTGGAGCGGAGGCTACAACATTGATACCATCGCAGTGCCTGCTGGTACCTCGTGGCACGAAGCGAGGCTTGGCGGCGGGCCTCCTCCCTGATCATGAGTTCTATCCCCCATGAGGCGTCCTGGCGTGCCTCCTCGAAAGCCAAGACCCATGGGGAGCGATGTTTGAGCTCATGAGGGAGGAATGCCTCAGCCCCGTAGACGAGGAAGAACGGGGTCTCGCTGGTAGGCTTAATCACGGTGGTGCGGATGGACCACAGCACGGACAGAAGCTCGTTGATCCAACCCCTGCCGCGGGCCTTGAGTTTCTTCCTGACACTCCTCGCCTTGAGGCCCATCATGACCTCCGCGTTGGCGCGTTCGGCTTGTCCGTTGCTCCGTGGGTGCGCCACCGAAGCGTAGCATATCTGTGTTCCAAGGTTAGCACAATATGTTTTGAAGAGGTTGCTCATGAACTGAGAACCATTTTCAATGATGATACGACTGCGGACCCCAAAGCGGCTCATGAGGCCCTTGATGAACTTGACGGCCGAGCCAGCTGGGATGGTGCGCACGGGCTCAACCTCTGCCCACTTGGTGAACTTGTCAATGGCGACGTAGAGGTAGCGGTAGCTCCCGGCCGCTCAGGGAAACGGGCCCAGGATATCAAGCCCCCAGACCACAAACTGCCATGAGAGCAGGATGGTTTGGAGGCCTTGAGCAGGCTGGTGGATCTATTTGGCATGGAATTGACATGCCTCGCGGGATCCTACTAGCTCAGTGGCGCCGTTGAGCATCGTGGGCCAGTAGAAACTGCTATGAAATGCATTGCCCATGAGGGTGCGCGACGAAGAGTGATGCCCACAATCCCCGCTGTGGATGTCAACCAGCAGATCACGCCCGTGCTCCCTGGAGATGCAGTGCAGACAGATGTCGTTTGGGCGCCTTCGGTACAGCTCGCCGTCCTGGATGTAGTAAGCGGGGGCCTGGCGGGCCACGTGTTTCGTGTCTTCCTCCTTCTCTAGCAAGGTGCCTCGGAGCAGGTACGCCTTGAACTCCTCTATCCAGCACCCCTCCCGAGGTTCGAGCGTGAGGAGTAGGCGAGCTCCGGACGTTGGACCGTAGGCTGGGGCACCCGAGGCAGGTGCCATCGGTGGTTCCTCCCGGAGCAGCGTCAGTCCTGCAGCGGGAGGAGCTGCCGATGGCTTGAAGAGCCGCTCTTCAAAGATGCCAGGCTTCTGGGGTTCGCGTCGGGACGCCCTCTTGGCGATGTCGTCCGCCTCCTTGTTCGTGTCACGTGGTACGTGCTGCAATTCCAAGCCCAAGAATCATTTTTCAATTTTGCGTACCTCCTCTAGATACGCCTCCATGTGCTCATCCTTTGGCTTGTACTCCTAGTTGGAGAAGTTGACGAGGAGCTAAGAGTCACCCTTGATGGTGAGACGCCTGACCCCAGAGCCACTGCGGCCTTGAGGCCGGCGATCAGTCCCTCGTATTCCGCAATGTTGTTGGAGACCTTCTCACCATGCTGGAAGCAGAGTTGCACGGCGTAGTAGAGCTTGTCCTGAGTAGGCAAGATGAGCATGGCTCCAGCCCCCGTGCCCTGTCGTGCAAATGCGCCATCAAAGTACGTGACCCAGCCATTCGGTGCCTCATTATCGGCCATGAGGGAATGGTCTTCACCCAACCCTCAGTCAGGGGCGTCAGTCCATTCTGCTTGCTTATGAAATTTGTTTGTGAAGTCTACAATTCCTCTTGAAAAAGTAAGTGGTTTCACCAACAGCTGGAACCATGAGAGTGAACCACACATGATGGAGGAACATCCACTGCAATGTGATTTGGTATTCTCTCGATCACACGGCGAGACTATTTTAGGAATTCAAACTTTAACTTAGGCAAAATGATGCCCACTGTATAATCGGACCAAAGCAATGAAGCACCTAGTGTTGGCCAATAAATAGTACATCACTACTTTTGTGCAATTCATGAAGTGACTATCCAATCTTTCTGTGTATATTTTCAAATGGCACTGCATGCAGTGACTATACTATTCTCTTGTGAAATTCCACCAAAATTGAGGTCACTTTGTTTGTTTGCCAAATAGCAATGGGCAGACATATATCTGCACAAATATCAAGAAGCTAGTAAACATATACCGCACCTTGTATTTTCGGTTTAAACATGTCTCTTCTAGTCGTTTCCCCTTACCATCTGTCATGTTTTGCACTGGACAATTTGATATTGTCATGTTTTGCCCTGGACAATTTCGTACTGGATTGAATTGCTGGTATAGAGCAGAAATATAGCGCCTATTCTTCAGCAGACCAAGGATATCCATGTTCGTAGTGATGGAAGAGTTGAAATCGATACAACCAAAATTGAGCATCCTATCATTGAATCATGTCCTGCACCTCCAATGTAGGTCCACCCTGCCAATAAATTTACATGCAAACCACTAACATTACTACCTAATGACAATACAAAAAGAGTATCAAGATAGTAGCAAACCATGTACCTTCGTAATGAACAGCTCATAGTGCCACCAATTGGATATACCGGTTTGGAAGAAAACAAGCTCATATTGTTGAACCATTTGGACTTTTTGTGCAGTTCCACTAAAATTGAGCATCCCTGTTTGCACAGATATTGGAAGTGTGATTACTACAAAAGTGGCACTAGTTGAAGCATAGACTCACAAATATAAGCATTCCAATTTCTTAATGGGAAAAGGTAGCAAGACTGTTTCTAACCACCGTTTTGAAGGAATAAATAAGGCAACAGCGGCTGATGTCAGGAAGGCAAACATAGTATTTTCTGAAAGATTGAGCCATTCATGACCTTTCCTCTTCTTTTAAGCATATTTTGTGCAGTTCAACTAAAATAAAACGCCATCACCACCTTGACAATTCAGTGACATTGTACAAAAAGCAATGACTTACCATTACATCATGATGTCAAGTATGTGATCGATAGGCATTAGAGACAAACATGCATACCTCCTCCGATATCATAATGAACATTAATTTTAACAAAAGTGTGACTAGCTTTACCGACATAATTTGAGTGAACTCTACACCCTCTGTTTATTAATATAAGACATTTTCACAGTTCAATTTAAAGTACCCAAACGTCTAGTATTTAGAAAAACAGGTAGTAGTTTTCTTGAGCACATATCTGGGAAAGCTTGCCACACCTTATATATGTCCATACGCTAATGCAACACCATTTGAATAGTATAAATATATACTAATCCAGTAGCTAGTGCAATAATAGAGTAGTTTTTCTATTACGAGGTACAGTACAATGGTTTTACTGAACATATTTCCATAAGCTAGCACTGGAAGATTTCTATAAGCATTAACTATACAAAATGTAAAGGTAACAAGTTTCAGCATTGGTATACTAGTTGTGCAACAACATTAAACAAAATACAAAAGTCTGAAGGTAACTAGCATTATTAACTAATGACAGTGTAAAAATTGCAAACCATGTACCTTCAAAGTAAATATCATTTCAAACTCGAGGGGACTTGAAAAATTTCCATCCCAATCTTGATAATCGATCGAACATAAAAACTTGATTAACCGAATCAAGAAAACAGCCGGAGGAGGAGGTGCCCACTCTTGAACTTTCCTCTTCTCTTCATAATTTTTTGTGCAGTTTAACCAAAATAAAGTGACATCAGCGCCTTGGCATTTTAGTGACATTGTACAAAAAATTTGACTTATCTCATGAAAGTGAGGTGTGTACTCTATAAGCATTAACAGTGCAAAAATCTGAAGGTAGTAACAAGTTTCATCGTTGGTTTACTGGCTATGCAACAACATTAGAATGCCTTAGCTGAAAAATCTTTAATACAACCACAATCAGCAGCTAAGCCTGAAATAATCCAGGGATATTAAATGGCATTGCTTAAATTTATCGGTGGCATTAGACAGAGTGCAGCATTAGTTAAATGTGGCATCACTTTAGCAGTAGCATTGCTTGACTTTACTGATGGCGTTATACTAACAGCAAAAAATTGGCAATAAGAGCATGCGAGGCTGTGACGCCCCGAGACCGACACTCCAGATGCCATCCATGTTTCTCCTTGTCGCCGTGTGTTTTTATTGATTGTTGCATCATCTTGCTTATGTTATCTTTTCTTTTCTCTTGTGCATTTCTTCTTCTTGTATGTTGCTTTGTGTGTTGCAGTCATCATAATGTGTTGTGCTTCATGTGTGTTCAACTCCTGCATTGTCTCTCTCTCAACTTCATCTTCTTCTCCACCCATGACCCATTGCATGACCATCTTCTTCCCTTTCTTCTTTTCCATTTATTTGGGGTATTTATTTCCCTTTTTCCATTAATGCTCATTCTTTCCCTATATCTAATTCACCATGCCTACTTGTTCTCTATCAAATTTTCTTCCCTTTTGAAGTTGTTTTTGGTTGGGTTCAAAATTGCATCAAGTTTGAAGTTAATTCAAACTTGGTTTAATTTTCTACCTTTAAAAATGCCCTAAGAAATTTATTCAAATATTACATAAGTCCTGGACCCCATAGCATTTTTCCTCTTTGTCAGAAACCTCCCTTAGATCCCTGCACATTTCTTTTTATTTGCTATTTGTGGAATTTAAATAAAGAAGAGAAGAGGGAGGGAGAAGGGGGCCCAGCCAGGCCACCGGCCACTTGGGCCTCCTAGCAGACCGGCCCACCTAACCCTCTAACCTAGCCTCGACCGACCTCTCCCTCTCGTTACCCAGTGCCGCCGCCATCTCCCTCGCTCGTCTCGATCCCCATCTCACTCTCTCCCTCTTGATCCTAAGCGCCTCCCTCTGTAGCGCCACCCACCCGCACTAGGGAGGAGTCCCGCTCGGCCCCTCGTCCTCCTCCCATAGCAGCCCTCGCATCCGCGTCTGGCCCGAGCGCCTCTCCTTTCCTGCACCTCGTCCCCGACGCCGGCAATCCCGCCATCGCGCGTGACCACGCCGGCCTCTCCTTCCTCCCAACCTCAGCCATGGACGTGCACTGCCGCTACTCTGTTGCACGCGTCCTGCCTCCTCTCGTCGACGCCCAAGCCAGGACTCCCTCGCCGCCGCAGGACCTCCCCGAACTGCCTTCTCCTTCCCGAGCTCGTGGATGCCCGGCCTCCCTCCGTTTCGTCCCTGCTGCCAAGACCTTCGCCGTCTGCCCGCCATGACCTCCTGCCATGGGCCAGAGGAGCCATGTCGCGCATCTCCGGCCTCGTCCCCGACCTCTGCTGCCCGGATCCCAGCGCCGGCGACCCCTCCAACCGTGCAGGGCTCCTCTCCATGCACGCATGCACCCCTGCATCACTCCCGAAAGCCAGCCCGCGCGCGACCCCGACGCCCTGCTCCAACTGCTGTTCCCGCGCGTCGCCGTGCTCCTGTTCCGTTGTGTTCCAGCCCGAAGGAGTTGGCTGCATCAACCTCTTGAACACCTCCGACCCTCCGATCACCACCAAGGCTTCATTGGCCTCCTCACAGCGCGCGTGCCGAGCTGCCCCTGCCTCGTTCGACCACCACCATCGCCTCCTTGCTGCTGTCTACCCGAGGCCCTTGTGTTGCTTCATGTTGTACCGTCAAGACCGCAAGTACGACTACCACACCAGAACGCCAAGTACTTGGTTACACCGAGTTCCTCTCCGAACGTGTGTACAACTACCGTGGCTGAAGACCCATATACGACTACCATCTACGATGAACTGTCTAACGGAACCGTCAAGTTCGACTACGACTTGTGTACGACTACGCGGGATTCCTCAGACGCCAAGTTCAACGATGGATCAATTTCCTCGTCGTGACCACGAACATCTACGGAAACTCGTGAAACTATGAACGTGAACGACTACCGTCGACCCCAAGTTACTCGGATTCGTCAAGTTCCTCTTAGAAACGTGTACCACTACCGTCGAGGACCGATAGTTCCACTACTTCTACTATCGTCGCCACGAACATCTACTTCCACTACCGTCGCCGAGATCGCGAGAACCTCTACCGATGACCTCGGAACATGTACGACGACCATTGTCGAAGACCTGTACCTCTACCGCTTCCCGAACATGTACCACGACTTCCGGGAACCGCTACTTCCACGACGGCCGTGAACGACTACTTCCCTTGACAAACTCGATACGCTTCAAAAACGCACGCTTCGAAGGTATAATTCCAAGACGACCGTCCGAGAACTATTGCTTGTGTTGTATGAGATGCACCCTTTGTCTGCACCGTGTCCGTAGTGTCTCTCGCTTCCATGCCATCGACTCATGGGAAACCAGTAACCGGGATCACCCCACCATCTTTTGCACGCTCCCACCACACTTCCTTTTGCACTGCTATCTCCATGAGCTACCAGAACCGATATGTTGTTGTGGCATCATTTTTGGATTCGTTGATGTTGCCCCCTTTTCCTTTTGCCATGGCAACAATGCTTCGTATCATGTTCATGTCAACCTTTTCATAAAATTGCATAAAACTTGCACATATCATCCGCATCATGATAACAAAATTTAAAATGGTTAAAATTGTTGTTTGCATTAAAATTGCTAAATGCACATGAGGATTTGCTGGAATTGTTGTTTGTTGTTTCCGGCCTCATTTAAACTTGCCTAAATAATTAGTTTATTTATGCTTCACCCTCTTGCCATGTTTAACAACATTTAATATTGTTGGGTACATAACCGAGAGAGAACTAAATAAGTCATGTGGTGTTTCGTCAATATGCAACTCGTTGCATATTGAGCTCCACTTAATTTGTAGTATTGTTTATGCACTTTGCCATGCCATACCTCATTAAACCGGACATGCATCATACTTGGTTGTGCATCATGCCATGTTTATGTGATGGTTGTTTACTATGTTTCTTGCTTCTTTCCGGGTTGCTTCTCTCGTTAGCTTCGGTTCCGTTCCGGAGTTGTGAGGATGCGTTCGACTACGTCCGTTTGCCTTCTTCTTGGACCCGTTCATCTTCCTTGCGGGATCTCAGGCAAGATGACCATACCCTCGAAATCACTTCTATCTTTGCTTGCTAGTTGTTCGTTCTATTGCTATGCCGTGCTACCTACCACTTGTCATATCATGCCTCCCATATTGTCATGTCAAGCCTCTGACCCACCTTCCTAGCAAACCGTTGCTTGGATATGTTACCGCCTTTGCTCAGCCCCTCTTATAGCGTTGTTAGTTGAAGGTGAAGTTGAAGTTTGTTCCATGTTGGAACATGGATATTGTTGGGATATCATTATTATATCTTATTTACTTTAATACATCTATATACTTGGTAAAGGGTGGAAGGCTCGGCCTTATGCCTGGTGTTTTGTTCCACTCTTTCCGCCCTAGTTTTCGTCATACCAGTGTTATGTTCCTTGATTTTGCGTTCCTTACGTGATTGGGTGTTATGGGAACTGAAAGTGCATTATATCGACTAGAGGGGGGGTGAATAGGCGATTTTTATGAAATTCTTCACTGACGAATTTGCTGGTGAGGAAATTCCTTAGTGAAGAACTACTGGCAGCGGAATAAGTACTCAAAAGTAAACATAACAGAATACAAGCATAGTCATCATGATGAAATGAAGACAGGCACAGAGTACAGGAAGCGTAAGCAAAAGATAACACAGGATGAAGACAAACAGACTGAAGAAATTGAACTGGGGAAATTGAGAAAGTCTTCAATCAAAGTCTTCAAACACAGATATGATCAAGCACACAACACAGTTATGAGGAAATGAACGAGTTGAGGGAATAGAACCAGTAAGCTTGGTGAAGACAATGATTTGGTAGACCAGTTCCAACTGTTGTCTCAGTTGTACGTCTGGTTGGAGCGGCTGAGTATTTAAACTCGAGGACACACAGTCCCGGACACCCAGTCCTGAGCACGCAGCTCAGGACACCAAGTCCTCACCGTATTCTCCTTGAGCTAAGGTCACACAGACCTCGCCCAATCACTCGTGGTAAGTCTTCAGGCGACTTCCAAACATTCACAAACTTGGTCACTCGGCGATCCACAATTCCTCTTGGATGCTCTAGACCATGACGCCTAACCGTCTGGAAGAAGCACAGTCTTCAAAGGTAACAAGCGTCGGATCCACGCAGGATCAATCTCTTCAGTGATGCTCAATCACTTGGGTTTTGTAGGTGTTTGGGTTTGGGTTTTTCCTCAGTTGATGATTTTCTCTCAAAGTCCTCGAAGGATGGGTTGCTCTCAAATGAGAAGTGTCAGTTTCTCTTGGAGCAGCCAACCAGATAGTGGTTGTAGGGGGCGGCTATTTATAGCCTAGGGAGCAGCCCGACATGATAAGACATAAATGCCCTTCAATGATATGACCGTTAGGTGGATAGATATTTTGGGACAGCTGGCGCATAGCACAGCAACAGTCGGAATTTTGAGTAGCAAAATCCTCAGGGCTATCATGTTCCTCACTGTGTAGGCAATCCGCACTGGCGAATTCCTAACTCCTCAGTCAGAACAAATTCCTCAGAGACCAGAAGAACTTCGTCTCTATCACTGAAGAATATGACTGGATTGTATGAGATTTCCAATGGTTTCACTCGAAGGGATTGGTAGGTGTAGGATTTTTAGTTGACCATCACATGGAAATTTTTCCTTAGTATTTCCTCGACCCCCTTTAACAGTACGGTGTTTCCTATGACTCAAGAAAGAGAAAATGAAACTACGAAAACAAAAGTCTTCACGCTTCATGTTCCTCGAATGAATACCAAGTCTTCAAGGTCACACCAATTTCTTCACTTTCAAAGTCTTCAGAAAGCCAAAGTCTTCAGTCGAAGAACTTCATTTTTAGGGTCGACTTTCTCTGTAAATATCAAACTCCTCATAGACTTATAGACCAGTGTACACTCACAAACGCATTAGTCCCTTAACCTATAAGTCTTCAATACACCAAAATCACTAAGGGGCACTAGATGCACTTACAATCTCCCCCTTTTTGGTGATTGATGACAATATAGGTTAAGTTTTCAACGGGGATAAACATATGAAGTGTAAATACTGATATTGAGGAATTTGATTGCAAGATATAGAAGAACTCCCCTTGAATATGTGCATAGTGAGGAATTTGCTTTTGAAGCAATGCACACTTGAAGAGTTGAATCATGGAGATCTCCCCCTATATCTTGTAATTCATACATGCATTTGACATATAACAATGAAGAATTTGAAATTCATGATGAAATATGGTGACTAATGTAATTCAGCATGCGTGCAACAATATTAACGAGGAATGAGCATGCGGAAAAACATAACAAAAGTATCAGAGCACCATCGGGTTTAAGTTTACAACTCGATCCAATAAAGTCTCAGAAGAACGAGAGTTGTAACTTGAAAAAAACGCCCATATAGAAAGACCCGCTTGAAAACTAACTCAAAATTCTCCCCCTTTGTCATCAAATGACCAAAAGGATCGAATATGAGGACTAACGCCCCTGAAGAATATCAAGTTGATGAAGGAGCGCCAGCGTTGTTGGGGTCGTTTGTCGTAGTAGGGCCGGCCGCAGTGTTGTCCAAGTCTTCATTCTCATCAGTGTCGCGCGATGAAGAAAATGAGCTGGCCACCAGAGAAGGAACCTTGACCTTCTTGAATTTCTTCGATGGAGGTGCAGACCAGTCAAAATCTTCCTTGAGACCCATTTTCTTCAGATCTTCTTCACCATATAGATGTGACAGTATTGCCCAGGTGCGACCGAAGACTTCATGGAGGTAGTAATGGTTTTTCTTCACTGCATTGTGTGTAGCAGTCATGTTGTGAAGAAATGAACCAAACTGATGCTTAACCCATTTATGATTTCGATCCACCTTCTAGTGAAGACTAAGCAGAAGCTCATGATTAGTCATCACACGAGGAGAAGTGGCTTGAGGAGTGGACTTGGGTGCATTCGCAGAGTCATGTGTGGCAGAGTCATCATTGGTGGAATAAGAGGCGGCTTTGCGAAACTGACCATCCAATGGAGGAATGCCTTCATCTATAACAGCTGGTGCCTTGCCCTTTTCATCAACTGAAGAATAGGTTTGCTTGAGGACTTCAATTGGGGGCAAGTAGCCGAGGTGATTCTGAAAATCAGCTTTGTAGTTGAGTGGAGACCTTGTCCTGAGGAATCTCATAATCCAAGGTGCATAAGGCTTCAGCTCAAACGGAGATAGTGCAACATTTGCCAGAGTCCTCATGAAGAAATCATGATAATTGACAGGAATGCCATGAACGATGTTGAATACCAGATTCTTCATGATGCCAACAATTTCCTCATCAGATGAGTCGTGGCCTTTGATAGGACTCATTATCCTCGTAAGAATACGATAGACAGTTCTGGGCACATAAAGTAATTCCTTCATGAGGAATTTGGTTCCTGGGGCCTGACCTGGCTTCAAAGGTTTCATCAGAACCTGCATGTAGTGATTTGTAAGCTTAGGTTCACTGTAGATGCAACGAGCTTCTTCAAGGGGAGGACTGAGTGGTAAGACACGAAGCAATTCAGAAGTTGGTGCTTTGTAGTGAGTGTTTTCAGACATCCAGTCCAGCACCCATGAATTCACATCTTCAGAATCTCCTGTGAAGTGCAGCGTCGCATAAAATTTAAGAATCACTTCTTCATTCCAATCACAGATGTCAGAGCAAAAATTTAACAGTCTAGCGTCGTGAAGAACACTAAGGACTGGCACGAAACACGGCAGAGATTCCATATCCACGTGAGGAATGTGCTCATGGTAGAAGATTTTCTCTTTGTTGAACAGCACTGGGGAATAGAAATTGGCTTGACTAGTAGTCCAGAAATGCCTCTTCCTAATGCGAGCAGAGTTATAAGGGTTGTAGTCTTCAAAGAATACATGCTCGCCGAAGAAATCATCAGCCTTGAACTTTTTCTTGCTTGAGAATGGATCCTTTGGCTTGGGCAGAGGAGTGCCAGTGAGTTGCATCATGACCTCGGGAATCACAATCTCAGGTTCTTCATGCTGAGGATTTTCTGGTTCCTCTTCATTGGCAGTCTGCGTCTTCAGATGTTCAGCAGCAACAGTTTCTTCAGTGCTAGTGGCTGGAATTTCTTCACGCACAGATGAAGTGGGGTGAGTTTCTCCAGAGCTCATTTGAACAGTTTGTGCAGGTGACTGAGGTATTTGCTGCAACGGTGTGAACATTGGAGAGTTTGGATGCTGACTTTCCAGAATTCATCACTTATTACTGGTGTGGAGCAGCCAACGTCCACATCTTCATCTTCCATTTCTTCAATGCCAGCCTCTTCAGCTGTGAACTGAGGCATGGGCGAGGAGATGACAGGTGTTGAAGGGATCATATCCACTTTAATTTCTTCATCCAACTGCTCAGACGAAGCAGCAGAAGGAGTTTCTTCATCAGATCTGCTGGGGATCACATATTCTTCATCAAAAGGAACAAGGTCCTTCGATGTCATGGTTGAGATTGGAACAACTCAATGGGATTAGCAAATGAACTGGTCAAAGGCTTCATCTTCTTCGGAGCTGAAGAATATGAAGTAGCTGATGCTTTCCTTTTCTTCACTGTTGCACGCTCTGCAGCCTTGGTTTTCTTCACATCTGATGCAGATGGAAGTATCGGAGTTGGTGTTGGCGCAGGAGGAGCGGAGGAATCTGGTTGATTTTCTTCAGGCACAACTGATGCAGTTGCCCTGATTTCTTCAGGCGCACCACTAGTGGATGCCCTGGCAATTTCTTCAGCGGCTGGAATGCAGTCATCAGCCCTGGAACTCACATTTTCTTTAGCAGCCTGATTTTCATCAGTGGTACTGGCATATTTTTCAGTCGGCTGAGCAGATGCTTCAGCCTGAGGAACTTCCTGTTTTGTTGGGGCTGCAATATTTGAGGTGAAGTTATCAGCGAGTCTCACAAAACGAACTTTGGCTCCAAGCCAATCAACATGGTATGCGTCAAATTCATCACCGAGTTTCTTGATCTCAGATTGAGTAGTGACAAGTTCTTCAGTTGTCATAGATACAACGTTTTTCTTCAGATAGCGCTCCTTCTTGTACTACGCTTTCTTGATCTGCCTAGCCTTCTCAAGTTTCCATTTTTCTTCTTGTATGAAGGGGGTCAGCATGTGACTTTGGCCAGGAGTCAGCTTGAAGTCAGGCATGGGAGTGTTGGGGTCCTTGTGCCAAACATCAATGTATTCGAGGATCAACTTGGGATCCAAAAGCAGTGGCACATTTGTTCCCTTGGCTCTAGCGGCCCTGACTTGCCTATCTCTGATGATTTCAGCAAGTTCAACATCATCAGCTTCGTCTTCTTCAGACGGCAATTGGAAGGCGACCTGCTTCTTCTGAGGACTAGGGCGAGGACCTCGTCCATCAGTGGCCTTTGTCTTCAGTAGAGAGGGTTCCGTTGAGGAATTTGGTGCAGCTGAGGAACTAGCTGAAGCTCCTGAGGCAATTGAGATGCCTGCAGTCCTTTGGCACGAGGCATGATGCACAGGTGCTAAGGACTTTGTCGGAACAGCCGAGGACTTTGGAGGAGCTGAGGATTTTGAAGGAGCAGGAGCAACATGAGGAATTGGCCGTGAGGGCTTTGAGGATTCTGGCCGTGAGGGCATTGCTGATGAACTTGGCCTTGAGGGCACTGTTGGTGAAGCACTTGGCTTGCGCGCATGCTTCTTTGACATAGCCTTCTTCGACTTGACAGCACAGGCCTCAATAGAGGTAGCAGCAGCAGCAGAGTCTTCATTGAATTTCCTCACTACTTCTCTAGCTTGCCTGGCCAACTTGGCTTAGCGCTTGGCCCATTCATCAGGATAGTCCTCATCGCGCTTGAGGCTGGTGGGATCAGCTATTTGGCCAGGTACCAATGGAGGTCTTGGACATGGAGGATTGAGTGCGAATTTCTTCATGTACTTGGGACTAACATACCTGTACTCCCTCCACATCTTTCCCATCTCCTCTCTATCTTCTGAATGCGCACCTTGCACTGATTTTTGTCTTCCTCGGGAGGTGTGCAGTACCCAGCATATATATCATCAGGGATCTCAAACGCTGTGTTGACCTCAGCCCTCTTTCCTCCTTTCTGTGGCTTCTTACCGTCAGCCATTTTCTTCAGTTGAGGAATTTGAACAATTGAATTCTCTGAAGAAGTATGCAACTTTTCTTCGAGGAACGCTGCAAATGAGTTAAGTTTATGAGAACCTAGTGATTCAGCAGCTGACATGAGTACCTGTGAACAGAGTATAGTTGCGAGGAATTTGGAGAGGTCATATGCGTTCTCAGAAGGTTTTGTAAAAAGAAAAAGTTTGAGGAATTTGACCAGATGAGTCTTGAAGAATTTCACTAAGCGTTCTTTGTCTTAGCTTCAGAGATGTGTAGATCAAAAATCCACACATTTGAGGAATCTTGAAGAAAAACATAGCCTAGAGAAACGAATCAAGAACAGATGATATGTGAGGTTTTTAGTGTGTGAAGATATGAAGAAAAACACCTTTGAAGATTTTGTAGATAATCATTCGAATCAAAGAGGGCAGTAAAAGTAACTTTTAATTACCCTGGATGAAGAACACGACGAACAGTGAGGTGGAGAGGTGAAGTTCGTCTGTGTAGATCTTCCACGCCCTAACATGGCGGAGGAAGACGGCTACGGCGGCGGCGGAGTGAAGATTTCCGCGGCCGGCGCGAGTACGGCGGCGACAAGGTCGAGGCAGTGAAGCTCTTCCTCACCGGCAATGATGAAGTAGCGGCAGCTCTAGGGTTTGAGAAGCTCGAGCTGGAGAGAGGTCGAGCGGAGTAAAAGAAGTGAGGAAGGGGAAGAGGGGTATTTATAGCCACGGTGAAAAACTGTTCGCCCGAAGAAATTGGATGAACGTGCCCCTGAACCTTCTCATTCACTTGACATGTGTCACCCACGTACTGAGAGGTGGAGATCATGTGCGATCGTGGGTGAAAGGATAAGTGTATCGTGGGATGCGGAACGGTTTGAGCGGCAAAGCCGAAAATTTAGATAAGATAGGTTTTAAAGTTCCGTTCGCAATTTCTTCAGCTGACAAGGACACAGTGAAGATTTTGAACAAGTTTCAAATAGAACGCACATGACAAATTTGTGAACAGATTGGGTTGAGTATAGCATAGAGGGGGGAAGGGTCCGATGTCACAGCCCTAGCTTAGCTTTGCTTACTCTTGCATGATCATCATGGCATCATGTTTATTTTTTTTATGAAACTGAAATGGGGATGACAGAACCCCCAGCACCCCCCTTAAACCAACTAGGGTTTACTAAAATATTTTTCAATGATTTCAAAATGCCCTTTAAAAATGTTCATCATTTCTGGATCAAGGTGGAAGCATCTACCGAAAATGGTTGACATTTTTGCAGGACATATTTGGACTTTGAATTAATTCAACCATATTTGAATTGGAGCTATTTAAATGCTATATATATATTTTAGTTGCTCCAAAAATGTTGGAAATTGTTAAGGGTCACTGGAATAACTCAGAAAGCACCCATAATTATTTCCAGGATTTTATGAATGGTTTACTATTTATTTTAAACTAGAACAGAAAAATAGAAATTAGAAAAAGGTAACAGAAATAAAAGAGAGGAGCCTTACCGTGCAGCCCACCACTGTAGTGGCCTACTGGCCAAAGCCAGCCCGGCCCACCAGGGGCAGCACTGTCTTCTTCCTCCTGCCAGGAGGAGAAGCAGTTGCGTGCCCGATGCGCAGGCGAGTCGCGCTGGCTCCTCCCTGCCTGCGTGCGCCCCCCCCCCCCCCCCCCCCCCCGCCCCCCTCGACTGCCTGGTCACCGCCACGCACACACCCCCGACCCCCTCGTGCTCGCCCCTCTCTCCCTGGACCTCTTTGCCCTCCTCTGCTCTCTCTCTCTCTCTCGCGCGGCAACCCGAGCGCAGTCGTCACCACCGCCGCCGTTTAGCATGGCCATCGAGCTCCCCAGGAGTCGTTTCCGTGCCCCCGTGCTCCGCCCCAACCCCAAGCACCTCTCCGCCGACCAACGCAAGGCCAGACGACCCGAGGACGGCGCCGCGACCTTTCTTCCCCGTCCATGGCCGCCGGATGCTGCTGTCCGATTCGCCGTCGTCCCTGCCTCCCCGAGCTCCACGACTGGCTCTTTCGAACCGCGGTGAGCTACTGACCGTTTCCCCTCTGACCCCCTTGCTTGCTCCCGCCCTTTAGCCATAGCCCCGAGGTCACCCGAGGCCGCCGTCCGCCATGGCCGGCAAGCCCGCGCTCCCAAGCCTCTCCTCCTCGCTCCAGGGGCATCGACACGCTCCTGGCGCCTCCAGGAGGCTGCCTAGCCACTACGTTTGCTCACTCAAGCACTAGAGCCCCAGACCCGCTCGATCCCAACTCCGGCCGCCGCTTCTGCCCGCCGCCGTTGCCGCGACACGCCGTTCCCGGCAACCCCGCTTGCACCGTTGGATGCGGCCGAGCGCCAGCTTTCCAACGGGACCGACCGCGGCCGAAACCGTCCCCTGTAGCGCTTCCCACCTCGTCTCCGTCGTCGGCTTTGGTCGCCACCGGCTGAACTCTGGCGAGGCTGACGTGGCGCCACCATTAGGGGCTAATCACGCCCTAATTAACCCCCCTTGCTCACTCACAAATGGGCCCCACGTCCTAATTAACCCCAGCTTTATTTCTGCTTAGATTAGTCATAACCCCGCGGGACCCACGCGTCAACTTTGACCTTGCTGACGTGGCCTTTGACCGGCCCCACACGTCAGTGACTCATGCCAGCGGTGTGTCACTGACCAGTAGGCCCCACAGGTCAGGTTTGACCTAGCCAGCCACAGTTGACCTGATGACGTCACTCTTACGTCATGCTGACGCAGTAAAACCTTTTCTGGATTTTAAATAAATCTAAATGATTTATTCATTTTCAGAAAATATCCAAAACTTTGAAATATCATATAAAATTAACCGGAACTCAGAATGAAATAATTTACATATGAAAAATTATCAGAAAAATCCAAAGAATCTAAATATGGTATTTTCATGCATGTTTGAACAAGTTAACCTCACTGAATAGGACAATTCATGATTATGCAATAAATGGTAATTGGTTATGGAGTTGGAATTTGCTATAGGTTTGAATTCCACTTCAATGAATATGACTAACTGTTGCACTAGGTCAATTCAGTACCTTAATATGACATATCATTCATATGTATGTGCATTGCATTGATTGCGGTTCATTTTGTGTTTGCCGGTGGTTGTTCCCTCTCGGTAGACGTTCGTTCCGACGATGAGTTTGATGACACCGATGAAGAGTTATATCATCTTCAGAAGTGCCAGGCAAGCAAAACCCCCTTGTTCATTCCGATACAATCCCACCCTCTCGCTCCTGCTCTCTTTTACTGCATTAGGGAAACAACGATTCAACTGTTACATGTTGCGGTGGTTGAACCCCTTTCCTCTGCATGACCTGTCATTGCCACAGTAAATATATGAAACCCACTAGCATGAGTAGGAGTTGTTTGAGCCCTGATGTGCCTACTCATTCATGTTTGCTTGTCATGCCTTCTATTGCTTAGAGGTTTGTCAGGTCTGATATATCGGGGATGAATTGGAAAGTTGTGAACATGTCCTACTGTGTGTGAGCTAAATGTGTGAACACGATTTGGTAAAGGTAGCGGTGAGAGGCCATGTAGGAGTACATGGTGGGTTGTCTCATTGAAACCGTTCTCAGGAACTGAGTTCTGTGTTTGTGATACATGACACAGCTACTACCACACATTGGGCCCTGAAATATGACCCCGCTCGACTTACTGACCCCTCTCGTCCTCTGTCCAGGAGTTGCAACTACTTTCTGGTGTTTATAGGATGTGTGTTGGCGGCCGTGCGTAGCGTTGACCCTAGGGGTGGGCTATGATGCGGTAGATACACCGTGGCACGGTGTACTGAGCGCCTGTTTGGTGTCTCGGGAACCCTGCACACATCGTTTGGGGCTGTGAGCGAAACTCCGGCCAGATCTCCTCGCGGATGGAACCCGAATAGGCGATAAACCTGGACTAGAGACTTGTGCGGTTAGTCAGGTCATGGTCTACACCCACGTCGGCTTTTGCTTGAAGTCTGCCGAGCACATGTCGTGTGCAGAAGCTAAGTGGTGGAAACATGTGTGATGAAGTACACCCCTGCAGGGTATAAAACTATTCGAATAGCCGCGTCCGCGGTAAAGGACTTCTAGGTTGCCTATAACAGTTCATAGACAAGTGAAAGTGGATACTCTAAAACTCGCAAGATAAGTGTGAGTGCTATGGATGGCCTTCTCGTAGGGAGACGGGAGCGGATCCATAGTGGTGTATTGAATGGTGAATATGTGGACTCGTGTGCGCCGCCTCAAAAGAGTTGCTTGCAGTCGTAGTTCAGGTTAGCCACTAAGTCAAAGCTGGCCTGCTGCAGTTAAACTCCACCCCCCCTTGTTGATACCGATGCATATGTAGTTAGTTTTGATGTAAGTCTTGCTGGGTACATTTGTACTCACGTTTGCATATTCTATGTTTTTGCAGAGAGACGTCAGTCTCGCTAGTAGTTCCGTGTGGACTTCGACGTTTAGCTTGATACCTCAGCTACGATCTTGTGCCCTCGGCAGGATCTGGTAGATAGTCAGGCTTCTTAGCCTTTTTCATTTGTAGATGTCTGTACTCAGACATGTTAAGCTTCCGCATGTGCTTGATTTGTATGCTATGATTGTTGGGTCATGAGACCCATGTTTGTAATATCTCGCTCGTCGGAGCCTATTGAATAAATACTTGAGTCGTAGAGTTATGTTGTGATGCCATGTTGTATTTACACATATCGAGCAATTGTATGTATGATTGAAATGCTTGGTATGTGTGGGATCCGACAATCTAGTTGTTTATCCTTGGCAGCCTCTCTTGTGGGGAAATGTAGTCTAGTGCTTCCATGAGCCATAGTAGTCCACCACAGCCCGGTTCACCGGAGTCCTGCTAGCCCAGCACTATTGCTCAAGACACTTGATTGGCCGGCATGTGTTTCACTTCGTTCCTGTGTCTGTCCCTTCGGGGAAATGTCACGCGGTGACATCCGGAGTCCTGCCTAGCCTGCTACAGCCCGGGTTCCCGGAGTCTTGTTAGCCCAGTGCTACGGCCCGGATTCACACGCTGCTGACCGACATGCTCGATGTGTTTCATGTATGCCTGTCCCCATAGGTTGGTGCCGCTTTGGGTTCACGACTAGCCATGTCGGCCCGGGTTCTCTGTCATATGGATGCTAGCGACACCTATCATATACGTGAGCCAAAAGGCGCATACGGTCCCGGGCCATGGTAAGGCGACACCCGTAGGAATACCGTGCGTGAGGCAGCAAAGTGATATGAGGTGTTACCGGCTAGATCGATGTGACTTGGAATCAGGGTCCTGACAGCGTTGGTATCAGAGTCTGACTGCCTGTAGGATTACCAAGCTAAACTGGACGAAGTTGAGTCTAGAAATGCTTTAGTTATATAAGGGAATTGACTGTGGAAGGGAACGTAAGGCTCTTTTTACTCCTTATACCTCATGGCCTTCTGATCTGAGTCAACCTCTTCTCTTTTACGGGGATTAAGAACTAGGCCTTCTCATCTATCTATCAGGATGATGAGTTACTATGTTAGAGACTTATAGGATTGATGTATTCAAGCCTCTGTTCAGGTCCTACTACTTCCATGTGTTCTTAGTTGATCTGAGAACCTTGATATGGTGATGTTGAGCGGTCATGCCACTATTTTGCAGGATGTCTCAAATATTTTTGAGCATTTATAGCCGTTGCTGTCCGAGTCATCCCCGGTTTCTAACTAGTCTGATGCATTTGCAAATTCCTTCCTCCTGTTACCGACGTTCCTTTGGGCCAGTTTAACCACATTAATCGGTGAGATGAGGTACTCTATTACCTCGACATATATGTTGGAGCTATTATTATGACCCTAGGTGTCTTAGGGAGTCACCTAGTAATCTATCAATGCTTTGTGTTCCCGGTGTGATGATTCTGCCCACCATTCTCGAAAGCATTCCATGATGCCATTTAGTAGTAGGCATTCTACTCTTGGGTTCTTGACCCAAGATTCACTCTACTTACCTCGTGTCGATAGTGTTGCTCGTATCTTTAGGATATTAGTAACCTTTGCGATAGTCCTCGAGGTCCGTGGTATATCATTCTTCCAAATACCATGAACCATCCTTGGCAGGAGTTCTTTTGAACCAAGAGATCACAACAAGAGTGCTCTTGATGAGTTCTCCATGCAAAAAGTGTGAATTTGCCAGTCCCTCCTGTTCTGCATGGGTTATCTGGAAGAAATATGTTGAATTTTTTTCGGCATACTAATCCATGCATCCACAACTCAGAAAAAACATATGTTCCATTGAGTTGTCCCTTTTTAGTCGTCCTCTGACCTTCGTCTATCAATTGATAGTCAAGAGTATGCGTGCATTCGTTCATCGGTGTCTATCATTCTTGTGGTCCGTCAAGCCATTCTATTCCAGAATGACTAGGAGAAACAAGCTCCAGTACCTCATCCATTTCTAGGATTGGGTCAAAGCAGTTGTATTCCGCAGATCAAATGCCAATCCAGCATTTGCTTTGTTCTACCTTGGAGTGTTACCATCTTTATGTCAAGAATGTCATGAGAATTGCACCACCTCTTATGAATTCTTGACGCAGTGATACTTCTCGCTATCATTATTCATTCCTCGGTCCCGTGTTGTTGTAACCGGAATGCCGACAAGTGAACCATGATGTGTGAAATTTATACTCCTAGCAACCGTGTTGCTTGGTAGTTAATGGACAATATTCTCATTCTTAGTGTGATGGTTATTAAATCATCATCCTAAAATTGATCGTGCTACCTAGTCTTTATTTCTGGTGCACTCTTCGATCAATGAGTGAGGATTATTCAACCCCTTGCTTATTTGATCAGATCGTCTTGCCTTGAACAGCAAGATTGTTCTCGAGCTTAGTAACATATTGGTGGTTCGTGGTTTTCCAAAGATCTTCTCGGAAGTATTACTTGGTTGTCACCTGACCGCTGTGTTGAGTTCGTGATCAATTTGGTTTTCTTGTAAACCACCCCTTCTCCAAGAATCCGTGTTGGATATCCCTGAGCTGGTTGGTTAAGCTAAACAACAACTTGGAGAGTTGGAAGATAAAATCTTGTCTGACTTAGTTCATGTTAAGGGATATCTTTTTGTGTGTGTGTGTGTTCAAGAAAGATGGTATCTCCATCGATTGGTCCTCGTGATCAGTTGTTGGATCTATTGCCTTGTCAAAACTTTGACTTGAGTATGGGCTATCGTCAAGTCAAATTAGAACCAACGATGTTCGTAATGTTGTCTTACTCGTGGTTGACCCCTCAAGCATACACCATTACATCTTTTGGTCTGTCCAATGCTATCACCGTGTTCACATGATGGTGTAGGTCCAGTGATATGGAAATTCCGATGAGTTGCTGTTGAGCCATCCGCAGCATTTTGTATCCCCCATGGGTCATCTTGAACATCAACCTAGTGTTGGAAACTTTGTAAGCAATGTCTTCGTGTCCTGTTCATGAAGCTTATGCTTGGATGGAAGAAGTGACTTCCTTGAATTCATGTGCTTTAGGTGCAAGTTGCCGCTGTGAATTCGAGAAAGTTTGTTTTTGTTTCCTCTGGTCCCATCCCAAGTCAGTCATGCATGTGTGAAGTGTGTTATGGTTTGACAGGCTCGCTACCTCCATTCCATTTGTATTCTCTATCACACCAAGCCACTGGCTGATTTGTTCAGGGGAAAGAAGTTTCTTCATAAGAGCTAATCATATGACTTATGCAAGGACTTCGATATCCTTGATGATGGTTCCCAACTAGGAATCGGTAGTGTTTCATTGTAAGACTACTATGTGGTCATGCTTGTCTGGGACAACATGTTCACATGTGTTTAGCAGAACCAGCTCATGTTTTGGAGCTTACTACCATAGTCCATTTCCTGAGAATCTCGCAATGACATCTCGTCGATTTGTGTTGCAAACTTTCATTTTCTTTCTAGACTCGATGAGTCTGGAATATCCTAACACCAACCAGATCTGAATCTCAGGCAGATATGATGGTTGGAACGTACTCCAAGAACTATATTGTTGGTCCCTCTGTAACCGGTAACGTGGATGTCGTGGACAACACACCTAACCGGAAGGCCTATTATTGTAGTATCCTGGTTGAAGAAGTTGGTCACCTCCCCATAAGGATCTCACAGGATCTGCCTCCATAGTTATTCCTTATGGATTCTTGAGCTTCCAAAGTCCAACCTTTTACTTGATGTTCTAGATATCAAACCATATCTATGAATGGATTACGCTAGCACATCAAGGAGAACATTAGAGGCGGAGTGCTAAATGTCTCTCGGTCGATCGTCCAGATTCTGTTCCCTTAGCCTCGCTAAGGGAAGATCTGAGAAGGTTTTATCTTCCTTTGTATCCGCATCATCCATCACTAGTCATCATGGTAGTATGTTGTGTTGCCAGGATCCTTGCCACTGATGTTGGTAGAACCTTGATGAATATGGAAATGCTCAAGTTCTTGAGAGCACGCATAAGCAAAATCATCCCTTGCGTTGTCTTCAACAAGGTAGTCCACATCATCCATCCTAGTCCGAGTATGCCATCTCTTCGAGCTATCTCAAATGATCAATTGTAAATTGCCTTAAGCTGATATGAAGAGTTTCAATGATCTCTGAATCAAAAGTAATTCTTTTTGCCACTTAAGGGAATATTTCTGCGAGTCACCTTCCTTAAGATGTCTCGTTATGGTATTATGGCAATTATCTCCTTGCTACTTTGAAACCATGCACCATCCTATTTAAGCGTGGAATTGTTGCCTACCAAATTTGAACCTTTATCATCCGCTTCTTTCCATCACCCCTGATGTGTGTTTCGTGTCTCAGCTCAAGGGATGTTTTATATCTCACTCCATGAGTTGATCTTGAGTGCTTGATCTCCGAGGAGATCGATTCCTGTAGAATTTCTTTCTGCCGTCATCATGCTGGATGAAGATCCCGAAAGCAAAGACGTCAAGATCAAGATGACGCAATGAGTCAACATCCTCGGGAAGGGCAGTTGGATCGAGAAGACTGCGATAGTTTTGTGACCCCCTTGCTTCTTACCTCACGTCTTGAATCTCGGGCCGAGATTCTTGTTTAGTGGGGGTGAGTTGTCACAGCCCTAGCTTAGCTTTGCTTACTCTTGCATGATCATCATGGCATCATGTTTATTTTTTTTATGAAACTGAAATGGGGATGGCAGAACCCCCAGCACCCCCCTTAAACCAACTAGGGTTTACTAAAATCTTTTTCAATGATTTCAAAATGCCCTTTAAAAATGTTCATCATTTCTGGATCAAGGTGGAAGCATCTACCGAAAATGGTTGACATTTTTGCAGGACATATTTGGACTTTGAATTAATTCAACCATATTTGAATTGGAGCTATTTAAATGCTATATATATTTTAGTTGGTCCAAAAATGTTGGAAATTGTTAAGGGTCACTGGAATAACTCAGAAAGCACCCATAATTATTTCCAGGACTTTATGAATGGTTTACTATTTATTTTAAACCAGAACAGAAAAACAGAAATTAGAAAAGGTAACAGAAATAAAAGAGAGGAACCTTACCGTGCAGCCCACCACTGTAGTGGCCTACTGGCCAAAGCTAGCCCGGCCCACCAGGGGCAGCACTGTCTTCTTCCTCCTACCAGGAGGAGAAGCAGCTGCGTGCCCAATGCGTAGGCGAGCCGCGCTGGCTCCTCCCTGCCTGCGTGCCCCCCTCTACTGCCTGGTCGCCGCCACGCACCCCCCCGACCCCCTCGTCCTCTCCCCTCTCTCCCTGGACCTCTTTCCCCTCCTCTACTCTCTCTCTCTCTCTCGCGGCAACCCAAGCGCAGTCGTCACCACCGCCGCCGTTTAGCATGGACACCGAGCTCCCCAGGAGTCGTTTCCGTGCCCCCGTGCTCCGCCCCAACCCCAAGCACCTCTCCGCCGACCAACGCAAGGCCGGACGACCCGAGGACGACGCCGCGACCTTTCTTCCCGTCCATGGCCGCCGGATGCTGCTGTCCGATTCGCCGTCGTCCCTGCCTCCCCGAGCTCCACGACTGGCTCTTTCGAACCGCGGTGAGCTACTGACCGTTTCCCCTCTGACCCCCTTGCTTGCTCCCGCCCTCTAGCCATAGCCCCGAGGTCACCCGAGGCCGCCGTCCGCCATGGCCGGCGAGCCCGCGCTCCCAAGCCTCTCCTCCTCACTCCAGGGGCATCGACACGCTCCTGGCGCCTCCAGGAGGCTGCCTAGCCACTACGTTTGCTCACTCAAGCACTAGAGCCCCAGACCCGCTCGATCCCAACTCCGGCCGCCGCTTCTGCCCGCCGCCGTCGCCGCGACATGCCGTTCCCGGCAACCCCGCTTGCACCGTTGGATCCGGCCGAGCGCCAGCTTTCCAATGGGACCGACCGCGGCCGAAACCATCCCTTGTAGCGCTTCCCACGTCGTCTCCGTCTTCGGCTTTGGTTGCCGCCGGCTGAACTCCGGCGAGGCTGACGTGGCACCGTCATTAGGGGCTAATCACGCCCTAATTAACCCCCCTTGCTCACTGACAAATGGGCCCCACGCCCTAATTAACCCCAGCTTTATTTCTGCTTAGATTAGTCATAACCCCGCGGGACCCACACGTCAGCTTTGACATTGCTGACGTGGCCTTTGACCGGCCCCACACGTCAGTGACTCATGCCAGCGGTGTGTCACTGACCCGTAGGCCCCACTGGTCAGGTTTGACCTGGCCAGCCACAGTTGACCTGATGACGTCACTCTTACGTCATGATGACGCAGTAAAACCTTTTCTAGATTTTAAATAAATCTAAATGATTTATTTATTTTCAGAAAATATCCAAAACTTTGAAAAATCATATAAAATCAACCGTAACTTAGAATGAAATAATGTATATATGAAAAATTATCAGAAAAATCCAAAGAATCTGAATATGGTATTTTCATGCATGTTTGAACAAGTCAACCTCACTGAATAGGACAATTCATGATTATGCAATAAATGGTAATTGGTTTTGGAGTTGGAATTTTCTATAGGTTTGAATTCCACTTCAATGAATATGACTAACTGTTGCACTAGGTCAATTCAGTACCTTAATATGACATATCATTCATATGTATGTGCATTGCATTGATTGCGGTTCATTTTGTGTTTGCCGGTGGTTGTTCCCTCTCGGTAGACGTTCGTTCCGACGATGAGTTCGATGGCACCGATGAAGAGTTATATCTTCTTCAGAAGTGCCAGGCAAGCAAAACCCCCTTGTTCATTCCGATACAATCCCACCCTCTCACTCCTGCTCTCTTTTACTGCATTAGGGCAACAACGATTCAACTGTTACATGTTGCGGTAGTTGAACCCTTTCCTCTGCATGACCTGTCATTGCCACAGTATATAGATGAAACCCACTAGCATGAGTAGGAGTTGTTTGAGCCCTGATGTGCCTACTCATTCATGTTTCGGTGTCATCCCTGCTATTGCTTAGAGTTGTGTCAGGTCTGATTCATCGGGGATGAATTGGAAAGTTGTGAACATGTCCTACTATGTGTGAGCTAAATGTGTGAACACGATTTGGTAAAGGTAGCGGTGAGAGGCCATGTAGGAGTACATGGTGGGTTGTCTCATTGAAACCGTTCTCAGGAACTGAGTTCTGTGTTCGTGATACATGACACAACTACTACCACACATTGGGCCCTGAAATATGACCCCCTCGACTTACTAACCCCTCTCGTCCTCTGTCCAGGAGTTGCAACTAGTTTCTGGTGTTTATAGGATGTGTGTTGGTGGCCGTGCATAGCACTGACCCTAGGGGTGGGCAATGATGCGGTAGATACACCGTGGCACGGTGTACCGGGCGCCTGTTTGGTGTCTCGGGAACCCTGCACACATCGTTTGGGGCTGTGAGCGAAACTCCGGCCGGATCTCCTCGCGGATGGAACCCAAATAGGCGATAAACCTGGACTAGAGACTTGTGCGGTTAGTCAGGTCGTGGTCTACACCCACGTCGGCTTTCTCTTGAAGTCTGCCGAGCACATGTCGTGTGCAGACGCTAAGTGGTGGAAACATGTGTGACGAAGTACACCCCTGCAGGGTATAAAACTATTCGAATAGCCGCGTCCGCGGTAAAGGACTTCTGGGTTGCCTATAACAGTTCATAGACAAGTGAAAGTGGATACTCTAAAACTCGGAAGATAAGTGTGAGTGCTATGGATGGCCTTCTCGTAGGGAGACGGGAGCGGATCCATAGTGGTGTATTGAATGGTGAATATGTGGACTCGTGTGCGCCACCTCAAAAGAGTTGCTTGCAGTCGTAGTTCAGGTTAGCCACTAAGTCAAAGCTGGCCTGCTGTAGTTAAACTCCACCCCCCCCTTGTTGATACCGATGCATATGTAGTTAGTTCTGATGTAAGTCTTGCTGGGTACATTTGTACTCACGTTTGCCTATTCTATGTTTTTGCAGAGAGACGTCAGTCTCGCTAGTAGTTCCGTGTGGACTTCGACGTTTAGCTTGATACCTCAGCTACGATCTTGTGCCCTCGGCAGGATCTGGTAGATAGTCAGGCTTCTTAGCCTTTTTCATTTGTAGATGTCTGTACTCAGACATGTTAAGCTCTCGCATGTGCTTGATTTTTATGCTATGATTGTTGGGTCATGAGACCCATGTTTGTAATATCTCGCTCCTTGGAGCCTATTGAATAAATACTTGAGTCATAGAGTTATGTTGTGATGCCATGTTGTATTTACACATATCGAGCATATTGTATGTATGATTGAAATGCTTGGTATGTGTGGGATCCGACAATCTAGTTGTTTATCCTTGGCAGCCTCTCTTATGGGGAAATGTAGTATAGTGCTTCCATGAGCCATAGTAGTCTGCTACAGCCCGGTTCACCGGAGTCCTGCTAGCCCAGCACTACTGCTCAGGACACTTGACTGGCTGGCATGTGTTTCACTTCGTTACTGTGTATGTCCCTTCGGGGAAATGTCACGCATTGACATCCGGAGTCCTGCCTAGCCTACTATAGACCGGGTTCCCGGAGTCCTGTTAGCCCAGTGCTACAGCCCGGATTCACACGCTGCTGACCGACATGCTCGATGTGTTTCATGTATGCCTGTCCCCATAGGTTGGTGCCGCTTTGGGTTCACGACTAGCCATGTCGGCCCGGGTTCTCTGTCATATGGATGCTAGCGACACCTATCATATATGTGAGCCAAAAGGCGCATACGGTCCCGGGCCATGGTAAGGCGACACCCGTGGGAATACCGTGCGTGAGGCCGCAAAGTGATATGAGGTGTTACCGGCTAGATCGATGTGACTTGGAATCGGGGTCCTGACATCCGATCACATTCACTTAGCAGATAAACCATCTTGAAGAATTAGCAATAAGTGAATGCTGTAGAGGACATAAACTCATATATATATATAGCCAATGAAGAAAAACGACGGAAACAGTGAAGACAATGCAAAGTTGAAGAATATGAACAATTGAGGAATTTCAACTTTTGTTGGTGGCGTGACCCACCGTATAAGAATGATGATTTCAGACACCGTGTACAATTATCGTAGGGTTCTGAGAATCAAATTCTTCGTTAATTTCTTCACACTAAGAGTGTTATTCTTCATTGATTGAGGAAAAACATTTCTTCATGTGTTGCACATCTAAGTCATCAATTTTGCATAAGTGTTAGGATGAGTGTCCTTTTCAAAGGACATTCGAAGATTCTAGGATATTTAGCTCACACCGCAACTTGCTAAATCTCTTCTCAACCAAGGGCTTTGTGAAGATATCGGCTAGCTGTTCTTCAGTCTTCACATGCTCAATTGAAATGTCACCCTTCAACACATGATCACGAAGAAAATGATGACAAATTTGAATGTGCTTAGTCTTCGAGTGCTGAACTGGGTTGTGAGCAATCTTGATGGCACTCTCATTGTCAGAGAAGAGAGGCACATTCTTCGTGTTGACGCCGTAGTCCTTGAGAGTTTGCTTCATCCATAGCAATTGAGCACAGCAAGAACCAGCGGCAATGTACTCAGCTTCAGCAGTAGATAGTGATACGCAGTTCTGTTTCTTCGAGGACCAACAGACCAAAGATTGTTCGAGGAAATGACATGTACCAGATGTTGACTTGCAGTCCACACGATCACCAGCATAGTCAGAGTTAGAATATCCAATGAGATCAAAAGCCGAGCCCTTGTGGTACCATAATCCAAGTGTTGGTGTGTGAGCTAGATATCGAAGAATATGCTTCACAGCCTTATGGTGTGATTCCTTCGGTGTAGCTTGAAATCAGGCACACATGCAAACACTAAGCATTATATCCAGCCTAGATGCACATAAGTACAATAAAGAACCAATCATGGAGCGGTATACCTTATGATCAAAGTCAATACCATTTTCATCAGTGCATAGATGGCCATTTGTGGGCATTGGAATTTTGACGCCTTTGCAATCTTGCATGCCGAATTTCCTCAGTACATCCTTGAGGTATTTCTCCTTAGATATGAATATGCCATTGCGTTGTTGACGAATTTGAAGACCTAAGAAGAATTTCAACTCTCCCACCATAGACATTTGATATTCTTCACTCATCATATAGGCAAATTCATCACTATAACATTGGTCAGTACAGCCAAAGATAATATCATCACCATATATTAGGCGCACAAACAATTCACCATCATAAGATTTAGTGAAAAGAGTAGGGTCGAGTGAACTGGGTTTGAAGCCTCTTTTCATGAAGAATTCCTTCAAGGTATCATACCACGCCCGAGGGGCCTGCTTGAGGCCATAGAGGGCCTTGTTGAGTCTGAAGACTTTGTCAGGATTCTTTGGATCTTCAAAACCTGGGGGTTGAGCAACATATACTTCTTCCTCAAGCTTACCATTGAGGAACGCACTTTTCACATCCATTTGATATAAAGTGATATCATGATGGTTAGCATAAGCAAGTAATATGCGAATAGCCTCAAGTCTAGCAACAAGTGCAAAAGTTTCATCGAAATCAATTCCTTCAACCTGTGTGTAGCCTTGAGCTACAAGTCGTGCCTTATTACTCACCACAAGGCCATTTTCATCTTGCTTGTTGCGGTAGATCCAATTTGTTCCAATGATATTGCGCTTGCGAGGATTTGGACGTTTGACCAGTTCCCAGACATTGTTGAGCTCGAACTGATGTAATTCTTCTTGCATGGCCTGAATCCACTCAGGTTCCAAAAATGCTTCATCTACCTTAGTGGGCTCTGTGATAGAGACAAAAGCATGGTGCCCACAAAAGTTAGATAAATGTGAAGCTTTTGAGCGTGTGAGAGGACCTAGCGCTTTGATGTCATTGATGATCTTTTCAACTTGCACTTCTTTTGCAATGCGAGGATGAGCTGGTTGTCGTTGAGGAATTTGATCAGCATTCTCTTCAGCACCATTTTCTTCAGTATTTTCTTTAGGTGCATTAGCTCGATGTTCTTCATGTTCTGGAATAAATTCTTCAGCAGATTCTTCAGTAGGAATGACATCCTCAGTAGCCTTGAACTTGATAGTTTCCTCAGGTGGTGGTTCATCTATCACAGTAGGTAGGTGCTCTCTTTGCGAGCCATTAGTTTCATCAAACCGCACATCTACAGTTTCAATAACCTTGTGAAGAACGTTGTTGAAGACTCTGTAGGTGTGCGAATCCTTTCCGTAACCAAGCATAAAAACTTCATGTGCTTTCAGTGCAAATTTTGAGTTGTGATGAGGATCTCTAATCCAACATTTAGCACCGAAGACTTTGAAATAACTTACATTGGGTTTCTTATCAGTGAGGAGTTCATAGGCAGTCTTCTTGAAGAATTTGTGAAGATGTACTATGTTGATGATGTGGCACGCAGTATCAATTGCCTCAATCCAGAACCGACGAGGCGTTTTGTATTCATCAAGCATAGTGCGAGCCATCTCAGCAAGAGTCTTGTTCTTGCGCTCCATGACGCCGTTCTGCTGAGGAGTATAAGGAGCATATAACTCATGAGTAATACCAAGTTCATCAAGATAGTCATCGAGACCAGAATTCTTGAACTCAGTGCCATTGTCACTTCTGATGTGCTTGATCTTCACACCAAAGTTGGTTGAAGCCCTCGAGGAAAATCATTTGAAGACTTCCTGCACTTCATGTTTGTAAGTAACAAGGTGTACCCATGTGTAACGAGAGTAATCATCAACAATAACAAAGCCATATTGAGATGCATCATTTGAAACAGCGGAATAATGATTAGGACCAAAGAGATCCATGTGAAGCAATTCAAATGGGCGAGTAGTGGTCATGATAGTCTTCACTGGATGCTTGGCCTTTGTCATCTTCCCAGCTTCATAGGCTCCGCATAGGTGATCCTTGAGGAATTTGACATTCTCGATGCCAATGACGTGCTTCTTCTTCGCAAGCGTGTGCAAATTCCTCATGCCTGCATGACCAAGTTGTCGATGCTAGAGCCAGCCTTCTGAAGCTTTTGCAAGTAGGCACACGGCTAGTTGTGGTCCTGTAGAGAAATCAACAATATACAGGTCTCCTCTCCTAAAGCCTTCGAAGACTTTGGAATTGTCAGCTTCCATAACCACAACACAACGATACTTGCCAAAGACAACAACCATATCAAGATCACAAAGCATTGAGACAGACATAAGGTTGTATCCTAAGGACTCGACAAGCATGACTTTGTCCATGTGTCGATCCTTTTGTGATCGCAACCTTACCAAGACCCAATACCTGACTTTTGCCTTTGTCGGCAAAGATGATTTGCTTCAGATGCGACGGAGATAATGGAGCATCCATCAATAGATTCTTGTCACCAGTCATGTGATTTGTACATCCACTATCGAGGACCCACTCAGTGGCTTTGGGTTGGTCATCCTACAGATGAATTAGTGCAGCTTACAAACTCATATACTTCATCAGTGAAGAATATGACATCAATTCATCAGATCGATTTCATCAAGCAGAAGAACAGATAAAGCAGTATGAGGACGTGACAAATGAAAGTTCACTTCTTCTGATTAGCCCGCGCCCTTTCAGACATACTCAGGTCTCCAGCAAATTGTTCAGACGATTACGTACTGTCGGATTTCGGGTTCCGGCAGACCCTTGAGGTTCAAACACTGGGGTGCGCGCGGAGATTTCGCCTCCTACCTACCTGCACCCCTCCGCCATGCTAGGATCTAAACTATGGAAAGAACGACACAAGAGACACAGGGTTTATACTGGTTTGGGCCACCGTTGTGGTGTAATACCCTACTCCAGTGTGTGGTGTGGTGGATTGCCTCTTGGGCTGATGATGGTGAGCAATACAAGGGAGAATGGCCTCGCGGGGGTCTGTTCTCGGATGGGACGGTGAACTGCTCGGAGGAGTTCAGTCACCTTTCTCTCTCTCTCTCTCTCTCTCTCTCTCTCTCTCTCTGCTTTCCTCCGACCGACCTAATTTCGACCCCAGCTTGTTTCTGGGTTGGCTGGTCCTCGATCCTCCCTACCCTGGGGGTGGCTATTCCTATTTATAGAGGCCCTGGTCCTCTCCCCAAATATTGAGAGGGAAGGGAGCCAACAATGGCGGGCTAATGTGAAGGGGGACAACAAGTATCAGCTATCCTGACAAAAGTAGTCTTCGCCTGTGCAAAGCTCTGGTGATGACGCCGTCTTGGGCTCCACGGTGACCTCCGTCTCGTAGTCCTCCTGGTCTAGGTCTCGTTGCACCGAAATGGCAACCTTTGCCTGATGCCTCGGTACTCCGCGGCTGCGCTTGCCCCCTTTGAACCAAAGAGGGAAGGGGGACGCTGCGCGGGCTGGCACCCGCCTGGCGCCCTGAATCGTCATGGCTTGCGTCACGGGCACCTCGTGAGGTACCCCGCCTTGATCTCTCCACCCCCTCATGAGCCAGCCTGATGAGGTCGTGCCTGAGGAAGCTCCACGTCGTCCACCCCGCGAGGCTTGGCCCCTCGCGAGGGTCTTGGGTTTGTGTTGGTGAAGATGGGCCGTGCTGGGGCCCCCTTTGAGCCATGCCGCAGGCCGTAGGCAGGCAAGTCTGGGGACCACCGTTCCCAGAACGCCGACAGTAGCCCCCAGGCCCAAGGCGCGCCTAGACTTGGCTGTGCAGGGAGGCGAAAGGGCAAGAGCGAAGCACCGCGGGCCCTAACAGCCTGCGGCCTTGGGCGCCGCGTGGCGGTTGATTGGACGTGGGCGTCTCCACTTCCCCACGACGCCTCGGCAACTACACGGATTGGACAAGTCCCTACATGCAAAAAATGGGTCATGATTACCTGCGATCGTGGGGGCCGTCGGTTGGCCCTCGCCAGCTATAAGTATTGATCGATGCGCGTCCTTCCAGTTTTATCTCCCCTCGCTTCTCCTTCTTCTTCATGGCCCCGTCGAGGAGGTTCTCGGCCGCGGAGAAGGGGAAGGCTTGCCAGGCTGGGCGTGCCTCTCCTCCGCCCAAGCGCGTCCGAGGGCGCCCCCGCAAACATCCTGTGGCCACCACGGCAGCTCCCCGCGGCCGTGGAGACGCTTTCCAGCACGGCGGCGGGCGGATTACTGCGACCAGGGTGTGCGCCCCGGCTGCGCGTCCCCCATGCCGCGCTTTCGCGCTGCCGAGGTGCTGCGGGAGTTCGTCGTGTGGTCGGCGGAGCCGACTAGCACCCGGCTTCCTCTTCCTCGCTTCCTCCTCGGCGAGCTCCCGGCCGGTGCCCCGGGCGGCCTCTGGCTTCACGCCAACGGCTGCTGCAGCCGGGCCTCATGGGTTTCACTGGAGGTCTCCGCAGCCGGGAGCCTGGCCCTGGCCCGCGGTTGGCAGTCGTTTGCCCGTGCGCGCGGCCTGGGCCGTCGGTGCACCCTACACTTCAAGTTCGACGGTGATGCCACCCTCTACGTGAGGTGTTTGGGGGAGATGGTCGTTGCGCAGGGTGCTGCCCCGAGGGTGATGACTGCGGCTGGGAACCCGGCTCCGGTGATGATGGAGAGGGCAGCGCTCAGGGTTCCTCAAGCTTCTCCGGTTCTTCTTCAGGCGGCGACTCTTCTAGCGGTGGCCGTGGTCAGCCTCCACGCCGTCGCATCTGCTTCGGAGGTGGTAGCGTGTCCGCCCACCGTCGCGCCCTGGTGAAGCGCGAGAGGGAGTCCGCCTGAGCTCCGGGGGCAGCTCGGGCTTCCCTGCGGGCCGGTGCGAGGTGAGCTGCACCAGATTTGTTCTTCCTTTTCCTTTTTCCTGCGTAAAAAGGACAGTAGTGTGGAGCCCCGTGGGGGCGTGTATGGGTTATTGGTGTTAATCATCATTTTGCTTTCTTTATCGTACCTTCCGGCTACGTGCCCACGCGTGGATGGTTCCCGGCCCCAGTCGTGGGGGCGACCGACCCAAGCCCTGCGTCTGTGTCGCGGTGCCCGAGGGGCACGGACTGGAGGGGTGCTCCTGCAAGGGGCCCAGGTCGCGAACCCTTTGAATGACTAGGATAGGGACTCTCGCGAGGGCGCCCAGCTGCCCCCCCCCTCGCGAGGCTTTGCACCAGAGAAATCGAGGCAGGAGAATGAAAGGTCGAAGAACCGCAAGCCAAAGACGGCAACAACTTCAATAAAACTTCGAATGAGAAGGAACAAGTCAACTGCGGGAAGCAAATGAAAAGCCGCATCCGGCACCTAATCTAGTCTTCGACGTCTTCTCACCAGCGCAGAGCTAAGTGCTGCCACTGGGCGTGGGAGGGAGCCCCAGGGCCTGAGGCCGGCACTCCTGAGACTCCGGGGCGTGTACAGCCCCAACTCATTATTACGTGAGAGTGTCACAGGTGGCGAGCTTCACAGGCGTTGGCCTTCTTCACAGGCTCCGGGCCTTTTCCGAAGCGCGATAGCTTCACAGGCACTCGTCTTGCTTCACAGGCTCTGGGCCTTTTCCAAAACGCGATAGCTTCACAGGCTCTGGGCCTTTTCCAAAACGCGATAGCTTCATCGGCACTCGCCTTGCTTCACAGGCTCTGGGCGTTTTCCAAAACGCGATAGCTTCACAGGCACTCGCCTTGCTTCACAGGCTCTGGGCCTTTTCCAAAACGCGATATCTTCACAGGCACTCGCCTTGCTTCACAGGCTCTGGGCCTTTTTAGGAGTAGAACCTCCGGAGGTGCTGGATGTTCCATGCATTCTGGACCGGCACTCCCTCCTGAGTCTCCAAGCGCGCGGAGCCGGGCCTGGAAACATGAACAACCTTGAACGGGTCCTCCCACATGGGAGAGAGCTTGTGCAGTCCCTCCATGGAGAGAACCCGCCTAAGCACGAGGTCTCCTACCTCGAGAGTCCTGGGGCGGATGTTGCGGCAGTGATATCGCCGCAGCGCCTGTTGGTACCTCGCCGCTCGCAGCGCGGCTTCTCGGCGACGCTCCTCCCCCAGCACGAGGTCCATCCCCCGCATGGCGTCCTGCTGTGCCTCATCGAACGCCAGGACCCGCGCGGAGCAACGTCTCACCTCGTGAGGGAGGACCGCTTCCGCTCCGTAGACCAGGAAGAACGGGGTCTCTCCAGTCGGCTTGGTCACAGTGGTGTAGATGGACCACAGCACAGACTGAAGCTCGTCGTACCAACCTCTGCCGCAGGCCTCCAGCTTCTTCTTGAACGTCCTGGTCTTGAGGCCCCTCAAGACCTCCGCGTTTGCCCGCTCGGCCCGGCCGTTGCTTCGGGGGTGCGCCACTGAAGCGTAGCATATCTGCGTTCCAAGGTTAGCACAGTATGTTTTGAACAGGTTACTGGTGAACTGCGAACCGTTGTCCGTGATGATGCGATTCGGCACCCCAAACCGGCTCACGATGCCCTTGATGAACTTGACCGCGGAACCCGCAGGAATGGTGCGGACAGCCTCTACTTCAGCCGACTTGGTGAACTTGTCCACGGCAACGTAAAGGTAGCGGTAGCCCCCTGGCGCCCGAGGAAACGGGCCCAAGATGTCCAGCCCCCAGACCGCGAGTGGCCATGAAAGGGGGATAGTCTGCAAGCCCCCTGCTGGCTGATGGATCTGCTTGGCGTGGAACTGGCAGGCTTCACAAGCTTTCACCAGTTCCACGGCGTCATTGAGCGTGGTGGGCCAATAGAACCCACTACGGAACGCCTTGCCGACGAGGGTCCGTGATGATGAATGATGTCCACAGTCTCCGCCGTGTATATCTTCCAGTAGTTCCTTCCCTTGCTCCCTGGAGATGCAGCGCAGGGATACATCGTTTGGTCGCTTCCGGTAGAGCTCTCCATCTTTGATGCAGTATGCCGTGGCCTGGCGTGCCACTCGCTCTGCTTCCTCCTCCTTCTCCGGCAGGGTCCCTTGCGTTAAGTAGCTCCGGAGCTCCGCGGTCCAACATCCCTCCTGAGGTTCCATTGTCAGGAGCAGGCGTGCTCCCGAGGCCGGGCCACAGGCCGGAGCTCCTGAGGCAGGTGGCTGGGGGAGCTCCTCCCGGGGTTGAGCCATGTTTGATAATGACGGCAGGGCTGAAGGCTTGAAGAGCCGCTCCTCGAAAACGCCGGGCTCCTAAGGTAACTGCCTAGACGCGCGTTTGGCCATGTCATCGGCTTCCTGATTGGTGCCACGGGGCACATGCTGCAACTCCAACCCCCAGAACTGCTTCTCCATCCTGCGGACCTCCGCAAGGTAGGCTTCCATGTGCTCATCCTTCGGCTCGTACACCTTGTTGGAGAAGTTGACAAGAAGCTACGAATCGCCCTTGATGGTGAGGCGTTTCACCCCCAGGGCAGCCGTGGCCTTCAAGCCTGCTATTAGACCTTCATACTCCGCTATGTTCTTGGAGACCTTTTCACCTTGCTGGAAACAGAGCTGCATGGCGTAATAGAGCTTGTCCTGAGTGGGCGATATAAGCACCGCCCCCGCCCCAGCGCCGTGCCTGGAGAATGCCCCATCGAAGTACATGTCCTAGCCTACTGGCGCCTCGCTTCCCGGGGACAGGGACCGATCCTCGTCGGCCTTGAGGCCTGGCGCCTCCGTCCATTCTGCCACAAAATCCGCCAACGCTGCTCCCTTGATGACTCTGGTTGTGCTGAATTCAAGCTGAAACGCTTGCAGCTCTATGTTCCACTCGGCGACCCTTCCAGCTGAATTGGGGCTCCTGAGCACTCTCTCCAGGGGGTATGACGAGACGACCTTGATGGGGTGACCCTGAAAATAGTGCCGTAGCTTGAGCGAGGCCACCAGCAGCGCGAGGAGGAGTTTCTGAGGCATGGGGTACCGTGCCCTTGCATGCCGCAACACCGTGCTGACGAAGTACACTGGGTGCTCAACGAGGTGGAGTGCGTCAGTGCTGGTGGCTCATTTCGGAGACCTTGGCGCCTCTTGAGTCAATGAGGACTCCTGAGACTGGCCATCTGGGAGTGGGGCCTCTTCCGCTTTCGGTGTGCCCCTCTGCGGCGGCTGATCCTCCTCAGCTGCTGTAGCGGTTTCTGTGGGCCTTCCCCATTCCTGTTCCGCCTCGTCCCGGGCCGCTGCTGTGGTTTTGATTCGATGCTCCTCTCTGACTGCCACCAAGGCTGCACTGGCGGAGTAGGGAGTGGCGGCGAGGTAAAGCACCAGGGGCTCTTGAGGGCACAGAGCCACCATGACTGGTGGACTGGTCAGGTATCTCTTGAGATCCTGGAACGCCTTGTCGGCCTCTTCAGTCCACTCGAAGGGCCCCTTCTTCTTCATTAGCTGGAAGAAAGGTAGCGCTCGCTCCCCCAACTTGGAGATGAAGCGCCCTAGCGCGGTCACGCGCCCCGTGAGCTTTTGCATTTCTCTGAGGGTCTTTGGCGGGCTCATGTCTTCCACTTCCTTGACCTTCTCCGGGTTAGCCTCGATGCCTTGGTGGGACACGAGGAAACCCAAGAGCTTGCCCGAGTGGACTCCAAACACACACTTCTCTGGGTTGAGCCGTAGGTTCACTGCGTTGAGGCTCACAAAGGTTTCCTCCAGGTCTTGTATCAAGGTCCTGGCCGCCCGAGATTTTACCACGATGTCATCGACGTAAGCTTCGACATTCTTCCCGAGCTGCGGGCCCAGGGTGATGTGCATCAGCCGCTGAAAGGTCGCCCCTGCGTTACGCAGCCCGAATGGCATGCATGTGTAGCAGTACACCCCACACGGGGTTAGGAAGGCTATCTTCTCGACGTCTTCTACCGCCATCTTGATCTGGTGATACCCAAAGAAGGCATCCAGGAAGCATAACAGGTCGCATTCCGCAGTGGAATCGACGATCTGGTCGATGCGGGGGAGCGGGAACGGATCTTGCGGGCACGCTTTGTTGAGGTTGGTGAAGTCGACACACATGCGCTCCTTCCCTCCCTTCTTTGGCACAACGACAGGGTTGGCCAACCAATCTGGGTATCGGACCTCGCGAATGACCCCAGCGGCCTCTTGTGGGTCTCTTGGACGATGAAGGCCTGCTTTTCTGTGGACTGCCGCCTGGCCTTCTGCTTCACAGGGCGCACGTTGGGGCACACGTTGAGGTGATGCTCAATTACACTCCTGGGGATCCCTGCCAACTGGTCTGGCTCCCAAGAGAATACCTTCTTGTTTGCGCGTAGGAACCCGACCAGGGCCTCTTCCTGCTCGGGTTTGAGGTGGGCGCCTATGGTGAAAGTGGCGTTGGTGGACCCATCCTCATCGACGGGTATCTGCTTGGTTTCTGCCTTGTCTTGGGTGAACAACTGCTTCTTCTTAGCGGGCGCAGCTCCCTTGGGCTCGGGGGCCTCCAAGTCGGCGGGCTGTGCCGACGCTGCTGTCTTGAAGACGAGCTTGAGCACCCGCAGAGCGTCCCCGGTGTCCCCGTGCACGGTGAGGACACCGGTGCTCCCGGGCATCTTCATGAGGTTGTACGCCGGGTGCGTCGCTGCCATGAACTAGGCCAGCGCTGGGTAGCCGAGGATGGCGTTGTAGGGGAGGCCGATGGGGTGGGTGTCAAAGTCGACCAGCTCGTGCGGAAGTTGTCATAGTTGCCGAATGTTACTGGGAGCCGGATCTATCCCAAGGAGCTGGACGATCTGCCCCCAACGCCTGAGAAGGGCCGGCTGGGTCACAACCGTTCCTGGGGTATGTAGAGGAGATTGAAGGCCTCGACCGAGAGCATGCTGAGGCCCGCGTCGCCATCAATGAGGGTTCTGGTGACGGCCACATGGCAGATGGTGGGGGTGCAGAGCATGGGGAGCGCACCCGAGCAGGCCGAGTTGGAGGGGTGGTCCTCCGAGCTGAAGGTCAGGCCGGTCTCGGGCGCCGCCCGATCCAGGGGAGCCCCCTGCCGCATGGACGCGGCGCTGACTCGGCGGATGAACGGCTTGACGTGGTGACTTGTGGGCGGCGCCTGCGAGCCGCCCAAGAGGGCCGCGACGACCGGGGGTGTTGACGCAGCGCGATAGACGGGGCAGAGGTTGCGGGGCTCCATGGGCGCGCGGAGCGCGTGGGGTGAAGAACCAGCTGGGGTGAGCGTGGGAATTGCGGTGCGGCCGCCTTGCCGCACGGATAGATGCCGGGACGATGCTTGCTGCCCATCCCCCGCCGGGCCGGTGGCGGCGTTGATGGCAGGTGACGGGGAACGGCGTGGATGCCCACCGACAGGGGCCGTCTGGGCGACGCGGGAAGCGAGTGCGGCCCGGCGCTCGGCGCGGGCCCGACGAGCGTCAGACATGGGCGTGATGGTCGGAGGAGAACGGGGCGGTGGAAGACAAATTCCGGCGCACCCCTACCTGGCGCGCCAAATGTCGGATTTTGGGTTCCGGCAGACCCTTGAGGTTCGAACACTGGGGTGGCGCGCGGAGATTTCGCCTCCTACCTACCTGCACCCCTCTGCCATGCTAGGATCTAAACTATGGAAAGAACGACACAAGAGACACAGGGTTTATACTAGTTCGGGCCACCGTTGTGGTGTAATACCCTACTCCAGTGTGTAGTATGATGGATTGCCTCTTGGGCTAATTATGGTGAGCAATACAAGGGAGAACGGCCTCGCAAGGGTCTGTTCTTGGCTGGGACGATGAACTGCTCGGAGGAGTTCAGTCACCTTTCTCTCTCTCTCTCTCTGCTTTCCTCCGACCGACCTGATTTCGACCCCAGCTTGTTTCTGGGTTGGCTGGTTCTCGATCCTCCATACCCTGGGGGTGGCTATTCCTATTTATAGAGGCCCTGGTCCTCTCCCCAAATATTGAGCGGGAAGGGAGCCAACAATGGCGGGCTAATTTGAAGGGGGACAGCAAGTATCAGCTATCCTGACAAAAGTAGTCTTCGCCTGTGCAAAGCTCTGGTGATGACGCCGTCTTGGGCTCCACGGTGACCTCTCTCTCGTAGTCCTCCTGGTCTTGGTCTCGTTGCACCGAAATGGCAACCTTTGCCTGATGCCTCGGTACTCCACGACTGCGCTTGCCCCTTTGCACCAAAGAGGGAAGGGGGACGTTGCGCGGGCCGGCACCCGCCTGGCGCCCTGAATCGTCATGGCTTGCGTCACGGGCACCTTGTGAGGTACCCCGCCTTGATCTCTCTGCCCCCTCGTGAGCCAGCCTGATGAGGCCGTGCCTGAGGAAGCTCCACGTCGTCCACCCCGCGAGGCTTGGCCCCTCGCGAGGGTCTTGGGTTTGTGTTGGTGAAGATGGGCCGTGCTGGGCCCCCCTTTGAGCCACGCCGCAGGCCGCAGGCAGGCAAGTCTGGGGACCCCCGTTCCTAGAACACCGACATGTACGTCTAGAGACCTAACCCTGCAGAAGAGATTAGTTCTTTTTGTTCACCACCCACATCTGAAGGGGTGGCAAAGAGTTCATCACTCCGCGAGCTCCATACGAGAAGGATGGCATAGAAGCCAGTCCATTTCGTTTCATATAAGAGGGGTTAGAGTAAGCATAAGAGTAGGCAGAGAAATTCTTCGAGGACTTATGGACATAATGATTTGAAGAATAATGCACATATCCATAATCCTTAGATCTTCCCTGCGAAACAGACGGGTTAGCACGATGATGTTCATATGAGGACTTTGATCCTTTTGAGGAATATGATCCATGTGAAGAGTTTGGTCCGTATGAGGACTTGGATCCATATGAAGAATTTGGTCCATATGAAGAATTTGATCTGGGGTTCCTATTGTTCACAGGTGGTGTCATGATGACATTCACCTGAAGATTTTCAAGGCATCTTTTGGGAACCCAGATTTTCTTCATAGGGGAACCGTTCCTGTAGTTAGTGCCAACATATCTAGCAAATAATTCACCATTCTGATTTTTGAACAGTTTATAGTTGGAGTCAAATGACTCATCATCAGAACGAGGAGATTCACATGCAAATCCAGATAAGTTAGATGGATCAACTGGAGGTCCCTTTGCAGCAACCCATGTAGTTTTGGGGTACTGCTCAGGCTTCCAATATGTACCATCAACATTGAGTTTCCTCTCAAAAGCAATACCCTCTTTCATAGGGTTCCTGTTGAGGATCTGCTTCTTAAGCACATCACAAAGAGTCTGGTGCCCTTTGAGGCTTTTGTACATGCCTATCATGTACAATTCCTTCAGCCCTGCATCATCAGTGATACTAGCAATGTCCTCAGATGAGGAATTAGTGATAGCAGAGGCATGTGAAGAATTTGAAACATTAGCAGCATTTGAACATTCAGGTGAAGAATTAGCAGATTCACGTTCAATGCACTTCAAGCATGGAGGAACAAATTCTTCCTGAGAAGCGCTGATTTGTTGAGCAAGTAATGAATCGCGCTCCTTTTGAAGATCTTCATAACTCACTCTTAGCTTCTCAAGGTCTTGCTTTCTTCGAAGAAATTCATAAGAAAGCTTCTCATGATCAGATAAGAGAGTGTTATGATGACCTTGAAGATTGTCAAACCTAGTCTGAAGTCTCTGAAGATTTTCAGTCAAGGCTTTAGTGCGATCCATTTCTTCACCCAACATATCATCACTTTTGTCTAGCATGTTTTGAACCTTTTCAAGAGCCCTTTGTTGTTTTATAGCAATCTTAGCAAGTTTAGAATTGCTGGGCTTAAGGTTTTCATCAGATTCATTATCACTTGATTCAGAGGAGGTATATTTGAGTACCTTGGCACCCTTTGCCATGAAGCAATAGGTGGGAGCGTAGTCATCATCGCCTTCATCAGCCTTGTTGGTGAGGTCATTTTCTTCAGTGTTGAAGATAGACTTGCTGACGAATGTAGTAGCGAGAGCTAGGCTCGCCACTCCGGATTCTGACTCCTCAGATGTCTCCTCTTCCTCATTTTCTTCAGATTCAGCCTCAGAGTCCATTTCCTTGCCAATGAATGCCCTAGCCTTCTTGGAGCTGCTCTTCTTGTGATATGAAGGCTTTGAGGATTTTGATGATGAAGATTTTGTGGATTTCTTCTTTTTCTTCGCATCATCAGAACTGTAATCCTTGTATTTCTTCTTCTTTGATTCCTTTTCCCACTGAGGACACACTTGAATGTAATGCCTAGGTTTCTTGCATTTGTAACAGAGCCTCCTGTTGTAGTCACTGGATGAGGAATCATTGCTCCTTGAGGGTCTTCCAAGGCGACCACGTCCTGAGAACTTTTGGAACTTCTTCACGAGTAGAGCCAGATCATGGCTTAGTTCTTCAGGATCACCAAGGCTGCTACCAGAGTCTTCATCTTCGGACTCAGATACTGCCTTGGCCTTCAGTGCGCGTGATCTGCCATAGCTCGAACCATAGAGATCTCTTTTTTCAGCAAGTTGGAACTCATGAGTATTTAGCCTCTAGAGAATATCAACGAGATCAAGTGACTTGTAATCAGCACGTTCTTGTATAATTAATGCCAGAGTGTCAAATGAGGAATCAAGCGATCTCAGCAATTTCTTCACCACCTCATGGTCAGTGATGTCAGTGGCACCAAGTGCTTGAAGCTCATTTGAGATGTTAGTGAGGCGATCGAAGGTTTGTTGAACATTTTCATTGTTGAGTCTTTTGAAGCGGTTGAAGAGATTGCGAAGAACATCAACTCGAGAGTCACGCTGTGTTGAGACTCCTTCATTCACTTTGGACAACCTGTCCCAGATAATCTTCGTTGTCTCCAAAGCACTCACTCTGCCATACTGTCCTTTGCTCAGATGGCCACATATGATATTCTTCGCTTGAGAGTCGAGTTGCTTGAATCTCTTCACATCAACAGCATTCAGAGAAGGTGTGACTGAGGGAACACCATTTTCCACAACATACCAGAGATCGTTATCAATTGCCTCAAGATGCATTCGCATCTTATTCTTCTAGTAGGGGTAGTCCATCCCATCGAAGGTAGGACACCCAGCAGAGACCTTGATCATACCTGCGGTCGACATAACTAAACTCCAGGCAGTTAAACCAAAATCACACAGAACAAGGGAGTACCTTGCTCTGATACCAATTGAAAGTGCGTTATACCGACTAGAGGGCGGTGAATAGGCGATTTTTATGAAATTCTTCACTGAGGAATTTGCCGGTGAGGAAATTCCTTAGCGAAGAACTACTGGCAGCGGAATAAGTACTCAAAAGTAAACATAACAGAATACAAGCATAGTCATCATGATGAAATGAAGACAGGCAGAGAGTACAGGAAGCGTAAGCACAGGATAACACAGGATGAAGACAAACAGACTGAAGAAATTGAACTGAGGAAATTGAGAAAGTCTTCAGTCAAAGTCTTCAAACATAGATATGATCAAGCACACAACACAGTTACAAGGAAATGAACGAGTTGAGGGAATAGAACCAGTAAGCTTGGTGAAGACAATGATTTGGTAGACCAGTTCCAACTGCGGCCTCAGTTGTACGTCTAGTTGGAGCGGCTGAGTATTTAAACTCGAGGACACACAGTCCCGGACACCCAGTCCTGAGCACGCATCTCAGGACACCAAGTCGTCACCGTATTCTCCTTGATCTAAGGTCACACAGACCTCGCCCAATCACTCGTGGTAAGTCTTCAGGCGACTTCCAAACCTTCACAAACTTGGTCACTCGACGATCCACAATTCCTCTTGGATGCTCTAGATCATGACGCCTAACCGTCTGGAAGAAGCACAGTCTTCAAAGGTAACAAGCGTCGGATCCACGCAGGATCAATCTCTTCAGTGATGCTCAATCACTTGCGGTTTGTAGGTGTTTGGGTTTGGGTTTTTCCTCACTTGATGATTTTCTCTCAAAGTCCTCGGAGGATGGGTTGCTCTCAAATGACAAGTGTCAGTTTCTCTTGGAGCAGCCAACCGGCTAGTGGTTGTACGGGGGCGGCTATTTATAGCCTAGGGAGCAGCCCGACATGATAAGACATAAATGCCCTTCAATGATATGACCGTTAGGTGGATAGATATTTTGGGACATCTAGCGCATAACACAGCAACGGTTGGAATTTTGAGTAGCAAAATCCTCAAGGCTATCATGTTCCTCACTGTGTAGGCAATCCGCACTAGCAAATTCCTAACTCCTCAGTCAGAACAAATTCCTCAGAGACCAGAAGAACTTCATTTCTGTCACTGGAGAATATGACTGGACTGTATGAGATTTCCAATGGCTTCACTCGAAGGGATTGGTAGGTGTAGGATTTTGAGTTGAGCATCACATGGAAATTTTTCCTTAGTATTTCCTCGACCCCCTTTAACAGTACGGTGTTTCCTATGACTCAATAAAGAGAAAATGAAACTACGAAAACAAAAGTCTTCACGCTTCATGTTCCTCGAATGAATACCAAGTCTTCAAGGTCACACCAATTTCTTCACTTTCAAAGTCTTCAGTCGAAGAACTTCATTTTTAGGGGTCGACTTTCTCTGTAAATATCAAACTCCTCATAAACTTATAGACCTGTGTACACTCACAAATGCATTAGTCCCTTAACCTATAAGTCTTCAATACACCAAAATCACTATGGGGCACTAGATGCACTTACAGGAACCCCTTGACAGTTTGCTTTGAATAAAACTCCTCCAGCAAGGTCCAACCTTGGTTTTAACATTTGCCACCTAAGCCTTTTTCCCTTTGGTTCTGTAGACTCAAGGGTCATCTTTATTTTAACCCCCGGGCTAGTGCTCCTCTGAGTGTTGGTCCAAACTAGAGCACCGTGCGGGACTGTCCCTTGGCAACTTGGGTTATGTTGGTACATGTACGCTTAGCTTATCCGGTGTGCCCTGAGAACGAGATATGTGCAGCTCCTATCGGGATTTTTCGGCACATCCGGGCGGTCTTGCTGGTCTTATTTTACCATTGTCGAAATGTCTTGTAACCGGGATTCCGAGACTGATCGGGTCTTCCCGGGAGAAGGAATATCCTTCATTGACCGTGAGAGCTTGTGATGGGCTAAGTTGGGACACCCCTGCAGGATATAAACTTTCGAGAGCCTTTCCCGCGGTTATGTGGCAGATGGAAATTTGTTAATATCTGGTTGTAGAGAACTTGACACTTAACTTAATTAAAATGAATCAACCGCGTGTGTAGCCGTGATGGTCTCTTTTCGGCGGAGTCCGGGAAGTGAACACGGCCTTGTGTTATGCTTGAACGTAAGTAGCTTCAGGATCACTTCTTGATCACTTCTAGCTTCTCGACCTTTGCGTTGCTTCTCTTCTCGCTCTCATTTGCGTATGTTAGCCACCATATACGCTTAGTGCTTGCTGCAGCTCCACCTCATTACCTTATCCTACCCATAAGCTTAAATAGTCTTGATCTCGCGGGTCTGAGATTGCTGAGTCCTCGTGACTCACAGATACTTCCAAACAGTTGTAGGTGTCGGTGATACCAGTGCAAGTGACGCAACCGAGATCAAGTAGGAGCTCGATGAAGATCTTGATCGTTGTTTCGTGTCTTTTCCGAATGATCAGTAGTGGAGCCCAGTTGGGACGATCGGGGATGTAGCATTCGGGGTTGTCTTTCTTTATTTTTGGTTCCATAGTCGGACCTTAATTGTATTCTGGATGATGTATGTTTAACTTGTTATTTGTGTGAAGTGGAGATTGTAAGCCAACTCTTTATCCCATTCTTATTCAGTACATGGGATTGTGTGAAGATTATCCCACTTGCGACTAAACCACCATGCGGTTATGCCTCTAAGTCGTGCCTCGACATGTGGAGATATAGCCGCATCGTGGGTGTTACATAGGCCCATTCAGACAGTGGGCGCAGCAGTACGATGTACCTCCACGGACACATAGAGTGGTGAGGGAGGATGGTTTCTCATAGCTACAAATATCTAGGCCGCATATGTGGATTACATCCCATTTTTTCCTCTTTAGCCACCTTTTTCCTATGTGAGGACAACAAACCGATCGACCTGGTCATTTTCTATTGCGTTGTCATGCCTTTCTACCCTTTTTCAACCAAGAGACACAAGACTCATTCCTTAGTTACTGATTCCCCCCTTTTCAACCTAGATGCAGGTTCGATGCCAGGTCTCTTCGACGGTACTTTCTCCCTTCCTTTCCTTATTCAACCCAGGCATGGATTAGTCTGCATGAAGTAGGGTTTCCTTTAATAGTGCAAATTAAGGTTTTCATCTGCGTGACTAGCAGAGCAGAGGATAGAAAATTGGCGAGATGGTGGAGTGGAACAAGATCCACATGCAGCGATGTGGCAGATGGGGCAATAGAACAAGGGTGTGGTTCAAAAAGAGGTAGCATACCTGAGGGTCGGCGGGAAGTGGCTTCGCTCATGGTCGTCGTCCTCCGCACACACTAGGCAGCAAGGTTGGGACGAAGGCCATCCCGCACGGGTGCTAGGTCTGAGAGGACGGCCTTGTCGCCAATGCATGATCTTGCTCGCCGACGACGAGTGCGTGAACGCTGCATGTCCTTTTCTTCCCCGGTGGATCTGTGACCATCGGTGAGGAGGGAGAGAGAGGGGCACTGCACTTCTTGAGCTTGCATTGGTTTTTCCCTTGAAGAGGAAAGGGTGATGCAGCAAAGTAGAGATAAGTATTTCCCTTAGTTTGAGAACCAAGGCATCAATCCAGTAGGAGACAACGCGCAAATCACCAATACATGCACAAACAATCAAACAACTTGCACCCAACGTGATAAAGGGGTTGTCAATCCCTTCACGGCTACTTGCAAAAGTGAGATCTGGTAGAGATAGATAAATAGTAAAGTAAATATTTTTGGTATTTTTGGTTTATAGATCAGAAAGTAAAAGATTGCAAAACAGTAGATAGGAAACTAATATGATGGAAAACAGAAACTTATATGATGGAAAATAGACCCGGGGGCCATAGGTTTCACTAGTGGCTTCTCTCAAGATAGCAAATAATAGGGTGGGTGAACAAATTACTGCCGAGCAATTGATAGAAAAGCGCAAAGTTATGACGATATCTAAGGCAATGATCATGAATATAGGCATCATGTTCGTGTCAAGTAGACCGAAACAATTCTGTATCTACTACTATTACTCCACACATCGACCGACTCCTACCTGCATCTAGAGTGTTAAGTTCATGAAGAACAGAGTAATGCATCAAGTAAGATGACATGATGTAGAGGAATTAACTCAGGCAATATGATGAAACCCCATCTTTTTATCCTCAATGGCAACAATATAATACGTGCCTTGCTACCCCTACTGTCACTGGGAAAGGACGCCACACGATTGAACCCAAAGCTAAGCATTTCTCCCATTGCAAGAAAAACCAATCTAGTTGGCCAAACCAAACCGATAGTTCGAAGAGAATTACAAAGATATCAAATCATGCATAAAAGAATTCAGAGAATATTCAAATAATATTCATAGATAAGCTGATCATAAATCCACAATTCATTGGATCTTGGAAAACACACCGCAAAAGAAGATTACATCAGATAGATCTCCAAGAACATCAAGGAGAACATGGTATTGAGAATCAAAGAGATAGAAGAAGCCATCTAGCTACTAGCTATGAACCCGTAGGTCTGTGGATGCTTCATCGAAAGGGCAATAGAGTTGATGTAGAAGCCCTCCATGATCGAATCCCCCTCCGACAGGGTGCCGGAAAAGGTCCCTAGATGGGGTCTCATGGGTACAGAAGGTTACGGCGGTGGAGAGGTCTTTTCGTGGATGCCTCTGGTGGTTTAGGGATATTTGGGATTATATAGGCGAAAGAATTAGGTTAGGCGGGTCACGGGGGCCCACAAGGCTGGGGGGCGCGCCCTACCCCCCTGGGCGCGCCCTTCATCCTTGTGGCCACCTCGTGGCTCCTCCGACTTCATCTCCAAGTCTCCTAGTTGTCTTCTGGTCCCAAAAAAATCATCGCGAATGTTTCATTCCGTTTGGACTCCGTTTGGTATTCCTTTTCTGCGAAACACAAAAACAAGGAAAAAAATAGAAACTGGCATTGGGCTCTAGTTTAATAGGTTAGTCCCAAAAATAATATAAAATAGCATGTTAATGCATATAAAACAACCAAAACAGATAATATAATAGCATGGAACAATCACAAATTATAGATATGTTGGAGACATATCAGGCACCGCCGTCATTTTTAGATCTGGAGAGAGGGTGATACTATGAGAAGCAAGTGGGCAACCCTTAGCAAGCAAGCGCTGATACTAGTACTAGAGGTAGAGTAGTGGTAGAGTACTTTATATTTTCAGTAGTGGTAGAGTACTTCATATTTTCTCTGCATACAGTACCAGTTAGTCGTGTTTCAAAACTGAACGGCGTGCAATTAAGCAAATAAAGTCAAGAAATAATCTGGCACCTCGAGCCAACATGGCCAGATCACATTTTGCATGAGAAATGACACACCATGTTTCGTTGACATGTGGTCCCATTCCAACATGTTAGTGAGACGACGGCGAGTCCTTTTGTACAACTTCCGAACGAACATCTATGTAGGACGGGGCGCCTCTTGCAGTACCGTGGCAACCGTCCACCACCTCTTCGCCTTTCCCTCTCGATTTGGAACTGCTGTCGCACGCTCGTCCTCCCTCCATTTTCCTCCACCCTTCCTTCTGTCATTGTTCGATCGTCTTCTCCATGGAGGGAACAGGCCGGAAACGACCCTATTATTCTTGCCCTGGTCTGAAAGATGACATGGTGGAGGAACTCATTGATTGGTGCGACGTCATCACCTCGGCTAGCATGGTGGTTTGTTCAATACCATTCTCGACTCAACAAATAACATCGTTACAAAGAACCCAAGGGTTTAGGAGTGGTTTGATCTCCCCTATCTTCTTCACCATGACCCTGCTCGCTAGTGCGGGGACGACGGAAGCATCGCCTTGTGCAAGTTGATGTCGCTTGATAATGATACGTGTGATGTTAAGATGCCATTGATTAAGGGTACGGTCGGGCAGGCGCAAATGGAGATTGGGTTGTTTATATTGGGTACAACTACGAGTGGGAACTTGTGAATGTATACACTCATCACCGGGTCCCACTTCCAAAAATCTCAGAGTGCCTTGAGGTTGAGCACACAGATGATCTATGTAGGTTCAAATACGATCATGGTGACTGTCGTCTACAAAAGATAGCAATTTGTCGACTTCCCAACCGCTCTTAGGATTACACTAACTATCATGTTGTTGCTATCTTCGACAAGCTTGTTGTCGACCTTACTTCCATGCCTTGATGGATATTTCTCAAAAATCAATTTTTGTACACAGATGAGTACTGTGATCCAATTCAATATGAGAGTCTTGTGTTTGCTGCCACAACTCGTGGCACTATTTTTGCATGGAATCCTTATTGTTTTGATATGTTTGTCTTCCACCATAATTAGAATTGTTTCATCCACGTGCATGCGAGTTAGTATACATGTGCTAATTAACCTTCTTGTGTTTTCAAGGTCCTATGAACATTCCACCACCTATACTTGAAAATATTGATAACCAAGGGGGAGATGACAATGGTGATGATCACGAGCATGAGGACAAGCAGGACCTACATACTCAGTGGCGTCTGGCAACTTATTCCGATGGATCACCTCTTCTTGTATGTATACAGGGAACTGCTGATGTTACTAAGGAAGCAGGAGTTGTCTCCCATGATCGCACTCTCCGGACCTATTCCAACATCCGTTGTAGGGTATTCGGGATGGATACTAGTGTGCTAGCGCCATCACCTTCTGCCTGGTTCCGTATTGATAGTATTGCAGAAAACTCGCTCTTCCTTGGACAAAACTATCCAATGATGGTGAAAGGCGATCCAATTGTTGTTGGCACAACGTTACTACCGTTTATGAGAAGCAACTGTATCGATACCTCGGACATTGCTATGGTTCCCTACCCTGGCTATCACAATATGCGTTCTGATATAGGCTGCTTCAGCCTGGATGATGAGTCATGTTTTGGTCTTGATATTGACAATAGCTTCCCCTTCCCAGAGGCTTACTTATGGTTCAAAGCAAGCGTTTCCAACACCGGGGATTGGTTGAGCTGAAGTTCATTTCATTGCTTGTTATTTGTTGTGTGATAAAAACTTTAGTATTTACTATAATGTTTTGTTGGAAATAATCTATAATCCAACATGTATCCTCGTTGTCGTTGTGTGTTGATGACTTGTTGTATGTAATGAATGGTACATTTGCATATGCATGTCATAAACTCAATTTATGAATGGTTTCCTAGTCACTTCTTGGAGTGTGAGTACCGAAGTAGTATAGCCAGCATCCAGTTATATGAAGTTGCCACATCACATAGAGCCAACCTAATAGTGGAGTATGCTAGTGCAATAGTTAGTCCCAGTAGTAGTATACCATCAACTAGAGCTAGGTGTCGCACATAGGCCGAGAAATATGGTGATAGCATGACTGTGTGAGGTGGGCTTGTACGTAGTATGATGTAGGCACAGGGCTTGTCGTGTTTCCTACTCCTCTGGTCTAAATGTGGAGAAGATTTGGTCGAGTTCTTCCTCCTTTTGCCGACACGTGAGACATCCAGCATCCAGGTTGTGTCATGCAAGAAAATGGAGTGCTAGTTGAAGTCACATGATGTGCATCTTGGGTTAAACTGTAAATATAAACTTACTCTTGAGTAACTCCAAAAGCGGCCACGGAAGATCTTTATTGGATTTGTTTTTCATCACCAGCACGTCGAGGTGAAAGATGTGCAGGTTCAGTGGGTCATCTTGCATTTTCACTAACATGTGGGACCGCATGTGAGCAAACAGACGATGGGCACACTCCACGTCTCTGCTGGCTGGCTGAGGAGAGAGAGAGAGAGAGGAGGTCTGAGCATGGACTCCAGGAAATTTCGCGACAATGTGAGTAGTACTAGTGGTGTACCGTACTCCTGGAGAGATAATGTGTTCGCTCTATGTAACCAGCACCTCGATATAGTGGGGTGGCATGGGCCATAACTAACATTCACGTCTAGCAGTACGACACACACCACCCACAGGAATCCCATCTAATACCAATTTTCATGGAGTCCGTGCTACAACTATCTCTTCTCCCTCCCGTTTTCTCTAACTCAGCAATCGCGCGGTGGGCGGGGTGGGGGTTTGCCGATAGTCGGTTTGCTCAACCGCGGTCCCACTTGTAAGTGAAAATGCAACACAGCACGCATTCCCCTTTCAGCGGCATGCCGGACCAACCGTGTGGGGGTGCGACGCGAACACAGCAGCCTTTTCCTTTTGAACTTGTAACTTGTAAAATTTGGTTCTGCTCCATGGCGCGACCGATAGATAGAAATAACGATTTTCCCTAGTGTAATGAGAAGTTTGGTTCTGGTGCGGTTCATGCATGGAGTACGTACGAAAATTATGAAGTTGATGCAGAAAGTAAGATAATTACTAGTATAATATACTACTACATGGAATTGACGGAAAGATAAAGATACATATGGATCCATCAACGACATCCTCACGCCCTAGTGCGCTGGGTCACCAACCAATGTGTGAGGAGCAGCGGCATTGGAGGAGAGCTCAACGTGCTTCTAAACAATGTCGTCCAAGGTTGCACTGCGGTCCAAGAAGGCCAGCATGCTATCATCCTCCTCTTGCACGTAGTAATCCTTGTGGACGATTTGCGCGTAGACGTGGGTGATTATGTTGATGGTGTCTTGCTGCGTGTGGTGAGCGCGACCTCAGGTGGATATTCTCCGGTGCAGCTACGGGCAGTCACAGGGCCACCAGTGTGTCGAAGAGGTTGTCACCATAGAGGCCATTGAGGGTGGCGGGCATCGCAGATCCTGGGCACATGGGCTGGACGCGTATGTCAAGGTCGTCCGCGAGCTTCTTGACGACGGTGAACTTGTCGAGGAAGCCGACGAGGACCTCGTCAAATAAGGAGATGAAGCTGTCGTCCAAGAGGCCTCTCGCCCTGGCGGGTGATACGTGTCCATCGTATCTACTTTTCCAAACACTTTGCCCTTCTTTTGGACTCTAACTTGCATGATTTGAATGGAACTAACCCAGACTGACGCTGTTTTCAGCAGAATTACCATGGTGTTATTTATGTGCAGAAACAAAAGTTCTCGGAATGACCTAAAACTTCACGGAACGTCTATTTCGAAATAATAAAAATCCTTGCAAAAGATGAAGACCAGGGGGCCCACCACCTGTCCACGAGGGTGGGAGGTGCGCCTGCCCCCTAGGGCGCGCCCCCCTACCTCATGGGCCCCTTGGAGCTCCTCCGACCTCAACTCCAACTCTATATATTTGGTTTCGGAGAGAAAAAAATCAGAGAGAAGGATTCATCGCGTTTTACGATACGAAGCCGCCACCAAGCCCTAAAACCTCTCGAGAGGGCTGATCTGGAGTCCGATCGAAGCTCCGGAGAGGGGAATCCGTCGCCATCGTCATCATCAACCATCCTCCATCACCAATTTCATGATGCTCACCGCCGTGCGTGAGTAATTCCATCGTAGGCTTTCTGGACGGTGATGGGTTGGATGAGATTTATCATGTAATCGAGTTAGTTTTGTTAGGGTTTGATCCCTAGTCTCCACTATGTTCTGAGATTAATGTTGCTATGACTTTGCTATACTTAATGCTTGGCACTAGGGCCCGAGTGCCATGGTTTCAGATCTGAACCTATTATGTTTTCATCAATATATGAGAGTTCTTGATCCTATCTTGCAAGTCTATAGTCACCTATTATGTGTTATGATCCGTTAACCCCGAAGTGACAATAATCGGGATACTTACCGGCGATGACCGTAGTTTGAGGAGTTCATGTATTCACTATGTGTTAATGCTTTGGTCGGGTACTCTATTAAAAGGAGGCCTTAATATCCCTTAGTTTCCGCTAGGACCCCGCTGCCACGGGAGGGTAGGACAAAAGATGTCATGCAAGTTCTTTTCCATAAGCACGTATGACTATATTCGGAATACATGCCTACATTACATTGATGAACTGGAGCTAGTTCTGTGTCACCCTAGGTTATGACTGTTACATGATGAACCGCATCCGGCATAATTCTCTATCACCGATCCATTGCCTATGAGCTTTCCATATAGTGTTCTTTGCTTATTTACTTTTCCGTTGCTATTGCTATCATCACTACAAAATACCAAAAACATTACTTTTGCTATCATTACATTTTGCCACCGTTACCACTACTATCATATTACTTTGCTACTAAACACTTTGTTGGAGATATTAAGTTTCCAGGTGTGGTTGAATTGACAACACAGCTGCTAATACTTGAGAATATTCTTTGGCTCCCCTTGTGTCGAATCAATAAATTTGGGTTGAATAGTCTACCCTCAAAAACTATTGTGATCCCATATACTTGTGGGTTATCAGCGGGCTCAAGCACGACCTGGAGACGTTCCTCAGTGCCGGGCTGCAGGCCAGCGTCGTGGACCATCTCGCATAGCCGTTTGATGCTCGCGCTCATCGCCTCCATGGGTGTAGCTTCTAGTCAACTGATCTTGCGATTGGAGTGATCACTCTTGCCCTTGGTTAGGGTGCGTAGGTGCGTAGGATTTCGTAGATTGGACTAGCAGGGAGCCAATATATGAGAAGTGCAGACTGCATTGCATTCACGTGTGTGTTGTCCATCTAGTCCCCGGCCCTCCCTCCGTGCCGGTGCAGTATAGTCATATCACTGAGACCAAGTTGGGCCAAAATGAGAGAACTTTGATGTTTATTGGTTTATTGGTCCCCTTTGCATTTGACGCCAAGTTTTGACCTTTGATTTAACTAATAAAATGTTAATGCATGTAACCAAACATAATATCATTGGAAACTATGTTCAAATACGAATCCAATGATACATTTTTTGGTGACATGCATTATTATTATCTAGTTAAATCTATGGTCAAAATTTGGCACAAAATACTAAGGGGACCAATAAACCAGGACGGAGTTAGGAGTAGTATTTTGTAATTAATTTCACTGCATAAAGAGAATTGAGCACTGTATGTTGTGCTAAGTAGTCTCAAGTCATTGAATGCATACGCACCCCACGTCTCCTATTGGGTGATTTCTTTTTTCGTGGCACAAAATAGGGAACGAGGTGGGTAGTGAATGCACTGCGCCTAAAAGTTTTGGGATTATTTGGTTTTCGTGACGTGACTAATGCACCAGTACGGAGGGAGTACAATAGTAGTCTTTGATTGCAATTTTTTGTCGGTAGCTTACCAAGCTGACCGCTCGGTGAGTACAATAGTAGTCTAATTGATGAGATTTCAGATTTGATCCATCTACTAGAAGAGAGAGTGTATAATATCATTGAGAACTACGTTCAAAACCAAATAAAACAATACTCCATGTATTTATTTACAGAGGGAGTAGTATATTTTTTTGTCATGCATTACTAGATATTGCTAGTCAAATACTAAATCCATACGGATGTGGTAGTACTACTAAATCCAGATAGTGGTGCTAGACTAGTAGTAGTACTACCAATGTAGTAGTACTATACTACCCGTTGGTCTAATTATTACGTGTTGCACATCACAGTGAAGTGACAAGACCCTGCGCCGGAGATGACACCTGAGTGTAGGCGCCGTGTTCAACATACCAAAGTTATCCTCACTGTGTGCGGTCACTATCATCATGGCTGTAGAGCTAGCCTGCTTACAACTAGCCGTGTTCGACATAATTTCTCGTGCGTTTCCACGAGTATCTCTACTTCTTTTCTTATACGAGTAAGATGCCCATGCATTTCACAGAACACCAAGATTGGGGGTGGACGGCGCCGGCAGCGTCCATCGTGCCAGATTGTTCCCTGGCCTTCTAGATGTGGTGGGGAAGAGATAGGGCTGATTGTGAGAGATACAGAGTTGTTTGTAAATAGGGAACAAGTGCGAGCATCTTTTTGCAAAAACTGCAATAGTTTGCTTTGTATGCGTCAGACCTAGATCCGACGGCTATTGGTGAAAGATGGTAGGCACACCATCATCACCGACTCAAGACCTCTTTGATTAGCAGGATTTTGAAAATGCATGAATAGGAAAAGTATAGATTTGGAGTGTCATGGCCACTTGAATCCTATAGGATTAGCAAGGAGCGTTTGATTTCACGGGAAAAGCAAAGGAATTGTAAAAGGAGGTTAGAGTGGACGTTAGATTTCCTCTGAAATGTAGTACACAACATTCCATTGGAAAAATTCCTATGTGATTCAATCCTATGAATCAAAGGACAAACGTAGGAAAAATTTCAAAGGATTTCCATCCTCCAAAAATCCTATAGAATTCCCTTGAATCAAAGGAGCCCTCAGGTTCTTATAGGAGTAGTATAGAGAAATAGAGAAACTCTTATAAAAATCGAGTTGGTGATGATGGTGTGCCTACCATCCTGCAATATGGACCGTCCGATCTATATCTGACGGATAGAAAGCAAACTATGGCAATTTTGCAAAAAGATACCCGCACCCCTCTCCACATTTGCAGATAAGGCCTTCACTCATTCATCTTCGTCTCCCACAAGTTAAACAGCTCGTATAAATGCATCTTGATGTTCCATGCAATGCATGGGCCTCTTGCTGGTAATAATAAATAGTGTACTCGAGTAATGGGTATATCGTTGCCGCACCTATGCACGTGGACATTTATCGTAACATAGCAGCTCGTGGTGGATAGTCATACTATTACAAGTTTCAAACTGATATCACAAATACTAGGAGTAATGAGATGAGATTGTTATAGTGCAGCACATTTTTCAATTTCGGGACTTTTTTATCTACAAAAGAAGAGAACATATTAGAGCAGCTGGCTGTATAAGATTGTTGTGTCATCAAGAGGTACCAATATCATTCGCTTGTACGATAGGGTTGGCTGTAGTGTTCGCTCTAAGGCTAGTGATATTTTTTTCACTCCCTCTCTCTCTCTCTTTATCTTTTCTCTCATTTACCTAGGAGCACGTGAAGAGCTTGGGCATTTGTTTCCTTCCACTATGTGGCTGATGCCATATTTCTCAAAAGTATGCCACATAATACGCATCGATGTCAAATCAAAAGATTTTGTCACTGCTCTAGCAATGTGAGAGAGTTGGCACTTGGCACCGCTATGCTCACAGACCCACATGTATAAAAAATGAATCAAACCAACTACACCAGCCTCTCCCTCCCCCCAAACAAGTATTTTTGGATTGCCTCATTCCTCTCCCTCTCCCACGCAAGTGTTTTTTCATTGCGTGGGTTAATTTGGCACCGGAACAAAGTAGGTGATCCAGATTGGGGCACCAGTGAGCAATGGAGGGGCATCTATGCCAAATGCATCAGAAGTGAATTTGGCACGTGTTTTGGCCTACATAGTGGAGGGCTGTTATAGCCCACTTTTGTACTACCTCGTATTTAGTGTAAAATTTTGACCACATATTTACCTAAGAAAACGCCAATGCATGTCACAAAAACTTATACCATTTGAAATTATGTTCAAATATGAATCCAACGATATAATTTTTAGTGACATGCATTAACATTTTGTCAGTTAAATCTATGGTCAAATTTTGATACTACAAAATACGAAGAGTAAACCAGGACAGAGGTTGTAACGCCCACGATGAGGCTATATCTCCCACGTGTCGAGGCACGACTTAGAGTCATAACCGTATGGTGGATTTGTCGCAAGAGGGGTAATCTTCACACAATCCCATGTACTGAATAAGAAAGGGATAAAGAGTTGGCTTACAATCGCTACTTCACACACAAAAAAAGTTAGACATACATCATCCAGAGTACAATCAAGGTCCGACTACAGAACCAAAAGAAAAAGAAGACAACCCCAAATGCTAGATCCCTGATCGTCCCAACAGGGCACCACTACTGATCATCAGGAAGCGAAACATAATAACGACCAAGGTCCTCATCAAACTCCCACTTGAGTTCAGTAGCATCACCTACACTGGTATCATCGACACCTGCAACTGTTTGGAAGTATCCATGAGTCACAAGGACTCAGCAATCTCACACCCGTGAGATCAAGACTATTTAAGCTTATGGGTAGGATGGGGTAATGAGGTGGAGCCGCGGCAAGCGCTAAGCAAGTATGGTGACTAGCATACGCAAATAAGAGTAAGATGAGAAGCTACGCAACGGTCGAAAAGCTATAACTGATCATGAAACTACTTACGTTCAAGCATAACACAAGACTGTGTTCACTTCCCAGACTCCGCCGAAAAGACACCATCACGGCTACACACGCGGTTGATGCATTTTAATTAAGTCAAGTGTCAAGTTCTCTACAACCAGATATTAACAAATTCCCATCTGCCACATAACCGTGGGCACGGCTCTCGAAAGTTTATACCCTGCAGGGGTGTCCCAACTTAGCCCATCACAAGCTCTCATGATCAATGAAGGATATTCCTTCTCCCGGGACAACCCGATCAGACTCGGAATTCCGGTTACAAGACATTTCGTCAATGGTAAAACAAGACAAGCAAGACCGCCCGAATGTGTGACAAATCCCAATAGGAGCTGCACATATCTCGTTCTCAGGGCACACCGGATAGGTCAAGCTACGAGTAAAACCAGCCCTCAAGTTTCCCCGAGGTGGCCCTGCAAGCTGCCCATTTAGGACCAACACTTAGAGAAGCACTGGCCAGGGGGGTTTAAAATAAAGATGACCCTCGGGAGCGCGACTCCCAAGGGAAAAGTAAATAGGTGGTGGTGGCAAATGTTAAAACCAAGGTTGGGCCTTGCTAGAGGAGTTTTATTCAAAGCGAACTGTCAAGGGGGCCCATAACCCCAACCGCGTTAGGAACGCAAAAATCAAGGAACATAACACCGGTATGACAGAAACTAGGGCGGCAAGAGTGGAACAAAACACCAGGCAAAAGGTCGAGCCTTCCACCCTTTACCTATAGATGCATTAATTAAACAATAGATATAGTGATATCCCAACATATCCATGTTCCAACAGGGAACAACCTACACTGCACCTTCAACTAGCAATGCTATAAGAGGGGCTGAGCAAAAGCGATAACTTAGCCAAACAACGGTTTGCTAGGAAGGTGGGTTAGAGGCTTGACATGGCAATATGGGAGGCATGATATAACAAGTGGTAGGTAGCGCGACATAGCAATAGAGCGAACAACTAGCAAGCAAAGATAGAAGTGATATCGAGGGTATGGTCATCTTGCCTAAGATCCCGCAAGGAAGAAGAACGAGTCCAAGAAGAAGACAAACGGACGGAGTTGAACGAATCCTCACAACTCCGGAACAAAACCGACGCTAACGAGGGAAGCAAACTGGAAAGAAGCAAACAGCATGGTAAACAACCACCAGATAACATGGCATGATGCACAATCAATCATGATGCATGTCCGGTTTAAAGAGGCATGGCATGGCAAAGTGCAACAAACAATACTACAAATTAAGTGGAGCTCAATATGCAACGAGTTGCATATTGACGAAACACCACATTCAATTATTTAGTTCTCTCTCAGTTATGTACCCAACAATATTCAATGTTATTAAACATGGCAAGGGGTGAAACATAATAAAACTACCTATCTAGGCAAGTTTAAATGAGGCCGGAACAACAAGCAACAATTCCGGAAAATCCCCATATGTCATTTAGCAATTTTTAAAGCAAACAACAATTTTAAACATTTTAAATGTTGTTATCATGATGCGGATGACATATACAAGTTTATGCTTTTTTTAATGAAAATGTTGACATAATATGATATGAGGCATTTGTCACAGGGTGCCACGGCGACGACAACAGAAATGGTGCCACGGCAACATTCCGGTTCCGACAACTCATTGAGATATCAATGCAAAAGAAGCAAGTGCAAAGGGAACGTGTCATGCAAGGATGGTGGGGTGATCCCGGAAACCGTGTGTCCCATGTGTCGGTGGCATGGCAAACAAGGAACAACGTGCGAGTGACAATTCAAGCACGGTGCAAGCACAAGCATCTCACACATCACACATGCATTCGGTCCACGGGTCATCGTCTCGGGGTTATACCTTCAAAGTGTGCATTCGGGACGGTTCAGGTTCGATGGGATGTAGTTGTTTACGGGACGTAGTCGATGTAGTGGTTCATGTTCGGGAGGCGGTAGTGTAAGTAGTTGTACACGCTTCATAGTTATACACACTCCGTAGGTGTTCGGGGTCACAACGAGGAACTTGGTGTCCACGAGGTCTTCGAGGGTCGACGGTAGTGGTACTCGGTTGTTTCGAAGAGGTACTTGTCGAATCCAACGACTTCGAGGCGACGATAGGCGTACATGGGTCTTCGGCGATGGTAGATGTACACGACAAAGGTAGTGGTACTATGCATCGATCGTCGTGGTACTTCGGGTCTTCGAACTTGCCGGTCTCTTCAACTCGAAGGGGTACTTGGCGTTTTGTGCTACATGGGTCTTAGGAGGTCACGGTGGAGCTCGGGTCAACGACAACTAAGGCAGGGGCGCAGATGCGAAAAGGCAAGGCCAGCAGGGCCATGCGGAAAGGGTCGGTCAGGCGGCAGCAAGGGAGCATGCTGGAGCTCGCTGGAGTAGCTACAGGGGAGGCATGGTGGCGCTCGGTGGCCAGTAGGCGGAAAAATAGAGGAGGTCGGCGCTGGTTGTGGTCACCGGCACGAAGCAGGGCGTGGGATAAGGAAGGCCATGGCGCAGCCGCGGTTGATCGGCGGTGAGGTAGAGGAGCCGGGGGAGGCGAAGGTCGAGGCCGGTGGCGCTGCAACATGGCGGCACGGCGGCCGGACGTCGCAGTGGATGAAGCAGCAGGGCAGCGCCGCTGCTAGACGGCGAGGGCGAGGGAAAATCCAGCGGGGCTCGGGCTCCCGGCGAGTAGGACGAACGGGGAGGAGGAGACACGGGTGCGGGTCTAGCGGAGCCACTCGAGGAGGAGTGGACGAGGGGGATCGGGGAAGCGTGCAGGGGATCGAGAGGAGGGGTCTGGCGGTGCGAGGTGGAGATGAGGGAGAGAGTGGGGGTTTCGGTTGGGGCTAGGGTTAGGTGCAGCTGGGCCTGGGAGGCCTCGGTGCAAATGGGCCACGGAGATGACCGGGCCGACCTGCTGGGAGGCCCAAGGAGCCAACTGGGCTTCCTCCTCTCTCTCTCCTTTCAATTTCCTCCTCTCTGCCATTTTCTTTCAGAAAAACAATAAAGAAAGAAAAGGAGAGGAAGAAAAGGATAGAGAAAGAATTTGTGCAGGAGGCCAATTTTCCTTGGCTCACCAAAAATGAGATTGATCCAAGAAAATACATTTGGCACCGCTTGGAAGGATTGCATTCGAACATATTTGAATGTGATTCAAATAAGTTTGAATTAGGAAAACATTTTTGGAGAGTCCAAAAATGTTCAGAATTTTTGTGGAGATCGGGAAAATGATGACAAAAATTATGGGCAAAGTTTGAGGACCAAACTTGAAGTAGAAAATACATGGAATTATTTTGCAAGTGTGTAGTAATATTTATTATAGCTCCGTAATAATATTGGGAGGATATATGTTATAAGGAGAAATCACCATGTGCATTTCCCTCGATATAAATGGATCGAAGATCCATACAATTTATTTAGTTGAGTTTTAAAATGGGTTGCAAGATGACATGATGCAATGCCAATGATGCAATGATGAATGCAACAAGCAAAAAAAATCACATGACGAATCTCGGAAACCATGGAAGGCATCTGGAGCGCCGGTCTTGGGGCGTCACAACTCTCCTCCACTTACAAGAGATCTCGACCCGAGATCTAAGGATTGCACCGGGGAGAAACAGAAGAGGAAGATGTAAAACAAAGTTGCTTCTTTGTACAAACGGGTGAAACCAATGAACTTTGAGAGGTTGAACAACTTGAAAGAAAGAATGCAATGGAGATGAACGAGATTGAAAAAGCTCCGTTTGGAAAAGAGGAACAAGGAACATTATGAGAACCTTGTGGGTTGAAAGACATGAAACAAGAGCTTAACGGACCAAAAGAATAAGAAACCACACCGGTATAATGAGATAGCCAAAGAACAAGAATGGCAGAATTTGGACAATGCTCTGGTAGAAAAGAGAAGGAAAACTTGAGAAGATGAAAAGAACTTGAAAGGAGAACACCACACTCCAGTTAAATGGATAAGCACGAAAAGAACACAATCCTCACAATTCTAGATGATGAGTGAAGAGAGCAACATCGCAATGCCTCTGGAAGAAAGAATAGAAGATAGATTATTGGAAAGAAAGAAGGTATAAGAAAATGATAACTTCTACCACCAATCTATACCTACTATTAAAGGGAATAGGTATTCTTGGTTTGGTTCAGTCCAACTATTAAAGGGAATAGATATTCTTGGTTTGGTTCAGTCCATTTCATTTCAATGGGCCTTTTATGGGCTTCATAGAGTCCGAGAAAAATAATTAGGTCAAAATAAATTAACATTATGGGAATTTAAACAGGACCTCCTGTCTGGATCTTCGATGCAACAACCTATGCGTCATTCACAACTCGCTCTAAATATATGAGTGACAGTCCTCGTGTTTAAGCGAATGAGCTAATTAAAGAAAGGATTGTGGACTTAAATAAAATATTTAAACGGGCGTGGCTAATTGGAAAAAGGACTATGGGTATACTGGTGGACTAACTAAAAGAAAGATTGTGGTCTTAACAAATAGAATTTTCAAATATATGAGGCCAATTAAAGGAAGGACTTGAGGTAAAAAGGTAGGATAGTTAAAAAGAAGGCTATGTATGCTTCAATGTGTTGGGGATATTAAATTAGAGAAGGAAGGATTTGATTCCCAACTAAAACGGGTGAGGACGTCACGGTAACTAAAGGAAGGATTATACTTAGATGGAATCGGTGGGAGACTATGCCCAACAAAGAAAATATGAACACAGCTAAATTGCATCATATTTTTTATATTCATTTTGTAGAAGGAGCATTGAAGCATTTTTTTCATAGTGAATCCAGTGCTGTGGGACATTATACTTGCACAAAACATCAATTTTTCCCGTTGCAACTCATGGGCATATGTGCTAGTGAATTTTAAAGCATCCTTAGAAAGAAGGATTGAATGGAGTTGTTGAAAATTAAACAACAAAAGAATAAGGTTGTTGTGGGCTTATGGAAAACAAAATTATGAAGTGAAATTCTGCCACTAATGGAAACAATAGATTGGATTGATATCAACAAGGAGACGAGAAACTTCTTTCACCGGGAGGATAAATGAAGAACTTGGGTCATTTATAAGCACCATAAATAGCAACAATCCTTAGGGAAAGCTTTAGGTTAAATATGACACAAGATAACTCCAACGAAGAGATTAATTGGTTGAAAAGATGTCTTGAGTGAAGAGAAAATGATGGATTTAAATATGTCACTCTTGAAAACTTGTGAATCATGAAACACGAAGGGTAATTATCGACAATGACATAAAACGACCTCAGAAGATGAGATTTGAAAGAATTGCACTTTGGAATGCACGATGAAGAATACATGAAGTATAGTTTGGCGGATCATAACTTCAAGAGAAATCTTGACGAACAATTGAAGAATGAAAGGAATCCTTGATGAACCACCATGTAGAGACTCCATGAAGAACTCCTATAATAAAAGGATGATACAAGGAAGAGAAGTTGAAAACACAAGGTGAATCCTTGCCATGATTCAGATGGAGCTTCGCGACGATATAATTGAGAGAGCTTGTTACTCTGAGAAAAGTATGAAGCACTTGAACCGAGAATTTTCTCCTCGTGAACAAACTCTAGAAGAATGAATCAATCACTTGGATGAGGCAAGAATAAGAATTATGTTATGTGCATCCTTCACCGATTTAGATTGGTGACAAGCAACGGATTTGGCATACTACTTATTCTCGTAGAAAGGATTAAGAGAGATATAGCACAAACTTGAGAAGGTCTTCAACAAACCACCGGTAGGGTAGAAACAACGAATAAATTAATATGAAACATAGGAAGAGGAATCTCAAACGAACCACCGTAAGAATTGAAAGTGAACGAAGAAAGATAAAGAAACACCGGGAAGAATTAGAAACGAATGAAAATACTTGAGGGAATTTAGATACAAGTGAATGAAGAGATCACGAGCTAATTAGAGAATACTTGAACGATGCCTTGGAAGAATTCGAGAATGAGAGCTAAAAGCCGAGAATGAATAAACCCGAAATGATGGCCTTCGGAGAAAAGAAATGGAAACAAGTCGTGAAATGCTCCGGATGGGTGAAAAGAATTCTCACAATCGAAAACAATTATGAGAGGATGGCATCAAGCTAGAATCATGAATCTTTGAGAGAACGGATAAGATTTGGAGGGAAATAACTCTTCTTCCGTCTTCAAATGTTGAGAAAGACGATGATAAACACCACCATGAATTGTTGAGATACTCCGGGAGAATGAAAAACAAAGAGGTTGAGCCAACAATGAAAAATAATTTGAAATAGATCTTGGAAAACATCTGACTGATGAAATCCATTCTTACGTCACACTTTTGAAAAGAATTTGGGAATAGCTTCGGAAAAATTAGAAGAGTCAGATAGGATCCTGGGAAAAGACATGTGGGTTAGGGCCCACTCAAAAGATACACCGTTGAACGATTTAAAAGAGAGATTGTGCCAGTTGTATTAAATGTCTTGAATGAGATACCAACCTCGAAATAGCTTGAACGGATTAGGGATGAAAACATGAAACACCTGAGATATCTTCAGTACTCCAGAACAAATGAATGGCGAGAAGTGGATGGTTAATAGGTGCACTAGCACGAGAAAACATTTGAAACGAGGAAAAAGGATATTATCGACAAAGCTTGAATTGAATCCACCAGAGAAGAAAAAAGAACGAAGAATAATGAACTCGAAGTTTCGTTAGTATCTTTATGAAGAATCCCCGGGTGAGAACATTGAAGGAAAACAATGAAGAGACTTCACGGGAATAAAATGGATACTTGATTAAGAAATCTGATTCCTTGAAGGAAAAGGGTGGGAGGGCAGGAAAACAAAGGCAACTTGGAGCAGATGGAATGCAACAAACACCATTGAGAAAAACTTAGAATTGATCTTGTAGATGTTGAAAATGATCGGATCCACTTGAAGAGAAGCACACAAGTAGAAAAGAATTAACATGACCATCTCGATGATCAAAAGGATTAGTATTCACATAGAAATATGAGAACACTGCTTGGAAAAGGAATGGAATCAACACTTGACATTGAAGCAATTCGGATAACACAAACCAAAACAAAACAAAGGATTGGCTTGCATAATAAGCCGGAACAAACACATATGATAGAGATTTACCCAATCCCATATCATGCATTTGTCGGAAGGATATTCTAGGAGCTACATGAATTCCTACCTATTAACTCCCGAAACTTTCTGGTTATGCAATTTGGTGTTGGGGATACAGGGGAAGCATAATATCTCACCCAAACTAACAATCCCTACATCCAGCTGTATCCATCCGTCAACACATAACCAAGAAACCTTCGGAAATCGTGTACCTCAACCTACAAAAAGCATCCGTTATACGAGTTATGGTAATACTCCCAAACTCCCGCCCCAGTACTGGGTGGCGTCGAGGTTATCTCACCAACAACTGCATAAAAGATATTTTTGATGTCGGTGAACTCAGGTATTCCAGAACTGCAACGATAAAATTGTGACGACAACATCTCGGAGCTCAACTCCCCGGGATATTACCACAACCCCTAAATGTCAGGAGGCGCCAAGAACAATGTTCTCGTCACAAGAATATCGGAACGATCCCAAGATACCCGCGTGATCCTAAAAAATCATGAAATTTGAGGAGAGGAAATTCAAAACATCTACATCAGGAGGCCTCACCAGAGCGACGAAGGGACTGAGGAGTAAAAAGAATCCTACTCTCCGATATATATATATATATATATATAATACTAAGACTCAAAACATTTTTGTTCTAGACTCAAAAACGTCAGCAATTCGATCAAGCAGGGGGCTCCTAAGTCAGGGAAGGCTCTGATTACCAACTTGTAACACCCACGATGCGGCTATATCTCCCACGTGTCGAGGCACGACTTAGAGGCATAACCCCATGGTGGATTTGTCGCAAGAGGGGTAATCTTCACACAATCCCATGTACTGAATAAGAAAGGGATAAAGAGTTGGCTTACATTCGCCACTTCACACAAAAACAAGTTAAACATACATCATCCAGAGTACAATCAAGGTCCGACTACAGAACCAAAAGAAAAAGAAGACAACCCCAAATGCTAGATCCCCGATCGTCCCAACTGGGCACCACTACTGATCATCAGGAAGCCAAACACAGTAACGACCAAGGTCCTCGTCGAACTCCCACTTGAGTTCGGTAGCATCACCTACACTAGTATCATCGGCACCTGCAACTGTTTGGAAGTATCCGTGAGTCACGAGGACTTAGCAATCTCACACCCGCGAGATCAAGACTATTTAAGCTTATGGGTAGGATAGGGTAATGAGGTGGAGCTGCGGCAAGCTCTAAGCAAGTATGGTGGCTAACATACGCAAATAAGAGTAAGATGAGAAGCTACGCAATGGTCGAAAAGCTATAAGTGATCATGAAGTGATCCTGAAACTACTTACGTTCACGCATAACTCAAGACCGTGTTCACTTCCCGGACTCAGATGAAAAGAGACCATCATGGCTACACACACGGTTCATGCATTTTAATTAAGTCAAGTGTCAAGTTCTCTACAACTGGATATTAACAAATTCCCATCTACCACATAACCGCGGGCACTGCTCTCGAAAGTTTATACCCTGCAGGGGTGTCCCAACTTAGCCCATCACAAGCTCGCACGATCAATGATGGATATTCCTTCTCCCGGAACAACCTAATCAGACTCGGAATTCCGGTTACAAGACATTTCAACAATGGTAAAACAAGACCAGCAAGACCGCCCGAATGTGCCGACAAATCCCAATAGGAGCTGCACATATCTCGTTCTCAGGGCACACCGGATAGGTCAAGCTACGAGTAAAACCAGCCCTCAAGTTTCCCCGAGGTGGCCCCGCAGGCTGCCCGTTTCAGACCAACACTTAGAGAAGCACTGGCCCGGGGGGTTTAAATAAAGATGGCCCTCGGGAGCGCGACTCCCAAGGAACAGTAATAGGTGGTGGTGGCAAATGTTAAAACCAAGGTTGGGCCTTGCTGGAGGAGTTTTATTCAAAGCAAACTGTCAAGGGGGCCTATAACCCCAACTGCGTTAGGAACGCAAAAATCAAGGAACATAACACCGGTATGACAGAAACTAGGGTGGCAAGAGTGGAACAAAACACCAGACAAAAGGCCGAGCCTTCTACCCTTTACTAAGTATATAGATGCATTAATTAAACAATAGATATAGTGATATCCCAACATATCCATGTTCCAACAGGGAACAACCTGCACGGCACCTGCAACTAGCAATGCTATAAGAGGGGCTGAGCAAAAGCGCTAACTTAGGCAAACAACGGTTTGCTAGGAAGGTGGGTTAGAGGCTTGACATGGCAATATGGGAGGCATGATATAACAAGTGATAGGTAGCGCGACATAGCGATAGAGCGAACAACTAGCAAACAAAGATAGAAGTGATATCGAGGGTATGGTTGTCGGATCTCGGGTTCTGGCAAAACCCTTAAGGTTCGAACACTGGGGTGCACGCGAAGATCTCCCCTACCAACTCATGCCCTCAACCTCGCCACGATCTCAAAGGCTAACTCAACGAACTCGCAACACAAGGGACACAAGATTTATACTGGTTCAGGACACCGTTGTGGCATAATACCCTACTCCAGTGTGGTGTGGTGGATTGCCTCTTGGGCTGATAATGAATAGTACAAGGGGAAGAACAACCTCCTGAGCTGAGGTGTTCTTGTGTTTGGTGGATGTGAGGATGGGTTGGATCTGGTCCAAGTTGAGATGACTGAGGTTCTCTCTCCACCCCTACGGTCGTGGCTAATCCTATTTATAGAGGCCCTGGTCCTCTCCCCAAATATTGAGCGGGAAGGGAGCCAACAACAGCCAATTTGAAAGGGGACAGCTAGTACAAGTTATCCTGACAAAAGCAGTCTTCGCCTGCCAAAGGCTCTGGTGGTGATGCCGCCTTGGGCTCCATGGTGACCTCCGTCTTGACGTCCTACTGGTCTTGGTCTCGTTGCACCAATATGGAAACCTTTGCTTGACGCCTCGGTACTCTTCTTCTGCGCTTGCCTCCTTAGCACCAAAGAGGAAAAAAGGACACTGTGCGCGCTGGCGCCCGCCTGGCGCCCGCCTGGTCTTGATCGTCATGGCTCACGTCATTGGAACCTCGTGAGGTTCACCTGGCCTTGATCTCTCCGCCCCTCACGAGCCAGCCTAGTGAGGCCGCTGCTGAGGAGGTCTTGTGTCGTTCGCCTCGCGAGGCTTGGCCCCTCGCGAGGGTCTTGAATGCTTGTTGGTGAAGATGGGTCGTACGGGCTTGCTCGCAGAGTCACGCCATGGGCCGCAGGCAGGAAAGTCCAGGGACCCCCGTTCCCAGAAGGCCGACAGTAGCCCCCGGGCCCAAGGCGCACTCGGTCTTGGCTTCGAGGCGAAGCCAAGGGGCAAGTGTGGAGTGTCACGGGCCCCAATAGCTTGCGGCCTTGGTCGATGCATGGCGGTTGATTGGACATGAGCGTCTCCGCTTCCCCATGTTGCCTCGACAACTGCCTGACTTGATGAGTCCCTGCTGCGTGCAAGGAAAAAACCATCATTACCTGCGATCGTGGGGGGCACTGGTTGGCCTTCTTCTGCTATAAATGGGGAGGGGGCAGAGCCCCTGTCGCCCATCTCTTCCCATTCCGCTCGCTTCTCCCCCTTTGCTCCATCGCCAGTTGTGACACCAATGGCGCAGTCGAAGAGGTTCTCCGCCACGGAGAAGGGGAAGGCCCCTCGCGAGGGGTCCGGCTCTCTGGTGCCCAAGCATGGACGTGGCCATCCTCGCAAGCACACCGCGACCCCCGTCGCGGCCCCGCGCAGCCGTGGCAGTGCCGCTTTGCGTGGCAGGGGTCGCTCCGGTCATGGCAGTCCTGTTGATGAAGGGAGATGTGCCGTGATCGCGCGGCCTCCCCGGCCGCGCTTCCACTCGGCGGAGGTGTTGCCGGAGTTCGTCTTCTAGTCGGAGAACCCGGCCGGAAACTGGCTTCAGCTCCTGCGCTTCTTCGCCGACGAGCTGCCGGCCTCAGGTCCAAGAGGGCTCTGGCTACAGGCGGACGGCTGCTACAGCAGGGCTTCCTGGGTCGCGGTTGAGGTCTCCGTCGTGGGTAACATAGCCCTGGCCCGCGGCTGGCAGACGTTTGCCCGCGCGCGCGGCCTGGGCAGGTGGTGCACCCTCCATTTCAAGTATGAGGTGACGTGACCCTCTACGTGAGGGTGTTTGGGGAAGATGGTCGCCGTGCCGGGTGCTGCCCCAAGGTCAACGACGGCGAGGAGGTGCTCGGCCTTGGAGATGGTCATGATGAGGATGTGGGCGAACCCGCCCTTGGGGCCGATCACATCTAGTCCAGCTACGGCAGCTCTTCCTCCAGCGACAGCTCCAGCAGCGGCGGTTACGCCCAGCCGCCGCGCCCGCTTAGGAGGTGGCAGTGGGTTGTCTCATCGTCGCACCTCCGTGAAGCGCGAGGAGGGGTCTGGCTGAGCTCGGTACGGTGCCAAGAGCCCGCCCTCGTGGATCGCTGTAGGGGCACGCGCCGCTTTTATTTCGTTCTTCCTTTCCTTCCTCTTTTAAGAAAGAAGCCGGTATGGGCCCCCGAGGGGCGTGCAACGAACTATGATTTCTCAAGTATTATGCTATGTTTATCGTTCCTATGCTGTGTTGCAACATCGTCGTTTTATGTAGGGATAACTTAGCTTGACTTGCTCGGCGTAGCCTCCTCCTCACGAGGAGCTTGCTTCCTGGTGCCTGCCGAGTCCTCCTTGGCCTGGTAGGCGCTTAGGAACTGCAAAAAATTTGTTAAGAGGCTTATCGTTCACCCGAGCCTTGGTCACAGGCGCCGCTGGCCTTGACCTAGCGCTTCGTATCGCGGTACCCGAGGAGCATGGATTAGGAGAGGTGCGCCAGCTTGTGAGCTCGAGCGAGGGTCCCTCGTGAAAAGCAGACGAAAGGCAGAAAAAGGAAAAACGCTCATGAGGGCACCCGTCCAGCCCCCTCGCAAGGAATGCGAGAGAGAGTACAGGCTAAACTGAAGACGGAAACAGAGGCAGAAGGCGATGGAACCAAATCAGTGAAGAACACCAGAAGCAAACTTCAATTAAAAGAGGCGAGCCAAATATGAAAAGCAAATGAAAAGCCGCGTCCGGCACCTAGTCTAGTCTTCATGTCTTCTCACCAGCGCGGAGCTAAGTGCTGCCACTAGGACGTGGGAGGGAGCCCCCGAGGCCCAAGGGCCCCCCTCCTGAGACTCCGGGGCGTGTACAGATCCACTCATTATTACGTGAGAGTGTCACAGGTGGAGACCTTCACAGGCATGGGGCCTTGCTTCACATGCGTTGGGCCTTGCTTCATGGGTGGAACTTCCGGAGGTGCTGAATGTTCCAGGCGTTCTGGATGGGTACCCCGTCCTATGTCTCCAGGTGCGCAGCGCCAGGCCTGGAGACATGGACGACCTTGAACGGGCCCTCCCACATGGGTGAGAGCATATGCAGCTGTAGGATCGAAAGTATGTCTAGAGGGGGGGTGATTAGACTACTTGACCAAATAAAAACTTAACCTTTTCCCAATTTTAGTTCTTGGCAGATTTTAGCTATTTTAGGACAAGTCAAGCAATCATCACATAATTTAAGCAAGCATGCAAAGAGTATATAGGCAGCGGAAAGTAAAGCATGCAACTTGCAAGAATGTAAAGGGAAGGGTTTGGAGAATTCAAACGCAATTGGAGACACGGATGTTTTTCCCGTGGTTCGGATAGGTGGTGATATCCTACATCCACGTTGATGGAGACTTCAACCCACGAAGGGTAACGGTTGCGTGAGTCCACACAGGGCTCCACCCAAGGGCAACGGTTGCGCGAGTCCACACAGGGCTCCACCCACGAAGGGTCCACGAAGAAGCAACCACCCACAAAGGGTCCACGAAGAAGCAACCTTGTCTATCCCACCATGGCCATCGCCCACACAGGACTTGCCTCACTAGCGGTAGATCTTCACGAAGTAGGCGATCTCCTTGCCCTTACAAACTCCTTGGTTCAACTCCACAATCTTGTCGGAGGCTCCCAAGTGACACCTAGCCAATCTAGGAGACACCACTCTCCAAGAAGTAACAAATGGTGTGTAGATAATGAACTCCTTGCTCTTGTGCTTCAAATGATAGTCTCCCCAACACTCAACTCTCTCTCATAGGATTTGGATTTGGTGGAAAGAAGGTTTGAGTGGAAAGCAACTTGGGAAGGCTAGAGATCAAGATTCATATGGTAGGAATGGAATGTCTTGGTCTCAACACATGAGTAGGTGGTTCTCTCTCAGAACATATGAGTTGGAATGGTGTGTGTGTTCTGGCGGCTCTCTCATCGAATGAGAAGGAGGTGGAGGGGTATATATAGCCTCCACACAAAATCCAACCGTTACACAATTTTCCAATCTCGGTGGGACCGAATCAATAAGCTCGGTCGGACCGAAAATGTAAACCTAGTGACCGTTAGTGATTTTCGGTGGGACTGACATGCAACTCGGTAGGACCGATATGGTTAGGGTTTGGGCATAACGTAATCTCGGTGAGACCGATTACACAAACTCGGTGAGACCGAGTTTGGTAATTAGCTAACCAGAGAGTTGGTCAGGCAAACTCGGTGGGACCGATTTGCTCTTTCGGTGAGACCGAGTGGAACTCGGTGAGACCGAAAAGTTACAAAGGGGAAACACTGAGTTTACATTGCAATCTCGGTGGGACCGATTCGCTCTTTCGGTAAGACCGAAAAGTTACGAAAGGGAAATAGAGAGTTTGCAACCCCATCTTGGTGAGACCGAGATCCTTATCGGTAGAGCCGAATTGCTAGGGTTTGGCAGTGGCTAATGACAAGTGAAACTCGGTGGTGCCGGATAGGAAGAATCGGTAGGACCGAGTTTGGCTTAGGGTTTAGGTCATATGTGGATATGGGAAAGTAGTTGAGGGTTTTGGAGCATATCACTAAGCACATGAAGCAAGAGGCTCATTAAGCAACACCTCATCCCTCCTTAATAGTATTGGCTTTTCCTAAAGACTCAATGTGATCTTGGATCACTAAAATATAAAATGAAGAGTCTTGAGCTTTTGAGCTTGAGCCAATCCTTTGTCCTTAGCATTTTGAGGGTTCCACTTTCACATCCATGCCATGCCAATCATTGAGCTTTCCTGAAATAATCATCTTGGAATAGCATTAGCTCAATGAGCTATATGTTGTTATGAATTACCAAAACCACCTAGGGATAGTTGCACTTTCAATCTCCCCCTTTTTGGTAATTGATGACAACATATAGATCAAAGCTTCGACAAATGATAATAAGCATGAAATATATCGTCGCTTTGAGAAGTATGTGATAAGTAAGAGCTCCCCCTAAATTTGTGCATATTTAAAATTTGCTTTGGACTGCAAATGCACAAAGAGTTAGAGTCATGGGTTACTCTTCCATGTCACATACATCTTGGTGGAGCGCTCAAAATGATAAGAATGAAATACATGCACTCATCACCAAGAATAATGAATGATCACATAAGATAGATAAGATAATAGCATTAAGCAAGCATTAAGTGTAGCTTATGATCAAACACATGATCATCAATGTCTCACAAATAATGATGTAGTATCTCAAGCACTCAAAAGCAAACAAGTTTGAAAAACCACCAAATAAAGCAAGAGAGAAAAGCAACACTCTCTCTCTCGAAGCCTATGATCTATACATCTTCTCCCCCTTTGGCAACAAGTTACCAAAAAGTTCCTAGAAAATGCATAGCACTAGATCGACGCTCAGGCTTGATCTTCAGGTGGTGGTGGAGTCCGGATCACTCCAAGGACGAAGGATTCGGTAGATGCTGAAGTAGACGCTGGAGTTGGAGCTGAAGTAGATGCTGGAGCTGGTGGAACTGAGGCTGTGGCTAGTGCTGAGGTGGTGGCTCTTGTGTCAGCAACTGGCACGGCAGATGACCTCGGACCTCTTGGCACTCTGGCAAAGGCATGAGTAGTAGTCCTGCCTCTCCTCTCCTGCATGTCCTCCTGGAGCTGCTCCACTACAGACTGAACTTCCGTTACTTTGACATCCAAGTCATAGAACTTCTGTTCCATGATTCTCTCTAGGCTCTGCTGATTCTAAGTGAGGGTGGCCAGACTTTGCTCAATCCTCAGCGTGGATGCAATCAAGTAACCAAGCTGCTCTTGTTTGGTCTTCAAGAAGTATTCAGATGCCTCCTCTTGAGTTGGCATCTTGGTAGCTTTCTCCTTCCTCGCCTTCTCCTTCTTTGCATATGCTTGTGCAGACGATGGCTCGTTCTCAGTCATCACAACTTCATTGTTCTCAAAATCTGGACGGATGGGCAAATGTTCCTTGTCCAGTAAATATATGCCCGTGCCCATCTTGGAGTTGATGAGCTCCTGAATCTGAGGGGCATATCCGCAGCTCCTCTTCTGGTCTGCTGCAGTCCTCTTGATAGTTTCCACTATGAGGCTCATCACCTTGAACTTCTGAGGCACATCAAACACATGTAGCAAGTTGATAGCATGGCCTCTGATCATCTTGTGATCTCCAGACTTGGGCAGTAAGGTGTGCCTTAGTATCCAATTGATCGTTGGGAGCCCTGACAGAAGGTAATGTACTGAGCCAAACTTGAAGGTATCAAGTGCTTCATTTGGGATCTCCTTGTACATATTTGACATTGAGTTGTGGTCCATTTTCTTCTTGGCATAGATATCCAAGTCATCATCTTGCTCCTCTGGGGCATTAATGATCTGTGCCCACTCAGCAACTGTGGATTGGTACCTTGTACCCTCAGACATCCATGTGATCCTCCCATCTGGATAAAAGTGAGCTGTGGAGTAGAACTGCATGATGAGTTCCTCGTTCCACTTTGTGAGCTTCTTCCCAACAAAGTCAGCTACTCCACAAGCTATGAAGCTGTCTTGCACTCCAGGATAGTGCTCCTCATTGTCCTTGATGTATTCCCAGTCGACCCATCTCATATCATAGACAATGGGCTTCTTATCTAGCAGCACAGTCTCATAGAAATCTTGCTGCTCCTTGGTGTGAAACCTATAGTCCACTGCTGTCCTTCTCCTTGAAGCATATGGGTCTGCTTCTCTCCACTTTCTCAGCCCTAAATCTCTCCTGAGCTTCATGTCCTCAGCCACAAGATGAGCATCGTTGTGGTCTGGGATCTTGGGCTTTAGCTTTCTCAGGACATTTTCTTCCTCTTCTTCAGCAACAGTCTCAGGCACTGGGGCCTTGTTCTTTTCAGCTGCAGGAATGCTTCTTGTGTTCCTCTTTGGCTTTGGCTTTGGAGTTGGCTTGGCCTTGGAAGCAGCTCCCCCTGATTTTATGGCATCTCCCATTAGCTTGGGTGCCTTGGGTGCTAGTGCAGCTACCTCTTCTTCCTCTTCTTCTTCCATGATGGAAGTTTTGCCAAGCACTCTAGCTACGGTCTTTTTGACCCTTTCCTTCCTCTTCTTGCATTCTGCAGCAACTGGCTCTTGGGGAGTGGGCTTCTCAGTTGAGGCTCTTGCTTTTGACATGGGCTGCCTGCCTACTGGCCTTTTGATTTTCAGGCCTGGCTTAGTGCCTTGAGCTGGCTCAACTCTCTTGGAAGTGGCCTCTTCCTCTGCCACATAGTCCTCATCTTCGGAATCTGAAGTCCTCTTCTTCCTTTGTCTCGTGGCAGCCTTTGGCAAGTTACTAGGAGTGCTCCTGCTGCCTTAATCAGATGAACTGGAGGGACTAGTGCCCTCACTCATCACTACTTGCTGCTCTGACATGTTTTGGCTATCACTTTGATCAGACATGCTGCAAACTGACTGCTGACCCTGTGAATAGATTATAGATGAGATAGAAAAGATGAGCATCACAAAATGCAGAGATTTTTGCAAAAGAGTGATCCAAAAACTTAGTTTTAGTTTCCCACTGAAATCATCTCGGATCTACCGATTTTCAAACTCAGTGATACCGAAGCAGTTTTGGAACCTAAACTAGTGAACTCGGTAGGACCGAGTCACAGTTCGGTGGCACCGAGACTGCTAGGGTTTCACAGAGTTCCAAAATCGGTCACACCGATAAGTAATTCTCGGTCAGACCGAGTCTCACTTGTGCAATGGCATAAGCCAAATCGGTGGGACCGAGTTTTTCAACTCGGTGGGTCTGAGATGGTTTCGGCGGAAACCTAAACCTAGAATTTTCGAATCAAACCTAATCTATGAGCGTTTCGACTGGATAGGAGTGTTTCAATCGTGGCTAGAATCAATATGATCACAATGTGCTAGGAATCAGATTGAGGAATAGCACAAAGATCAAGTCCATACCCTAGTTCGGTGGGGACTTGCTACGGTGGCAACGGCGGGGCAGAATTCCCGTTGACGGCGACGGAGACCAGCGACTGGAGGCGGCTGGTGGCGAGAAGACGATCCGGAGACCACGAGGGCAGAGCAGGCTATCGCGCGGGCGAAGGGGTTCGGAGAAATTTCCAAATTTTGCCCGTGACTATATATAGCCCGACCCTGTCGGTGTGACCGAGTGGAACGAATCGGTGGCACCGAGATTCATAACTGCGTGCAGTTACTAAAACTCGATGTGACCGAAAGGTTCAAATCGGTTGCACCGAGATCAAAAACCTAGATCAACTTAATGATCTCGGTAGGACCGAAAGTGGAGTATCGGTCAGACCGAGAATCATAAAGAGGTTTTGGAAGTTTAAGTCTATGACGAATCGGGGACTCCGAGCGCTCCTCACACAGAGTGGTTCGAATCTGACTTGATCAAATTTTGTAATGCAGCATGAATAGAGTTTGAGATGAGAAAAGCATAGATAGCTAGAGGAGGTTCTTAGGCATTCTTGTCCATCCACTTGGCAAAAAGAAATAAAGCCGAACAATCAAAACAACAAGTGGATGTCCTCGAATGAGTAAAATATGCTACCAGCATGCTCACACAATAAGATGGCAAATGAAATATGTGACAAGGCATGCACAACCAATTCTAGCATCTATCAAGCAATTTGCGATGACTAGGTAATCTATATATGAGTATATTGACTTAGGAGTCAAGTGAGATCACTTGATCATAGGTCATACTCATCGTTTAAGCTCAAGTGGGGTTACCACTTTTACATAAAGCATTGTTGTGTTCACATCTTTAGAGTTGCTTTAGCTCAAGTCTTAGAGTAAAGCTCCCCCTAGATGTGATATCCCCCCTAAGAGGGATGAACTAACATTGGGTTTTGTCGATGATGACTTCATGTAGATATTGAAGATGTGGATGCTCAATGTTGATGTAGATCTCTTGGAGCTATCCATTTGAGTGAATTGCACTTTCAATACCTACATGGGTTAGTCCCACAAGGAACAAACAAGGATATCCATAGACATAGAGTGATGCACACAAAAGATGATGTCCATGAAAACTTTTAGGTTACCTTGTCCCTTGTCTTACCAACGAGAGGGTTTGTGACTCCTTGAACTAGTGCAAGATGTGGACGTTGATTGCACTTGTTCTTGCCAAAATGATAAGAGTGAAGTATGTTGGCGGAGTCACCCTCAAGAACTCTCTAGTTCTTCTTCTTTTGGATCCACATCATCTTGATGGGAATCCTTGGAGTTGTAGTCGTACTTGATGAAGTGGAGCTTGAAGTAGTCTTGGGAATCCACTTGACTAAGGTCTTTGGAGCTTCTTCAAATGCATCAATTTCCTCTTGAAGCTTGTCCTTGCCTTTTTGATTGTAGTCTTGTGGTGGAAGATCATCTTGAGCTTGTGTCCCCTTGAAACAAGTATACTTCTCTTGTTGAGGGACAAACTTTGTCTTGGGGCATTGATCTTCTTCCCACTCAACTCCATTGGCATTGAACTTTCGCTCAAAACCAACACCTTGATTCTTCCGGTGCATTCCTTTCTTGCGCACAATTTCCTCGAATTGCTTACTCCCGGCAAGGCTTTTGTACACTCCTTTCTCTATAATTCCCTTCAATAAACTATTTTCTTGCTCAAGTGTAACTTGGCTTAGAGAATCATTAGTGGAATCAAGAGAACTACTAGAAGCAACAATATTGGATTTAACATGATCATTGTTACTGCTAGAGGAAGAATCTTTCTTGTTACTAGACTTGACTTGAGGCATGTAAGTGGATAAGAGTAAACGCTTGGCAATGTAAGAAGAGCTTTTCTTGCGGAGATCATCACTGATTGCTTTTAAGAACTCATGCTCTTGCTCAAGATTGAGCTTTTCAAAGCGTAATTTCTCATGAGCTCTTAAAAGTTCTCGATGATCTTCGAAGATAGTTTCATGAGCTAACTTAAGAGTGTTTAGTTCTTTAGTTAGAGCCTCAATTTTCTCCTTATCATTGTCATTCGTTTTATCTTGATTAGCATGTTTAATTGACTTTTCATCATAGTATTCATCACTAGAGTTGTCAACAAGCAAATCATCACCTAACAAGTCATCTTCATCACTATTGAAATCAACATACTCTGGGTGTGTTACCTTAGGACCTTTGGCCATGAAGCATCTTCCAATTCCTTCATTTGGTGAGTCAAATATGTCGTAGGAGTTGGTTGACACAAGTGCTAGACCGGCAACACCTTCATCTTGAGTATCTTCGGAGTCGGAGTGATAACTTCTCTCGGAGTGGCTGTCGGAGTCGGAGCCGGATACCCATTCACCAACATGAGCTTGATGTCTTCGTCTTGTGTAGCTCCTTGATGATTTTTCCTTCCTTTCCGAATCCTTGCTTCTCCGTGAGTATCTTCGTTCATAACGATCATCTCTACTCCTTCTCTCTCTTGGTGGTGATTCTTTGCTTCTTCTTTTTGGGGAATCTTCTCTTCTCTTGTAGGGAGCCGTACACTCATTGGAATAGTGTCCGGGTCTTCCACAATTGTAGCAGTTTCGCTCTCGACTAGAAGATCTTTTGTCATTGTAGGACCTTGACTTGAAGCTTCTATCTTTGCTTCTACTCTTGTAGAACTTGTTGAAGTTCTTCACCATTAAGCTCAATTCTTCATTGAAGTCTTGTTTCTCACTTGATGATGTAGGGGCTTCACATGAGGCTTTATAGGCACCACTTGATTTGTTGTGAAGTTCCTCTTTATCCTTAAGTGACATCTCATGAGCAACAATTCTTCCAATCACCTCCGTTGGCTTGAGATCTTTGTAATTGGGCATCATTTGGATCAATGTGCACACGGTATCATATTTTCCATCCAAGGCTCTTAGAATCTTCTTGATGATGAATCTGTCGGTCATCTCTTCACTTCCTAAGCCGGCAATCTCATTTGTGATGAGAGCAAGCCTAGAGTACATTTCAGCGACACCTTCACCATCCTTCATCTTGAACTTGTCAAGTTGGCTTTGAAGCACATCCAACTTGGATTCCTTGACGGAGTCGGTACCTTCATGCATATCAATCAAAGTGTCCCAAATTTCCTTCGCATTCTCAAGACGGCTGATTTTGTTGAATTCTTCGGGGCACAATCCGTTGAAGAGAATATCACAAGCTTGAGCATTGTATTGCAACATCTTCAACTCATCCGCGGTAGCTTCACGGTTTGGTTCTCTCCCATCAAAGAAGTCACCTTGCAAACCAACACACACAATAGCCCAAACAGCGGGGTTATGTCCAAGAATATGCATTTTCATTTTATGCTTCCAACTAGCAAAATTAGTACCATCAAAGCAGGGACCTCTACGGTGGTAATTTCCCTCGCTAGACGCCATACTCTCCTAGGTTGTGAAACCAAGGCTATGACCACCAAAGCTATGGAGATCAAAGCAAATGGAGACCAAAGCTCTGATACCACTTGTAGGATCAAAAGTATGTCTAGAGGGGGGGTGATTAGACTACTTGACCAAATAAAAACTTAACCTTTTCCCAATTTTAGTTCTTGGCAGATTTTAGCTATTTTAGGACAAGTCAAGCAATCATCACACAGTTCAAGCAAGCATGCAAAGAGTATATTGGCAGCGGAAAGTAAAGCATGCAACTTGCAAGAATGTAAAGGGAAGGGTTTGGAGAATTCAAATGCAATTGGAGACACGGATGTTTTTCTCGTGGTTCGGATAGGTGGTGCTATCGTACATCCACGTTGATGGAGACTTCAACCCACAAAGGGTAACGGTTGCGAGAGTCCACATAGGGCTCCACCCACAAAGGGTAACGGTTGCGTGAGTCCACACAGGGCTCCACCCACGAAGGGTCCACGAAGAAGCAACCACCCACAAAGGGTCCACGAAGAAGCAACCACCCACAAAGGTTCCACGAAGAAGCAACCTTGTCTATCCCACCATGGCCATCGCCCACACAGGACTTGCCTCACTAGCGGTAGATCTTCACGAAGTAGGCGATCTCCTTGCCCTTACAAACTCCTTGGTTCAACTCCACAATCTTGTCGGAGGCTCCCAAGTGACACCTAGCCAATCTAGGAGACACCACTCTCCAAGAAGTAACAAATGGTGTGTAGGTAATGAACTCCTTGCTCTTGTGCTTCAAATGATAGTCTCCCCAACACTCAACTCTCTCTCATAGGATTTGGATTTGGTGGAAAGAAGATTTGAGTGGAAAGCAACTTGGGAAGGCTAGAGATCAAGATTCATATGGTAGGAATGGAATATCTTGGTCTCAACACATGAGTAGGTGGTTCTCTCTCAGAACATGTGAGTTGGAATGATGTATGTGTTCTAATGGCTCTCTCTTCGAATGAAGAGGAGGTGGAGGGGTATATATAGCCTCCACACAAAATCCAACCGTTACACGGTTTTCCAATCTTGGTGGGACCGAATCAACAAACTCGGTCGGACCAAAAATGTAAACCTAGTGACCGTTAGAGATTTTCGGTGGGACTGACATGCAACTCGGTAGGACCGATATGGTTAGGGTTTGGGCATAACGTAATCTCGGTGAGACCGATTACACAAACTCGGTGAGACCGAATTTGGTAATTAGCTAACCAGAGAGTTGGTCAGGCAAACTCGGTGGGACCGATTTGCTCTTTCGGTGAGACCGAAAAGTTCCAAAGGGGAAACAGTGAATTTACATTGCAATCTCGGTGGGACCGATTCGCTCTTTCGGTGAGACCGAAAAGTTACGAAAGGGAAACAGAGAGTTTGCAATCCCATCTCGGTGAGACCGAGATCCCTATCGGTAGAACCGATTTGCTAGGGTTTGGCAGTGGCTAATGACAAGTGAAACTCGGTGGCGCCGGATAGGAAGAATCGGTAGGACCGAGTTTGGCTTAGGGTTTAGGTCATATGTGGATATGGGAAAGTAGTTGAGGGTTTTTGGAGCATATCACTAAGCACATGAAGCAAGAGGCTCATTATGCAACACCTCATCCCTCCTTGATAGTATTGGCTTTTCCTAAAGACTCAATGTGATCTTGGATCACTAAAATATAAAATGAAGAGTCTTGAGCTTTTGAGCTTGAGCCAATCCTTTTTTTAGCATTTTGAGGGTTCCACTTTCACATCCATGCCATGCCAATCATTGAGCTTTCCTGAAATAATCATCTTGGAATAGCATTAGCTCAATGAGCTATATGTTGTTATGAATTACCAAAACCACCTAGGGATAGTTGCACTTTCAATCGTGTTGGCGAAGTATACCAGGTCCCCGACGAGGGTAGGCGCGCTGATGAGGCTTGCGCCTTCCGGGAGTTGAGGTGCCTCCTGAGGTGGTGGATCCCCCAACGCTTGATTGCTTGTCGGGGCCTTTGCGGGTTCGGGGGCGCCGTCCTGCTGAGCTTGATCCTCTGCTGTGGCTGCTGTGGCCCTTGCGGCGCCCTCCTGGTCTTGTGTCGTATCTGCTGGGGGGCGTAGCTCGGCGCGATGCGGCCTTGGCTTGGTGTTCTTCCCGAGCCGCCACTAGAGCTGCGTTGGCGGAGTAGGGAGTGGCGGCAAGATAAAGCACTAGGGGCTCGAGAGGTCGCGGCGCCACCATCATTGGAGGGATGGTCAGGTATCTCTTGAGGTCTTGAAATGCTCGATCGGCCTCCGTGGTCAACTCGAACGGGCCCTTCTTCTTCATCAGCTTGAAGAAGGGTAGGGCACGCTCTCCCAACTTGGAAATGAAGCATCCCAACACAGTCACCCGTCCAGTAAGATTCTGGATTTCCTTCAGGGTTTTCAGTGGACTCATGTCTTCAATGGCCTTGACCTTCTCTGGGTTGGCCTCAATCCCCCTATGGGACACAAGGAAGCTCAGCAGCTTGCCGGAAGGGACGCCAAACACGCACTTCTCCGGATTGAGCCGCAAGTCCACCTAGCGAAGGCTTTCAAAGGTCTCCTCCATGTCTTGGATCAAGGTCCTCGCCTCCCGAGACTTCACCACGATGTCATCGACGTAGGCTTCAGTGTTCCTCCCAAGCTGCCGACCCAAGGCGATGTGCATAAGCCGCTGGAAGGTTGCGCCTGCGTTGCGCAGCCCGAAAGGCATGCAAGTGTAGCAGTACACCCCACATGGGGTCAGGAAGGCTGTCTTCTCCACATCTTCTACCGCCATCTTGATCTGGTGATATCCCAAGAACACATCCAGGAAGCACAGCAAGTCGCACTCGGCAATGGAGTCGACGATATGGTTGATGCGTGGAAGAGGGAACGGATCTTGAGGGCAAGCCTTGTTGAGGTTGGTGAAGTCGACGCACATTCATTCCTTCCCGCCTTTCTTGGGCACGATGACGGGGTTTGCTAGCCACTCGGGGTACCGAACCTCGCGAATGACACCCACAGCCTCCAACTTGCGGGTCTCTAGGACGATGAAAGCTTGCTTCTCCATGGACTGTCGCCTCGCCCTCTACTTTACGGGGCGTACGTAGGGGCACACCTTCAGGTGGTGCTCTATCACCCCTCTTGGGACCCCTACCAGCTGATCGGGCTCCCAAGTGAACACTTCCTTGTTTGTGCGCAAGAACTTCACCAGCGCCTCCTCCTGATCAGGCTCAAGGTTGGCGCCTATGGTAAAGGTTGCTCCCGAGGACCTGTCCTCCTCGACTGGCACTTGCTTGGTTTCTGCCTTGTCTTGAGTGAAAAACGGCTTCTTCTTGGTTGGTGCGGCTCCCTTGGCCTTGGAGGTATCCGCGTTGGCGGACTGCGCTGTCGCGGCGGTCTTGAGGGCGAGCTTGAGTGTCATCAAGGCTTCCTTGGTGTCCCCAACTACTGTGAGGACACCCTCTCTCCCGGGCATCTTCATGAGGTTGTAGGCCGGATGGGTTGCCGCCATGAACTGAGCCAGGGCCGGGTACCCGAGGATGGCATTGTACGGGAGGCCGATGTAGGCAACATCGAAGTCGACCAGCTCGGTGCGGTAGTTGTCGCGCGTGCCGAATGTCACGGGGAGGCGGATCTGCCCCAGGGAGCGGGCAGAGCCTCCACCAACCCTTGAGAAAGGCTTGCTAGGGCGAAGACGCTCGAGCGGTACGTGAAGAAGGATGAAGGCCTCGACGGAGAGCACGTTGAGGCTGGTGCCGTCATCGATGAGCGTCCTTGGTGACGGACACGTGGCAGATGGTGGGCATGCAAAGCATTGGGAGCGCACCCTCGCCGACGGTGGAGACGGGATGATCCCCTGAGTCGAAGGTGAGGTCGGCCTCGAGCGTGGCCCAGCCCAGCGGAGCCCCCGGGCGCCTGGAAGTGGCGCCGATCTGGCAAAAGAACGACTTGACGTGATGATCCGAGGGTGGTGCTTGTGAGCCGCCAAGGAGGGCCGCAACCGCGTGGTGCGTTGGCGCCACGTAGCGCGCAGCGAAGAGGCCGCACAACTCCTCCCAGGGTGCCACCGTGGATGCGGGTAGGTTGAGCAGCCAGGTGCGTGGTGCGCAAGTGAGGGCCATGGGAAGCCAGTTGGCCATGACCTTGTAGTCGCCCCCGGCCTTGAGGACGGCCTCCTCATACGCCAGCAGGAAAGCCGACGGGTCCGCCGCGCCGTCGTAGCGCGGCGGCATCTCCAGCTTGAACTTGGGTGGCCACTGCACCTGCCGCAAGGCGGGAGCAAGGGCTCGGAGCCCCCGAGCGTCACTGTGGGCACCCGTAGATCCAGTCGGAAGGGCGGCACCAGCCGTGGAGAATGGGCGTGAAGATGGTGGAGCGCGAACTGACGGAAGGAAAACTCCGGCACACCCCTACCTAGCACGCCAAATGTCGGATCTCGGGTTCCAGCAAAACCCTTAAGGTTCGAACACTGGGGTGCGCGCGAAGATCTCCCCCTACCAACTCACGCCCTCAACCTCGCCACGCTCTCTAAGGCTAACTCAACGAACTCGCAACACAAGGGACACAAGATTTATACTGGTTCAGGCCACCATTGTGGTCTAATACCCTACTCCAGTGTGGTGTGGTGGATTGCCTCTTGGGCTGATGAAGAAACCATGGAAGGCATGTGGAGCACCGATCTTGGGGCGTCACAAAGGTAGTACTTGCTCTTAGGCTAACCATAGAGTTACTAGTCTAAGTTACTTGCCACTATGACTAGCCTAGGCTACTGGTAGTACAACAAAAAATGATGCAGGTGATCATGTGAAAAAAATACTAAAAACATTTCTTTCGGTGCAGTGCGTAGATGCAGTTTTGAACACTACACTTGTCATCGTAATTTGGGAAAATTACGAAAGAATTGAGCTACATTGTGATTACCGTTTACTAATAGGAAAGAAGTTTCACCTCGATGAGTAGCTTCTCCATGCACGGAAAGCATATAAGGAATCTAACAACTTGATCTAGATTGGGGCTGATAGATTTTATTGCCAAGATCTTCACTCTGCGCACAGACTGGGTCAAGCTTGTGGGAATCATTTTCTGGATGATAGTCGTAAAGAAATTTAAAAATGTGAATTTCAAGAAGACGGAAAAGAAGATGAGTGTTGTACCTGAACAATTACGGATCCAATAAAGAGTTCGAAGAATTTGGCAAACGAGTACACCAACACTGTCAATTTCGGCGCATCAATGACCCTGATTTTTGTTGGACCTTCTAGATCAAATACAAGCAATCTCTCAAGGAAAGGCGCGTTCTCAATGACCATAATGTGGAACAGATGGAGTGATCTCTTCCCAATTGATGTCCTGTTGCGGGGCCAGCAAGACACATAAATCCATCGGAGATTCGTCGAGGCGATGTGGAGGCTAATGAACCCGTGGATTTGCCGAAGATGAAGGTACTCAAGCACAGTATAGCTGCAGAGCAGGTGCTCCATAGCCTTCTTCGAGATGCCAACGTCGAAGAGGTCGAGCTGCTTGAGTTGAGGGAGAAGAAGGGCGGGCGCGGCATTAATCTGGGAAGAATAGCAAGAGCTGAAGCTGGCGCGGCGCAGCGTTGGCGTGAGGCAGAGCACGGACAGCGGCAGAGAGCGACATCGTCCAGCTTCAAACCTGAGCTCCTCGAGCTGATCTAGGGCGAGGGATAAGAACCACTCGTCGAACTTGGCTTGGACCTTGCAGTTGGTACTGAACATGCGGATGTCAAGGCGTCTGGCTGGCCCAGGGTGCGATGAAAGGATCTTGGAGACTACAGCCATGCGTTTGCAATCCCCGTCGTAGAGGCAGCTGTCGATGGTAAGGTTGAGCGAGACGCGGTGCCAGAGGGGGTGCCACCGCTAGGAGAGCAGGGTGGTCCGCACGGTAGATTTGGTGGGGAGAAGGCCGATGACGATGAGCAGCATGTCATCGGGGAGGCTGCTGATGAAGTCCAGGCTCGCCGGATGCGGTTTTGGCTCGAGCCGCCTCCACTTGTTGGCTGCCTCGCCATCCATCTCAGCCGGCGGCGACGCTGGTGTACACGTGTGCTTGATGTGTATTGTGTGCTGGGTGTGCGCGAGTGCGTCCTTGTGTGCATGTCGCCACACAGTGGTGAAGTGTGCGTGAGTGTGTCCTTCACGCGGAAGAAGTGTGCCCTCAATTTACTATCGTGCGGGGTGCTACCGCAAGTGGTTTCAACTTTGTTTACTTCACCGCGTGTCAGATGGGCCTCTAGTTTACTTATTTTCACCCACTACCAGATGGGCCAGCACACGAAGATAAAGAACACAAGCTGACAAGGTAGCATGTGGACTAGTTGACCGGTCAACTAAACAATATACAAAGCTATACGCTGACCCAGTGACCATATAATCCCTCGGTATAGAGAGATTGAGTGAGAGGGGAGGCCCGTGAGAGATAGGAGAGAGAGAGAGATAGAGAGAGGGGGAGAGAGAGAGATAGAGAGAGGGGGAGAGAGAGAGAACTACTCCCTTTGTTCGATAATGTAGTGCCTATATTTTTTTAGAGTCAAACTTTTGAAACTTTGACCAAGTTTATAAAGAAATTGCATATATCTACAATACCAAAGATAAATGATTGTATGAAGTAAGTACATGTTGTGATGAATCTAATGATAATTCCAGCTGTAAATGTTTTTCTCCACATATACCTGGTCAAACTTTTATGAGGTTTGACTTTTCAAAACATCCATATGTTTATGGACGTGAGAGAGTACCTAACTAGAGAGAGTGAGTGTGTGAAATAGAAAGAGTGAGTGAAAAAAAGTGTGTGTGCGTGTGTGAAAGAGACATGGACAACACACGATAAAGCAGGGAAAAGCGTGTGTGTCTTATGCAAACATATCACACATGCATCTTCAACAGCAGAAGCGATGTGAGGAGATAGTGTATGGTTGTTTGCAACCAAGAGAGAAAGACCCCTAGCACGTGGCCAAGAGAGGTCTGACAAACAAGGGAGAGAGGTCGAGAGAGACGTATGGAGAAAATGCAGACATGGGGAGGAGAGAGTGTATATTTGTGACAGAGAGATCCCCTAGAGATTGTGATAGGACTACATGGGTGGAGATCAAGTGACAAGGTGTGTGCGCGATAGAAGATACCCCGAGAGATGTCGAGCTAGACGTATGGATGGAAGGAGACAATACATGTGTTCCTAATGGCTAGTGAGAGATAGTCATACTTAGGGGGGAGTGTGTGTGCCTATGATGGAGTGAGGGATTATGGTACTTAGGGGGTACATGTCACATAGAGAGAGAACAAGGGTGGAGATTGTTAGATGGGTCTACTGTAACAGCCTGGGTTTTGGCCCTTTTCTTTTTCCTTTGATTTATTTGGTTTTTGTTCTGTTTTTCTTTTTGGAGTGTTTCTATGGCCTTGAAACCTGGGAGATCATCATTTCTTCTTCTCCCAAGTGGTTCATCCTCCTCCAACTCATAACAAGATCATGCCATTTCCATTCTAGCCCAACTCCATAATTCTTTTTCTTGGGGAAAATTTCCTTTTCTATTGAAGGAATAACCTCAAGTGCCCTAGGTTATGAAGCAACCTATATTTCTGTCACTCCCAAAATTCCCAAATAATTCTCATAATTTCTTTGGGTCATATGTTGCTCAAATATGCCCAAACTTTCCTGTCCTAGCCCAAGAATAATTCCCCAATATTCCTTCTTCTATTCTATCATGAATGGCATTTTGTGAAGGAAGTGCCATTTATATTATCTTGTTTGCTGCCAAAATTTTTGGGCATGCTTCTACATCCAAATCATTTCCTCATGGCAAAATTCAACTTTATGTGCCTAGCCAATCTTCCTCAGCAATTTTTCAAACTTTCTGTCAGACAGAAGGCATTGTGAAGGCAGTACTAGCTAGGAGTTTCCAAATGAGTTGAAATTTTGCACACTCCTTCATGTGCACACGTGTCCATGTAACCCACTCCTCCAAATTTCAGCTCCATCCCTTGATCTATGTGAGCACAGGATCAAATCTTTGCTTCTGTCAATATTTTCAGGTTGTGAAGCAAGTATATTTTATATTGCTTCATTTTGGCTGAAAATTTACCTGAGCATTCTCATGACCATAAAACAACTCTCCACAAATTTCGGTGTCAATTATTCAAGCCATTATTTCTCTAGAATTTTTGCAAGTTCCTGGACACACATGATGTTTGTGAAGCAAGTACCATTTTGGCTTGTCCATTTAGTATGAAACTTTTACAGCATCTTCATATGTCCAAATAACCCTGCCTTGCCAAATTTTAGCTCAATCCGATACTCCATGTGAGTGAACCATCATGATCTTGATTCTGGACCATTTTGGTCAGTTGCAAAGCAACTATATTCACTTCCGGTCCATTTACCCTCAAAACCTCCAGGATTATAGTGTTTCCTAAGATAATGACCCCAGACAAAAACCATTGACCCCAATCAGTTCCCTGTTGATCACCAATGCACGACCAAGTTCGATGCAGCAAACTTTTAGTGATTCCTCACATCTCTCCTTGGCTCCTTCTGTTGATCCATCAACTCCCTCGGCTTCTATGATGCAGGGACTCATCACTAGACAGCTCACAGAAGTCTCTTGCGTCCCCTCCTTGCCGGTCACAGTAGTGACCGCGTCGTTTGCACGCGCTCTGGAAGCATTGGCCGCGCTCTGGGCGTCGGGACTCGTCGGGCAGCTCTACCTCGATGGTTTTCTCGCATCCAAATGTGCCGACCTAACTCCCCTGCCTTCACCTGCCGCCCTCGACCCTCTGCCCCCTCTCAAAGCCTCCTTGCCGGAGCTAGACGTCGAGCGGCCATGGGTGCACTATGCCCCGCTTGACCCAGTCCTCCTCCCGTCTGTTTCTTCTGCTCCCCGGCGTCGGTTTCCACTCTGTGACCTCTGCATCAATGGCTCGTCATGTTACCGTGCCCTCCCATGCTCGCTAAGCTTGTTAGAGCCTTGGACGGACATGCACAGTGGCCTCCGGCTCAGCATCCTCGCCGCTCCTATAAAATGGCCAGCCTCGAGCCGCTTTGAGCATCCCAAGCTCCTCACCACTCTCCTAGCACCCCGCCCAGCCTCTTCCCTGAGCTCCTGGAGTCCTCCTCGACCTCCATTGTTGCCACGGCCGCTGCCTTTTCCCGGCTAAATACGATCAAAGTCGTCCCCCTCCTTGCCTCCTTTCACCACCAGAGCCCCTCCCTACCTCCGGCGACCCTCCCCTGTCGTTTCCCTCATCCTCGGGTGCACCAGGGCGCCGTGCCCATCGCTGGCCATAGCCGCCATCCGCCGCGGCGAAGGTTCTGCCTTTCTCAACACTCGCCGGTGCACGTGAGGAGTCTAGGCAGGTGCGCCTCCCCGCGCTGGTCACTCCGGTGGCCGGGGCGTCGCCTGAGTCGGTCTGAGCCGCCGGGACGAGCACGGGCGTCGAGCCTCTGCTCTGTCTTCGTCAGGCGCTGATGAAGAAAGAAGGAGACGTGGGCCAGGCGGGCCCCACCTCCCTGTGGGGCCCGTGTGTTAGCCTCAGCCTGCGTTGACCAGGCGCTGATGACGTGGATAAGTAGACATGTATCTGAAAGTGCAACTATCCCTAGGTGGTTTTGGTAATTCATAACAACATATAGCTCATTGAGCTAATGCTATTCCAAGATGATTATTTCAGGAAAGCTCAATGATTGGCATGGCATGGATATGAAAGTGGAACCCTCAAAATGCTAAGGACAATGGATTGGCTCAAGCTCAAAAGCTCAAGACTCTTCATTTTACATTTTAGTGATCCAAGATCACATTGAGTCCATAGGAAAAGCCAATACTATCAAGGAGGGATGAGGTGTTGCTTAATGAGCCTCTTGCTTCATGTGCTTAATGATATGCTCCAAAACCCTCAACTACTTTCCCATATCCACATATGACCTAAACTCTAAGCCAAACTCGGTCCTACCGATTTTTCCTATCCGACGCCACCGAGTTTCACTTGTCATTAGCCACTGCCAAACCCTAGCAATTCGGTCCTACCGATAAGGATCTCGGTCCCACCGAGATGGGGTTGCAAACTCTCTGTTTCCCTTTCGTAACTTTTCGGTCCCACCGAAAGAGCGAATCGGTCCCACCGAGATTGCAATGTAAACTCAGTGTTTCCCCTTTGTAACTTTTCGGTCTCACCGAGTTCCACTCGGTCCCACCGAAAGAGCAAATCGGTCCCACCGAGTTTGCCTGACCAACTCTCTGGTAAGCTAATTACCAAACTCGGTCTCACCGACTTTGTGTAATCGGTCTCACCGAGATTACGTTATGCCCAAACCCTAACCGAATCGGTCCCACCGAGTTGCATGTCAGTCCCACCGAAATTCATAACGGTCACTAGGTTTACATTTTCGGTCCGACCGAGTTTATTGATTCGGTCCCACCGAGATTGGAAAACTGTGTAACGGTTGGATTTTGTGTGGAGGCTATATATACCCCTCCACCTCTTTCTCACTGAGTGAGAGAGCCATCAGAACACACACATCATTCCAACTCATATGTTCTGAGAGAGAACCACCTACTCATGTGTTGAGATCAAGACATTCCATTCCTACCATATGAATCTTGATCTCTAGCCTTCCCAAGTTGCTTTCCACTCAAATCTTCTTTCCACCAAATCCAAATCCTATGAGAGAGAGTTGAGTGTTGGGGAGACTATCATTTGAAGCACAAGAGCAAGGAGTTCATTACCTACACACCATTTGTTACTTCTTGGAGAGTGGTGTCTCCTAGATTGGCTAGGTGTCACTTGGGAGCCTCCGACAAGATTGTGGAGTGAACCAAGGTGTTTGTAAGGGCAAGGAGATCGCCTACTTCGTGAAGATCTACCGCTAGTGAGGCAAGTCCTTCGTGGGCGATGGCCATGGTGGGATAGACAAGTTGCTTCTTCGTGGACCCTTTGTGGGTGGTTGCTTCTTCATGGACCCTTCGTGGGTGGAGCCCTCCGTGGACTCGCGCAACCGTTGCCCTTGGGTGGAGCCCTGTGTGGACTCGCGCAACCGTTACCCTTCGTGTGTTGAAGTCTCCATCAACGTGGATGTAGGATAGCACCACCTATCCGAACCACGGGAAAAACATCCGTGTCTCCAATAGCGTTTGAAATCTCCAAACCCTTCCCTTTATATTCTTGCAAGTTGCATGCTTTATTTTCCGCTGCCAATATACTCTTTGCATGCTTGCTTGAATTGTGTGATGATTGCTTGACTTGTTCTAAAATAGCTAAAATCTGCCAAGAACTAAAATTGGGAAAAGGTTAAGTTTTTATTTGGTCAAGTAGTCTAATCACCCCCCCCCCCTCTAGACATACTTTCGATCCCACAAGTGGTATCAGAGCTTTGGTCTCCATTTGCTTGATCTCCATATCTTTTGGTGGTCATAGCCTTGGTTTCACAACCTAGGAGAGTATGGCGTCTAGCGAGGGAAATTATCACCGTAGAGGTCCTTACTTTGATGGTACTAATTTTGCTAGTTGGAAGCATAAAATGAAAATGCATATTCTTGGACATAACCCCGCCGTTTGGGCTATTGTGTGTGTTGGTTTGCAAGGTGACTTCTTTGAAGGGAGAGAACCAAACCGTGAAGCTACCGCGGAAGAGTTGAAGATGTTGCAATACAATGCTCAAGCTTGTGATATTCTCTTCAACGGATTGTGCCCCGAAGAATTCAACAAAATCAGCCGCCTTGAGAATGCAAAGGAAATTTGGGACACTTTGATTGATACGCACGAGGGTACCGACTCCGTCAAGGAATCCAAGTTGGATGTGCTTCAAAGCCAACTTGACAAGTTCAAGATGAAGGATGGTGAAGGTGTCGCTGAAATGTACTCTAGGCTTGCTCTCATCACAAATGAGATTGCCGGCTTAGGAAGTGAAGAGATGACCGATAAATTCATCATCAAGAAGATCCTAAGAGCCTTGGATGGAAAATATGATACCGTGTGCACATTGATCCAAATGATGCCCAATTACAAAGATCTCAAGCCAACGGAAGTGATTGGAAGAATTGTTGCTCATGAGATGTCACTTAAGGATAAAGAGGAACTTCACAACAAATCAAGTGGTGCCTATAAAGCCTCATGTGAAGCCCCTACATCACCAAGTGAGAAACAAGACTTCAATGAAGAATTGAGCTTAATGGTGAAGAACTTCAACAAGTTCTACAAGAATAGAAGCAAAGATAGAAGCTCCAAATCAAGGTCCTACAATGACAAAAGATATTCTAGTCGAGAGTGAAACTGTTACAATTGTGGAAGACCCGGACACTATTCCAACGAGTGTACGGCTCCCTACAAGAGAAGAGAAGATTCTCCTAAAAGAAGAAGCAAAGGATCACCACCAAGAGAGAGAAGGAGTAGAGATGATCGTTATGAACAAAGATACTCACGGAGAAGCAAGGATTCGGAAAGGAAGGAAAAATCATCAAGGAGCTACACAAGACGAAGACATCAAGCTCATGTTGGTGAATGGGTATCCGGCTCCGACTCCGACAGCCACTCCGAGAGAACTTATCACTCCGACTCCGAAGATACTCAAGATGAAGGTGTTGCCGGTCTAGCACTTGTGTCAACCAACTCCTACAACATATTTGACTCACCAAATGAAGGAATTGGAAGATATTTCATGGCCAAAGGTCCTAAGGTAACACACCCCGAGTATGTTGATTTCAATAGTGATGAGGATGACTTGTTAGGAGATGATTTGCTTGGTGACAACTCTAGTGATGAATAATATTATGAAGGACCAATTAATCATGCTAATCAAGATAAAACGAGTGACAATGATAAGGAGAAGATTGAGGCCCTAACTAAAGAACTAAAAACTCTTAAGTTAGCTCATGACACTATCTTCGAAGATCATCGAGAACTTTTAAGAGCTCATGAGAAGCTACGCTTTGAAAAGCTCAATCTTGAGCAAGAGCATGAGTTCTTAAAAGCAATCAATGATGATCTCCGCAAGAAAAGTTCTTCTTACATTGCCAAGCGTTTACTCTCATCCACTTACATGCCTCAAGTCAAGTCTAGCGAGAAAGATTCTTCCTCTAGTAGTAACAATGATCCTGTTAAATCCAATATTGTTGCTTCTAGTAGTTCTCTTGATTCCACTAATGATTCTCTTAGCCAAGTTACACTTGAGCAAGAAAATAGCTTATTGAAGGGAATTATAGAGAAAGGAGTGTACAAAAGCCTTGCCGGGAGTAAGCAATTCGAGGAAATTGTGCGCAAGCAAGGAATGCACCGGAAGAATCAAGGTGTTGGTTTTGAACGAAAGTTCAATGCCAATGGAGTTGAATGGGAAGAAGATCAATACCCCAAGACGAAGTTTGTCCCTCAACAAGAGAAGTTTTTCAAAGGGACACAAGCTCAAGATGATCTTCCACCACAAGACTACGAGCAAAAAGGCAAGGACAAGCTTCAAGAGGAAATTGATGCATTTGAAGAAGCTCCTAAGACCTTAGTCAAGTGGATTCCCAAGACTACTTCAAGTTCCACTTCATCAAGTATGACTACAACTCCAAGGATTCCCATCAAGATGATGTGGATCCAAAAGAACAAGAACTAGAGAGTCCTTGAGGGTGACTCCGCCAACATACTTCACTCTCATCATTTTGGCAAGAACAAGTGCAATCAACTTCCACATCTTGCACTAGTTCAAGGAGTCACAAACCCTCTTGTTGGTAAGACAAGGGACAAGGTAACCTAAAGTTTTCATGGACATCATCTTTTGTGTGCATCACTCTATGTCTATGGATATCCTTGTTTGTTCCTTGTGGGACTAACCCATGTAGGTATTGAAAGTGCAATTCACTCAAAAGGATAGCTCCAAGAGATCTACATCAACATTGAGCATCCACATCTTCAATATCTACATGAAGTCATCATCGACAAAACCCAAGGTTAGTTCATCCCTCTTAGGGGGGATATCACATCTAGGGGGAGCTTTACTCTAAGACTTGAGCTAAAGCAACTCTAAAGATGTGAACAAAACAATGCTTTATGTAAAAGTGGTAACCCCACTTGAGCTTAAACGATGAGTATGACCTACGATCAAGTGTTCTCACTTGACTCCTAAGTCAATATACTCATATATAGATGACCTAGTCATCGCAAATTGCTTGATAGATGCTAGAATTGGTTGTGCATGCTTTGCCACATATTTCATTTGCTATCTTATTGTGTGAGCATGCTGATTGCATATTTTACTCATTCGAGGACATCCACTTGTTGCTTTGATTGTTTGGCTTTATCTTCTTTTGCCGAGTGGATGGACAAGAATGCCTAAGAACCTTCTCTAGCTATCTATGCTTTTCTCGTCTCAAACTCTATTCATGCTGCATCACAAAAATTGATCAAGTCAGATTCGAACCACTCTGTGTGAGGAGCGCTCGGAGTCCCCGATTCGTCATAGACTTAAACTTCCAAAACCTCTTTATGAATCTCGGTCTGACCGATACTCCATTTTCGGTCCTACCGAGTTCATTAAGTTGATCTAGGTTTTCGATCTCGGTGCAACCGATTTGAACTTTTCGGTCACACCGAGTTGCAAAAACTGCACACAGTTTTGCATCTCGATGCCACCGAGTCGTTCCACTCGGTCACACCGACAGGGTCGGGCTATATATTGTGACGGGCAGAATTTTGGAAATTTCTCCGAAACCTCCTCGCCCGCGCGATAGCCTGCTCTGCCCCGGAGGTCTCCGGATCGTCTCCTCGCCGCCAGCAGCCTCCAGTCGCTGGTCTTCGCCGCTGTCAACGGATTTCTGCCCCGCCGTTGCCGCCGTAGCAAGTCCACGCCGAACTAGGGTATGGACTTGATCTTTGTGCTATTCCTCAATCTGATTCCTAGCACATTGTGATCATCATGATTCTTGCCACGTTTGATAAACTCCTATCCAGTCAAAACGCTCGTAGATTAGGTTTAATTCGAAAATTCTAGGTTTAGGTTTCCGCCGAAACCATCTCGGACCCACCGAGTTGAAAAACTCGGTCCCACCGATCTGGCTCTTGCCATTGCACAAGTTAAACTCGGTCTGACCGAGAATAACTTATCGGTGCGACCGATTTTGGAATTCTGTGAAACCCTAGCAGTCTCGGTGCCACCGAACTATGACTCGGTCTGACCGAGTTCACCAGTTCTGGTGCCAAAACTGCTTCGGTGTCACCGAGTTTGAAAATTGGTAGATCCGAGATGCTTTCTGTGGAAAACTAAAACTAAGTTTTTGGATTAATCTTTTGCAAAAATCTCTGTCTTTTGTGATGCTCATCCACTCTATCTTATCCATAATCTATTCACAGGGTCAGCAGTCAGTTTGCAACATGTCTGATCAAAGTGACAGCCAAAACCTCTCAGAGCAGCAAGTTGTGATGAGTGAGGGCACTAGCCCCTCAAGTTCTTCTGATAATGGCAGCAGGAGCACACCCAGCAATCTGCCTAAGGCTGCCACACGACAAAGAAAGAAGAGAATGTCTGATTCTGAGGATGAAGACTATGTGGCAGAGGAAGAGGCCACTTCCAAAAGGGTTGAGCCAGCTCAAGGCTCAAAGCCAGGCCTGAAAGTCAAGAGGCCAGCAGGGAGGCAGCCAATGTTAAAGGCTAGAGCCTCAACCGAAAAGCCTGCACCTGCTCCCATTGAGCCCATTGCTGCTGAGGGCAAAAAGAGGAAGGAAAGAGTGAAGAAGACAGTAGCCAAAGTGCTTGGGAGAGCCTCCATCATGGTAGAGGAGGAGGAGGAAGAAGAGGCAGCTGCACCAGCGCCCAAGGCACCCAAACTCATGGGAGATGCCATAAGATCAGGAACAGCTGCATCCAAGCCCAAGGAAGCTCCTAAGGCTGCATCTAAGCCTAAGACAGCTCCAAAGAGAAACACAAGGAGTATACCTGCTGCAGAAAAGAACAAGGCCCCAGTGCCTGAAGCTATTGAAGAAGAGGAAGAGAGTGTCCTCCGGAAGCTCAAGCCCAAGATCCCAGACCACAACGATGCTCATCCTGTGGCTGAGGACATGAAGCTCAGGAGAGACTCAGGGCTGAGAAAATGGAGAGAAGCAGACCCGTATGCTTCTAGGAGAAGGACTGCCGTGGACTACAGATTTCACACAAAGGAGCAACAAGATTTTTATGAGACTGTTTTGCTTGACAAGAAGCCAATCGTTTGTGACATGAGATGGGTCGACTGGACCTACATCAAAGAGCATGAGGAGTACTTCCCAGGAGTTCAAGACAGCTTCAGAGCGTGTGGAGTAGAGGACTTTGTTGGGCAGAAGCTCACAAAGTGGAACGAGGAACTCATCATGCAGTTCTACTCCACAGCTCACTTTTATCCAGATGGGAGGATTACATGGATGTCAGAGGGTACAAGGTACCAATCTACAGTGGCTGAGTGGGCACAGATCATCAATGCCCCAGAAGAGCAAGATGAGGACTTGGACATCTATGCCAAGAAGAAGATTGACCACAACTCCATGTCCAACATGTACAAGGAAATTCCCAATGAAGCTCTTGACACATTCAAGTTTGCAGTGCACTATCTGCTCTCAGGATTGCCTACTATCAACTGGATACTAAGGCACACTCTGTTGCCTAAGTCTGGAGATCACAAGATGATCAGAGGTCACGCGATCAACCTGCTTCATGTCTTTGACGTGCCTCAGAAATTCAAGGTCATGAGTCTCATTGTGGAAACCATTAAGAGGACAGCTACAGATCAGAAGAGGAGCTGTGGATATGCCCCTCAGATTCAGGAGCTCATCAACTCCAAGATGGGCACGGGCATATATTTGTTGGATAAGGAACACCTGCCCATCCGTCCAGAATTTGAGAACAATGAAGTTGTGATGACAGAAAATGAGCCTTCGTCTGCACAAGCATTTGCAAAGAAGGAGAAGGCGAAGAAGAAAAAAGCTGCCAGGATGCCTACTCAAGAGGAGGCATCTGAGTACTTCTTGAAGACCAAACAAGAGCAGCTCAGTTACCTGATTGCATCCTCGCTGAGAATTGAGCAAAGTCTGGCCAACCTCACTAAAAATCAGCAGAGCCTAGAGAGGATCATGGAACAAAAGTTCTATGACTTGGATGTCAAGGTAACAGAAGTTCAGTCTGTAGTGGAGCAGCTCCAGGAGGACATGAATGAGAGGAGAGGCAGGACCACGACTCATGCTTTTTCTAGAGTGCCACGAGGCCCGAGGTCATCTGCACTGCCAGTTGCTGACACCAGAGCTACAACGTCTGCACCAGCCACAGCCTCAGCTCCAGCGTCTACCTCAGCTCCAACTCCAGCGACTACTTCAACATCTACAGAAGCCTTCGTCCTTGGAGTGATCCGGACTCCACCACCACCTGAAGATCAAGCCTGAGCGTCGATCTAGTGCTATGCATTTTCTAGGAACTTTTTGGTAACTTGTTGTCAAAGGGGGAGAAGATGTATAGATCATAGGCTTCGAGAGAGAGAGTGTTGCTTTTCTCTCTTGTTTTATTTGGTGGTTTCTTCGAACTTTTTCTGCTTTTGTGTGAGATACTTCGTCCTTATGTTTGTGAGACATCGATGATCATGTGTTTGATCATAAGCTACACTTAATGTTTGCTTGATGCTTGTTTAAATATTATCATTATATCTATCATTTGTGATCATTCACTATTCTTGGTGATGAGTGCATGTATTTCATTCCTATCATTTTGAGCGCTCCACCAAGATGTATGTGACATGGAAGAGTAACCCATGACTCTAACTCATTGTGCATTTGCAGTCCAAAGCAAATCTTAAATATGCACAAATTTAGGGGGAGCTCTTACTTATCACATACTTCTCAAAGCACGATATATTTCATGCTTATTATCATTTGTCGAAGCTTTGATCTATATGTTGTCATCAATTACCAAAAAGGGGGAGATTGAAAGTGCAACTATCCCTAGGTGGTTTTGGTAATTCATAACAACATATAGCTCACTGAGCTAATGCTATTCCAAGATGATTATTTCAGGAAAGCTCAATGATTGGCATGGCATGGATATGAAAGTGGAACCCTCAAAATGCTAAGGACAATGGATTGGCTCAAGCTCAAAAGCTCAAGACTCTTCATTTTACATTTTAGTGATCCAAGATCACATTGAGTCCATAGGAAAAGCCAATACTATCAAGGAGGGATGAGGTGTTGCTTAATGAGCCTCTTGCTTCATGTGCTTAATGATATGCTCCAAAACCCTCAACTACTTTCCCATATCCACATATGACCTAAACTCTAAGCCAAACTCGGTCCTACCGATTTTTCCTATCCGGCGCCACCGAGTTTCACTTGTCATTAGCCACTGCCAAACCCTAGCAATTCGGTCATACCGATAAGGATCTCGGTCCCACCGAGATGGGGTTGCAAACTCTCTGTTTCCCTTTCGTAACTTTTCGGTCCCACCGAAAGAGCGAATCGGTCCCACCGAGATTGCAATGTAAACTCAGTGTTTCCCCTTTGTAACTTTTCGGTCTCACCGAGTTCCACTCGGTCCCACCGAAAGAGCAAATCGGTCCCACCGAGTTTGCCTGACCAACTCTCTGGTAAGCTAATTACCAAACTCGGTCTCACCGAGTTTGTGTAATCGGTCTCACCGAGATTACGTTATGCCCAAACCCTAACCGAATCGGTCCCACCGAGTTGCATGTCAGTCCCACCGAAATTCCTAACGGTCACTACGTTTACATTTTCGGTCCGACCGAGTTTATTGATTCGGTCCCACCGAGATTGGAAAACTGTGTAACGGTTGGATTTTGTGTGGAGGCTATATATACCCCGCCACCTCTTTCTCACTGAGTGAGAGAGCCATCAGAACACACACATCATTCCAACTCATTTGTTCTGAGAGAGAACCACCTACTCATGTGTTGAGATCAAGACATTCCATTCCTACCATATGAATCTTGATCTCTAGCCTTCCCAAGTTGCTTTCCACTCAAATCTTCTTTCCACCAAATCCAAATCCTATGAGAGAGAGTTGAGTGTTGGGGAGACTATCATTTGAAGCACAAGAGCAAGGAGTTCATTACCTACACACCATTTGTTACTTCTTGGAGAGTGGTGTCTCCTAGATTGGCTAGGTGTCACTTGGGAGCCTCCGACAAAATTGTGGAGTTGAACCAAGGAGTTTGTAAGGGCAAGGAGATCGCCTACTTCGTGAAGATCTACCGCTAGTGAGGCAAGTCTTGTGTGGGCGATGGCCATGGTGGGATAGACAAGGTTGCTTCTTCGTGGACCCTTTGTGGGTGGTTGCTTCTTCGTGGACCCTTCGTGGGTGGAGCCCTCCGTGGACTCGCGCAACCGTTGCCCTTGGGTGGAGCCCTGTGTGGACTCGCGCAACCGTTACCCTTCGTGGGTTGAAGTCTCCATCAACGTGGATGTAGGATAGCACCACCTATCCGAACCACGGGAAAACATCCGTGTCTCCAATAGCGTTTGAAATCTCCAAACCCTTCCCTTTATATTCTTGCAAGTTGCATGCTTTATTTTCCGCTACCAATATACTCTTTGCATGCTTGCTTGAATTGTGTGATGATTGCTTGACTTGTTCTAAAATAGCTAAAATCTGCCAAGAACTAAAATTGGGAAAAGGTTAAGTTTTTAGTTGGTCAAGTAGTCTAATCACCCCCCCCCCTCTAGACATACTTTCGATCCCACAGTATCCACATAAATACGCTTTCTAGGTTGGAAAGCGTACTTTAGTTTTCTTTAGACTGAATACGTTTTCACTGATCGAAAGGCGTACTTCTAAAAAGGCGCTTTCTCTTTTTCCAACCGCCGGCCGAAACCCCTATTTTGTGAATGTTCATGTGTTTAGGGCAGAAATGAACATATCTGTTTCTTTTTCTGCCTAACGAATGAACGGCCGTATCTTTTCAACCGTAACTCCAAATGAGGTGATTCCAAAGCCCACTTATTTGTATCGTCGAGCCCGTTATGTTGGTATCATTTTCACCATGTGTTAACATTCTGAAAATGACCATTATGCCTTTTCCCATATTTAGCCCCTTCCGAGAGAGAAAGATTTCCGGTGATTCGTTCCGTGAGTTTCTCGCACTTTCTCCCGATGAATCCCTTCACCCCAGGCAAGCCACACCCTCCATTTGCATGATTGTAATGCAGTGACATGGTTTAAATTATTTGAACTTGTTTAAAATCTTATCTTATCTACTTGTGATTTGTTCATGGCGTTTCTCATAGTATTGTTTGATCTTGCTATTGCCATGATATTGTTTGGATTTCTAGGTTTGATATTTTGCATCTTATGTGGTTGACATGTTGCCTTTGGATTCTTAGTGGCTATTATGATTATTTTCATGATGGTATTATGCTTTGTAGTATTACTTTGGATATCGCGTTGCCATTGGATTATTAGTGGCTAGTGTTATTTCCAGCATGATGCTAGTTGATGTTATGTTTTGGAGTAGTAATATTATTAGTTCTTGGATTTATCATGATCGTAGAGTTATGCTATCCTTGGAGTATTTTTATATGCCGATATTATGCTTTGGACTAGTTGTTGGATATTGCTATGACTTGGATTACAGGTAGATAAATGATGTTATCACTGTTACATTTTGGGGATAAATTCCGTCATTAAGTTGGTCATGTGCCACCGAACCGGGCTTTTCCAGTGCAACCACATTTGCCTTTTATGGGAAGGGCCCTAATGCGGTCTATTGTCGTTCCTCTCACTGGTGCCTCCAACGAGGGAAGGTTATGCGCGGGCGCTACCCTGATCAGGTAGGACGGCATAAGCCTTGTGTGCCCATGGTTGGTTTTGAGCTCGTGTCCCCGTTCAGGACCGTTTTTGTTTTGCCACGACAATGGTCGTTGATGCCTTTGGTAGGCACGGGGCCACCCATGACTTAGCCCAGAAGGGAGTTGGTTAGAGTGGTCGGGAGAGTGTTGTGGCAGTAGATCGATTTTGTCAGAACTTCGTTGGTCCACCCGAATGGGAGTGCAAGGCCATGGGTTTCGTGGTGTGGGTAAAGTGCGCTACCTCTACAGAGAGTGTGTGTGTTTAGTCTATCAATAGTCGCGTCCTCGGTCATGGTCATAAGTTTGTACTAGGTCACACCATTCGATCAACACTACATGACGGAATGACTTGTAGATGATTTATATGTTGATATATGGTGAGCAGTAACAGTTTGGCAGGATGATGATGATGATGATGATGATGATGTTGAGATGATCTCGAGGATGATCATTCAGTGTGATATGGTCACAAGGTGATCATGTGGATGATTTGATCACGAGATGATCAAGTGGATCATGAGGTGATCGAGATGGTTTATTGCGTGGCCGGTTAGCCAAGAGTGAGATGGTTATTGAGATCTGAGATGGTGGTTTATCAGTATGGTAGTAGTTTCATATTATGCTTAGTAGTTGCTTTCATATATTAGTAGTTGTTAATTGATTAACATGTTTAATGCTATGTTGTTGTATTGCCTTGATTCTTTTGGTTGTTGTGAGCTTGCAAGTACATTCAATGTACCGACCTAGCGTTTCATGCCAGATTGCAAGTGATGTAGTGGTTGATTGATTGCTTGCCGAGGTTACCATGCGTGCGAGCTAGATCGTGTCCCAGCCAGAGTACCTGCGGAGTAGATTTCACCACCTTCGTCATTGTTCCGCTGCTAGATGTATTCCGCTACTAAGAGTTGTTCCGCTGCTAGCATAGAACAAGGGTAGTATCGTATGCGTAGTGTCACCGTGCTGATGTGATCCTTTGTAACATCATACCCGTGTATTTATTATCCTGGTAATAAGAGCTGATTTGTTCTATGTCAAGTAGTGTCGTATTCTAGAAGACTTCATCTCGATCTCTGGGCTGGAATACGGGCCGTTCTAGTTTCTCTGAGCCGGGGTGCCACATCTATGTAGCGCGAGCGAGGTATGTGTATGTGTGAACCAGGGAGATATAAAGTTTGAGAGAGATGGAGGAGCCTCGATACGGCTGAGTGGTACGTCAGATAGCTGAGAGGGTGAAGAGATACTCCATCCGTTCGATAATGCAGTGCATATAAAATTTTTAGAAGTCAAACTATGGAAACTTTGACCGGGTTTACGCAAATATTATCTATATCTATAATGGCAAAGATACATCATACGAAACTACATCTCATGATGAATCAAATGATATATGTTTGCCATTCTAGATGTAAATGTTTTTCTCCACGTACATGGTCAAACTTTGTGATGTTTGGCTTTTCAATAAATCTATATGCTATGGACCGAAGAGAGTGCCTAAGTCGAGAGAGATCAAGTGTGTGTGATGGAGAATGAGTGAGTGTGCAAAAAGAGTGTGTGTGAAAGAGAGAGGGACAACAAACGATAAAATAAAGTGTGTGTGTGTGTGTTCGTTTCTTATGCAAACATATCACGCATGCATCTCCGAGATAGAAAAGCGAGGTGAGGTGATACACGAAGATAGCTAGTGTGTGATTGTTTGCAACGGAGAGAGACACCCCTATAGCACATGTCCAATGGAGGTCTGGCCAACAAGGGACAAAGGTCAAGAGGGACGCATGGAGAAGATGGACGCATGGGGAAGGAGAGAGGGTGTGTTTGTGATAGAGAGATCCCCTTGAGATCGTGAGGGGACTATATGGGTGGGATATCGAGGGATGAGGTGTGTGTGCAATAGAAAGATGCCCCGAGAGAAACCAAGATAGACCAGGTGAGGGAAAGAGACAATGGACATGTTTGTGATGGAGACTAAGTATTAGTCATATACATAGGGGGGACTGCGTGTGCCTACAATTGAGTGAGATGGAGAGAGAACGAGGGAGAGAGAGAGAGAGTTTTAGATTGGTCTATAGAGTGTGAGTGAGATATGCCTGTGTATGTGTGACCCAGGGAGATGGAGAGTTTGAGAGAGAGGGAACAGCTCCAAGACGGCAGAGTGGTGCGTGAGAGAGTTACGGGCAACGAGCTAGGGAATTTGTGTGCGTACGATGAGTGCACCCAAGATATTTAGCTTGGACTATAGAATCATACATAGTGTGCCAGAGAGACCTATACATGGAGTGTGCATGCGAACTAGAAAGAACCCCCCTCCCTCCCCACACACACACAGAGAGAGAAAGGGATAGGCAGAGGGACCGACAAGGTTTGTGTTTGGATGCGTGCGATAGAATTGAAGATTGTCGGCGAGAGAGAGAGAACAGGAGTCCGGGAGAGGGGGGTCGCGTTTATGTATCAAAGACTGATATAAACCATGTTTCGATATAAAATTGCATTCAAATATTTGAATTGGAGAACATGTTGTCTGCAATCCACACATGAACGGAGATATGCGTATAAAACAACTTCATTAATTTGACTTTCAACATGTTCATGGAGTACTATAATACAGTACAACATGCTACTCAATTGAGGTGTTCAATTTTGGATTTAGTTCACTATTTTGACCTGGTGAACGAGCTATTTCATTGAATTGAGATAGTTCATTTTAGGTTTGATTCCCGTTTTTGAGTGGGTCAACTATTTGTCATATAGTAAATCGTTAGAAACGAGCATGTAAAAACACATTAGTCCCGAGCATCATCTCACCATCTAAAAAAGAAGTGACAAGCAAATATTTCGAAATTTGATTCGAACCGACTTGGTAAGGTAGACATGGATGCTCGTTCTCCCAAAATTTGAACAAACCGCTAAACACCCTCTGCTCAGTGGAATTCGCCCGAGCAAATAAATGGTCGACGCGAAATTACTGGTCTATGTGGGACATGCATCAATTGGCCCGTTGTACATTGAGGGTAGGTTTGTAACTTCATCCAAGCACGCCTTCTCCTCGGCCGAAATGACAGGTGCCGAATAATTCATAAACCATTGGCGGCAAAACACCCTCTCCTCACCCGAAATCGCTCGCGCCGACTATTTCAAAACACGCCCTCCTCGCCCGAAATCACTCGCGCTGACTATTTCAAAACACACCCTCCTCGCCCGAAATTGCTCGCACCCACTATTTCAAAGCACGCCCTCCTTGCCCGAAATCGCTCACGCCTACTATTCCAAAACACGCCCTCCTCGCCCGAAATCGCTCGCGCCCACTATTTGGGACAAGCAAAGTTACTCTACTATCCCTGACCCTCAATACAAAGACCCAATCCCAAAAGCCTAAAGGCAGGGGTAGAACTGTACCCCCCCCCCCACACACACACACACATTTCAGACAAATGCGTCCGTGAGACATGGTTCCCCCTCCAAATTCCCCATTCATACATCGTGGGGGGCAAATCACGTTCTCCCCGGAAGCTCCCTTCTCCCCAGCCATGAAACCTCATCCCCTCCTCCATGGCGCCTCCACTGCACCAAATTCACCGCTGCCCTCCTCCCCAATGCTGGAGATGTTGTTGGTTTGCCGTCATGCACTAGGCCGTGTGCCTCTTACTCCATGCTGTCGGAGTTGCCTCGACGATGGCCGCGTGAACCATACCGGAGCCGACTAACCCCCGCCGTTGTGCATGACACTAGAGTGGATCCAACTTTAGATGCGTCCACGACCCCGGTGCTGCTTCCCCATAGTTGTCGACCGTCGCGACATCTCTGCTTTCCTGCCGCCGGTAGCCACTGCAATCATGCCGGTTTCACCGACTCGGCAGCTGGAGCTGCCTACTTCACCGGGCCGCAAGATAGGTCATAACTCATCTTAAATCACTTTATTTAGGCGTCAGTTGTCTGAATTTTTATTCTGGGCCAATCGATTCCTAATGGGAAGCAACTCCCCTCAAGGCAGTGGAGCTCCTAGGCTGCATGTTGGGTGGTTTCTAACATAAGGGTGTGGGGGCGAAAGTTCGCCGTGGAAGCAGCGCTTAGGTGGCTATCTTAGAGTTGCGTGGGTTGAAGGTACTGCCGCCATCGGATCTGGATGACGGTGAGTCTTTGTGAATTAGCCGGGGGTGATGCAACCACGGTAGTGCGGTGGGGCGGGGAGCGGGGTTTCGGTCGGAGCTCTCGCGGCCAGGGTCGGCGGATGCAGACTGCTCTACCAGTGGTCACTGGCTCTTCTAGGAAGATTCTGAACAGTGCCAGCCGGGAGGCACAAGACGGCCATCAAGCCATCCGGCGTAGATCGGACAGTACCAAAATAAAATAAAATCGTGTGAACCCAATTTAGTTTTCAGTCAACAAACGTGTGACCACTCTCATACCTTACTATTGATCTCTTAGAGTATTTCTTCAGATCAGAGATATGTGTCATTCTTAACATTTGGCATTTTCTGCATCTTCAGCCACACCGTCTTCCTTCTCACTGCAGCTGCTCCAACAAGGAAATCATACAACAAAAGGGGGCTATAGTCTCACTCAATAGTTCCCTCCATCGAATGTGCGTGCCGGACATGGACAGCCACAACAACTGCAGGGCCATCGACAAGTCAACACACGATGCTCACTCCTATGGATGGTGGCCAGATAGGTTGTACCCTCATCTTACTTGTGTGCAACATTTATGGCTTTGTTATTCATCTAAGCATGGAAAATAGATTATCACATTTCACTGTATATTCATGTTGATCTATTAAGAGTCTTGTTCAGGAGTTAACGTTGTTCCACAGTTCAGATAAGTGACTTGTTCTTTAGGTAACGTTGTTCCATAGTTATCATCCATCAGCCAATGTTATCCCACAGGCTGATGATTATACCACTTCTAGTATTACCTATGTTGTTCTTTAATACTTCTGTGTGCCATCTAGTTAATCTCGAGTACAAACGATACATATTCTCTAGCTTTCATCTGTGTTCTCCCTTTAGTTTTTGAGACCTGTTGCTGCTAGTTAAGCCCGGTCCTACTATTTATGTCGTCTCCTACAGGCACTCATTACATAAATCTAACTACTAGTTGTCTTCCATGCATGTCAGATATAATTGCACACACTGATATATCCACAAGAACCTCACGGAGCAATGTAATGGCCAACAAACTTGACGTCAATGATACCCAATATGATGGAACATGTAAAGGCAGTTCTTCAGAAGACCTGCAGAAAGATGTCGAATCATATTCACCCCACAAGGTCGTTGCTCTAACTTGGCCCATGATATGGGTACAACATGCATATAATGTCCTGGAGTGCATCTACTCTGTTGCAATGCCATGTGCTTAGCCTGCTGATCATGCATGTAAGTATGTCATGCCTTCCTGTTTTTCAGTACCTATTCCATTCATAATAACATGTTTTCAAATTCAAGTATTGTCATTCTACTCTATCACAATGCCATCTGCTTAGTTTGGACATCATACTTTTGAATATCTTATGCATTGTTATTCATCAGTATGCACTTCATCTATCTACCATACCATGTTTTTTTACATTGAAGTGTTTTTCTAGTGGCTTGTTGCAATGCCATCTTAGTTTCCCAATCATACACGCATATGTTGCCTTAGTGTTTTTCTGTATGTATTCCACTATCATATAGTTTTACATTCAACTAGTGTTTTTTACTCTGTTGTCCTATCATATCCCTAGCTCTTACATCATACACCCTCCGTCCATATTACATGTCGCAGAAATGGATAAAAATGGATGTATATAGAACTAAAATGGATAAAAATTCTCACTCCTATGGATGGTGTCCAGACACATCCATTTATTTCCGGATGGAGGGAATAGATGTCAATATGTCATGCCTTTCTGTTCTTCAGTACCTATTATCTCTCTACCGTAGCATGTTTTATAACTGAAGCACCATTCTGCTATATAAGGCATGCAAGGGGAAGACGGCTATGTTAGAATCTGAAGGGTTACAAACAAGGTCTTTGCAAAAGATCGAAATGCTAGGAGATAGTAAACCAACTCCAGTGTCCATAGGTACTTCTCCAGCACAGAGAAACCCAACTCCTACTGATAATAAGCAGATTCAAGTGGCCAAAGAACTAGTCCACTCCAGTCCAGCAAAAATATGTCAACTCCATTCTAAAAAGCGTGTGCATATCCTCACATCATGAAATTTTATAGCATTCAGATCATATTTTCTACATGTTTCTTACCCATCTCCTTTTTAGAAAATAAGCTTAAAGGATAGAAGACTTTCTAAACTGGGACTGTGTTCGAGGAAAGTATCTTGCGGGAATTCTCTATGCTCCAATGCTGATGTAAGTACCTCTTGTATATCACTAAATTTTTACATCAGCATGTATTTTGTTAATCAGCGTGAATCCAACCTTTATCTAATCTAAATTTACTTGTAGCAAAATGTATAATTAAATGTGGAAATGTTGATTTTTGTAAGGAAAAATGCCTAGTAGTTTTGCATACTGGGTTGCATGAGTGTGCTATCTCATATCATGCACATTACTAAATTGTAGGGATGTTCTGGTTGCCCAATCATTCATTGTGTCAATGTTGCTTTCCTATTACCTTACCTGGCTGATGATAGTTGTGCCATATTGTGTTAATTTGGTGTAGGCTGGTGTGGTCTGGTTGCCCAAATGTTCGTCGTATCAATGTTGCTTTCCTATTACCTGACCTGGCCAATGATAGTAATGCTAGTGTGTTAATTTGGTGCGGGCTGCTGAAGATAAGAAGACAAACTCTGAAAACAAAAAGCCGACCCCATTGTTTATTTCCAATAAATCTAGGCCACGTAATATGGCAATAACTCTTGATTAACCTATTCGGTTCCCCTCCTAATTTATGTTATGATGCAGTGGTCGAGACACTCTCTAGTATCAATAATACAAGCCTGCCAAAATCGCCATCTGAATTTGTTGAGTTTCCTCTGTCTAAAATCCAACAAAAAAATGTATGTTTGTGAACGAATTACTGGCTGAAGCAATCATGGAAATCGTGGAGGAATCAGAGGTGCACATTCTTGCACAACAACAACTGATCAATATTTTCAGAGACAGTGTAGCAAAGAAGGAAGAACTTGCTCAGATGCTTATGGGCGTCATCCGCGCTGAGGTTGTAGATCGTTAAGTTCTCCTCATTTATTTGCACTGGCATCAATCTTTGATTGCCTAGTGGATGTAATTTCTTGTAATATACGCTGGATGTGCAACTTTTCCTTGTATGTCGTAAGTTTGCTTAGCGCGCCTCGCATTCCAGCTAACCGGTCTCTATGAAGGCAAAAAGCAATGAAATTGTTAGTTAGCAAGAACAGTCATGGGCCCTATATGAAGGAAGCGGCCCACTGCCCTTAATGGGCTTCCCTAATGGGCTCGCATGGGCCAAAATTATCATAGGCCTTTGATTGAACGGTTTTTGTCCTGTCCATAATTGCTCGTCGTAATAGGCTCAAATTATAGCTGGGCCGGAATCGACATTATCTAATTGGGCCTATTTCCATGTTCGGACTTTAGCAGACCCATTAAGTTAATGGGTCGTAACTAGGCCGAAAGCACTATTGGGCCGCTATAATTGAAACGAGCCAACAGTTAATGCTCGGCCCTGTTACCTCCCGGGTCATTAATAGGCCGACATCGAAGCAAGCAATAAGTGGGCCCATTTGACTTCACAACCCGTTAACAGGCCGATACTAAGGTCGGGCTATATATCGCCCAACTGTATTTTGGGCCTTTAGCAGGCCGAAAGAGACAGCGGGCTCGTACTGGACCATTAAGAGCATGGGCCGCTAAGAGGCCGAAAGTCAGGTCGGACTTTATATGGCCCAACTGTGTTGTGGGCCTTTAGCTGGCCGAAAGAGAAACCGGGCTGGTATTGGTCATGAAGAGCATGGGCCGTTAAGAGGCCAAAACTCAGGTCCGACTGCAAATGGCCCAACTAATTTATAGGCCGTTAACGGGCTGAAAGACACACCGGGATGGAAATTGGCCCAACACTTAAATGGGTCGCTAAAAGGCCGAAAGACGTACATCCTGAAAATTGGCCCATCCCTTGAATGGGCCGTTAACTGGGCGAAACCACATGGGGCCAATATTGAGCCCAAATATATAGCGGGCTATTAACGGGCTCGAACTGACGATGGGCTGCAATGGTTTCAAATAGTTAACAGGTCGTTGATGGGCCGAATTGGCACATCTCGTATGGGTCGTGGGCTTAAATGGACCAGGCACAAGTAGGCCCCATATGGGCCGGCCAGCTAATTTTGACTGGGACGGCCTCTTTGACCTAAATGGGCCACTGTTGGGCCTTGCCACATGCCAATGTATCGTAGGCGCCTCCTGTACAATGAGTGGATGACATCTATCCCAACGTTGAGCCGACACATGGATCCTCCGGCGAATGAGAATTTTACACGTGGAAAATCCCCATTGGTCGGGGCTGTTAACGGGTTATCAGATCCAAATCGGAACCTGATAGCTTAACAACGACCCGTTACAGTGGATGCCACGTGTCGGTTACCCTTGACGAAAACACTTTCATGACGCGCCATTTATCGTCATGGAAGTGGACACTTCTACAACAGCACAGGTATGGCTATCTTGATTCTATCATAAAATCATCATGGATGTACATGCATGACAGAAACGTGACCTACTATGACAAACACGTATCATCACGGAAGTGGGTTTTTTGTAGTGACAGCTCACGCAGATGCAGAGGACATTGTCTGTAAGTGTGATGGGTGCCAGAAATTTGCACGTCAAGCTCATGTGTCAGCTCAAGAACTTTGGATGATCTCAATTACTTGGCCTTTTTCAGTATGGGGCTTGACATGGTCGATCCTTTCAAGCCGTCATTCAACAAAAAGACCCATCTTCTTGTTGTGGTTGACAAATTCACCAAGTGGGTTGAAGCAGAGCCAGCCACAACAGTCAAGTTTCTGAAGAAGACAACCTATTGCTTCAGATATCCTCACAATATTATTACTGATAATGGCACTAATCTGTCCAAGGAAGCTATGGAACAATTTTTTCAGAAGGAACACATCCGACTTGATCTAGGCTCAGTTGCACATCCACAATCCAATGGGCAAGCAGAGTGTGCTAATTAGTAGTTACTACATAGGATTAAACCAAGACTTGTGGTTCCACCTGAACGCACTCCTGGCTACTGGGTCGAAGAGCTTCCGGCGATACTTCGTAGTATACGAACTACTCCCAATAGGTCAACATGTTATATGCCATTTTTGTGGTTTATGGTGCAGAAGTTGTACTACCAAGTGATATTCGTCATGACTCTCCCCGAGTTGCAGCATATGTTGAGGCAAACAATGAGCAAGCTCACCAAGACTCTCCTGATGCCTTGGAGGAAGAATGCGATCTTGCAGTATCACAATCAACAATATATCAGCAAGACCTACGTCGCTATCATAGCCGCAGAGTCCGAAGCTGTACCTTTCAGGAAGGTGACTCAATGCTCCATCTGATTCAAGAACAAACAGGTATGCATAAGCTCTCACCTCCATGGGAAGGGCCCTTCGTCATCAGCAAGAATCTCAACAGTGGGTCATACTATCTCATTGATATACACGAGACAAATAAATTACGTACCTCTGAAGAGGAGAGCAATAGGCGTTGGAATATTGCACATCTTCGGCCCTATTACACTTAAGATATATCTTTAATTGTATTCTTAATTTTTACAAACTTTTGTCATGTACATATATATGATGATCAATGAAATAAAACCGACATATCTGGAACCTGGAGTTTGTCGTTTCACCTCAAAAGATGTGTCTTGAGTCTTTATTTTTTGATCATTGGACACTTGGGGGCTTCCAACTCATCGAATTTAGCTATAACATCCCTTTTGACCTTGCATATGCCATCATCATACTTGGTTATACTTGCCTGTTTGCTTGATGCTACTCACAACAAGGTGACCCGGTTGTACATATGATAAGTCAATCACACTGATGCCTATTATGGGTTGTGTTGACCCTGAACTCATCAAAGTTAAAACACTAGCTTAAGTCATGTGAGAGTCGGCTTCCAGGTAGCGAGGGCAAACCAAGAGAGGCTACAAGGCCTACTTCCACAGGAAAGCAAATCTCAGACTCGGGCCTCGAAAGCCGATCTTTATGTCGAGCCTCGAAAGCTGACTATTTACTTTGCTTTACTTTATATTGTTTGTTTCCTTTGCAAAGTAATTTCCATTATAACTTTATTTGATTTACTATCAGTATATATTGGATGTGTTTTTGCAAAAAACGGATTTATTTTAAGAGACGTTGGGTTGTATAGCAAATCTCGACTTAATTATCCTTCGAAATCTGCATTCAAAGGCAACACGATTTGTCGGGTTGCACAGCAGCACTAGGTTATGATTCATGTTCAAGCAAAAGAAACACTTGAGGATTCCAACAATATTATATATTGTCGGGTTGCACCGCAACCACGGGAAAGGATTGCTTTCATCAAAAAGCATCATTAGTTTTAAAGGAAAATACTAAGTGCTTGATGGCACTGAAAGCTTATGGAGTTTTCGGATGAACAATCATTACAAGCCTATTTGGGTGACACTCATCAACATTGTTTTAAATAATCAAGCTGGCGGAACTGACGTTGACGGCTAAGACACGACAGTCGGATCTTTCAGGTTGAACTAGCCGGTTCGCCTTCAGTTCTGCTCAATGCCAGGTTGACGCTCGCTCGCTCATCAGGCCTCTTGGGGTCTTCATCTTCAGCTTATTTTGTCTGGGGGCTTTCGGCCACCAATTGGATTGAAGATAAAGCTTCAAATACCATGTCTTCGGTGATCACATCAAAAGTGTTGATTTCTCAGGCAAAAGCTTACTTACATGGCGGGATGAGCTTGACAGATTGAGGTTGTGGGATGCTCATGCGCTTCCGAGCTTTAGTATAACTGACTTGGAACTTGGATAGATGCAAGTCATTGGCACTTTTCATAGCTTCTGGCCGGGTCTCCCGCATGTAGCGAAGATATTCCGCCTCAGAGAATTCTAATTTGTCAGCGTTCAACTCTGGGAACCCGTCGGCAAGAAGAGTTGGCTGCATCTCTGGATGATATGCCTTAGCCAACGTAAGCGCGCTCATTGCTCCTTGTATGCAAGCCGACCTTTTCAACTATGTGATCCATTCCAAGATGGTGGAAAATTCATTGATTGTATCCATAATATGATGAGGTGGGGCTTTTGTGTTCTTCACTTCCATTATGCAATGTGCTCCACCTACATATAGCTGCTCCAGAAATTTCTAGAGATCTTGAAGTTTCACTAGTGGAGGCCCCATCCCATTATGGTTTCTCTTGCCTATCAATCAATATTCAAGAACATTATAACCTGGATTTTTACTATAAGCAAATGGTGAGTTGATAATGGAAAAGGAAACTTACCAAAGTTGGCTACGCACATTTGCTAAATATGGCCTTTTTAGAGTCTTGAGTTCTTGAGCCACCGGCACGAACTTCGACTCGGCCTCTTCAGTGCGTTTCTTTAGGGTGAATCTCTCATCTTCATAGGCAGTTTTGGTCTTTTCAAAGTGTTTGTACACTTCAGAAGAGATTCTTGGAAATCTGAAGATAGTTGTTCGGCCATTTCTTGCAGCTTGTTTTCTTCTTTTACCTTTTTCATCAACCCGGCGATCTCCGAGGTTGCTTGACAGCATTGCCTACATCAGACAAGTATTTCATAATTATTCAAAAGTCACAAGTCGCCGCCGTCTGGCGACCCGGCACTTGGGGGGTACAGAGGATCTGGTCTTTACTACACTGCAAGAAAGGGTCATTATCAATAAGTCCTAGGTTGCTGCAGTAATTCAACCTGGCACTTGGGGGCTACATGACTCATTTGTTTTAACTAAGTCACCATAATCAATTGAAGATCGGACCATCACTTCATGATAAGCCGGCCCTTGGGGATTACCAACTGCTCTTATACACCAATCTTATGAAAACAAGCGTTGGCATACTACTTCTAGTAAATCGGCACTTGGGGGCTGCATGTGAGCAAAGGAAGTTACTGATATGCTAAATGGTGACTCGGGTGTGAAGACTAAAGTTCTAAATGACAGACAAGTCCTAGGTTCTCATTACACTCAAAACCTATGACTTGGGGGCTACATGAGTATATAAGAGAATGGCAAGACTGTTACCTCATATTTTCTCTTCAAAGTGTTTATCATAACTATTTCAGTATCTCGGCTCTTAGATAGACGGGTCAGAAAGCTCTGATGAAGGTAGCTCACATCCAGATCTTCAAAGGACTGAAACTGAATGGCGGTTTTCACTTTCTCATGTTTTGGCGACTCATCCTTAGTCAGTATTTTGGCCAAAATAGTTTATGTTTCTGGAGGAGCGCCATGGCTTTCGTCAGTGATAAACACATCATCGTGAGCCTTCTCAATGGTTGTTCTGGTATTGAATTTTCTTTTTCTTCTTCCATGGCAGGGGGAGTGGGAACACAAACAAGGCTCACCGGATTGTCTTGGTGAGCCGGCTCTTCATCACCAACAGGGTCGTCCTGGACGTCCGGGTTGTCCATCACCACATCTTTGGAAGGAGCCCCCATCTCAGTATTTGCCATGGCGGCAGGCGGGTCATCAACCTTCTTATTTACAAAGGCTTTGGCTCTAAAGTAGCAAAGGCATGATAAGTCATCACATGAAAGAAGCATGTTATGAATCAACGAACACTTCATAAGACATAGCTGTGGCTGATTTTAAAAGCCAGCACTTGGTTGGCGCTGGATTCATCAGACGAAGGTGAAGTCCTTTGGTAATTCGGGTCTGAGCGGTGCAGCGGTTTCTTGAGTTGGCCGGCTCTCAGAGTTGATGGGGTTGGGCTAAGTGGTTCCTGAGTCCGTGTCCTGTGAGGAGCTCATATGGAAAGCCGCCAGAAAGATCTCCGGAGCTGCTTCGGGTCTTCCTCTTGTTCAGCATGTTGCGTTTTCTTCAGAGAGAAGTTTTTGTCTAAGTAAGCTTCTGTAACACCCTCGTTTTTGGCCCTTTCTTTTTCTTTTTGATTTATTTAATTTTTGCTCCGATTTTGTTTTTGGAGTGGATCTGTGGACTTGAAACCTGGGAGATCATCATCATTTCTTCTCTCAAGTGGTTCATCATCATCATGATCTACCAAATTTCAGCTCAAGTGGCTACTCCATGTGAGTGCGTCATCCAAATCTCTTTTCTGGACCAAATATGCAGTTACAAAGCAACCATGTTGTTTTGTGGTCCATTTCTTCTCAAAATCACCAGGATGATAGTCCTTCTCATGCTAAACCTCCTAGACATCATATTGGACCCTTAGCATCTCTCTGTGGATCACGGGTCCTGATCAAGTTTGAGACAGCAAACTTGCATCGCTGCCTCACTTCGCTACAGAGCCTCTCTTGATCTTTCACCTCCTACAGTCTCTAGGATGCAGAGACAACACTCTAGACAGCTCACGGCAGTCTCTTGCGTCCCCTCCATGCTGGGCACAGTGGTGACCGCGTCTTTAGCACGTTTGTGCACGCGCTCTGGCAGCGTTGGCCGCGCTCTAGAAGTCGGGACGCGTCGGGCAGCTCCATCTCGGTGAGTTCTGCGCGTTTGGGTGTGCTGACCTGACTCCCTCCTCTCTCACGTCGCTCTCCCTCCTCTGCCCCCTCTCGAAGCATCCTTGTCGGTGCTAGCAGCCATGCGCCCATGGGTACACTGTGCGCCGCTCGTCTCTGTCCTCGTCTTGTCTTCTTCCTCCCCCCCCGGCGCCATCTCCTCCCCGTGAGCCTCCTCTGCCTCGTACATGTCCTCTCCAGCTCCCCCGTGCAGCTAGCGGCCATCGCCGGAGCAGCCCGTGAGCCATGGCGGGCCCGAGCTCGGGATCCTTCTCCCCCGCCTATATAAGCGACCCCTAGGCCTCTCGGCCGCCCCAGGCTCTTCACCTCACACCTCTCCCCTCCCCATCCACTCCATTGAGTCCCAGAGCTCCCCCTCACCACAATTGCTCACCACTGCCGCTGCCGGCCTCTGCTCAAATCCGAGCGAGCCCGAGCCCCTCTCTCCATTCCATCACTACCATAGCACCACTCAGATCCCGACGAGACTCCCCAGCCCCTCCGCTCGTCGCTGGAGCATCCATGGCCGCGAGCCCGTCGGCGCCCGAGGCCATCCTCCGCCTCGGCTGGTGCTTCTCTCGCCTCGGTGCTCTCCTGTGGTCGCCTCCTGGCTAGATGGACGCGACCCTCCTTCCCAAGCCCGCCGGTGGCCTCGCCTCCTCCAGAGGTGGTCGGAGCCGCCATGGCCATCGCTAGCGCCAACCCTGTCCTCTGTCCGCGTGGGCGAGCGGGAGCTTGAAGATGACGACCAGCTAGGCGGGCCCCACACCAGCGTGGACCCCACTCGTCAGCGACTCCACGCATTGACCCCGCCTCGCCACGTCATTTAAGTGGAAACATATTCTAGGGAATATGTTTTCGCTACACTGTAAGCATAGATTGCCTCTGTTTCGGGCTAAAATACATTTTCTGCGCTGGAAAGCGTATTCTCAGCATTTGCGCTTTCTGTTTTCCAGCTAGGGGCCTCTTTGTGAAGATTCTTTTACAGATTGGTCCCTGCAGCTCATCTACCCATATCTTTTTACTCACAACTCCAAATGAGGTGATTCCAAAGCCCACTTCTTTGTCTCATCAAGCCTATTCCGATGGGATCATTTTCACCATGTCATAACATTCTGAAAATGATCATTATGCCCTTGCCCTTACTCAGCCCCCTCCGAGAGAGAATTGTTTCCGATGATTCTTTCCACGAGCTTCTCGCACTTCTTCCCGGTGATTCCATCCCTGTCAAGCAAGCCACACCCTCCATTTGCATGATTGCAATGCAATGACATGGTTTACTTATTTAAACTTGCTTAAAATTTGCATTAGCTACATATGACTTGTTCATGGCATTTCTTGAAGTAATATTTTCATCTTGCTATTGCCATGATGTTGCTTGGAGTTCTAGGATCAATATTTTGCAACTTATGAGGATGCCATGTGCCATTGGATTATTAGTGGATTATATTATTTTCATCATGGTATTGGATATTATGCTTTGGAGTATTATTTTGGGTATGATGTTATCATGTGGATCTTAGGTTAATCTTGCTATTGGATTAGTAGTATCTTGATTCTTGGATTCATCATGATGGTAGTGTTATGTTATCCTCAGAGTATTTTGATATGACGATATTATGCTTTGGATTATTTGTTGTATATTGCTATGACTTGGATCACAGGTTGATAGATGATACCGGAGTATCAGTTATCACAGATCTATCTTGGGACAAATTTTGTCATTTCGTTGGTCAGGTGCCACCAAACTGGGCTTTTCCAGTACAACCACATTTGCCTTTATGGGAAGGCCCTAATGCGGTCTATTGTCATGCGTCTCGCTGGTTCCTCCAACTAGGGAAGGTTATGTGTGCGTGCTACCCTGGCCCGATAGGCGGGGATAACCTTGTGCGCCCGAGTTGTATGGATCCATTGTCCCCATTTGGGACCGTTTTGTTTTGCCACAACGGTGGCTGTTGGATGTCACGAGGTGGCATCGGGGCCACCCAGGACTGAGCCCAAAAGGGGAGTTGGTCGAAGTGGCCAGGAGAGCGTCATGGCAGTATATTGGTTTTGCCGGGACGTCGTTGGTCCACCGTTCTGTGATGTGGGTACAGTGTGCTAACCTCTACAGAGTGTATTTAATCTATCGATAGTCGCGTCCTCGGTCATGGGCACAGTTCGTACTAGGTCACACCGTTTGATCAACACTCACATGACGGAATGACTTATAGATGATTTATATGTTGATATGTGAGCTATAACAGTTTGGCAGGATGCCATTGATGATGTTGGGATGATCTTGAGGATGATCATTCAGTTTGTGATGTGGTCATGCGGTGATCACATGGAGGTATTGATCACGAGGTGATCGAGGTGATATATTGCTTGGCCGGATAGCCAAGAGTGAGATGGTTCTTGAGATGGTGGTTCGATAGTAATTCTAGTAGTTTCATATCATGCTTAATAATTATTTCCGCATCATAGTACTTGTTAATAACTTAATCTGTTAAATGCTATGTTGTTGTCTTGCCTTGATGCTTTTGGTTGTTGTGAGCTAAGTATATTCAATGTACTGACCTGGCGTGTCATGTCAGATTGCAGGTGATGCCGTCATTGATTGATTGCTTGTCGAGGTTACCGTGCGTGCGAGCTAGATCATGTCCCAGCCAAAGTCCCTGCGGAGTGGAGTTCATCACCTTCGTCGTTGTTGTGCTGCTAGAAGTTTTCTGCTGCCATGAGTTGTTTCACTGCTAGCATAGAACTACCTAGGAGTAGTGTCGCCGTGCTGATGTGATCCTTTGTAACATCAGGCCTTTGTATCCCTTATCCTTTGTAATAAGAGCGGATTTGTTCTATGTCAAGCAGTGCCGTATTCTAGAAGACTTGATCTCTAGGCTAGAATGTGGGGTGTTCCGGTTCCTCTGAGCCGGGGTGCCACAGCTTCGGGGTGTGAAAATGGTACCTTACAGACCACAAGCCGGGTTTTCCTTCGACCTGGTGTTTCCAAGTCAGAAGTTGATGGATTTACCTCTACCTCACTGGCTCGGCTGGTCCCGATGTGTTCGTGAGAGGAGTCGACATCAGCAAGTTCATTCTGCAGGCGACCAAGAGAGTCAAGATCTTCTACCTCATTTTCTTCTTCATGCTCCACCTCTTCAAGATTATCGTCCTTGGGTGGAGTTGGAACTCGAGGTGTGGTTTTCCACCAATCAGCGTCTTCCTGCATAATGTAAGCCTGCATATCAGAATGAAGTAAAGGAAATTGCACAAACTATAAATAAGAAAAGATGACTTACATATGGTGTCGGGTTGCTAGCAAAGAAAGGGGCAAGCCCCACAAGGTCAATCTTCTCCCAGGTATCACCAAGAAGCTTCTTGATAGCCTTCATAAAGTCACTAGGGACAAGCCATTCTTACTGAAGCGCAGATCATTGATACGTCTCCAACGTATCTATAATTTTTGATTGCTCCATGCTATTATATTATCTGTTTTGGATGTTAATGGGCTTTATTTTACACTTTTATATCATTTTTGGGACTAACCTATTAACCGGAGGCCCAGCCCAAATTGTTGTTTTTTGCCTATTGCAGTGTTTTGCAGAAAAGGAATATCAAACGAAGTCCAAACGGAATGAAACCTTCGGGAACGTTATTTTCTCAATAAATGTGATCCAGGAGACTTGGAGTGGGCGTCAAGAAACAATCAAGGAGGCCACGAGGCAGGGGGCGCACCAACCCCCTGGGCGTGCCCTCCACCCTCGTGGGCCCCTCGTTGCTCCACCGACCTACTTCATCCTCCTATATAAGTCCACGTACCCCGCAAACATCCAGGAGCACCACGAAAACCTAATTCCACCGCCGCAACCTTCTGTACCCAAGAGATCCCATCTTGGGGCCTTTTCTGGAGCTCCGCTGGAAGGGGCATTGATCACGGAGGGCCTCTACATCAACTCCATGGCCTCTCCGGTGATGTGTGAGTAGTTTACTTCAGACCTTCGGGTCCATAGCTAGTAGCTAGATGGCTTTTTCTCTCTCTTTGGATCTCAATACAAAGTTCTCCTTGATTCTCTTGGAGATCTATTCAATGTAATCTTCTTTTGCGGTGTGTTTGTCGAGATCCGATGAATTGTGGGTTTATGATCCAGATTATCTATGGACAATATTTGATTCTTCTCTGAATTCTTTTATGTATGATTGGTTTATCTTTGCAAGTCTCTTCGAATTATCAGTTTGGTTTGGCCTACTAGATTGATCTTTCTTGCAATGGGAGAAGTGCTTAGCTTTGGGTTCAATATTGCGGTGCTCGATCCCAGTAACAGTAGGGGAAATGATACGTATTGTATTGTTGCCATCGAGGATAAAAGGATGGGGTTTATAACAAATTGCATGAGTTTATCCCTCTACATCATGTCATCTTGCTTAAGGCATTACTCTGTTCTTATGAACTTAATACTCTAGATGCATGCTGGATAGCAGTCGATGTGTGGAGTTATAGTAGTAGATGGAGGCAGGAGTCGGTCTACTTGTCACGGACGTGATGCCTATATACATGATCATGCCTAGATATTATCATAATTATTTGCTTTTCTATCAATTGCTCGACAGTAATTTGTTCACCCACCATAATACTTATGCTATCTTGAGAGAAGCCACTAGTGAAACCTATGGCCCCCGGGTCTATTTTCCATCATACAAGTTTCCAATATACTTTATTTTGCAATCTTTACTTTCAATCTATATCAGCAAAATACCAAAAATATTTATCTTATTATTATTATCTCTATCAGATCTCACTCTTGCAAGTGGCCGTGAAGGGATTGACAACCCTTATCGCGTTGGTTGCGAGGTTCTTATTTGTTTGTGTAGGTACGAGGTGACTCACGCATGGTCTCCTATTGGATTGATACCGTGGTTCTCAAAAACTGAGGGAAATACTTACGCTGCTTTACTGCATCACCCTTTCCTCTTCAAGGGAAAACCAACGCAGTGCTCAAGAGGTAGCAAGAAGGATTTCTGGCGCCGTTGCCAGGGAGATCTACGCCAAGTCAAGACATACCAAGTACCCATCACAACTCTTATCCTTCGCATTACATTATTTGCCATTTGCCTCTCGTTTTCCTCTCCCCCACTTCACCTTTGTCGTTTTATTCGCCCTCTCTTTCCGTTCGCCTCTTTTTCCTTCCTGCCTTCTGTGTGCTCGTTCTTTTTGCATTATGTTGCCATCATGTCTGAGACTAGGGAGGTTATCATTGGTAAGGATAGTAATATGGAAAACTTTGATACTATTGATGATCCTCTTGAAAACCTTACTATTTCCCACACTAAAAAGTTTCGCATTTGTAGTGGTAATATTATTGAGAAGGGAGTTATTCAAGATTTCTTTACTTGTGTCGGTGCTTTTCCCACCATGAGTGGATCTATCCTTCATAAAACTAGTAGTCTCGCAGATGCTATATCTTTGCTCATAGTTGAACTTGAAAGACAATTTTTACATATGCATCCTTCCATACAAAGGATTTTCCTAGAATTTTCTAATATTGAGCATTCTTCTGTTAAGCGAGCCGCTACCATCTTTTTAGCTCATGAGTTCAGATTTATAATAAAAGAAGCCAATGAAATTGTTGCGCATTATAGGGTGGATGCTGGCCATCCTCCCATAGAAGCGATCCTTTTCTATCAAGAAGACATTATGCGTTTACGATCGTTAGATCATGTTGCTTTTAATGAAAACCTTAGAAAAAAGGTTCCTACCGATGCTCTTGTTAATAGGATCTCTGAACTTAATGATAATTTTTCCATCCAGAACAATGGGCTAGGTTTTTCCCTTGAACAAAGGCCCGTGAGTTTTTGCCAAAAGAATGCTTATAATGATGAATTGATTGTGCAATATGAGGGGCCAAAGGAGGAACCAATACCTCCCGAGCTTGATCTTGGGGACTTTTGTCCCATTAAATTTAGACCTTTTGATTACTTTTGCTTGCCACAAAGAAAACTTGCTGCTGAACGTAGGGAGTATGAGATGAGTTTTGGCGATTTACCTTATCATTATCATGGCAATACCTAGATCTATCTTCGCTTTTATGCCTAGCTAGGGGCGTTAAACGATAGCGCTTGTTGGGAGGCAACCCAATTTTATTTTTATTACTTGCTTTTTGCTCCTGTTTAGTAATAAATAATTTATCTAGCCTCTGTTTTGGTTGTGTTTTTTGTGTTTAATTAGTGTTTGTGCCAAGTAGAACCGTTGGGAAGACTTGGGGAAAGTCTTTTTGATCTTGCTGTAAAAAACAGAAACTTTAGCGCTCACGAGAATTGCTGCCATTTTTATTTGGAAAGTGCTATTTAGTTAATTCTTTTTTAAGATGATTAATAGATAAATTCCTCACGTCCAGAAATTTATTTTAGAATTTTTGGGATTCCAGAAGTTTGCGTTAGCTACAGATTACTACAGACTGTTCTGTTTTGGACAGATTCTGTTTTTCGTGTGTTGTTTGCTTATTTTGATGAATATATGGCTAGTAAAAGAGTTTATAACCATAGAGAAGTTGGAATACAGTAGGTTTAAAACCAATATAAATCAAGAATGAGTTCATTACAGTACCTTGAAGTGGTGTTTTGTTTTCTTTCGCTAATGCAGCTCACGAGATTTTCTATTTTGAGTTTTGTGTTGTGAAGTTTTCAAGTTTGGGGTAAGATTTGATGGATTATGGAACAAGGAGTGGCAAGAGCCTAAGCTTGGGGATTCCCATGGCACCCCAAGGGAAAATCTAAGGAAACCAAAAAGCCTAAACTTGGGGATGCCCCAGAAGGCATCCCCTCTTTCGTCTCCGTCTATCGGTAACTTTACTTTGAGCTATATTTTTATTCACCACATGATATGTGTTTTGCTTGGAGCGTATTGTATGATTTGAGTCTTTGATTTTTAGTTTACCACAATCATCCTTGCTGTACACACCTTTTTAGAGAGACTCGCATGATTTGAAATTTATTAGAATACTCTATGTGCTTCACTTATATCTTTTGAGCTATATAGTTTTTGCTCTAGTGCTTCACTTATATCTTTTGAACCATATAGTTTTTGCTCTAGTGCTTCACTTATATCTTTTAGAGCACGGTGGTGGTTTTATTTTATAGAAATAATTGATCTCTCATGCTTCACTTATATTATTTTGAGAGTTCTTTAGAACAACATGGAAATTTGCTTTTAGGAATAATATAAAAACTTTCATAGAAGTGCATTGAATACTATGAGAACTTTGATACTTGATAATTGTTTTGAGATATGGAGATGGTGATATTAGAGTCATGCTAGTTGAGTAATTGTGAATTTGAGAAATACTTGTGTTGAAGTTTGTGATTCCCGTAGCATGCACGTACGGTGAACCGTTATGTGATGAAGTCGGAGCATGATTTATTTATTGATTGTCTTCCTTATGACTGGCGGTCGGGGACGAGCGGTGGTCTTTTCCTACCAAACTATCCCCCTAGGAGCATGCGCGTAATACTTTGTTTCGCTAACTAATAGATTTTTGCAATAATTATGTGAGTTCTTTATGACTAATGTTGAGTCCATGGATTATACGCACTCTCACCCTTCCACCATTGCTAGCCTCTCTAGTATCGCGCAACTTTCGCCGGTACCATAAACCCACCATATACCTTCCTCAAAACAGCCACCATACCTACCTATTGTGGCATTTCCATAGCCATTCCGAGATATATTGCCATGCAACTTTCCACCGTTCCGTTATTATGACACGCTTCATCATTGTCATATTGCTTGCATGATCATGTAGTTGACATCGTATTTGTGGCAAAGCCACCGTTCATAATTCTTCATACATGTCACTCATGCATCATTGCACATCCCGGTACACCGCCGGAGGCATTCACATAGAGTCATATTTTGTTCTAAGTATTGAGTTGTAATTCTTGAGTTGTAAGTAAATTAAAGTGTGATGATCATCATTATTAGAACATTGTCCCAGTGAGGAAAGGATGATGGAGACTATTATTCCCCCACAAGTCGGGATGAGACTCCACGAAAAAAAGAAAAAAATAGAGAAGAAAGACCAAAAAGAAAAAAAGGCAAAATAAAAAAATGAGAGAAAAAGAGAGAAGGGACAATGTTACTATCATTTTTCCACACTTGTGCTTCAAAGTAGCACCATGATCTTCATGATAGAGAGTCTCCTATGTTATCACTTTTACTCACTAGTGGGAATTTTTACATTATAGAACTTGGCTTGTATATTCCGATGATGGGCTTCCTCAAAATTGCCCTAGGTCTTCATGAGTAAGCAAGTTGGATGGACACCCACTTAGTTCTTTTGTTGAGCTTTCATACACTTATAGCTCTAGCGCATCTGTTGCATGGCAATCCCTACTCACTCACATTGATATCTATTGATGGGCATCTCCATAGCCCGTTGATACGCCTAGTTGATGTGAGGCTATCTTCTCCTTTTTGTCTTCTCCACAACCACCATTCTATTCCACATCTAGTGCTATATCCATGGCTCACACTCATATATTGCATGAAGATTGAAAATTTTTGAGAACATCAAAAGTATGAAACAATTGCTTGGCTTGTCATCGGGGTTGTGCATGATTTAAATATTTTGTGTGGTGAAGATAGAGCATAGCCAGACTATATGATTTTGTAGGGATAACTTTCTTTGGCCATGTTATTTTGAGAAGACATGATTGCTTAGTTAGTATACTTGAAGTATTATTATTTTTAAGTCAATATTAAACTTTTATCTTGAATCTTTCGGATGTGAACATTCATGCCACAATAAAGAAAAATTACATTGAGAAATATGTTAGTAAGCATTCCACATCAAAAATTCTTTTTTATCATTTACCTACTCGAGGACGAGCAGGAATTAAGCTTGGGGATGCTTGATACATCTCCAACGTATCTATAAATTTTTATTGCTCCATGCTATTATATTATATGTTTTGGATGTTAATGGGCTTTATTTTACACTTTTATATCATTTTTGGGACTAACCTATTAACCGGAGGCCCAGCCCAAGTTGTTGTTTTTTTGCCTATTTCAGTGTTTTGTAGAAAAGGAATATCAAACTAAGTCCAAACGGAATGAAACCTTCGGGAACGTGATTTTCACAACAAACGTGATCCTGGAGACTTGGAGTGGGCGTCAAGAAACAATCGAGGAGGCCATGAGGCAGGGGGCGTGCCTACCCCCCTGGGCGCGCCCTCCACCATCGTGGGCCCCTCATTGCTCCACCGACCTACTTCTTCCTCCTATATAAGTCCACGTACCCCGCAAACATCCAGGAGCACCATGAAAACCTAATTCCACCGCCGCAGCCTTCTGTACCCAAGAGATCCCATCCGGGGGCCTTTTTCGGAGCTCCGCCGGAAGGGGCATTGATCACGGAGGGCCTCTACATCAAATCCATGGCCTCTCTGGTGATGTGTGAGTAGTTTACTTCAGACCTTTGGGTCCATAGCTAGTAGCTAGATGGCTTCTTCTCTCTCTTTGGATCTCAATACAAAGTTCTCCTCGATTCTCTTGGAGATCTATTCAATGTAATCTTATTTTGCGGTGTGTTTGTCGAGATCCGATGAATTGTGGGTTTATGATCCAGATTATCTATGAACAATATTTGATTCTTCTCTGAATTCTTTTATGTGTGATTGGTTTATCTTTGCAAGTCTCTTCGAATTATCAGTTTGGTTTGGCCTACTAGATTGATCTTTCTTGCAATGGGAGAGGTGCTTAGCTTTGGATTCAATCTTGCGGTGCTCGATCCCAGTGACAGTAGGGGAAATGACACGTATTGTATTGTTGCCATCGAGGATGAAAACATGGGGTTTATATAATATTGCATGAATTTATCCCTCTACATCATGTCATCTTGCTTAAGGCATTACTCTGTTCTTATGAACTTAATACTCTAGATGCATGCTGGATAGCGGTCGATGTGTGGAGTAATCGTAGTAGATCCAGGCAGGAGTCGGTCTACTTGTCACGGACGTGATGCCTATATACATGATCATGCCTAGATATTCTCATAATTATTCGCTTTTCTATCAATTGCTTGACAGTAATTTGTTCACCCACCGTAATACTTATGCTATCTTGAGAGAAGCCACTAGTGAAACCTATGGCCCCCGGGTCTATTTTCCATCATACAAGTTTCCAATCACTTTATTTTGCAATCTTTACTTTCAATCTATATCATAAAAATACCAAAAATATTTATCTTATTATTATCTCTATCAGATCTCACTCTTGCAAGTGGCCGTGAAGGGATTGACAACCCCTTTATCGCGTTGGTTGGGAGGTTCTAATTTGTTTGTGTCGGTACGAGGTGAATCGCGCGTGGTCTCCTACTGGATTGATAGCTTGGTTCTCAAAAACTGAGGGAAATACTTACGCTACTTTACTGCATCACCCTTTCCTCTTCAAGGGAAAACCAACACAGTTCTCAAGAGGTAGCAATCATCATCTAACTCGCCAGCGTAGTCGTGCATGAGCCAGCCCTAAGACTAAGGGGTTGGATCCTCCAACTCATCCTACACTAGGTCAAGTCAGCCCCGCAGAGACCATGAGCTATCAAAGCATTAATCTTAGAATAAAGGGGCTTCAGTGCTGCCTTCTCTTCAGTAGGAGCATAAGCATCAAACTGCTTTGAAGCTTCAAGCCGGTCTAGTCTATAACCCAGGAATTGATGTTGTTGATTCGGTGATGTGTCCTTGCAGTAGAACCAGGTCTTATGCCATCCTTTAAGATGACTCACCAGCACCATCTCAAGAAAGGCCGAGTTCCTCCTTTGCTAAATTGTGACTCCTCCACATTCTAGACTCAGACATCCTTTGCATTTAGTCTGGCGATTGCAGTAAAAGAATTCTTGAAACACACTAATAGTTGGCTTAATCTAGAGATACACTTTGCAATTGACTTGGAAGTTAGTTAGGAGCAAGGTCTTGCAGCCTGATGCCAAAATAGGGAAGGATGTACGGAAGAATTTGGAACCCGTAGGGTGAAAACTTTTGTCCAAATGATCTGCAAAGATAACAATTTCTTTTGGACCCAGAGCTGGCCGGGTCTCTTCATCAGGTCCTTGCCATTCAATTTGTGTTGGAAATATGCCCTAGAGGCAATAATAAAGTTGTTATTATTATATTTCCTTGTTCGAGATAATTGTCTATTGTTCATGCTATAACTGTATTAACCGGAAACCGTAATACATGTGTGAATACATAGATCGTAATATGTCCCTAGTAAGCCTCTAGTTGAAAAGCTCGTTGATCAATATATGGTCATAGTTTCCTGACCATGAACATTGGATGTTGTTGATAACGGGATCACATCATTAGGAGAATGATGTGATGGACAAGACCCAATCCTAAGCGTAGCACAAGATCGTGTAGTTCATTTGCTAAAGCTTTTCTAATGTAAAGTATAATTTCCTTAGACCATGAGATCGTGCAACTCCCGGATATCGTAGGGATGCTTTGGGTGTACCAAATGTCACAACATAACTGGGTGAATATAAAGGTGCACTACAAGTATCTCCGAAAGTATTTGTTGGGTTGGGACGAATCGAGACTTGGATTTGTCACTCCGTATGACGAAGAGGTATCTCTGGGCCCACTCGGTAATGCATCATCATAACGAGCTCAATGTGACTAAGGAGTTAGCCACGGGATCATGCGTTACGGAACGAGTAAAGAGACTTGCCGGAAACGAGATTGAACGAGGTATAGAGATATCGACGATCGAATCTCGGGCAAGTAACATACCGATAGAAAAAGGGAATTGTATACGGGATTGATTGAATCCTCGACATCGTGGTTCATCCGATGAGATCATCATGGAACATGTGGGAGCCAACATGGGTATCCAGATCCCACTGTTGGTTATTGGCCGAAGAGATGTCTCGGTCATGTCTGCATGGTTCCCGAACACGTAGGGTCTGCACACTTAAGGTTCGGTGATGCTAGAGTTGTTATGGGAAATAGTATGTGGTTACCGAAGGTTGTTCAGAGTCCCGGATCAGATCCCGGACGTCATGAGGATTTCTGGAATGGTCCAGAGGTGAAGAATTATATATGGGAAGTCCAGTTTCAGTCGCCGGAATGGTTTCGAGGGTTATCGGTATTGTATCGGGACCATCAAAACGTGTCCGGGGGTCCATCGGGTGGCGCCACCTTCCTCGGTGGGCCAAGTGGGCTGAACAAGGGTGGGAACCAGCCCCTGGTGGGCTGGTGCGCCCCCCCCCCAAGGCCCAAGGCGCCTAGGGTTGAAAACCCTAGGGGGTGGGGGCGCCTCCCACCTGACTTGAGGGGCAAGTCCCCCCTTGGCCACCGCCCCCCCTCTAGATGCATCTAGGGGGGCTGGCCCCCTCTACCTTCACCCTATAAATAGAGAGGGGTGGGAGGGCAGCTGCACCCTTCCCCTGGCACAGCCCTCCCCCTCTCCAACACCTCCTCCTCCTCCGTAGTGCTTGGCGAAGCCCTGCCGGAGAACTGCAAGCTCCACCACCATGATGTCGTGCTGCCGGAGCTCTCCCTCAACTTATCCTCACCCCTTGCTAGATCAAGAAGGAGGAGACATCCCCGGGCTGTACGTGTGTTGAACACGGAGGCGTCGTTCGTTCGGCGCTAGATCAGATCTTCCGCAATTTGAATCGCCTCGAGTACGACTCCATCATCTGCATTCCTTGTAACGCTTCCGCTTAGCGATCTTCAAGGGTATGAAGATGCACTCCCTCTCCCTCGTTGCTATCATCTCCTAGATTGATATTGGTGACACGTAGGAAAATTTTGAATTATTGCTACGTTCCCCAACAGTGGCATCATGAGCTAGGTCTATGCATAGATTCTATGCACGAGTAGAACACAAAGTAGTTGTGGGCGATGATTTGTTCAATTTGCTTACCGTTACTAGTATTATCTTGATTCGGCGGCATTGTGGGATGAAGCGGCCTGGACCAACCTTACACGTACGCTTACGTGAGACTGGTTCCACCAACTGACATGCACTTGATGCATAACGTGGCTAGCGGGTGTCTGTCTCTCCCACTTTATTCGGATCGGATTCGATGAAAAGGGTCCTTATGAAGGGTAAATAGCAATTGGCATATCACCGTTGTGGATTTTGCGTAGGTAAGAAACGTTCTTGCTAGAAACCCATAGCAGCCACGAAAAACATGCAACAACAATTAGAGGACGTCTAACTTGTTTTTGCAGGGTATGCCATGTGATGTGATATGGCCAAAAGGATGTGATGAATGATATATGTGATGTATGAGATTGATCATGTTCTTGTAATAGGAATCACGACTTGCATGTCGATGAGTATGACAACCGGCAGGAGCCATAGGAGTTGTCTTAATTTATTGTATGACGTGTGTGTCAATGAAAACGCCATGTAATTACTTTACTTTATCGCTAACTGTTAGCCATAGTAGTAGAAGTAATAGTTGGCGAGACAACTTCATGAAGACACGATGATGGAGATCATGGTGTCATGTGGGTGACGATGGTGATCATGCCGCGCCTCGAAGATGGAGATCAAAGGCGCAAGATGATATTGGCCATATCATGTCACTTTATGATTTGGATGTGATGTTTGTCATGTTTACATCTTATTTGCTTAGAACGGCGGTAGCATAAATAAGATGATCCCTCACTAAAATTTCAAGAAAAATGTTCCCCCTAACTATGCACCGTTGCGAAGGTTCGTTGTTTCGAAGCACCACGTGATGATCGGGTGTGATAGATTATAACGTTTGCATACAACGGACGTAAGCCAGATTTACACATGCAAAACACTTAGGTTGACTTGACGAGCCTAGCATGTATAGACATGGCCTCGGAACACGAGAGACCAAAAGGTCGAACGTGAGTCGTATAGTAGATACGATCAACATGAAGATGTTCACCATTGATGACTAGTCCGTCTCACGTGATGATCGAACATGGCCTAGTCGATTCGGATCATGTATCACTTAGATGACTAGAGGGATGTCTATCTGAGTGGGAGTTCATTAAATAATTTGATTAGATAAACTTAATTATCATGAACTTAGTCTAAAATGTCTTTACAATATGTCTTGTAGATCAAATGGCCCACGCTAATGTTGCCCTCAACTTCAACGCGTTCCTAGAGAAAACCAAGCTGAAAGACGATGGTAGCAACTATACGGTTTGGGTCTGTAACTTGAGGATCATCCTCATAGCTGGCAAGAAAGCATATGTCCTTGAAGCACCGCTAGGTGACGCACCCATTTTCCCAGCAACTCAAGACGTTATGAACGCCTGGCAGTCGCGTAGTGATGATTACTCCCTGGTTCAGTGCGGCATGCTTTATAGCATAGAGCCGGGGCTCCAAAAGCGTTTTGAGCAGCACGGAGCGTATGAGATGTTGCAAGAGCTGAAAATGGTTTTCCAAGCTCATGCCCGGGTCGAGAGATATGAAGTCTTCGACAAGTTCTACAGTTGTAAGATGGAGGAAAACAGTTCTGTCAGCAAGCATATACTCAAAATGTCTGGGTTGCACAACCGCTTGTCTCAGCTGGGAGTTAATATTCTAGATGACTCGGTCATTGACAGGATCCTCCAGTCGCTTCCACCTAGCTACAAGAGCTTTGTGATGAACTACAATATGCAAGGGATGGAGAAGTCCATTCCTGAGTTATATTCAATGCTGAGATCAGCGGAGGTGGAAATCAAAAAGGAACATCAAGTGTTGATGGTGAATAAAACCACTAGTTTCAAGAAAGGCAAGGGTAAGAATAACTTCAAGAAGGACGGCAAGGGAGTTGCCACGCCCGGTAAATCAGTTGCCGGGAAGAAGCCAAAGAATGGACCCAAGCCCGAGACTTAGTGCTTTTATTGCAAGGGAAATGGTCACTAGAAGCGGAACTACCCCAAGTACTTAGCGGATAAGAAGGCCGGCAACGCCGAAGGTATATGTGATATACATGTTATTGATGTGTACCTTACCAGCGCTCGTAGTAGCTCCAGGGTATTTGATACCGGTGCGGTTGCTCATATTTGTAACTCAAAACAGGAGTTGTGGAATAAGCGGAGACTGGCGAAGGATGAGGTGACGATAAGCGTCGGGAATGGTTCCAAGGTTGATGTGTTCGCCGTCGTCATGCTACCTCTACATCTACCAACAGGACTAGTTTTAAACCTCAATGATTGTTATTTAGTGCCACCTTTGAGCATGAACATTGTATCTAGATCTTGTTTGATGCGAGATGGCTACTCATTTAAATCCGAGAATAATGGTTGTTCCATTTATATGAGAGATATGTTTTATGGTCATGCCCCACTGGTCAATGGTTTATTTTTGTTTAATCTCGAACATGATGTTACACATATTCATAGTGTGAATGCCAAAAGATGTAAGGTTGACAATGATAGTCCCACATACTTGTGGCACTACCGCCTTGGTCACATTGGTGTCAAACGCATGAAGAAACTCCATGTAGATGGACTTTTGGAGTCTCTTGATTATGAATCATTTGACACGTGCGAACCATGCCTCATGGGAAAAATGACCATGACTCTGTTCTCCGGAACAATGGAGCGAGCAACCAACTTATTGGAAATCATACATACTGATGTGTGCGGTCCAATGAGTGTTGAGGCTCACGGTGGCTATTGTTCTGTTCTCACCCTCACTGATGACTTAAGTAGATATGGGTATTTCTACTTAATGAAACATGAGTCTGAGAGCTTTGAAAAGTTCAAGGAATTTTAGAGTGACGTAGAGAATCAACGTGGCAGGAAAATGAAGTTCTTACGATCAGATCGTGGAGGGGAATATTTGAGTCATGAGTTTGGCACGCACTTAAGGAAATGTGGAATTGTTTCATAGCTCACGCCGCCTGGAACACCACAGCATAATGGTGTGTTTGAACATCGTAATCGCACTCTATTGGATATGGTGCGATCTATGATGTCTCTTACCGATCTACTGCTATCATTTTGAGGTTATACTTTAGAGACTGCCGCATTCACTTTAAATAGGGCTCCGTCAAAATCCGTTGAGACGACACCGTATGAATTATGGTTTGGGAAGAAACCTAAGCTGTCATTTCTGAAAGTTTGGGGAGCGATGCTTATGTCAAGAAACTTCAACCAGAAAAGCTTGAACCCAAGTCGGAAAAATGCGTCTTCACATGATACCCTAAGGAAACTATTGGGTATACCTTCTACCTCAGATCCGAAGGCAAGATATTTGTTGCCAAGAATGGATCCTTTCTAGAGAAAGAGTTTCTCTCGAAAGAAGTAAGTGGGAGGAAAGTAGAACTTGATGAGGTACTGCCTCTTGAATCGGAGAGTAGCGCAGCTTAGGAAGATGTTTCCGTGGTGCCTGCGCCGACAAGAGAAGAAGTTAATGATGATGATCATGAAACTTCGGATCAAGTTGCTACTGAACTTCGTAGGTCCACAAGGACACGTTCCGCACCAGAGTGGTAAGGCAACTCTATCCTAGAAATCATGTTGCTACACAATGGTGAACCTTCGAACTATGAAGAAGCGATGGAGGGTCCGGATTCCAACAAATGGCTTGAAGCCATGAATTCCGAGATAGGATCCATGTATGAAAATGAAGTATGGACTTTGACAGACTTGCCCGATGATCGGCAAGCCATAGAGAATAAATGGATCTTTAAGAAGAAGACTGACGCTGATGGTAATGTGACCATCTATAAGGCTCGGCTTGTCGCTAAGGGTTATTGACAAGTTCAAGGGGTTAACTACGATGAGACCTTCTCACTCGTACCGAAGCTGAAGTCCGTACGAATCATGTTAGAAATTGCTGCATTCTATGATTATGAGATATGGCAAATGGACGTCAAAACGGCATTCCTTAATGGTTTCCTTAAGGAAGAATTGTATATGATGCAGCCGGAAGGTTTTGTCGATCCTAAGAATGCTGACAAGGTATGGAAGCTCCAGCGCTCCATTTATGGGCTGGTGCAAGCATCTCGGAGTTGGAAAATTCGCTTTGATGAAATGATCAAAGCGTTTGGGTTTATGCAAACTTATGGAGAAACATGTGTTTACAAGAAAGTGAGTGGGAGCTCTGTAGCATTTCTCATATTATATATGGATGACATACTATTGATGGGAAATGATATATAACTTTTGGAAAGCATAAAGGCCTACTTGAATAAGTGTTTTTCAATGAGGGACCTTGGAGAAGCTGCTTACATATTAGGCATCAAGATCTATAGAGATAGATCGAGACGCCTCATTGGTCTTCCGCAAAGCACCTACCTTGACAAGATATTGAAGAAGTTCAATATGGATCAGTCCAAGAAGGGGTTCTTGCCTGTATTGCAAGGTGTGAAATTAAGCACGGCTCAATGCCCGACTTCGGCAGAAGATAGAGAAAAGATGAGTGACATCCCCCATGCCTCAGCCATAGGGTCTATTATGTATGCCATGATGTGTGCCAGACCTGATGTGAACCTTGCCGTAAGTTTGGTAGGGAGGTACCAAAGTAATCCCGGTATGGAACACTGGACAGCGGTCAAGAATATCCTAAAGTACCTGAAAAGGACTAAGGATATGTTTCTCATTTATGGAGGTGACGAAGATCTCTTCGTAAAGGGTTACGTTGATGCTAGCTTGGACACAGATCTGGATGACTCCAAGTCACAAACCGGATACGTGTATATTTTGAATGGTGGGGCAGTTAGCTGGTGGAGTTGCAAGTAAAGAGTTGTGGCGGGATCTACATGTGAAGCGGAGTACATAGCTGCCTCGGAGGCAGCACAGGAAGCAGTCTGGATGAAGGAGTTCATTACCGACCTAGGAGTCATTCCCAATGCGTCGGGCCCGATGACTCTCTTCTGTGACAACACTAGAGCTATTGCCCTTGCCAAGGAGCCTAGGTTTCACAAGAAGACCAGGCATATCAAGCATCGGTTCAACTCCATTCGTGAATATATTCAAGATGGAGAGATAGATATTTGTGAAGTACATACGGATCTGAATGTTGCAGATCCATTGACTAAACCTCTTCCACGAGCAAAACATGATCAACACAAGAACTATATGGGTGTTCGATTCATCACAATGTAACTAGATTATTGACTCTAGTGCAAGTGGCAGACTGTTGGAAATATGCCCTAGAGGCAATAATAAAGTGGTTATTATTATATTTCCTTGTTCATGATAATTTTCTATTGTTCATGCTATAATTGTATTAGCCGGAAACCGTAATACATGTGTGAATACATAGATCGTAATATGTCCCTAGTAAGCCTCTAGTTGACTAGCTCGTTGATCAATAGATGGTCATGGTTTCCTGACCATGGACATTGGATATCCTTGATAACGGGATCACATCATTAGGAGAATGATGTGATGGACAAGACCCAATCCTAAGCGTAGCACAAGATCGTGTAGTTCATTTGCTAAAGCTTTTCTAATGTCAAGTATCATTTCCTTAGACCATGAGATTGTGCAACTCCCGGATATCATAGGAATGCTTTGGGTGTACCAATGTCACAACGTAACTGGGTGGCTATACAGGTGCACTACATGTATCTCTGAAAGTATATGTTGGGTTGGCACGAATCGAGACTGGGATTTGTCACTCCATATGACGGAGAGGTATCTCTGGGCCCACTCGGTAATGCATTATCATAACGAGCTCAATGTGACTAAGGAGTTAGCCACGGGATCATGCATTACATAATGACTAAAGAGACTTGCCGGTAACGAGATTGAACGAGGTATAGAGATACCGACGATCGAATCTCGGGCAAGTAACATACCGATAGACAAAGGGAATTGTATACGGGGTTGATTGAATCCTCGACATCATGATTCATCTGATGAGATCATCATGGAACATGTGGGAGCCAACATGGGTATCCAGATCATGTTGTTGGTTATTGGCCGGAGATATGTCTCGGTCATGTCTACATGGTTCCTGAACCCATAGGGTCTACACACTTAAGGTTCGGTGACGCTAGAGTTGTTATGGGAAATAGTATGTGGTTGCTGAAGGTTGTTCAGAGTCCCGGATGAGATCCCGGTCATCACGAGGAGTTCCGGAATGGTCTGTAGGTGAAGAATTATATATGGGAATTCCAGTTTCAGTCGTCGGAATGGTTTCGGGGGTTATCGGTATTGTACCGGGACCACCGAAAGGTGTCCGGGGGTCCACCGGGTGGGGCCGTCTGCCCCGGTAGGCCAAATGGGCTGAACAAGGGTGGGAACCAGCCCCTGGTGGGCTGGTGTGCTACCCCCAAGGGCCCAAGGCACCTAGGGTTGAAAACCCTAGGGGGTGGGGGCGCCTCCCCCCTGACTTGGGGGGGCAAGTCCCCCCCTTGGCCGCCCCCCCCCCTCTAGATGCATCTAGGGGGGAGGCACCCTCTCCCTTCACCCTATAAATAGAGAGGGGGTGGGAAGGCAGCCGCACCCTTCCCCTGGCATAGCCCTCCCCCTCTCCAACACTGCCTCCTTGTAGGATCTAGAAGTAGATGTGTCTAGAGGGGGGTGATTAGACACTTAATGCTAAAGTTGCAATTTTTAAGCTTCTTCGGTTTAAGTGGAGTTTAGGCACAATTTCAACATACACAATACATATCAAGCAAGCATGCAAAGAGTGTATGAGCAGCGGAATGTAAAGCATGCAACTTGCAAGAATGTAAGGGAAAGGGTTTGGAGAGTTCAAACGCAATTGGAGACACGGATGTTTTTCCCGTGGTTCGGATAGGTGGTGCTATCCTACATCCACGTTGATGGAGACTTCAACCCACGAAGGGTAACGGTTGCACGAGTCCACGGAGGGCTCCACACACGAAGGGTAACGGTTGCGCGAGTCCACGGAGGGTCCACCCACAAAGGGTCTACGAAGAAGCAACCACCCACAAAGGGTCCACGAAGTAGCAACCTTGTCTATCCCACCATGGACATCGCCCACGAAGGACTTGCCTCACTAGCGGTAGATCTTCACGAAGTAGGCGATCTCCTTGCCCTTACAAACTCCTTGGTTCAACTCCACAATCTTGTCAGAGGCTCCCAAGTGACACCTAGCCAATCTAGGAGACACCACTCTCCAAGAAGTAACAAATGGTGTGTAGGTAATGAACTCCTTGCTCTTGTGCTTCAAATGATAGTCTCCCCAACACTCAACTCTTTCTCATAGGATTTGGATTTTGTGGAAAGAAGATTTGAGTGGAAAGCAACTTGGGAAAGGCTAGAGATCAAGATTCATATGGTAGGAATGGAATATATTGGTCTCAACACATGAGTAGGTGGTTCTCTCTCAGAACATATGAGTTGGAATTGTGTATGTGTTCTGATGGTTCTCTCTACGAATGAAGAGGAGGTGGAGGGGTATATATAGCCTCCACACAAAATCCAACCATTACACACAGTTTTCCAATCTAGGTAGGACCGAATCAACAAACTCGGTCGGACCGAAAAGGTAAACCTAGTGACCGTTAAGGATTTTCGGTGGGACTGACATGCAACTCGGTAGGACCGATATGGTTAGGGTTTGGGCATAACGTAATCTCGGTGAGACCGATTACACAAACTCGGTGAGACCGAATTTGGTAATTAGCTAACCAGAGAGTTGGTCAGGCAAACTCGGTGGGACCGTTTTGCTCTTTCGATGAGACCGAAAAGTTACAAAAAGGAAACACTGAATTTACATTGCAATCTCGGTGGGGCCGATTGCATATCTCGGTGGGACCGAAGATACTGCAATAGGTAACAGAGAGTTTGCAATCCCATCTCGGTGAGACCGAGATCCCTATCGGTAGAACCGAATTGCTAGGGTTTGGCAGTGGCTTATGACAAGTGAAACTCGGTGGCACCGGATAGAAAGAATCGGTAGGACCGAGTTTGGCTTAGGGTTTAGGTCATATGTGGAAGTGGGAAAGTAGCTGAGGATTTTGGAGCATATCATTAAGCACATGAAGAAGAGGCTCATTAAGCAACACCTCATCCCTCCTTGATAGTATTGGCTTTTCCTATGGACTCAATGTGATCTTGGATCACTAAAATGTAAAATGAAGAGTCTTGAGCTTGAAGCTTTAGCCAATCCTTTGTCCTTAGCATCTTAAAGGAGTTCCCACAACCTTTAGTCCATGCCACTCCATTGTTGAACTTATCTGAAACATGCTAGATAGAAATGTTAGTCCAACAAGAGATATGTTGTCATCAATTATCAAAACCACCTAGGGAGCACTTGTGCTTTCAATCTCCCCCTTTTTGGTAATTGATGGCAACATACATCAAAGCTTTAGATAAAGATATAAAGAACAGCAAGTAAAGCTTTGGAAGGACATGTAACAAGCATAGGCTCCCCCTACATGTATGCACTCATGTAAATATGAAATATAGAGGCATGTGAGAGCATAACCATGACAGAGTAGGCAATGTGTTACATGTATCTTGGCCATATGCATCAGAGCAAAAGATTATCAAGGAAAATACCTTCATGTTCATGAGTCCTTCTTGCAAACAGTATGTACATAAGCAAGAACTCCTCATACTCATGATTTTGATGCATATACTTACCTTGTGGTCTTGAGTTGGCTTAGTATGGAATGAACCTGCACAAACAAAGTTAGATAACACAGGTACATCCACTAGCCAGAGCAAACAAAAGAAACCACAAGAATACCAAGACTGGGATAACATGTAGAGAGTGAGTACAAGGTACCACATTGGATTCAACATGTCCCCAAGAATAAAGATATGCAATGAATTTGACTGATTTCTTTCCCTTAGGTGTCTTGCTCCCCCTGAATCTTACATGGGATATTGGGAGAAGATAGGGAACAGAAAATCAGAGCTGAAAGATACAAATGAACATGTCTTTCCCCCTAAAAAGACATGTGACATCTCTCCTCTTGAACGTCAAGCATCAAGCATCTGGGATCCTTGAGTATTCTCTCCCCCTGGAAGTCTCTCTCTCTCCCCCTTAATACTTTCTCTCTTGTAGGTTTGGTCCTTGAGACTTTTTCTCTCCCTTGATGTGATCTCTCTCTCCTACAAGCTTTGATGTGATCTCTCTCTCCCCCTTTGACATCAATTTCCAAGAAGGGATTTCTGGAATCCGTCATATAGGTTTGGTCCTTGAGACTCAGCACAAAGCAATGGATAAAACTGTGATGCTTGTAGAGGACAAGATTCATCGAGTAGAGCTGGATCAGAAGAAATATAGAACAAGTGGCAAACTGTTTTTCCTGTTGCGAAGTCGGTGGCACCGAGTGGTATGTTTCGGTGGCACCGAAAATATTCAGTTGGACCGAAAATTACAAGTCGGTGAAACCGAGTTCACAAAAAAAACACTTGTCACCTCAGCTCACTAGACATGTAGGATCTCACAAAGATTTGCAATGAATTACCTGAAGGATTTGCAAGGAATTGAATGCAGAAAATGCAGAACAAAAACAAACAGAAAAGAGAAGAAACTGAAAGATCTAGATGAAGTTTTTTGTTTTTGAAAAAGAGAAAGAAACTAAACATGCATGAGACAAATGCAATAACACAGAAAAGAACACAAGAGAACTCCATCTAGAGTTGGGCGGTGACATAGTCACCTATGTTAGAGTATATTGACTTAGGAGTCAAGTGAGAACACTTGATCATAGGTCATACTCATCGTTTAAGCTCAAAATGGGGTTACCATTTTTCGTTTAAGCATCTTGATGTATTCACATCTTGTTGAGTTACTTTGACTCATGTCTTGGAGTAAAGCTTCTCTAAGATGGAATAACATACCTTGGGTGGTGGTGTGGTTCTTTCTCATGTAGTTGAACTCGTGTGGGTGCTCAAGGTTGATGTAGCTCATCAAGAGTTGGGAGAACCACTTGGAGTTTGAGTTCATCTACCTACATGGGTTAGTTCTTTGCAAGGAAGAGCACTTGTTTATCCAAAAATGACAATCATGAAGCTCAACATAGGATTTGTCAAAGGATATGTTTGAATGGTTTTGTGCTTCCTTGTCTTCAACCACCATTGTGAAGAGTCTTGGTGATGTAGAGATTGCTCAAGATGTGAGTGAGTCGCAATCTCATGGAATTAGATTCAACCAAGAACCTATATGGGTTAGACAACATGCAAGGTGCAAATATATCCAAGACATAAGATAGTTATCATAAGAGATATATCATGGATTAGTCATAAGCTCATGTCTTGCATGTGTCCAATGGAGTTTCTACTCCAAGTTCGAAGCATCAATGATGTTCAATTCTCCTCTCAACCTGCAAAACACTTTCTCATCAAGTGGTTTAGTAAATATATCCGCTAATTGCTTATCGGTGTGAACGTGCTTAAGGTTAATGTCACCTTTAGCAACATGATCTCGAATGAAATGATGACGAACTTCAATATGCTTAGTTCGAGAATGTTGTACAGGATTATGACCAATTTTGATAGCACTTTCATTGTCACAAAGCAGTGGAACATGTTTCACATAAATCCCATAATCTTTAAGAGTTTGGGTCATCCAAAGTAATTGAGCACAACATGAACCAGCGGCAATGTATTCCGCTTTGGCGGTGGATAAGGATACCGAGTTTTGTTTCTTGGAAGACCAAGACACAAGAGATCTACCAAGAAATTGACAAGTACCCGAAGTGGTCTTTCTATCAACCTTGTCTCCGGCATAATCCGAGTCGGAATAGCCAACAAGATCAAAAGAAGACCTCTTAGGATACCAAATGCCAAAATTTTGTGTATGGATTAAATATCTCACTATCCTTTTCACAGCCTTAAGATGACATTCTTTAGGAGCAGCTTGATATCGTGCACACATGCACACACTTAGCATAATATCGGGACGTGAAGCACATAGGTATAACAATGAACCAATCATAGAGCGATAAACCTTTTGATCAACCGGTTCACCATCTTTGGTTAAATCATTATGTCCACTAGTAGGCATAGGTGTAGACATACCTTTGCATTCTTGCATATTGAACTTCTTGAATAAGTCCTTGGTGTACTTTGTTTGAGAGACAAATGTACCTTCCTTAGTTTGCTTGATTTGCAAACCGAGAAAGAATTTGAGTTCACTCATCATAGACATCTCAAACTTCTCTGACATTAGCTTTCCAAACTTTTCACTAAAGAGAGGGTTAGTTGAACCAAATATGATATCATCGACATAAATTTGGCATACAAATAGTTCTCCATTAACCCTTTTAGTAAAAAGAGTAGAATCAATTTTACCAATTTCAAAACCACCTGTAGTAAGGAACTTGTTCAAGCATTTATACCATGCTCTAGGAGCTTGTTTAAGACCATAAAGAGCTTTGTGAAGTTTGTAAACATGATTTGGTTTCTTAGGATTGATAAAGCCGGGAGGTTGTTTGACATAAACTTCCTCCTCTATTTCACCATTTAGAAAAGCACTTTTAATGTCCATTTGGTACAAGGTGATATTATGGTGATTAGCATAGGCAAGTAAGATGCGAATGGACTCAAGTCTAGCAACGGGAGCATATGTCTCACCATAGTCCATACCTTCGACTTGTGTGTACCCTTGGGCGACGAGACGTGCTTTGTTGCGAACCACTTGTCCATCTTCATCTTGCTTGTTGCGAAACACCCATTTGGTACCAATGATGTTGTGGTTGTTGTCGGGCTTCTCCACCAATGTCCAAACTTGGTTTGTCTCAAAATTGTGCAGCTCTTCATGCATAGCGTTTATCCAATCCGGATCTTCCAATGCTTCTTCAACCTTCATAGGTTCAATGCTAGAGATGAATGAATAGTTTTCACAAAAGTTAGCTAAACGAGTTTTTGAGTGAGTGATTCTCCCGGTTTGTATATCATTGAGGATTTGCTCGACGGGATGATCTTTGGCAATTCTTGCTCGAACTCGTGAAAGCTTTTGCTTGGGTCTTCGTTGAACATCTTCTTCATCTTGTTCTTCTTCTTGGCCTTCTTCATTGTTGACGTCGTCGTTCTCTTGTCTTGGTGGAGAAGGAGGTTGTTGATGTTCGTCTTGATGTATTTCCTCGTTTTCTTCATCTTGGTGTGTCCCACTTGTGGATGCTTCCGTGTCGATTCTTGGTTCACCTTGTCGCGAAGTAGAAGCTTCCACTTGGACGAATGAAGTACTCTCCTTCACCTCCGTTGGACGAATTTTGCCAATGGACAAGCCTTGGATTGCTTCTGAAGGGTCTTTGTCTCCTACATCAATTGGCAATTGCTCTACTTGCGAGCCATTAGATTCATCAAACTTCACATCTACCGTCTCTTCAACCTTTCGGGTGAAATTGTTGTAGACACGGTAAGTGTGAGAGTTTGAGCCATAACCAAGTAGAAAACCTTCATGAGATTTAGGAGCAAACTTTGAACGACGATGCTTATCAAGAATGTAGCACTTTGAGCCGAATACTCGGAAGTATCCAACTTGGGGTTTGTTACCGGTGAGAAGCTCGTATGCCGTCTTGCCGAGTAGCTTGTGAAGATATAAGCGATTTGTTGCGTGACAAGCTATCTCAACCGCTTCTGCCCAAAAGTGCTTCGACGTCTTGTATTCATCAAGCATCGCTCTTGCCATTTCGATGAGCGTCCGGTTCTTCCTCTCAACAACTCCATTTTGTTGAGGTGTGTACGTAGCCGAGAACTCGTGTGAAATCCCTTCTTCGTCAAGAAAGGTGTCCACATTTGCATTCTTGAACTCCGTTCTGTTGTCACTCCGAACCTTCTTGATCTTCACATCAAACTGATTTTGGGCCTTCCTAGCGAAGTTTCTGAATATCTTCTGGACCTGCGACTTGTCATTAAGAAAGAACACCCACGTAAATCTTGAAAAATCATCAACTATAACTAGACCAAAAGAATTTCCACCGAGACTCTTGTAGGCGTTGGGACCAAAAAGATCCATATGAAGTAGCTCGAGTGGCCTTCTTGTGGTCATGATGTTCTTCACGGGATGCCTTCCTCCAACCTGTTTACCTGCTTGACAAGCACTCCAAAGTCTATCCTTATCAAATATGACATCGTTAACTCCAAGGATATGATTTCCTTTAATAAGCTTGTCAAGGTTTCTCATGCCAACGTGACCTAGTCGTCTATGCCACAACCGACCTTTTGAGGATTTAGCAACAAAGCAAGTTTTAGGTTGTGCCTTTTTAGAGAAATCGACAATGTAAAGATCACCTCTACGCATACCGGTAAAGACCATTTTATGATTGTCTCGACGAAATACTTGGCAATCTACCTCAGTAAATAGGACATTCAAACCGAAATCAGCAAGTCTAGATACTGAAAGTAAGTTGTAGCCGAGAGATTCAACGAGCATGACATTTTGAATGGAACTATCATGTGAGATGGACACCTTACCAAGGCCAACCACTTTACCCTTTGAATTATCACCAAAGGTGACATATTTTCGAGGGCCGTCATTTTCAGCAAGCTCACGAAACATCTCTTCATCTCCGGTCATATGATCAGTACATCCACTATCAAGAACCCATTCCTTTCCTCCTGATTCATATCCCCGAAGATTTTCCATAAGACCAAAATGTCTCATTGCATCATCAAGATCGAAGTCACTATCATCATCATAGTATCCATGTTCATCATTATCTTGTGACTCATCATTTCCTAGAGAGGGTAATTCATTAGATAAATGATCATCAAAGTGGTCACTTTTATGAATTCTTATAGCTTCGAATATGATATCACTAATGATTCCAACATCTCCTTTAGCATGCTTAATATTGGTAAGTTCAAATAGACAATTACCAAAACTAGGATCACTAGAGTTTATCTTACTCAAGGCAATAGATTTATGGAGAATTTCATCCAAAGTTTTCAAGGAGTGATCGGAAAATCGTTCCTCAAGAAATTTCCATATAGTATAGGCACAATTAAGAGTAGGCAAACTAGCAATCAAATTTTTGGGCAATCCTCTAATGATGAGCTCAATAGTTCTAAGATTGCGAATCATGTCAATATCTTCATCTAGGGTAGGATGCAAAGGATCAATATGAGGTGCACAAGGACTAGCAATATACTTGTTCAAATGATATTGATTGAAGATTACAAGCATCTCATTTTTCCACTCGTGAAAATACTCTCCATCAAGAATAGGCACTCTATGTCTAAGACTCCCTAAGGTAGACACATCCATCTTCCTCCAATGGTGATTAAACCAAGGCAATGGAGACCAAAGCTCTAATACCACTTGTAGGATCTAGAAGTAGATGTGTCTAGAGGGGGGGTGATTAGACACTTAATGCTAAAGTTGCAATTTTTAAGCTTCTTCGGTTTAAGTGGAGTTTAGGCACAATTTCAACATACACAATACATATCAAGCAAGCATGCAAAGAGTATATGAGCAGCGGAATGTAAAGCATGCAACTGTAACATCCCAAATTTTCAATTTGGAATGTTATACATTAGATCATCACGCATATCATATTTTATTTTGCTTTTGGTTTTGATCCTAGAAAATCCTAAGCAACTCAAGGACCCACGGAGAGAGTTGGGGATTTCGTTGTTTACATATTTGAGTTTTCTCAAATTATGTAAACAAGATCATTTGATTTTATTTATTTTATCATCAATTATTTCTATTACAAAAATATGAGAGAGGGAATAAAATGACTTTCCCAAAGTATAGAAATATTGAGGATTTAATAAAAAAATCAAATAAGATTTATTTCGGAGTTTTTCGGTATTTTTATTTGAATTTAGGAAAAATGCGTGTTTTTCAAAGTTGTAGTTTGGACCCAGATAAATGTTCACTCTATCGGGCATGATTTTAGAAACCCGGGAAAATTTATTTCGTGATTTTTGGAGTCCGTTTAGTATTTCTTTTTATTTTTCTTCCGAGCGGAATTATAAAAAAAACGCGGAACCGACTTTGGTCCGTACTCGGCCAGGACTCCGCCTGGCCGGGGACTTTATAAGGCGCGCCCGAGGCCCGAGCCGAGCCAGCCCACCACCGCCGCCCTAACCCTAGCGCGCCCCAGCCCCAGCCGCCGCCGCCGCCCACCGCCGCCACCGCCGGAGTTGCGCGCCGCCCGAGGTTCGCCGCCGCCTCGTTTTCCGTGCCGTTAAAAAAATTCTGTTCGTCGTTTTTCTTTTTCATCGGATTTTTCCGCGGTTATTTTCTGATCGCGATTTCTGATCCGATTTTCGTTTTAGTATAACTTTTCGCTCGTTTATCGGAATCAGGCGATTCAAGCGCCTGGAGTTTCGTCTCGAAACCCTCTTTCCGAATAATCAACTTAAACATGTTTTTGCTACTGTAAAATTTGCCCTAGATCCAGATTACTAGAACGAAGTTGTTTTCTTTCGCCGTTTGATTTCTTTTGCTTCGTTCGATTTGATTCTTTTTGCAAACCAGGGTTCTTAAGTTGAACTTTCTGGTTAGATCCTCTATTTGAGTTTTACCTGTGCATTAGATGAGTACTTATTGTATGCTTGTTGTTTGTCTGTGATAGAATACCCGGAGTGCGCCGCCTGTTACTTCGAATCTCTAGGTTTCGCGGATCATCAGCAAGGCAAGTAACACTTTGATCATACTTTTTCTACAACCCGGTTTTATTGCATTAGATCAATCCTCACACATTGCATGATTAGGATCTAATTAAATTGTGGTATGGGAAGTAGATGAGGTAGTACCTATTACCTGTTTATTATCAAACCTTTGGGAGTTACTTCTACGTTTACTTATTATGCCATGCTATGCTAGTAGACGTGGATTGGGTAAGTGAAATCCATGACAGATGTGAGATTGATAATTAATAGTTTATCTAAGGTGGCAACTTAAACACACATCTGGGTGGATTGAGGCACCTGGTTTCCAGGACTTGCCTGTTTTTCTTTTGGACCGCCACCCAGGCTCAAAGGGATCATGAGATTATTCATACTAGAAACTTCCGTGTGCAGCCACAAGCCATTATGGGCTCTGGCATAGTTGACTAAGTTGTGCGAACTCTTACAGTGGTAGACTAGCAGATGTAGGGGATGTAGGTGGTACGGTCTACCCGATCGTAAGGTGCTAGCGCCTCTGAAAGACTATGTCTCGGTCATCCGTTTCTCAAACACCATGTAGTGCGAGAAATCCAACGGAGGCGATCGAGTCTTGTGGGGAAAAGTGCGCAAACCTCTGCGGAGTGTAACAAACTAATCATGGTTAGCCGTGTCCCCGGTTATGGACATCTTGAGTATCCAGTACCTGGATTATCATGTGAATCTCAACATGTTACTCTAAATTAATTTTGTTGGGTTTTAATGATGTTACTTAATTGGGATTGAGAATGCTGTCAACCATTCTCAATGTTTAACAACCACCATGATAGTAATAAATTTATTCGTTTGAAGTAGGGAAAAATTGGCTTTACGCAAAAACTGTAATCATAGAGCTTTTCACCAGCCAAATATGCATATAGTATAGCTGTTGCATTCCATTATTCTTTATGTGTTTTCTTGCCAGCATATTCCACGTGCTGACCCATTTTCGGGCTGCAACGTTAATGTTGCAGACTTTTCAGACGACGATTGGGGAGTTTTAGGTCGTGGTTCTATACTCAGTGATGCCGTTGGAGTTGATGGACTCACTTATCTTCCAAGCCTTCCGCTGTTATCGCTATTAGATGGCCTTAAGCCATATTTATTGTAATAAGTTCTCTTTTGAGACACTCGATGTAATAAGTGTGTGATTGCTACTCTGCTATAAATCCTTCGAGTATTGTGTGGTGTCAGCATTACTGATCCAGGGATGACACCGGAGCACAGAGATCAGACTGTTTGAGGTCTGGTCGCTACAGAGATGGTATCAGAGCACACGCTGACTGTAGGACACGACCACTAAGCTAAAGACCTAGATCACCACTCACTCTCTTCTCTTCTGACTTCTCATCTTTTCTACTCTTTAGGATGGCGGATGCAAGGAACAAGTTCACCCAACCGGATGAAGATACACCCTTTGGACGCCACTTGAAGGAAGTCACTAGATACCTGAACATAGAAGTACCAAGCTTCATGGGAACCTACAACGCCACTTTACCTGAAGAAGAGCACTGGATGATTCAAGTTCAAGTTCCAGGAAGGACGTTCATGCCACTCACTGAGCCCATAGAGTTTTCTTTTGATGCACCAACTTGGAGTCTAGGAAAGAGCATGGCAGCTCACATCGCCATGGGACGCATTGGAGAAGTCTACCGCAAGGATCTTAAGGATACTATCTACCAGATTTGTGGGCGCCGAGATGAACACTGGGAGATGATCAGCACCAGGAAAGATAGATCAATTGCAGCTTTTATTCAGGAGTTAAACCAGCACATTCGACGACAGGAGAATCAGATGTGCGCCGACATGATAGATCTGAAGAAGGCTAAGACTAGAATCAAGGAACTCGAGGAAGAACTCAAGGCTACACGCGAAGATTATGAAGAAGAAATTGAAGTATTGGTGGAGAAGAATGACGATCTGATTAAGAAGATAGGAATATTTATAGGAGGCCCGACACCAGTAGATGAAGACGAAGAACCCAAGGAGATTAGCCCGGAGGAATACATCATCATTGACGGCACCGACTCGGAACAAGATAGTAGCGATGATGACTATGTGGATGAAGCAGGAGCAGATATCATGGAGTCTACAACCGTAGAATATTTCTAGTAGACCACCTCATCAGTAGTAGTAGTCCACCATGTAAATATAGTAGTCCGAGCACTTTTGCGATAGCTAGATCGATTGTATGTCCTTGTTTGATTGATTGAAGTGAATTGTTTGTTTTTGCCTCATGTGCATATGGGTAGTGTTTTCCCTTTAGACCCCCTCTATTCTTATATCTCATCTTTTTTAAACCCTCAGATGCCTCCGAGACGTGACCCCGGATTTGCCTTTCCGCCGGAGCTCACCCAGTTGATCCAGCAGCAGAACACCTTGATGAAGTTGCTAGTTCAGAATCATAATCAAGGGAACAACAACAACAACCCACCACCACCACCTGTTGACCACTTAGCCCGTTTTCTTAGGCTGAATCCGCCGGTGTTTTCCAGTAGCACCGAGCCGATAGTAGCAGATGATTGGCTCTGCAAGATAGCTAGGGAGTTGACCACAGCAGGATGCGCAGATGCGGAGAAGGTGAAGTTTGCCGCACATCAGTTAGAAGGACCCGCAGCATCTTGGTGGGAGAATTTCACAGCCACCTTCCCAGTCGACACTGTCACATGGGACCAGTTTCCGCAGGCTTTTCGTACTGCCCATGTTTCAGCAGGAGCGATGGCCATGAAGAAGCGTGAGTTTCGTAACTTGCGCCAAGGAGGACGGACAGTTGGCCAGTATGTGGAGGAGTTTAGTAAGCTAGCACGATATGCCCCAGATGACGTTGCTACAGATGCAGCTAAGCAGGAGAAATTCCTGGAAGGATTGAATGATGAGTTGAGTATGCAGTTGATGGTAGCCACCTTCAACAACTACCAGGAGGTGGTAGATCGTGCTCTTATGATTGAAGGGAAGCAGCAGCAAATTGAGAACCGTAAGAGGAAGTATGGACAAGGAAAGTATAATTCAGGAGCTCAGCAGAAGCCATGTTTTACCCCTAGGCCAGGAGGACACTTTCAGCATACCCATGGAGTAGGTAGCTCGCACAATCACAATGGCACCAAGAATGGTAATGGGAATGGAGGAAGCAATGGCCATAACCGCAGCAACCCATCAACACCAGCCAAGAAGGACTTGAGCCACGTCACTTGCTATAAGTGTTCGAAGCCAGGACATTATGCAAATGAATGTCCTGAAGGCCAAAACGGCAATGGAAGCTCTGGAAAGAAGCCGAACCCTTTCAACAGGGGACATGTGAACCACGTTAATGTGGAGGAGGTTGAAGCTCAGCCCGATGCAGTAATAGGTAAGTTTTTGGTTAAGTCATTTACTGCACTCGTTCTTTTTGATACTGGTGCATCGCATTCATACATATCAAGGGAATTGTGGATAAGTATAACCTACCAACCCAAGCCCTTAGGTCACCCATGTTAGTAACCTCGCCAGGAGCAGAGTATGTGGCAAGTCTGTGGTGTGATCGGTTACCATTAAGGATTGGTAACTATGTTTTTCCCTCAGACCTAATAGTATTGGAATCTCAAGGATTGGATGTGATATTAGGCATGGATTGGTTATCAAAGTATGAAGGGAATATTGAGTGCGCTAGTAAGTCAATTTTGCTTACCACACCAGAAGGGAGAAGGATCAAGTATGTATCCCGGCATGTGCCAAACAGGACACAAGTAAATTCCTTATCAGGAGTTATGCAGGAGGAAGTACCAGTGGTAAAGGATTTTCCTGATGTATTTCCCGAAGAGTTGCTAGGCATGCCACCGGATAGAGACATTGAGTTTTTGATTGAGCTTTTGCCAGGCACTGGGCCAATATCGAAGAGACCATATAGGATGCCAGCAAAAGATTTGGTGGAAATTAAGAAGCAGATTAAGGAGTTACTGGATAAGGGATATATTCGCCTAAGTTCTTCGCCTTGGGGATCACCAGTACTTCTAGTAGAGCAGAAGGATGGATCGTTAAGGATGGTTGTTGACTATCGAGGATTGAATGAAGTAACAATCAAGAACAAGTACTCGCTACCAATGATCAATGATCTGTTTGATCGATTGCAAGGAGCTAAAGTGTTTTCCAAGATCGATTTGCGATCAGGATACCATCAGTTGAAGATTCGAGAACAGGATATTCCGAAGACAGCTTTTACCACCAGGTATGGGCTGTATGAGTATACCGTTATGTCATTTGGACTGACTAACGCGCCTGCCTATTTTATGAACATGATGAACAAAGTGTTTATGGAGTTTTTGGATAAGTTCGTCGTAGTGTTCATTGATGATATCCTGGTATATTCGAAGAATGAAGAGGAGCATAAGGAGCATTTGCATTTGGTACTTGGAAAGCTCAGAGAACATCAATTATATGCCAAGTTCAGCAAATGTGAATTTTGGTTGAAGGAAGTAGGATTCCTCGGACATGTTATATCTGGAGAAGGTATAGCAGTAGATCCCGCTAAAGTTGATACCGTGATCAAGTGGGAAGCCCCAACTACAGTTGGAGAGATCCGGAGTTTTCTTGGACTCGCAGGATACTACCGTAGGTTTATTGAAAATTTCTCAAAGATCGCGAAACCTATGACGGAGTGGCTGAAGAAGGATGCTAAGTTCAAATGGACTGAGGAGTGTGAGGCTAGTTTCCAGGAGAAATGTTTGGTTACCTCACCAGTGTTGATTTTGCTAGATCAAACCAAGAACTATGAGGTGTATTGCGACGCTTCACGTCGAGGACTTGGAGCAGTGCTTATGCAGGAAGGGAGAGTTGTTTCGTATGCTTCACGACAACTGAAGCCCCACGAATTGAATTATGCTACGCATGATTTGGAGTTAGCAGCCGTAGTGCATGCATTGAAGGCATGGAGACATTTCCTCATTGGAAATCATTGTGAGGTGTACACGGATCACAAGAGTTTGAAGTACATTTTCACGCAGAAGTAGTTGAACCTCAGACAAAGGAGATGGTTGGAGCTCATCAAGGATTATGATATGAAATTACATAACCATCCCGGAAAAGCTAATGTAGTAGCTGATGCATTAAGCCGCAAGAGCCATGTAAATAGGTTAATGACGGGAGAAATACCCAAGGAGTTAGCAGAAAATATTCGTGAGCTATGTTTGGAGATAGTTCCGAGAGGCTATGTAGCAACATTGGAAATTCAGTCAACTTTGATGGATAGAATCAGAGAAGCTCAGAAAACTGACAAAGAGATTGCCGCTATAAAGGAGAAACTGAGCAAGGGAAAAGCTAAAGGATTTCGTGAGGATGAGCACGACACCCTATGGTTTGAAGACCGTGTTTACGTGCCCAATGACCCGGAGATCAGAAAGTTGATTCTGCAAGAGGCACATGATTCACCGTATTCGATTCACCCAGGAAATACCAAGATGTATTTGGATTTGAAGGATATTTTCTGGTGGACCGGAATGAAAAAGGATATTGCAGAGTATGTAGTAGTTTGTGACGTATGTCAGAGAGTAAAGGCAGAGCATCAGAAGCCAGCGGGATTGTTGCAACCATTGCCGATACCCGAATGGAAGTGGGATAAGCTAGGCATGGATTTTATCACGGGATTACCAAGGACTCGTTCAGGCTATGACTCGATTTGGGTTGTAGTCGATCGATTGACGAAGGTAGCACATTTCATCCCAGTAAAGACCACTTACACCAGTGCTAAGTTGGCAAAGATATACATGACCAGGATCGTATGTTTGCATGGAGTCCCGAGGAGCATCGTATCAGATAGAGGAACCCAGTTTACCTCAAAGTTCTAGAAGCAGTTGCATGAGACTTTGGGTACTAGGTTAGAATTTAGTATAGCTTTTCATCCGCAGACAGATGGACAGACTGAGAGAGTCAATCAGATTTTGGAGGATATGCTGAGAGCTTGTGCGCTAGATTATGGATCTAGTTGGGACGATAATTTGCCATATGCAGAGTTCTCTTACAATAATAGCTATCAGTCCAGTTTGAAGATGGCACCTTTCGAAGCTTTGTACGGAAGGAGGTGCAGGACACCGTTGTCATGGGACGAAGTTGGAGACCGCCAGTTGTTTGGACCAGATCTGATTAAGGAGTCTGAACAGGAGGTGAAGTTGATTCGCGATAGGCTCAAGGTAGCCCAGTCCAGGCAGAAGAGCTACGTAGATTCTAAACGCAAGGAGACAGTTTACGAAGTCGAAGACAGAGCTTATCTTCGAGTATCCCCACTTCGAGGGATTAAGCGCTTTGGAGTTAAGGGGAAGTTAGCGCCACGATTTGTAGGACCATATCGAGTTTTGGAGCGTATGGGAGAAGTGGCTTACAAGTTGGAATTGCCAGAAGGATTAACAGGAGTTCATGATGTGTTTCACGTTTCTCAGTTGAAGAAGTGTCACGCGGAGATGGCTGACATACCTTTGAGAGACACAGTGCCATTGGAAGCAATTCAGTTGGATAACAATTTGACCTATGAGGAGAAACCAGTCAAGATTCTTGAGTTTGCCAGCCGAGTTACTCGTAGCAAGGTTATCAAGTTTTGCAAAGTTCAGTGGAGCCACCACACGGAGGATGAAGCCACCTGGGAGCGAGAGGAAGATTTGCTCAAAGACCACCCTCACCTATTTTCTAGCCAACCCGAATCTCGAGGGCGAGATTCATCTTAAGGGGGGTAGGTTTGTAACATCCCAAATTTTCAATTTGGAATGTTATACATTAGATCATCATGCATATGATATTTTATTTTGCTTTTGGTTTTGATCCTAGAAAATCCTAAGCAACTCAAGGACCCACAGAGAGAGTTGGGGATTTCGTTGTTTACATATTTGAGTTTTCTCAAATTATGTAAATAGGATCATTTGATTTTATTTATTTTATCATCAATTATTTCTATTACAAAAATATGAGAGAGGGAATAAAATGACTTTCCCAAAATATAGAAATATTGAGGATTTTCTAAAAAAATCAAATAAGATTTATTTCGGAGTTTTTCGGTATTTTTATTTGAATTTAGGAAAAATGCGTGTTTTTCAAAGTTGTAGTTTGGACCCAGATAAATGTTCACTCTATCGGGCATGATTTTAGAAACCCGGGAAAATTTATTTCGTGATTTTTGGAGTCCGTTTAGTATTTCTTTTTATTTTTCTTCCGAGCGGAATTATAAAAAAAACGCGGAACCGACTTTGGTCCGTACTCGGCCAGGACTCCGCCTGGCCGGGGACTTTATAAGGCGCGCCCGAGGCCCGAGCCGAGCCAGCCCACCACCGCCGCCCTAACCCTAGCGCGCCCCAGCCCCAGCCGCCGCCGCCGCCCACCGCCGCCCGCCGCCGGAGTTGCGCGCCGCCCGAGGTTCGCCGCTGCCTCGTTTTCCGTGCCGTTAAAAAAATCTGTTCGTCGTTTTTCTTTTTCATCGAGTTTTTCCGCGGTTATTTTCTGATCGCGATTTCTGATCCGATTTTCGTTTTAGTATAACTTTTCGCTCGTTTATCGGAATCAGGCGATTCAAGCGCCTGGAGTTTCGTCTCGAAACCCTCTTTCCGAATAATCAACTTAAACATGTTTTTGCTACTGTAAAATTTTCCCTAGATCCAGATTACTAGAACGAAGTTGTTTTCTTTCGCCGTTTGATTTCTTTTGCTTCGTTCGATTTGATTCTTTTTGCATACCAGGGTTCTTAAGTTGAACTTTCTGGTTAGATCCTCTATTTGAGTTTATCTGTGCATTAGATGAGTACTTATTGTATGCTTGTTGTTTGTCTGCGATAGAATACCCGGAGTGCGCCGCCTGTTACTTCGAATCTCTAGGTTTCGCGGATCATCAGCAAGGCAAGTAACACTTTGATCATACTTTTTCTACAACCCAGTTTTATTGCATTAGATCAATCCTCACACATTGCATGATTAGGATCTAATTAAATTGTGGGATGGGAAGTAGATGAGGTAGTACCTTTTACCTGTTTATTATCAAACCTTTGGGAGTTACTTCTACGTTTACTTATTATGCCATTCTATGCTAGTAGACGTGGATTGGGTGAGTGAAATCCATGACAGATGTGAGATTGATAATTAATGGTTTATCTAAGGTGGCAACTTAAACACACATCTGGGTGGATTGAGGCACCTGGTTTCCAGGACTTGCCTGTTTTTCTTTTGGACCGCCACCCAGGCTCAAAGGGATCATGAGATTATTCATACTAGAAACTTCCGTGTGCAGCCACAAGCCATTATGGGCTCTGGCATAGTTGACTAAGTTGTGCGAACTCTTACAGTGGTAGACTAGCAGATGTAGGGGATGTAGGTGGTACGGTCTACCCGATCGTAAGGTGCTAGCGCCTCTGAAAGACTATGTCTCGGTCATCCGTTTCTCAAACACCATGTAGTGCGAGAAATCCAACGGAGGCGATCGAGTCTTGTGGGGAAAAGTGCGCAAACCTCTGCGGAGTGTAACAAACTAATCATGGTTAGCCGTGTCCCCGGTTATGGACATCTTGAGTATCTAGTACCTGGATTATCATGTGAATCTCAACATGTTACTCTAAATTAATTTTGTTGGGTTTTAATGATGTTACTTAATTGGGATTGAGAATGCTGTCAACCATTCTCAATGTTTAACAACCACCATGATAGTAATAAATTTATTCCTTTGAAGTAGGGAAAAATTGGCTTTACGCAAAAACTGTAACCATAGAGCTTTCCACGAGCCAAATATGCATATAGTATAGCTGTTGCATTCCATTATTCTCTATGTGTTATCTTGCCAGCATATTCCACGTGCTGACCCGTTTTCGGGCTGCAACGTTAATGTTGCAGACTTTTCAGACGACGATTGAGGAGTTTTAGGTCGTGGTTCTATACTCAGTGATGCCGTTGGAGTTGATGGACTCACTTATCTTCCAAGCCCTCCGCTGTTATCGTTATTAGATGGCCTTAAGCCATATTTATTGTAATAAGTTCTCTTTTGAGACACTCGATGTAATAAGTGTGTGATTGCTACTCTGCTATAAATCCTTCGAGTACTGTGTGGTGTCAGCATTACTGATCCAGGGATGACACTGGAGCACAGAGATCAGACTGTTTGAGGTCTGGTCGCTACAGCAACTTGCAAGAATGTAAGGGAAAGGGTTTGGAGAGTTCAAACGCAATTGGAGACACGGATGTTTTTCCCGTGGTTCGGATAGGTGGTGCTATCCTACATCCACGTTGATGGAGACTTCAACCCACGAAGGGTAACGGTTGCGCGAGTCCACGGAGGGCTCCACCCACGAAGGGTAACGGTTGCGCGAGTCCACGGAGGGCTCCACCCACGAAGGGTCCACGAAGAAGCAACCACCCACAAAGGGTCCACGAAGAAGCAACCACCCACAAAGGGTCCATGAAGTAGCAACCTTGTCTATCCCACCGTGGCCATCACCCACGAAGGACTTGCCTCACTAGCGGTAGATCTTCACGAAGTAGGCGATCTCCTTGCCCTTACAAACTCCTTGGTTCAACTCCACAATCTTGTCGGAAGCTCCCAAGTGACACCTAGCCAATCTAGGAGACACCACTCTCCAAGAAGTAACAAATGGTGTGTAGGTAATGAACTCCTTGCTCTTGTGCTTCAAATGATCGTCTCCCCAACACTCAACTCTCTCTCATAGGATTTGGATTTTGTGGAAAGAAGATTTGAGTGGAAAGCAACTTGGGAAAGGCTAGAGATCAAGATTCATATGGTAGGAATGGAATATCTTGGTCTCAACACATGAGTAGGTGGTTCTCTCTCAGAACATATGAGTTGGAATTGTGTATGTGTTCTGATGGCTCTCTCTACGAATGAAGAGGAGGTGGAGGGGTATATATAGCCTCCACACAAAATCCAACCGTTACACACAGTTTTCCAATCTCGGTGGGACCGAATCAACAAACTCGGTTGGACCGAAAAGGTAAACCTAGTGACCGTTAGAGATTTTCGGTGGGACAGACATGCAACTCGGTAGGACCGATATGGTTAGGGTTTGGGCATAACGTAATCTCGGTGAGACCGATTACACAAACTCGGTGAGACCGAATTTGGTAATTAGCTAACCAGAGAGTTGGTCAGGTAAACTCGGTGGGACCGTTTTGCTCTTTCGCATCCATTCTTTTTCGAAATCGATTTCGAAAAAGAACTACTAATCCTTAACTTTTCGAGGGTGAGACCGAAAAGTTGCAAAAAGGAAACACTGAATTTACATTGCAATCTCGGTGGGGCCGGTTGCATATCTCAGTGGGACCGAAGATACTGCAATAGGTAACAGAGAGTTTGCAATCCCATCTCGGTGAGACTGAGATCCCTATCGGTAGAACCGAATTGCTAGGGTTTGGCAGTGGCTTATGACAAGTGAAACTCGGTGGCGCCGGATAGAAAGAATCGGTAGGACCGAGTTTGGCTTAGGGTTTAGGTCATATGTGGAAGTGGGAAAGTAGCTGAGGATTTTGGAGCATATCATTAAGCACATGAAGCAAGAGGCTCATTAAGCAACACCTCATCCCTCCTTGATAGTATTGGCTTTTCCTATGGACTCAATGTGATCTTGGATCACTAAAATGTAAAATGAAGAGTCTTGAGCTTGAAGCTTTAGCCAATCCTTTGTCCTTAGCATCTTGAAGGAGTTCCCACAACCTTTAGTCCATGCCACTCCATTGTTGAACTTATCTGAAACATGCTAGATAGAAATGTTAGTCCAACAAGAGATATGTTGTCATCAATTATCAAAACCACCTAGGGAGCACTTGTGCTTTCACTCCTCCGTAGTGCTTTTCGAAGCCCTGCTGGAGAACTGCAAGCTCCACCACCACGTCGTCGTGCTGCAGGAGCTCTCCCTCAACTTCTCCTCTCCCCTTGCTGGATCAAGAAGGAGGAGATGTCCCCGGGCTGTACGTGTGTTGAACGCGGAGGCATCGTCCATTTGGTGCTAGATCAGATCTTCCGCAATTTGAATCGCCGCGAGTACGACTCCATCATCAGCGTTCCTTGTAACGCTTCCGCTTAGCGATCTTCAAGGGTATGAAGATGCACTCCCTCTCTCTTGTTGCTAGCATCTCCTAGATTGATCTTGGTGACATGTAGGAAAATTTTGAATTATTGCTACGTTCCCCAACAATTTGGTCCTTGGCTGGAAGCAACCCAGTGTTTACCAAGTCCTCGAGCATAAGATCTGTCATGCACAACTTGGCCTAGTTGGCGGCTTTACTTATTTTGGGAGCCATGAGTTTGATTCACGATAAGCTCGACTACAAAGTGAAGATAAGAAAGTATAAGCCGGATTGGAAGCATAAAGATCATACGACTCAAAGAGCATTAATAACTTAATTGTATGAGTTGGCTAAATGATTACTGTGACATCCAGAGCCGACAAAGGAATGGTACAAGTATGAGTCGGCTAAAAAGTATCCGAGAGTCGGCAAACCTATATCTAAAGTGTGAGCCGGCAGGAGCAATTTCCGGGTCACGGCAGCTACAAACAACTACTGTTCATATTTAGCTATAATCATAGAACTGATAAATGCCAAGAAAGATAAAGTAAAATGACCTAACTATGGCCACGACAGTGAGATTTACTACGAAAAGAATCCGATCTGATTGCAAAGGGATTCAAATCTAGGGTAAATTGGACGCGGATTGGTTTTAGCATACAAATGCTCAATAAATCTATAGAAAGACCACAACCATTTACTTAAATGAACTATGGATGAACTGCGACGAACTTCAAAACGGCAAAAATGGTGGAGGCACCAGAAGCTTACAGTCTGAGAAAGAGTTTAAGGTTTCCCGCGTTGAGGTCGTGGTCGCGGCGGATTCTGATCGTCCTTGGCAACGGCGTTGGTGGATTTCTTTCCGCGGCGGTCGGGGTTGGCGAGCTCGAGGTTTGTGTCATTGCGCTGAAGGCAAGAGGAAGAAGAATGGATCAAGGAGGTGGAGTAAAAAATGAACTCCGAGGCCCGTCTGCTTATTTATAAGAGGAGTGGAGCCCGAAGCGACAGGGTGAAGCCTAGAGTGGCGCATTGAATTTTGGCTAAAGGGGCGCCTTGATTTTCACGTTGACAAGATTTGACATATCCACTCAAAGATCCATTGTGATATCATGCGCATATATCGGAAGCAAGTAGGATGACATCATGGTATGGAGCGGCAAAAATTGTCAAGTGTGGAGACAAACAACAGACCAGGCAAACATTTTGACCCGGTCAGATGGCTTAGTAGAAGGAAAAATGAGAAGGATTAGAAAGGTGGAATGGGAGCCGGCTCAAAAGAAATCAAGACCCAGCGCTCAACCTTTCATGTTTTCTCTTTGTTTCTTTATTTTCAGGATTAAGTTTACCATGGATAAATCCAAGCTAAACTCGGGGCTAATGTTGATGATGTTCCCCACAGTGGAGACCTGGCCAAAGGCTTGAAGGCATTATGGGTCGACCTATTTTTCGAGTCACGATAAGACGACAAGAAGGGCCTCAACCCAGGACGAGACCCGGCAAAAGGTCGGCTCTCAAAACACCCTTATCGGCCGAGTCATGTAGAGGCCTAGAAGGAAGGACTTAACTTGGAAAGAAAGTGAAAGCGTGGGTTTACTCCCAGGGGGTGAATGGAAGATTTTTATAAATTCGTCAAACTATAAAGAATTTGACGGAGATTAGAGTGACGAAATAGAAACACAAAGGAAACTAAGTCATCACAGAATCAGAGTACATGCAATCAGGATACATAAGAGTGAAGAACATGCAATCATACATTCATACATGCATGAAGAAAATGAATTGAGGAAATGAATGATAGCAAGATTAAATTCTTCATTTCAAATTCATCAAAGCACAGATCACAAATTCTTCAGCAGTGGAATAAAGTAAGAGAGGGTTGAGGAATTTGAAACCAGGTTGGCTCGGTGAAGACAATGGAATTTGGTAGACCAGTTCCAGTTGCTGCATCAACTGTATGTCTGGTTGAGGCGGCTGACTCGTAACTCAGAGGACACACAGTCCTCACCATATTACTCTTGAGCTAAGGTCACATAGTCCTCGCTCAATCACTCGTGGTAAGTCTTCAATGTAGACTTCCAAAACCTTCACACAATTGTTCACCGGCACACCACAATGACTCTCTCAGAATCGTATGGAAGAATGATAGTCTTCAAAGGTAACACGCTTCGGATCACACAGATCAATCTCTTCAGTGATGCTCAATCACTTTGGCTCTTGGTTTTTCCTCACTTAGGATTCTCTCAAAGTCGTCGGAGGATGGGTTTCTCTCTTATGGCAAGTGTCTAGTTCTCTCAGAGCAGCCAACCAACAAGTGGTTGTGGGGGGGGGCTATTTATAGCCAGGGGTAACCCGACATGAATTGTCATAAATTCCCTTCTCTAATTCGACTGTTGTGAGGATAAGGATCCACTCGACAGCTGGCATGTGGCGCAGCAACGGTCGGAATTTGAACTCTCAAATTCGTTGGGGCACTCAATTTCCTCACTTTTAGGCAAAACACAGTGGCAAACTCCTAACTCCTCATCGTGACCAAATTCGTCAGCGACCAGATGAACTTCATCATTGTCGCTAGCAATTGCGTCAGCTACATTGGAGATTTCCAAAGGCTTCACTCGAAGCGCCTTTTGTGTATGGGTTTGAATATGTTTGAGCATCACTTTGGAAATGTGAAGTATGATTCACCTAGACCCCCTTTAACAGTACGGTTTTTCCTATGACTCAAATAAGAAGAAAAGAAACTATGAAAACAAAGTCTTCAAGCTTCAAAGTCTTCACTTCAATTTCTTCAAAGGTCGTACCAATTTCATCACCAATTTCTTCACTTGAAGAAATACATTTTTAGGGGTCATCTTCTATGTGTTAAACCAAATCTTCTGGGTCTTTGTCTCATGTGTATACTCACAAACACATTAGTTCATCAACCTATTTGTCGTTAATTCTCCAAAACCACTAAGGGGGCACTTGATGCACTTACAATCTCCCCCTTTTTGGTGATTGATGACAAATTGGTTAGGTTTCAAGGGGAGTATAAATAATTGAAGTGTAAGTACAAAGTTTGAAGAAATTGGTTGGGAGATATCGAGGAACTCCCCTTGAAGATGGGCATATGAGGAATTTGCTTTGGATTGCAAATGTACATGGCAGGTTGAACTTGTGGAGAGCTCCCCCTATATCTTGTAAACCAATCATGCATGATCATAAGATACTGAAGAATATGAATGCATGACGAAAATTGGTGTCTGACGAAATTGTGCCTGCATGAGCAGATATATTGAAGAATAAAGCATGTGCATCAAATGAAGCATATGAGTAAGACAACCAATAGTTATTAAGTTACAACTCATCGAGAACACAACCAGAAAATTTCAAGAGTTGCAACGTAAGAAAAAACAACACTTATAAAGACCCGCTTGAAGACTAACTCAAACTTCTCCCCCTTTGTCATCAAATGACCAAAAGGTGGGGAATTTGAGAACTAGCGCCCATAAAGAAAATCATCATGGAGAGGACGAGGGAGCACGAGCATTGTTGGGGTCGTGTGGTGTAGAGGGACCAGCAGAAGTGTCTTCGACAGATTCATTTTCATCAGTGGAACGTGATGAAGACTCAGAACTCGGCATTAGCGGAGGAAGTTTTAGTGTTCTTGAACTTATTCCTTGGCGGTTCAGCCCAGTCGAAGTTCATCTAAAAATCTTCAGCGGCAAGTTCTTCAGCTGATTTGAGATGAGAAAGTGTGGCCCAACTGTGATCAAATATCTCATGGAGATAGTATATGTTCTTGCGGACGGCATTATGCATCGGTGTCATATTAGCTTGTACAGCAACAAATTGACGCTTAACCCATCAATTCTCCTTGTCAAGTTTTTGATGAAGACTTATAAGCAGCTCACAGTCGGTCATGACTCATGGCGCTTCTGGTGAAGATGGACTTGTGGTTTTTGCTGCAGTGTCTTGGTTGGCAGATTCATCAGCTATGGAGCTGGAGATAGGTTGACGAAATTGTCCATCAAGAGGACGAATTCCTTCATCAATAATGCTCTTGCCTTTGCCATGAACTGTGGACATTGTGCATTGAAGAATTTCAACATCAGGCATATAGCTCAGGTGGTTCTGACGATCAGCCTTGTAGTGAATTGAAGACTGGGATCTAATGAATCTCATAATCCAAGGTGCATACGATTTCAATTCAGACGGAGACTGAGCAACAGTGACCAAGGTCCTCAGAAATAAATCATGAATGTTGATGGGAGTGCCATGTATGATGTGGAACAGCAAATTCTTCATGACTCCCACAACTTCTTCAGTGTTAGAATTATGGCCTTTGATCGGACTAAGGGTCTTTGTCATAATATGATATACAGTCTTCGGCACATATAGCAAATCCTTCACTAATAAGGTTGTCCTTCGAGCATTTCCTTCAGTCATTGGCTTCATCAACACTTGCATCAGTTGATTAGGCAGCTCGGGTTCTTCATAAATTTTTCTTGGCTCCTTCTTGGGGTGGATCAACGAGAAGAGCACGAAGCAATTCATGAATGGGTGCTTTGTAGTGAGTGTCTTCACTCATCCAGTCCAGAGCCCAAGTTGAAGTGTCATCAGCATTGCTAGAGAAGTGCACAGTTGCATAGAACTAAAGAATCAGTTCTTCATTCCAGTCGCAGACATCAGTGCAGAAATTCAGCAGACCAGCAACATGAAGAACAACCAAAACTGGCCGGAAGCAGGCAATTGATTCCATGTCCACATGAGGTATATGATGATGTTGGAATACCTTCTTCTTGTCAAATAGCAGAGAGGCCTAGAAGTTCATGTGAGTTCTTGTCCAGAACCTCAAACGCCTGAGTTTGGCTGAGTCATAAGGTGACTCGCCAATGAAGAAATTCTTCTCTTTGAAGAATTTGGCGCTATCAAACTTTGGACGCTTGAGGCCTTCGCCAATCTTTGGCATCACATGGGATAGGTTCAAGATTTTTCCTTTTCTTTCTGACATCAAGAACTGGTCATGGAGACCCAGTTGAGTCATTTGGATCTGTGATGGCAAGAGCACGAGCAACTTCCTCAACTGTAGCAGTTGGAACTGTGTCAGTGTCTGCTGAAGGAATTGAATTAGCTCGAGGAGGAGATGTATTGATGACATCAACATCAGGGTCATCATCATGAGCAATATCATCAGCTGTTGTAGCTGTAATTTCTTTAGGTATGTTGTGGAGTGTAGGTTGTGGTTCTTCAGAGCTAGTTAGAGTTTCTTCAGTGTGCTGAGGCGACTGAGGTTCTGTTGTGAGGGGAGTGGTGAGGGGCGAATTTGGGTGAGTTTCTTCCCAATATTCGTCGTGGAGTGGAGGAGTTGTTTCACCATCAATATCCACTTCCTCCTCATTTTCTTCAAACAGTGGAGTACGCTGAGGGCTTTGGGTAGCATCTTCAGGCATAGATACATCAATATCAACCTCAATTTATGTATCCATTTGCTCTGTGGTAGCAGCAGAATGCGTATCTTCTTCATCATCATCAGCCTGAGGGACTTCATAATCCACCCCATATGGAACCATTTGAAGATTCTCAAGATTACAAGCAGGGGGCGCTGATGAGATTGGAATTGCGTCAATAGGAATGACAATTGAAGACAATGTTGTCGTCTTCAATTTCTTCAGTGATTCGGGCATAGGTGGAGCTGATGCCTTTCTCTTCTTAGCTTCTCGCTCGGCAGCTTTCGTCTTCTTTCTTTCTGATGTAGAAGGAAGGGTGATAAGCTTCAAAGATGACGCCATTGGTGGAGCTGCTGCTGAGGAATTGGTTGGAAGCAGATTCATCAGGCGTGACTAATGCAGTCACCCTGTCAGGTTCTTCAGGAATGACACTTTCAGTCACCCTGGGAATTTCTTCAGGCGCAACATTATCCATTGCCCTTTCAGTTTCCTCAGGTGCAGAAGGCACAGTCTCACTGGCCTATGTGATTGGAGGTGGAGCTGATGAACTGGATGTTGGTGTTGTGCCAAACTTGGCGGCTTCACGCTTGTTGTGGTCTTCAACCACCATGGTTGAGGCAGTAATGAATCTTTCTTTGATGCCACAGCAGTGATTGGCCTGCCTTTCATACTCTATAGACAGCTGAAGAATTTCATATTGTAGTGTCACAAGCTGTTGAGGAGATATTGAAAGCATGTTCTTCCTCAGCTCCTTCTCCTTTTGCACTTTCTGTTTGTGCACCAGTTTAGCTTGTGAAATCTTGTATTTCTCATTCAATATGAATGAAGAAATCATGTGGCTTGGTCCAGGAGGTAGGTTGAGTTCGTCAAGAGGTGTGTCTGGGTTTGTGCACCAGATATCAATGAAATCGAGCAACTTCTTCAGGACCAGCAGTATACGGACAGAAGAATTCTTGGCAATTGCAGCATGTTCTTGTTTTCTTCTAAGGAACTCGGCGAGCTCATCTTCATCAGCGAGCCCATCTTCATCAACTTGAGGCACAACGGCCTTACTCTTTGGACTTGGTCTGGTTCCACGGCCAGCAGTTGCTTTCTTCTTTAGCTTGGGTGTTGAGGACATTGGTTGCCCACTAGATGAGGCACTTCATGCAGCAATTGAGGCTATATAAAAGCCCTCGGTGCGCTGGCAAGATGCGAGCGTGATTGGTGTTGAAGCTCTTGCTGCTGCCATTGAGGAACTTGATGAAGAAGGAGGCACTGAAGCTTTTGAAACCTTTGCTGCAGAAACCTTTGGAGTTGAAGGCTTTGACGATTTGGGCTCTACCGCTGAGGGAATTGGAACGGTCGGCCTTGGCTTATGTGCAGGCTTCTTTTGCATAGCCTTCTTTGGGGCACTAGCTTCAGCTGCAACCTTTGAAGCTCGGTTGAATTCTTCAATGGCCTTCTTTGCTTGTTTGGCCAACTTGGCCTGACACTTAGCCCATTCCTCAGGGAAATCCTCACCTCTTCTGATACTAGAGGGATCAGCACATTGACCTTCAGCAAGCTATGGCCTTTTGCAAGGAGGCTTAAGTGTGAATTCCTTCATATACTTGGGAGTGACGTATTTGTAAGCCCTCCATTCATATGACCAGTATTGTTTGATCTTTTGCATGCGTGTCTTACACTGCTTATCAGTTTCTGGGCCATGAACATTTTCATCAGGCATGTAGTACCCAGCATACAAATCATTAGGGATCTCAAAAGCTATGTGTTCTTCCTTTATCTTGCCACCTTTCTGTGTTTTCTTTCCATCAATCATTTTCTTCAACTGGGGATTTTGAACATGTGAGGACTCTGATGAAGTTTGAACTTTTTCCTCAAGTTGAGCTACAAATGAATTAAGTTGATGAGAACCTAGAGATTCGTTGATAGACATTGTACCTGTAAACAGAGTATAGTTGTGAGAAAATAGGGATGCGGTCTCAGAGATTTTCAAAATAAACCAGTTGAGGAAATTGACCCTTATCGTCTTAAAGAATTTCATCAAATGTTCTTGACCTAGGTTCCAGAGTTGTACATATTTGAGCAATTTGCACAATTGAGGAATCTACTCGTTAAGCATATCAATGATGAAATACACAAGACTGGCCAAATTGAAGTGATGACGAATTAGAAGAGTGGTAAAAACAACACTTGATAATTCTTTAGTAGAGTGAAGATCAAAGAGGGTCGGTAAATAAGCATTTAATTACCCTAGTGATGAAATCGATGAACTGGATGAAGAGGCGAAGGAAAAATCGCCAGCTCAGATCTTATGTGCCCTAACTTGGCGGTGAAAGATGTCTACGGCGGCGGCGGAGGTGAAGAAATCCACGTCCGGCATGAGTACGTCGATGAATAATTTGAGGCAGTGAAGCTCTTCTTCTCTGGCGACGATGAGATCCAGTGTGGCGCTAGGGTTTGAGGACTGAGAGGGAAGGGACGGAGTGAACTAACGTTGACAGGGTCAAGGCTACTTATAGCCACAGTGAAAACTGAAGGGTACGAAATTTTTGGATAGATAAGCCCCTGTCCATTCGCATCTCGGTGACACATGTCATGCATGCATTTTCACACTTATCTCTGTGTGTGAAGCGCGGGATGAGTTACTGTGGCAACCGCCTAAAAGAAAAAAACTTTGAGATTTTTAAAGTGTGTTCGCAATTTCTTCAATTGTCAAGGACACAATGACGACTTTGAATAGTGTCAAGTAGAACGCATATGAAGAGTTTGTGAACAGAGTGGGTTGAGCTTAGCATAGAGGAGAGCGGGTCTGATCACATCCACATAGACGAAGAAATCAAATTGAAGAATTAGCAATATATGGATGTTGTAGAGGACATGAAAATCTCGAATAGACACACACACACACACACATATATATATATAGAGAGAGTAATACTATTCATGTCCCAGGGTGCAGAATAATTTATTCTTCACCCGAGGTAATCTTACAATTGTTTCATAAATAATTACATTTGGGATTCAAATAGTTACATTCATATTGATTCACTGAGTAAAACTTGGCATAAAAACAAAAATATAGGACATAAGACAAGAAAATTTGCATTTTATGTATATTTTACATTATGTTTTTACGTTTGTAATTTTACGTAACATAAAATATATTTTTACGGTGATTATATATTTGTACGGTGTCTTTTTACGTCTGAAATAAGACAAAATTTACAAAACGTAAAATTATAGTGCATTGATGGTAAAATAGAGGGGGTGGAGAATAACTATTCCTCACCCAGGGTGACGAATAGTCAATCCCTATAAATATATATCAGTGAAGAATAACCTCAAATGACAAATTTGATAAGTTTGACGAAATTGCAAATGATGAAAAACTCAAATTTGAAGAAAGTCAAAGAGAGGTGGTGGCTTTACCCACCGTATAAGAACTTTGATGACTTCAGACACCGCGTACAATTATCATAGGGTTCTGGGAGTCAAGTTCTTCGTTAATTTCTTCACACTTAGAGGGTTAGTCATCATTGATTGAAGAAAATCGTTACTTCATGTGTTGTCAATCAAAGTCATCAAAAATGCTTAAGCGTTAGGATGTGCGTCCACTTCAGAGGACATTCGAAGATTCTGAGATGTTTAGCTCACACCGCAACTTGCAAAACCTCTTTTCATCCAAGGGCTCAGTGAAGATATCGGCAAGCTGGTCTTCGGTCTTCACGTGGTCGATTACGATGTCTCCCTTCAGCACATGATCACGAAGAAAATGGTGACGAATCTGGATATGTTTAATCTTGCAATGTTGAACTGGATTGTGGGTGATCTTGATAGTACTCTCGTTGTCACAGAAGAGAGGGGCTTTCTTCACGTTGACGCCATAGTCCTTGAGGGTTTGCTTCATCCATAGCAACTGTGAGTAGCAATCACCAGTGGAAATGTATTCAGCCTCAGTTGTGGTTAGAGCCACGCTAGTTTGCTTCTTTGAGGACCAACAGACAAGAGATCGTCCGAGGAAATGGCATGTGCGTGATGTAGACTTGTGATCCACACGATCTCCAGCGTAATCAAAATCAGAAAATCCAGCTAGATCAAAAGATGAGCCCTTGGGATACCATAATCCAAGCGTTGGTGTGTGAGCTAAATATCTAAGAGTTCGTTTCACAACCTAATGGTGTGATTCCTTAGGTGTCGCTTGAAATCGGGCACACATGCAAACGCTAAGCATAATATCTGACCTAGATGCGCATAGCTAAAGAAGCAAACCAATGATGGAGCGATATACCTTCTGATCGAAATCTTTACCACTTCCGTGAGTGTCGAGTTGACCATTAGTAGGCATTGGAATTTTGAGTCCTTTGCAGTCTTGCATACCAAATTTCTTCGGGCAATCTTTGAGGTATTTCTCTCGAGAAATGAAGATGCCATTGGGTTTTTGACGAATTTGAAGACCAAGGAAGAATTTCAATTCTGCCATCATAGACATCTGATATTCTTCACGCATCATGTATGCAAATTCATCACTAAAATGCTTGTTAGTGCAGCCAAAGATAATATCATCAACATATATTTGTCATATGAATAGTTCACCATCATAAGATTTAATGAAAAGAGTAGGATCAAGCGAATCGGGTTTGAAACCCTTTTTCGCCAGGAATTCCTTCACTGTATCATACCAAGCCCGTGGGGCTTGCTTGAGGCCATAGAGAGCCTTGTTTAGTCTAAAGACTTTGACCGAATGCTTTGGATCCTCAAAACCTGGTGGTTGAGCAACATAGACTTCTTCCTCAAGCTTACCATTGAGGAATGCACTTTTCACATCCATTTGATATAAGACAATATTGTGATGGTTAGAAGATGCAAGCAATACACGAATAGCTTCAAGCCTAGCAACAGGTGCAAAAGTTTCACCAAAATCAATATCGTCAACCTGTGTGTAGCCTTGTGCTAAAAGATGGGCCTTATTCCTTACCACATGGCCATTTTTTCTTGCTTGTTGTGGTAGATCCGCTTAGTGTCGATGATATTGTGCTTGCGTGGATCAGGTCAATTCACAAGCTCCTACACATTGTTGATCTTGAATTATTGCAATTCTTCTTGCATGGCTTGAATCCACTCAGGCTCCAGAAATGCTTCATCAACTTTGGTGGGCTTTTTAATGGAGACAAATGCATAATGCCCACAGAAGTTAGCTAGATGTGAAGCCCTTGAGCGAGTGAGGGGACCAGGTGCATTAATGTTGTCGAGGATCATCTCAATCTGCACTTCATTCGCCACTCATGGATGAGTTGGACGAGGGTCTTGTTGAGGTTGAGCATTTTCCTCGGAGTCATTTTCTTCAGGAGCAGCTGTTTCTTCGGGACGAGGAATGATCACTTCTTCTTCAGCTATTTCCTCACTGGGCACTATTTCACCAGTGCCCATCTACTTGATAGATTCCTCGGGATGCATTTCATCTATCACAGGAGGCAGGTGCTCTCTTTGCAATCCGGTAGTTTCATCGAACCGCACATCTATAGTTTCAACAACCTTGTTGTGATAGGTGTTGAAGACTCTGTAGGCGTGTGAGTCATTTCCATAACCAAGCATAAAACCCTCATGTGCTTTCGGTGCAAATTTGGAATTGTGATGAGGATCTCTAATCCAACATTTAGCACCGAAGACTTTGAAATAACTTACATTGGGCTTTTTGTTAGTGAGGAGCTCATATGAAGTCTTCTTGAGGAATTTGTGAAGATATATTCGATTGATGATGTGACAAGCAGTATCAATTTCTTCAAGCCACCATCGACGAGGTGTCTTGTATTCATCAAGCATAGTGCGAGCCATCTCAATGAGTGTCCTCTTCTTGCGCTGCCTGTGTTCTTGAACTCGGTGCCATTGTTGCTTCTGGTATGCTTGATCTTCATGCCATAATTCGTCATGGCACGGTTAGCGAATCGTCTGAAGACGCCCTGCACTTCAGTCTTGAAGGTAATGATATGCACCCAGGTGTAACGAGAATAGTCATCAACAATGACGAATCCATAGAGTGATGCTGCATTGGTTAGTGTAGCATAATGAGTGGGACCAAAGAGATCCATGTGAAGTAATTCAAAGGGATGAGAAGTGGTTAATGATTTTCTTCATGGAGTGCTTGGATATGGTCATTTTTTCAGCTTCACAAGCACCGCAAAGGTGAGCTTTGACGAATTTGGCGCCCTCGATGCCAATGATATGCTTCTTCTTGACGAGTGTGCTCAAATTCCTCATGCCAGCATGTCCAAGTCGTTGATGCCATAGCCAGCACTCTGAAGCTTTTGCTAGTAGACACGTGGCTGGTTGAGGACCTAGAGAGAAATTTACAATATACAAAACACCTCTCCTAAAGCCTCCGAAGACTTTGGACTTGTCAGATTCCATTAGTACAATGCATCTATATTTTCTAAAGATGACAATCATATCAAGATCACAAAGCATTGAGACATACATGAGGTTGTATCCTAGGGACTCAACAAGCATCACCTTTTCCATGTGTCAATCCTTTGAGATAGTAACCTTACCCAGACCCAATACCTTGTTTTTTTCCTTTGTTAGCGTAGGTGATATGCTTTAGATGATACGGAGTAAGGGGAGCATTGGTGAGGATATTCCTATCACAAGTCATGTGATTTGTGCAGCCACTGTCCAAAACCCATTCAGTAGCTTTTGGAGTGTCATCCTATAGAAGCATTAGTCTTACTTACAAATTCATATACTTTAGTTGAAGAATATGATGCTCAATTTCATTGGTAAGCATATAACAAGCAGCATAGGGATCTGTGAAATGATGAATTCATTTCATCATGATTAGCTTGCATCCCAACAAGCATTTATGTCAGGTCTTCAGCAAATTCATCAGACATTTATTTTGTACGAAGACATGACCCTGCAGAATAGATTAGTTCTTCTTAACCACCCACATCTGAATGGGTGGTTGAGAAGCAATGTAATGCAAGGCATTGATAGAGAACTTCGGCATTGAAGAATATGCATTTCTCTTCACAGGTGGAGTATAGTACTCATAAGAGAAATTTTTGGCAGTTTTGGCACATAGTGATTTGAACAATGATGCACATATTGATCAGATTGCAGTTTGTTTCCCCGTATTGAAGTGTTAGTACGATCATGAGTTGACTTGTGTCCATTTGACGACTTTGGTCTAGGTGAAGAATTTGCCCTGGGATAGTTCCGTTTCTTCGGTGGTGCCACGATGACATTCACCTAAAGATCTTGAAGAACAGATTTGGGCACCCAGATTTTCTTCACATGGGAACCATTCCTGCAGTTAGTACCAACAAATCTAGCAAATACTTCACCATTCTAATTTTCAAATAGCTTATAGTTGGAGTCAAATGATTCATCGGAAGAAAGTGAAGTATCACAGTTAAAGCCAGATAGAGTGGATGGATCAACTAGGGGTCCTTTTGCAACAACCCATGTGGTTTTGGGATACTACTCAGGTTTCCAATAAGAGCCATCAGCATTTAGCTTTCTCTCAAAAGCAATACCCTCTTTCCTAGGGTTTCTATTAAGAATCTGCTTCTTGCACATCACAAAGAATTTGGTGCCCTTTGAGGCTTTTGTACATGCCTGTGACGTGCAATTCCTTCAGACCTGCATTTTCGTCAGTAACACTTGTGGTTTCCTCAAATGAGGGCCAGGAATTGAAACCACAGAGACAGTTGAAGAAATAGCAGCAGTTGAAGCATTTGAACATTCAGCTGAAGTATTTGCATTTTCATGTTCAAGCCATTTTAAGCAAGGAGCAACAAATTCTTCCTGAGAAGCGTTGATCTGTTGAGCGAGGAATTGTTGTCTTTTTGAAGATCATCATGAGATGCTCTCAACTTTACAAGTTCTTACTTCTTTGTAACATCCCAAATTTTCAATTTGGAATGTTATACAATAGATCATCATTGCATATCATATTTATTTGCATTTTGGTTGATCCTAGAAATTTCACGCAACTCAAGGACCCTCAGAGAGAGTTGGGGATTTCGTTATTTTCATATTTGAGTTTTCTCAAATTCTGAAAATAGGATCATTTGATTTTGTTTATTTTATCTTCAATTATTTCTATTACCAAAAATATGAGAGAGGGAATAAAATGACTTTCCCAAAATAAAGAAATATTGAGGATTTAATAAAAAATCAAATAAGATTTTATTTTGGTTTTATTTGCTATTTTATTTGAATTTAGGAAAATTTGCACGTTTTCAAAAATTGCATTTAGGGCCAAGAAAATGTTCATCCTGTTCTAAATATTTTATTTAGACAGTGAAAATTTGTTTTGGCATTTTTAGATTTTTATTTATTTTTCTAGAATTGTTTTTAGTTGTAGCGATATTGTTTTAGAAAAAAACCCGCGCGCCCGACTCGGCCGAGGGCCCAGCCGCCGCCGCCTCCAACGAGTCGGATCAGGACCGGAGTCCCGATCGCCACCGCTGCCGAGTCCGGGGAGGACACGCCTCCCGAGGCCGCCCCCTTCCCCAAGTTGCCCCCCCCTTTATAACCCCGCCGGGCCCCCCTGGAGCCCCGTGCCAACACCACCGCCTCCCCACGCCGCCCGCACCGCCGCAAGCCGCCGCCCGCGCCGCCGCATGCCGCAACCACCGCCCGCGCCACCTGCCGCTGCTAGGAGCCGCCGCCCCGCACCACCCACCGCCGCCCGGAGCCCCGCCGGAGCCCGAGCAGAGGTAGCCGCCGCCGCCGGTTTTCTGAGAAAAACCGCTTCGGTTTTTTTAGAAAACCCTAGTTTTCGTTTTTTTTAAATAGATCGGTTTTTCTCCGGTTTATTTATTTAGCGAGCGTTCGCTCGTTTGTTCGTTTTAACGAACGCGTTCATCGTTTAGTTCCAGTTAACGAACGTTCGATCGTTAACCTGTTCATCATTTTTCTTTTTCTCGGATTAAATCCGCGATTTTTCTGATCGCGATTCCTGATCCGATGTTCGTTTTAGTTTATCTTTTCGCTCATTTATTGGAATCAGGCGATTCAAGCGCCTAGAGTTTCGTCTCGAAACTCTCTTTCTGTTTGACCAACTCAAACAAGTTTTTGCCACACTAAAATTTGCCCTAGATTCAGATTAGTAAACGGAGCTTGTTTCTTTTGCCGTCTGTCTTTCGTTGCTTAATTTGATTTGATTCTTTTTGCCAACCGGAGTTCTTAAGTTGAACTTTCTGGTTAGATCTCTTATTAGAGTTTTACCTGTGCATTAGTTGAGTACTTATTGTATGCTTGTTTGTTTGCGATAGAGTATCCGGAGTGCGCCGCTTGCTACTTCGAATCGCTAGGTTTCACGGATCATCAGCAAGGCAAGTAACACTTTGATCATACTTCCTATTACCTAGTTTTTATTGCATTAGATCAATCATCACACATTGCATGTTTAGGATCTAATTAAATTGTGGGTGTGGGAAGGAGATGAGGTAGTACCTATCACCTGTTATTATCAAACCTTTGGGAGTTACTTCTACGTTTGCTCATTATTCCATGCTATGCTAGTAGACGTGGATTGGGTGAGTGAAATCCATGATAGATGTGAGTTTGTTAAATTAATGGTTTATCTAATGTGGCAACTTAAACACACATCTGGGTGGATTGAGGCACCTGGGTATTCCAGTGATTGCCTGTTTTTCTTTTGGACCGCCACCCAGGCTCAAAGGGATCATGAGATTATTCATACTAGAAACTTCCGTGTGCAGCCACAAGCTACTATGGGCTCTAGCATAGTTTACTAAGTCGTGCGAACTCTTACAATGGTAGACTAGCAGATGTAGGGGATGTAGGTTGGTACGGTCTACCCGTTCGTAAGGTGCTAGCGCTTCTGAAAGACTATGTCTCAGTCATCCATTTCTCAAACACCATGTAGTGCGAGAATCCTAAAGGAGGAGATCGAGTCTTGTGGGGAAAAGTGCACAAACCTCTGCAGAGTGTATAAACTAATCATGGTTAGCCGTGTCCCCGGTTATGGACATCTTGAGTATCTAGTTCTTGGATTATCATGTGAATCTCATCATGTTACTCTAATTAATTTTGTTGGGTTTTAATGATGATGCTTAATTGGGATTGAGAATGCCGCCAACCATTCTCAATGTTTAACAACTATCATGATAGTTAAATAAAATTTATTCCTTTGCAATAGGGAAAAATTGGCTTTACGCAAAACTGTAACCATAGAGCTTTCCACCAGCCAAATATGCATGTAGTATAGTCTTAATTCTTCATTGCTCTCTATGTGTTACTTTGCCAGCATATTCCATGTGTTGACCCGTTTTCGGGCTGCAACGTTCATGTTGCAGACTTTTCAGACGACGAGTAAGGCGCCTTTTAGGTCGTGGTTCTATACTCAGTGATGTCGTTGGAGTTGATGTACTCACTTATCTTCCAAGCCTTCCGCTATTATCGTTATTAGATGGCCTTAAGCCATATTTATTGTAATAGGTTCTCTTTTGAGGCACTCGATGTAATAAGTGTGTGATTGCTACTCTGTTATAAATCCTTCAAGTACTGTGTGGTGTCAGCATTATTGATCCAGGGATGAAACCTGAGCACAGAGATTGGACCGTTTGAGGTCTGGTCGCTACAAGATGGTATCAGAGCACACGCTGACTGTAGGACACGACCACTAAGCTAAAGCCCTAGATCACTACTCTCTTTTTATTCTGACTCCTCACCTTTTCTACTCTTTTAGGATGGCGGATGCAAGGAACAAGTTCACCCAGCCGGATGAAGATACACCCTTTGGACGTCACTTGAAGGAAGTCACTAGATATCCAAACATAGGAGTACCAAGCTTCACCGGAACCTACAACGCCACTTTACCGGAAGAAGAGCACTGGATGGTTCAAGTTCAAGTTCCCGGAAGGACGTTCATGCCAGTCACTGAGCCCATAGAGTTTTCTTTTGATGCACCAACTTGGAGTCTAGGAAAGAGCATGGCAGCTCACATCGCCATGGGACGCATTGGAGAAGTTTACAGCAATGATCTCAAGGATACTATCTACCAAATTTGTGGGCGCCGAGACGAGCATTGGGAAATGATCAGGACCAGGAAGGATAGATCAGTGGCAGCTTTCATCCAGGGGTTAAACCAGCACATTCGACGTCAAGAGAACCAGATGTGCACCGACATGATAAATCTGAAGAAGGAGAGGACAGGAATCAAGGAACTGGAGGAAGAACTCAAGGCTACACGTGAAGATTATGAAGAGGAAATCAAAGTATTAGTGGGGAAGAATGACGATCTGATCAAGAAGATTGGAATATTTATGGGAGGCCCTACACCAGTAGAAGAAGATGAAGAACCCAAGGATATTCGCCCGGAAGACTACATCATCATCGACAACACCGACTCGGATCCAGATGATAGCGATGATGACTATGTAGATGAAGCTAGAGCAGATATCATGGAGTCTGCAACCGAAGAATATTTCTAGTAGACCACCCAATCAGTAGTAGTAGGCCACCTTGTAAATATAATAGTCCGAGCACTTTTGCGATAGTTAGATCGATTGTATGCCCTTGTTTGATTGAATGAAGTGAATTGTTTGCTTTTGCCTCATGTGCATGTGGGTAGTGTTTTCTCTTTAGACCCCTCTCTATTATTAAATCTCATCTTTTCTAAACCCTCAGATGCCTCCGAGACGTGACCCGGATTTACCTTCCCACTGGAGCTCACCCAGTTGATCCAGCAGCAGAACACTTTGATGCAGTTGCTAGTCCAGAACCATAATCAGGGGAACAACCACAACAACCCACCACCACCACCTGTTGATCACTTAGCCTGTTTTCTTAGGCTGAATCCGCCGGTGTTTTCCAGTAGCACTGAGCCGATAGTAGCAGATGAATGGCTCCGCAAGACAGCAAGGGAGTTGACCATGGAAGGATGCACAGATGCGGAAAAGGTGAAGTTTGCCGCACATCAGCTTGAAGGACCCGCAACATCATGGTGGGAGAATTTCACAACCACTTTCCCCTGTCGACACTGTCACATGGGACCAGTTCCAGCAGGCTTTCCGTACTGCCCATGTTTCAACAGGAACTATGGCCATGAAGAAGCAATAGTTTCGCAACTTGCGCCAAGGAGGACGGACAGTTGGCCAGTATGTGGAGGACTTTAGTAAGCTAGCACGTTATGCCCCAGATGACGTTGCTACGGATGCAGCTAAGCAAGAGAAGTTTCTGGAAGGACTGAATGATGAGTTGAGCCTGCAGTTGATGGTAGCAACCTTCAACAACTACCAGGAGTTGGTAGACCGTGCTCTCATGATTGAAGGGAAGCAGCAGCAAATTGAGAACCGCAAGAGGAAGTATGGACAAGGGAAGTACAATTCTGGAGCTCAGCAGAAGCCACGTTTTACCCCTAGACCGGGAGGAAATTTTCAGCATACCCATGGAGGTGGTAGCTCGCACAATCATAATGGCACCAAGAATGGTAATGGGAATGGAGGAAGCAACGGCCAGAACCATACAAACCCATCAACCCCAGCCAAGAGAGACCTGAGCCAAGTCACTTGCTTTAAGTGCCAGAAGACTGGACATTATGCAAATGAATGTCCTGAATCCCAGAGCGGAAATGGCAATGGAAGCTCTAGGAAGAAGCCGAACCCTTTCAACAGGGGATAGGTGAACCACGTAAATGTGAAGGAGGTTGAAGCCCAGCCCGATGCAGTAATAGGTAAGTTTTTGGTTAAGTCGTTTACTGCACTCATTCTTTTTGATACTGGTGCATCGCATTCATACATATCAAGGGGATTTGTGGATAAGTATAAACTGCCAACCCAAGCCCTTAGGTCACCCATGTTAGTAACCTCGCCCTGAGCAGAATATATGGCTAGTCTATGGTGTGATCGGTTATCATTAAGGATTGGTAACTATGTATTCCCTTCAGACCTAATAGTATTGGAATCTCAAGGATTGGATGTGATATTAGGCATGGATTGGTTATCGAAGTATGAAGGGAACATTGAATGTGCCAGTAAGTCAATTTTGCTTACCACCCCAGAAGGGAGAAGGATCAAGTACGTGTCCCGGCATGTGCCGAAGAGGACTCAAGTAAATTTCTTAACGGGAATTGTGCAAGAGGAAGTACCAGTAGTAAAGGATTTCCCTGATGTATTTCCAGAGGAGTTGTCAGGCATGCACCGGATAGAGATATTGAGTTTTTGATTGAGCTTTTGCCGGGCACAGGGCCAATATCTAAGAGACCATATAGGATGCCCGCAAAGGATTTGGTGGAGATTAAGAAGCAGATTAAGGAGTTATTGGATAAAGGATATATCTGCCCAAGTTCTTCACCTTGGGGATCGCCAGTACTTATAGTGGAGAAGAAGGATGGATCGTTAAGGATGGTTGTTGATTATCGAGGATTGAATGAAGTAACCATCAAGAACAAGTACCCACTACTGATGATCAATGATCTGTTTGATCGATTGCAAGGAGCTAAGGTATTTTCCAAGATCGATCTGCGATCAGGATACCATCAGTTGAAGATTTGAGAACAGGATATACCTAAGACGGCTTTTACCACCAGGTATGGGATGTACGAGTATACCATTATGTCATTTGGCCTGACTAACGCACCTGCTTATTTTATGAACATGATGAACAAAGTGTTTATGGAGTTTTTGGATAAGTTCGGCGTAGTGTTCATTGATGATATCCTAGTTTACTCGAAGGATGAAGAAGAGCATAAGGAGCATTTGCGTTTGGTACTTGTTAAGCTCAGAGAACATCAGTTATATGCCAAGTTTAGCAAATGTGAGTTTTGGTTGAAGGAAGTTGGATTTCTCGGACATGTTATATCCGGAGAAGGTATAGCAGTAGATCCCACCAAGGTTGACACTGTGACAAATTGGGAAGCGCCAACAACAGTTGGAGAGATCCGGAGTTTTCTTGGACTCGCAGGATACTACCGGAGATTCATTGAAAAATTCTCGAAGATTGCGAAACCTATGACGGAGTTGTTGAAGAAGGATACCAAGTTCATATGGACTAAGGAATGTGAGGCTAGTTTCCAGGAGTTGAAGAAACGTTTGGTTACATCACTGGTGTTGATTTTGCCAGATCAGACCAAGGATTATGAGGTGTATTGTGACGCTTCACGTCGAGGACTTGGAGCAGTGCTTATGCAGGAAGGAAGAGTTGTTTCATATGCCTCACGACAGCTTAAGCCTCATGAGTTGAATTATGCTACGCATGATTTGGAGTTAGCAGCCGTAGTGGATGCATTGAAAACTTCGAGACACTTTCTCATTGGAAACCATTGTGAGGTGTACACGGATCACAAGAGTTTGAAGTATATTTTCACACAGAAGGAGTTGAATCTCAGGTAAAGGAGATGGCTGGAGCTCATCAAGGATTATGATATGAGATTGCATTATCACCCTGGAAAGGCTAACGTAGTAGCTGACGCGTTGAGCCGTAAAAGTCATGTCAACACCTTAATGACGGGAGATTTACAAAGGGAGTTAGCCGAAAATCTTTGTGAGCTATGTTTGGAGATAGTTCCGAGAGGCTATGTAGTAGCATTGGAGATTCAGTCTACTTTGATGGATAAGATCAGAGAAGCCCAGAAGACTGACAAGGAGATTGCTTCTATTAAGGAGAAGATGAGCAAGGGAAAAGCTAAAGGATTTCGTGAGGATGAGCACGATACCTTATGGTTTGAAGACCGTGTTTATGTGCCTAATGATTCGGAGATCAGAAAGTTGATTCTGCGAGAAGCCCATGATTCACCATATTCGATTCACCCAGGAAATACCAAGATGTATTTGGATTTGAAGGATACTTTCTGGTGGACCGGAATGAAGAAGGATATTGCGGAGTATGTAGCAGTTTGTGATGTATGTCAGAGAGTAAAGGCAGAGCATCAGAAGCTAGCGGGATTGCTACAGCCATTGCTGATACCCGAATGGAAGTGGGATAAGCTAGGCATGGATTTTATTACAGGATTGCCCAGAACACGTTCGGGCTATGACTCAATTTGGGTTGTAGTCGATCGTTTGAGAAAGGTAGCTCATTTCATCCCAGTGAAGACTACCTATACTAGTGCCAAATTGGCAAAGATATACATGACCAGAATCGTATGTCTGCATAGAGTTCCAAAGAGCATTGTATTAGATAGAGGAACCCAGTTCACCTCAAAGTTCTGGAATCAGTTGCATGAAACTTTGGGTACCAGGCTAGAATTCAGTACAGCTTTCCATCCACAGACAGATGGACAGACCGAGAGAGTCAATCAGATTTTGGAGGATATGCTGAGAGCTTGTGCGCTAGATTATGGATCTAGTTGGGACGAGAATTTTCCATACGCAGAGTTTTCCTACAACAACAGTTATCAATCCAGTTTGAAGATGGCCCCTTTCGAAGCCTTGTACGGAAGGAGGTGCAGAACCCCGTTGTCGTGGGATGAAGTTGGAGACCGTCAGTTGTTTGGACTAGATTTGATTAAGGAGTTTGAACAAAAAGTAAAATTGATTCGCGATAGGCTCAAGGTAGCCCAGTCTAGGCAGAAGAGCTACGCAGATTCTAAATGCAAGGAGACAGTTTACGAAGTCGGGGACCGAGTTTATCTTTGAGTATCCCCACTTTGAGGAGTTAAGCTCTTTGGAGTTAAGAGAAAGTTAGCGCCACATTTTGTAGGCCCATACAAAGTTTTGGAGCGTATGGGAGAAGTAGCTTATAAGTTGGAATTGCCCGAAGGATTTTCAGGAGTTCACGACGTGTTCCACGTTTCCCAGTTAAAGAAGTGCCACGCGGAGATGGCTGATATACCACTAAGAGATACAGTGCCGCTGGAAGCGATTCAGTTGGACAGTGATTTGACCTATGAAGAGAAACCAGTCAAGATTCTTGAGTATGCCAGCCGAGTCACCCGCAGTGGAGCCACCACACGAAGGATGAAGCCACCTGGGAACGAGAGGAAGATTTGTTGAAGGACCACCCTCACCTATTTTCTAGCCAACCCGAATCTCGAGGGCGAGATTCATCTTAAGGGGGGTAGGTTTGTAACATCCCAAATTTTCAATTTGGAATGTTATACAATAGATCATCATTGCATATCATATTTATTTGCATTTTGGTTGATCCTAGAAATTTCACGCAACTCAAGGACCCTTGGAGAGAGTTGGGGATTTCGTTATTTTCATATTTGAGTTTTATCAAATTCTGAAAACAGGATCATTTGATTTTGTTTATTTTATCTTCAATTATTTCTATTACCAAAAATATGAGAGAGGTAATAAAATGACTTTCCCAAAATAAAGAAATATTGAGGATTTAATAAAAAAATCAAATAAGATTTTATTTTGGTTTTATTGGCTATTTTATTTCAATTTAGGAAAATTTGCACGTTTTCAAAAATTGCATTTAGGGCCAAGAAAATGTTCATCCTGTTCTAAATATTTTATTTAGACGGTGAAAATTTGTTTTGGCATTTTTAGATTTTTATTTATTTTTCTAGAATTTTTTTAGTTGTACCGATATTGTTTTAAAAAAACCCGCGCGCCCGACTGGGCCGAGGGCCCAGCCGCCGCCGCCTCCCGTGAGCCGGATAGGGACCGGAATCCCGATCGCCGCCGCCGCCGAGTCCGGGGAGGACACGCCTCCCGAGGCCGCCCTCTTCCCCGAGTTGGCCACCCCCCCCCCCTCCCCCTTTATAACCCTGCCGGAGCCCCCCCCTGGAGCCCCGTGCCAACACCGCCACCTCCCCACGCCGCCCGCGGCGCCACACGCCGCAGCCGCCGCCCGCGCCGCCTGCCGCCGCTGCTGCTAGGAGCCGCCGCCCCGCACCACCCGCCGCCGCCCGAAGCCCCGCCGGAGCTTCGCCGGAGCCCGAGCAGAGGTAGCAGCCGCCGTTGGTTTTCTGAGAAAAACCGCTTCGGTTTTTTTAGAAAACCTTAGTTTTCGTTTTTTTTAATAGATTGGTTTTTCTCCAGTTTATTTATTTAGCGAGCGTTCGATCGTTCGTTCGTTTTAACGAACGCGTTCATCGTTTAGTTCCAGTTAACGAACGTTCGTTCGTTAACCTGTTCGTCGTTTTTCTTTTTCTCGGATTAAATCCGCGATTTTTCTGATCGCGATTCCTGATCTGATGTTCATTTTAGTTTATCTTTTCGCTCATTTATCGGAATCAGGCGATTCAAGCGCCTGAAGTTTCGTCTCGAAACTCTCTTTCCGTTTAACCAACTCAAACAAGTTTTTGCCACAGTAAAATTTGCCCTAGATTCAGATTAGTAAACGGAGCTTGTTTCTTCTGTCGTTTGTCTTTTGTTGCTTCGTTTGATTTGATTCTTTTTGCCAACCGGAGTTCCTAAGTTGAACTTTCTGGTTAGATCCCTTATTCGAGTTTTACATGTGCATTAGTTGAGTACTTATTATATGCTTGCTTGTTTGTTTGCGATAGAGTATACGGAGTGCGCCGCTTGCTACTTCGAATCGCTAGGTTTCACGGATCATCAGCAAGGCAAGTAACACTTTGATCATACTTCCTATTATCCAGTTTTTATTGCATTAGATCAATCATCACACATTGCATGTTTAGGATCTAATTAAATTGTGGGTGTGGGAAGTAGATGAGGTAGTACCTATCACCTGTTATTATCAAACCTTTGGGAGTTACTTCTACGTTTGCTTATTATGCCATGCTATGCTAGTAGACGTGGATTGGGTGAGTGAAATCCATGACAGATGTGAGTTTGTTAAATTAATGGTTTATCTAAGGCGGCAACTTAAACACACATCTGGGTGGATTGAGGCACCTGGGTATTCCAGTGATTGCCTGTTTTTCTTTTGGACCGCCACCGAGCCTCAAAGGGATCGTGAGATTATTCATACTAGAAACTTCCGTGTGCAGCCACAAGCTACTATGGGCTCTAGCATAGTTGACTAAGTCGTGCGAACTCTTACAGTGGTAGACTAGCAGATGTAGGGGATGTAGGTTGGTACGGTCTACCCGTTCGTAAGGTGCTAGCACTTCTGAAAGACTATGTCTCGGTCATCCGTTTCTCAAACACCATGTGGTGTGAGTATCCTAACGGAGGAGATCGAGTCTTGTGGGGAAAAGTGCGCAAACCTATGCAGAGTGTATAAACTAATCATGGTTAGCCGTATCCCCGGTTATGGACATCTTGAGTATCTAGTTCTTGGATTATCATGTGAATCTCATCATGTTACTCTAATTAATTTTGTTGGGTTTTAATGATGATGCTTAATTGGGATTGAGAATGCTGTCAACCATTCTCAATGTTTAACAACTACCATGATAGTTAAATAAAATTTATTCCTTTGCAGTAGGGAAAAATTGGCTTTACGCAAAACTGTAACCATAGAGTTTTCCACCAGCCAAATATGCATGTAGTATAGTCTTAATTCTTCATTGCTCTCTATGTGTTACTTTGCCAGCATATTCCATGTGTTGACCCGTTTTTAGGCTGCAACGTTCATGTTGCAGACTTTTCAGACGACGAGTAAGGTGCCTTTTAGGTTGTGGTTCTATACTCAGTGATGCCGTTGGAGTTGATGGACTCACTTATCTTCCAAGCCTTCCGCTGTTATCGTTATTAGATGGCCTTAAGCCATATTTATTGTAATAGGTTCTCTTTTGAGACACTCGATGTAATAAGTGTGTGATTAATACTCTATTATAAATCCTTCAAGTATTGTGTGGTGTTAGCATTACTGATCCAGGGATGACATCTGAGCACAGAGATTGGACCATTTGAGGTCTGGTCGCTACAAGATGGTATCAGAGCACACGCTGACTGTAGGACACGACCACTATGCTAAAGCCCTAGATCACTACTCTCTTCTTATTCTGACTCCTCACCTTTTCTACTCTTTTAGGATGGTGGATGCAAGGAACAAGTTCACCCAGCCGGATGAAGATACACCCTTTGGACATCACTTGAAGGAAGTCACTAGATATCCAAACATAGGAGTACCAAGCTTCACCGGAACCTACAACGCCACTTTACCGGAAGAAGAGTACTGGATGATTCAAGTTCAAGTTCCTGGAAGGACGTTCATGCCAGTCACTGATCCCATAGAGTTTTCTTTTGATGCACCAACTTGGAGTCTAGGAAAGAGCATGGCAGCTCACATCGCCATGGGACGCATTGGAGAAGTTCCCGCAATGATCTCAAGGATACTATCTACCAAATTTGTGGGCGTCGAGACGACCATTGGGAAATGATCAGCACCAGGAACGATAGATCAGTGGCAGCTTTCATCCAGGAGTTAAACCAGCACATTCGACGTCAAGAGAACCAGATGTGCGCCGACATGATAGATCTGAAGAAGGCGAGGACAAGAATCAAGGAACTGGAGGAAGAACTCAAGGCTACACGTGAATATTATGAAGAGGAAATCGAAGTATTAGTGGGGAAGAATGACGATCTGATCAAGAAGATTGGAATATTTATGGGAGGCCCTACACCAGTAGAAGAAGATGAACAACCCAAGGATATTCTCCCGGAAGACTACATCATCATCGACGACACCGACTCGGATCCAAATGATAGCGATGAAGACTTTGACGACTTCTTTGATGAGTACTTTGATGAAGACTTTGACGACTTCTTCTTCTTGTCATCAGAATCGTCATCTCTGTTGGATCTTTTGTTCTTTGAGCCCTTCTTCCAAAGGGGCAATGTAACATCCCAAAATTCTAAATTTTGGAATGTTATATTAAATAAATAGTTTTGATTGTGGTGTGGTTGCTTGTGTGAAAGTGAGTGAAACTTGAAACTTCATGAAAGTTAAATGAGAGGGAATAAAATGACTTTCCCAACACTTCCACTTTGCTTTCTGATCTCCAAGAATTCAAATTTATTTCATCACAAAACCCTAGAGAGAAGATGACATGACTTCTTCCATTTAAATAAATGAAATGGGGTTTTGAAAATATTTGAATTTTTATTTGGAAATATTTTTTCAGTTCAGAAACTTTAAGCAACTCAATGATTTTCATGAGAGAATATATAATGACTTCTTCAAAACATATGAAATATGAGTTGGAAGTTTCAAAGAACTAAATTTAAAAGTACTTTTGAAATTATTTTCTATTTGGAGTTATTTGGGTTTTATTCATATTATTTTTCTCCAAAAATAAAATATATGGAACTTAGGGTAAAATGATTCCCTACATTAGAAAATTGGAGATAAATAAATTTGAAATTATTTTGGTATTTTTAAAATGATTTTTATTAGGTTTTACTGCAACAGTAGCACCGTTTGCTTTATTTAAATTTTTGTGGATTTTATTTGATGCTAGAAAAATGTTCATATTGTAGAAAATATTTTTCTGAAACTTTTGATATATATATATATAATATGCCTATGGAAAATTCTTAATTTATTTTTTCTATTTTCCGTTTACCCCTTTTCTGTTTTTATAAAAAAACTGTAAGAGCAACTGACAGCTATCCCTCGCCAGCGTGCGCAACATAGCGAGCAGGCCGGGCTATATTATTTTTTTCCTAGTTGTCCTTCAATTTATTTATTTTCTGTTCAAGAAAAATATAGTTTTCTTTTCAAAAGAAAATGTAGGAAAAAACTCTGCGCACACGCGCAGGCCGGTCGAAGGCCCATGCGGCGGCGTTTTTTTCTTTGTTTTTCTATCTCTTTCGTCTCTCTTTTTGTCTACGTTTAGTCCCACATTACATAGCCTTTGACCCCTAAACCTCTTTTCCATCTATAAATATAGACCTATAGAGCCTTCAAAAATCATCCGATTCGGGTTAAATCAATATTTTGGTTTGACTAGATTCACTAAAGAAAAATATTTTTTCTTCTTTCCGGCGGGACTTCTGAAAATTGTCTCCTCTCTCCGAAGTCATCTTTTCTCTACCTTATAAAGGTATATTTCTTCGTTTTCTTTCTATACTTCCGTAGTTTATTATTTCTAGACTAGTACGGTAGAATAATTAGATTATCAATTAGTCTCTGTATTTATAAATTAAACCTAGAATTCTTTTAGCCATAGCTATTTTTCTTCCGTAAAACAGCTTGGCCCTAATTTTTCAAATAGCCATAACTTTTTACTCGTTCATCCAAATTAGATGAAACCAGCGTCTATAGTTTTGTCTTGCTTTCACCTATCCAGTGAACCTGTCACATCAACATTTTTTAATTTTTAAATTTCGAAATTTGTTCAGATTCATATTCAAACTTCTTTTGATCATAACTAGAGTTTCGTAACTCTGATTTAGTTGTTTATTTTTGCAAATCGATGCTCTTGACCTAAACTTTCTGATAAGACCAAATCCACCCAATTTTGGTACTGTTAGAAATTGTTTTATGTTTGCAAGAGTTATTTGCTTGTTTTCGAAATTTTCCGAGATCTTTTCTTCGGGTTTTTTTGCATGATTGCTTATGTATGCAATTGCTTGATCACGATAGATTGAACGGAGTGTGACGAGTAGAATTATCAGGAGTTATGAGTGCGAATCATCTTCATCAACAGTACAAGGCAAGTTCACATTTTGATCATATCCATTTACTACCTAGTTTTTATGCATTAGTTTCAACCCTCAAACATTGCATTGAGTAGGATTTGATAACATGTGGGTATTTGGGAAGTAGTTGATGAGGTAGGAACCTATTGCCTTTTATTTCAAACCCTGGGAGTTACTTCTACGTTATGCTATTACTGTTATACTATGCTCGTAGACGTGGTTTGGTTTGAGTGATCCATGACAGATGTGAGTGTTATTATGAATTAAGGGATGACTTAAGATGACTACTTTAATACACATCTGGGTGGCTTGGTTGGGGCACCCTAGGGATACCAGTGGATTGCCCGGACACCTGGGGAATCGAGTGTTGTCCTAGGAGATCCCGGGGTTACCGTGTGATCATCCTATGGTTTGCCGCCCAGGCTCAAAGGGATCATAAGATTATTCATGTTAGAAACTTCCGTGTGCAGCCACAAGCCATTATGGGCTCTGGCATACTTGAGTATGTTGTGTGACCTCTTTTAGTAGTAGACAAGCAGATGTAGGGGATGTAGGTGGTATGGTCTACCCGTCGTAAAGAGTTAATGCTTCTGAAAGACTGTTTCTCGGTCATCCGTTTCTCAAACATCATGTAGTGCGAGAAATCCAACGGAGGAGATCGAGTCTTGTGGGGACAAGTGCGCAAACCTCTGCAGAGTGTACAGACTAATCATGATTAGCCGTGTCCCCGGTTTTGGACATCTTGAGTATCTGGTGCTTGAATTATTATGTTGATCTCATCATTGTACTTAATTAATTTGTTGGGTTAATGATTAATAATTTGGGATAGAGATGGGGTTACCATTCTCAATATTTTTCAACAGAGTTTGTAGATGAATAAAAACTTAATCCTTTGTTGTAGGGAAAAATTGGCTTTATGCAAAAAATTAAACTTAGAGCTTCCACCAGCCAAATATGCATGTAGTGATAGCTATTTTTCATCATTATCCTATGGTGTGAATTTGCCAGTACATTCAATGTACTGACCCTTTGTGGCTGCAACGTCTCATGTTGCAGGGTTCTTACGACGAGTAAGTGATACGTTAGGGTTACGATTTTCTACACTCAACTTTGCCGTTGGTGTTGATGGGAATACACAACCTTGTTGTTACTTCCACTATTTGGATTGAGGTAATAGTATTTATGTTACTTTATACATGTGATTTACCTCTGTTATAAATCCTCGAGTACTGTGTGTGTCAGCATACTGATCCAGGGATGACACTTAAGCACAGAGACTTGACTGTCTGAGGTCGGGTCGCTACAGGCAATCAGCAATGTAATGGCATGTCTTCTTGCATTTGTGGCAAGTTCTTTTGTCGTAGTCGCGAACAGAAGCTTCAGTGTTCTTTGAATCGTACTTTGAAGACTTTCCAAAACGGTTCCTGAGGGAGTCCTGGATTAGGGGGTGTCCGGATGGCCGGACTATACCTTCAGCCAGACTCCTGGACTATGAAGATACAAGATTGAAGACTTCGTCCCGTGTCCGAAAGGGACTTTCCTTGGCGTGGAAGGCAAGCTTGGTGATACGGATATGTAGATCTCCTACCATTGTAACCGACTTTGTGTAACCCTGACCCTCTCCGGTGTCTATATAAACCGGAGGGTTTTAGTCCGTAGGACAACATACACAACAATCATACCATAGGCTAGCTTCTAGGGTTTAGCCTCTCCGATCTCGTGGTAGATCTACTCTTGTACTACCCATATCATCAATATTAATCAAGCAAGACGTAGGGTTTTACCTCCATCAAGAGGGCCCGAACCTGGGTAAAACTTCGTGTCCCTTGCCTCCTGTTACCATCCGGCCTAGACGCACAGTTCGGGACCCCCTACCCGAGATCCGCCGGTTCTGACACAGACATTGGTGCTTTCATTGAGAGTTCCTCTGTGTCGTCGCCGTCAGGCTTGACGGCTCCTACAATCATCAATAGCGATGCAGTCCAGGGTGAGACCTTCCTCCCCGGACAGATCTTCGTCTTCGGCGGCTTCGCACTGCAGGCCAATTCACTTGGCCATCTGGAGCAGATCGAAAGCTATGCCCCTGGCCGTCAGGTTAGATTTGGAAGTTTAAACTACACGGCTGACATCCGCGGGGACTTGATCTTCGACGGATTCGAGCCACTGTCGAGCGCGCCGCACTGTCACGACGAGCATGATCTAGCTCTGCCGCTGAACAGTGCCCTGGAGGCCGCACCCGCATCGGCTTCGACCCTTAATTCGGAGCCAACTGCGCCGATCGAGGATAGGTGGTTGGACGCCGCCTCGGGGGCTGCGATCCCAACGGCGATCGAGCCGAACACCAGCCCCGCACTCTGCGAGACTCGTGACTCCAAGGAGCCGGACTCCTCTCCGGACTCCGAACCCTCCGCGCCTCTGCCAATCGAATCCGATTGGGCGCCGATCATGGAGTTTGCTGTCGCAGACATCTTTCAGCACTCGCCTTTCGGCGATATTTTGAAGACACTAAAGTCTCTCTCTTTATCAGGAGAGCCCTGGCCGGACTACGGTCAGCAAGGTTGGGATACGGACAATGAAGAAATTCAAAGCCCGCCCACCACCCACTTTGTAGCCACTGTCGATGATTTAACCGACATGCTCGGCTTCGACTCCGAAGACATCGACGGTATGGACGCCGATGCAGGAGACGATGAAGAACCAGCGCCTATCGGGCCCTGGAAAGCCACCTCATCATATGACATATACATGGTGGACACCCCAAAAGAAGGAGATGGCGATGGAATAGCGGAGGATGACCCCTCCAAGAAACAGCCTAAGCGTCGGCGTCAGCGGCGCCGCTCAAAATCCTGCCAAAGCAAATACGGTGATTCCAGCACAGGAGATAATAATACTCTGGAGAGTGCCGAAGAAAACCCCCTCCGGCAAGATTCAGCACAGGAGGATGGAGAAGCCAGCCCTCAGGAGAGAGTGGCAGACAGAGAGGTCGAGGACGATAATTATATGCCTCCCTTCGAAGACGAGGCAAGCCTCGACGACGACGAATTCGTCGTGCCAGAGGATCCCGTCGAGCAAGAGCATTTTCAATGCAGGCTTATGGCCACGGCAAGAAGCCTCAAGAAAAAACAGCAACAGCTTAGAGATGATCAAGATTTGCTAGCCGACAGATGGACTGAAGTCCTTGTGGCCGAGGAGCATAAACTCGAACGCCCCTCCAAGAGCTACCCAAAGCGCAGGTTGCTACCTCGATTAGAGGAGGAAGCACTTAAACCTACATCACCAGCACTTGATACGGCCGACCGGCCACCTCGTGGCCGCGACAGAGAGGCCTCTCGGCCCTCCACTCAAGCCGCACCCCGTACCAAGGCACGGGAAAATGCGCCTGACCTGCGAGATATGTTGGAGGACAAGGCAAGGCAAACAAGATCGATCTACGGATCGCGTGGGCGCCCCACGACTTGAGACGGTAACCGTCACGCCGGACACAAATCCGGTAGGGCCGAACACAGTAGACAAAGCTCATTGGAGCTACGTCGTGATATAGCCCAGTACAGAGGCGCCGCACACCCACTATGCTTCACAGACGAAGTAATGGATCATCAAATCCCCGAGGGTTTCAAACCCGTAAACATCGAATCATATGATGGCACAACAAATCCTGCGGTATGGATCGAGGATTATCTCCTTCATATCCACATGGCCCGCGGCGATGATCTCCACGCCATCAAACACCTCCCACTAAAGCTTAAAGGACCAGCTCGGCATTGGCTTAACAGCTTGCCAGCAGGATCAATCGGTTGTTGGGAGGACCTGGAAGCCGCATTCCTCGACAATTTCTAGGGCACCTATGTGCAACCACCAGACGCCGATGACCTAAGCCACGTAATTCAGCAACCAGAGGAATCGGCCAGGCAATTCTGGACACGGTTCCTAACAAAGAAAAATCAAATAGTCGATTGTCCGGACGCAGAGGCCCTAGCAGCCTTCAAGCACAAATATCCGTGACGAGTGGCTTGCCCGGCACCTTGGACAGGAAAAGCCGAAATCTATGGCAGCACTCACGACACTCATGACCCACTTTTGCGCGGGAGAAGACAGCTGGCTTGCTCGTAGCAACAATATGACCAAGAACCCTGGTAATTCGGATACCAGGTACAGTAGTGGCAGGTCACGTCGCAACAAGCAGAAGCGCCGCATTAACGGCGACGATGCTGAGGATACGGCAGTTAATGCCGGATTCAGAGGCTATAAATCCGGTCAACGGAAAAAGGCATTCAAAAGAAATCCTAGGGGCCCGTCCAGTTTGGACCGAATACTCGACTGCTTGTGCCAGATACATGGCACCCCCGAAAAGCCGGCCAATCACACCAACAGGGATTGTTGGGTGTTCAAGCAGGCAGGCAAGTTAAATGCCGAAAATAAAGACACGGGGCTGCATAGCGATGACGACGAAGAGCCCCGGCCGCCGAACAACAGTGGACACAAGGGTTTTCCCCCACAAGTGCGGACGGTGAACATGATATACGCAACCCACATCCCCAAGAGGGAACAGAAGCGCGCGTTAAGGGACGTATACGCGGTAGAGCCAGTCGCCCCAAAGTTCAACCCATGGTCCTCCTGCCCGATCACCTTTGATCGAAGGGACCATCCCACTAGCACCCGTCATGGAGGATTCGCCGCATTGGTTCTAGACCCAATCATTGACGGATTTCCTCTCACTAGAGTCCTTATGGACGGCGGCAGCAGCCTGAACCTGCTTTACCAGGATACAGTGCGGAAAATGGGCATAGATCCCTCGAGGATTAAGCCCACCAAAACGACCTTTTAAAGGCGTAATACCAGGTGTAGAGGCCAACTGTACAGGCTCAGTCACACTTGAAGTGGTCTTCGGATCTCCAGATAATTTCCGAAGCGAGGAGTTAATCTTCGACATAGTCCCATTCCGCAGTGGCTATCACGCAATGCTCGGGCGAACCGCATTCGCCAAGTTCAATGCGGTACCGCACTACGCATACCTTAAGCTCAAGATGCCAGGCCCTCAAGGAGTAATTACGGTCAATGGAAACACCAAACGCTCTCTCCGAACGGAGGAGCACACGGCGGCCCTTGCTGCGGAAGTACAAAGCAGCCTCTCCAGGCAGTTCTCCAGTCCGGCCATTAAACGTCCGGACACTGTCAAGCGCGCCTGGAGTAACCTACAACAAGACCGCCTGGCACGTTCCGAGCAGGCGTAGCAATGCGGCCCCAAACCCAGCCCTCGCAAAAATGCGACACCAGTACTTCGCGTACATAACTACGCTCGAGAAATACCATGGGTACAGGGGGAGGGGCACCATCACGGCACGCCCGAAACACGGCTTAAACTGCACCAGGGGCTGCCGATTTTTTAATTTTCTCTTACTTTCAGGACTCCACTCTTCAGAAGGCCTATTCGGTAGTTCAATTGCCGCACAAACGCTGCAAGAACCAGGGAAGCAGACAAGCCATGCCACATTACGGAACTCCCAGGTGGTCTCTATCACGAGCAGTATACCTATTTCGCATACCATTCCGCAGCCTGCCCCTGGAACGGACATGTTAAATAGTCCAACCTTTTGCTTATCGCATTATTTGTATCGTTCCGCTTTGATCGCAGCCCTTTTTAATAAACAATGCATAGCTTTTGTCTCTTTTTGCATTACTCTTTTTTTTACAAATATATGTTCTTTAACGACATGTTGCACCCGTACACTTTGGTACGGCCAAAATACGCCAGGGGCTTTAGTACCCCTCAATATGGTGTGAGAAGTCCGAACACTTTAACAAGTGCGGCACCCCGAACTTATAGCATTATATGCATCGACTCCGAATCATGTCTTGGGTCAATAGTTGGGTTTGCCCGGCTCCTATGTTTTGGTGCCTTACGTTCCGCTATATCGGCTAAGGTAGCACTAGGAGAACTACTGTGATTGTGCCCCAGTTGAGCTGGGTCGAGCACCTCAGTAGAGAAAGCTAAAACTGACTGTCATGATGAAGCGAGAGCCGGTCGTGTTCGAGAGGTTTTTCGAGTCCCTAAAGACTTATGCCGCTTGGAGCAAGGAGTCGGCTCTGTCCGGCCAAGGCGTGGATAGCACCCCGAACTCAGTCTTCCGAATACCAGGGGCTTCGCCGAAATTTAAAATTATAGAATTCTATGGCTAAGTGAGAGTGTTCACGCATTATAGTCCGATTGCCTTGTTCGTTGTGCTGAGCGCCTCCCTCGAAGGACCCAAACATGGGAAAAGGAGCGCTCAGGTTTATCCCCGAACACCCCAGCACTAGCAGCATGGGGGCAGAAGCCGACGACTCGCCATCTCTCAGAATTGATAAACAGCCGCACAGAAGGTAATATTTTAAATTCCAACAGCATTGCTTAGCGCATATGAACAAGTTTTCAGCGCACAGGACAAAACAAGCGAGTTTTACTCAAAAATTACATCCCTGGAACATTCATCTGCCACAAGGGGGGCACCCTTCAGAACATCCGTATAATAATTCTCGGGCTTGCAATGCTCTTTCCCCGGTGGTGGCCCGTCCTTCACAAGCTTCTCAGCATCCAGCTTGCCCCAGTGCACCTTAGCACGGGCAAGGGCCCTACGGGCACCTTCAATGCAGATGGAGCGCTTGATGACTTCGAGCCTTGGACAGGCACCCACCAGCCGCCGCACCAGCCCGAAATAGCTACCAGGCAGAGCCTCTCCAGGCCACAGCCAAACTATGAGGCCCTTCATGGCCTGTTCGGCCGCCTTGTGGGGCTCGACCAGTTGCTTCAGCTGGTCGCTCAGGGGCATGGGGTGTCCGGCCTCAGCATACTGAGACCAGAACACCTTCTCTGTCGAGCTGCCCTCCTCGGATCGATAGAATGCGGTGGCATCGGACACACTACAGGGAAGATCTGTGAATGCTCCTGGAGAGCTCCAGATTCGGGTAAGTAACAAGTAACTCACGCTTATGTGTTTGCTTTGCATAAAGAATGCCTTACCCGCCGCTATCTTTTTCACCGCATCCAACTCCTGGAGGGTCTTCTGGGATTCGGCCTTAGCAGACTTGGCATTTTCAATAGCCATCGCGAGCTCGGACGCTCGCGTCTTTGAGTCAAGCTCCAAACTCTCATGTTTTTTCATGAGAGCCTGGAGCTCTTGCTGCACCTTGCCAACCTGGGCCTCATACTTCTCCCGCTCGGTGTGCTCCGTGGCCGCCCTCTTCTCGGCCTCGACCAGCGCTTACTTAAGGGTCGCCACCTCCGACGTGGCCCCTACAATAGCCACGATAATCCTGTCATTTTTTGCAATTGCACCTTTTTTATATATATTTAAACAAGGTATTTCTTACCTTCCTTGTCCTCAAGCTGCTTCTTGGCACGCCCGAGCTCTTGCTCGTACTGCTCGAGGTTCTGCTTTAGCGTGTCCACTTCCGCAGTTAGTGCGGTGGACGCCAGCAGAGAAGCCTGCATACGCATATTGACTCCTTTTTGTTAGACTCCTGCGAATTTTATTTGATCCTCTCTTCGGCTTTTCTTCCCGAACGCCAAACAGAGCATCAGGGGCTACTGTCTATGCGGTAATATTATTTACACATTCTTTACTTACCTCAAAGCCTGTTAAAAGGCTAGTACAAGCTTCAGTCAGTCCGCTCTTGGCGGACTGAACCTTCTGGACCACCGCACTCATAATGGTGCGGTGCTCCTCGTCGATGGAGGCGCCTTTGAGCACCTCCAACAGATTGTCTGGCACCTCCGGTTGGACGAGGGTCACCGGCACGGTGGGCTTGCTCCTCTTGGAAGGAGGTCGCCCGCCGGACTCTGGAACCTTTGAAGGTTCCGGAGCAGTGTCCGGCCTAGAGCCGGACTTGGAGCCCTGGAGGGTTTTATCCCCTCTACTCCTGGAGTCCGGGAGGTCGCCTTGCGGCGCCTCCAGGACCACCTCCTCCTGGCTTGGAACCTGTTGGGACAACACTTCGGCGTCGTCCGTAGGGCGGGGGGAGGAAGCCATCGGAAGCGAATTCACATCCGACGAGTCCAGTGAACCGCTCGACGACGCGTCGAGCCGGTCTTTGGGTGGGCGGCATAAACATATTCGACATAAGGAAAGTTGTGCAATAAAGGAATACTATGAATTACTTTGGTATCCGGATACTTACGATTTTGCCAGGGGCTTGGCCCTGAGCGGCCACTCCTCTCCGCCGTCGTCGGCGTCGGTGGAGTAGTCCGGAGGAAGGGTTTTCCCCTTCTTGGACCCTTCGGCCTCCCCAGTGAGGGCGGCCTTCCTTTTCTTCTCTCCCCCCGCTGGAGGGGGAGAGGTCTCTTCTTCCTCCTCCTCGTCTTCACGGGAGGAATGCGCCTTGGAGCCATCGGATGATGAACCCGACACCTCCCGGCGCCGGGCACTTTTTCGAGTCCCCATGGCCTTCTTCGTGGCCTTCTTCTCCGGCACCACATAGGGTGCCGGAACCAGCAACTTCGCCAAGCGGGCATCGGCCGGGTCTTCGGGCAAAGGAGCCGGACAGTCGATCTGTCCGGACTTCGCGTGCCAAACCTGTCAAAGGTAAGGGAGCTTAGATCCCGTATAGAGTTAAACTATGAAAAACTAATACCATGTAAAAGGCACAAACAACTTACCGCGCTGGTGTGACGCTGCGCGCTGAATCCACGATCCTCGGTAGCGGATGCGGGAGCCTCGGCGCCCTTAAAAAGCACCTTCCAGACATCTTCGTACGTCGTGTCGAAGAGCCTGCTCAGAGTTCGGTGCTGCGCCGGGTTGAACTCCCATAGATTGAGGGCCCGTTGTTGACACGGGAGGATCCGGCGGATGAGCATGACCTAGACTACATTGACAAGCTTGAGCTGCTTGTCCACCAGGGTTTGGATGCATGTTTGCAGTCCAGTCACCTCTCCTTTGCTGCCCCACGACCGGCCCGTCTCTTTCCAGGACGTGAGCAGCATTGGGGGTTTGGACCGGAACTCGGGGGCTGCGACCCACTCAGGGTCGCGCGGCTCGGTGATGTAAAACCATCCCGATTGCCACCCCTTCAGGGTCTCCACAAAGGAGCCCTCGAGCCATAAGACGTTGGGCATCTTGCCCACCATGGCGCCTCCGCACTCCGCCTAGTTGCCGCGCACCACCTTTGGCTTGACATTGAAAGTCTTGAGCCATAGGCCGAAATGGGGGCGGATGCAGAGAAGGCCTCGCACACGACGATAAACGCCGAGATGTTGAGGATGAAATTCGGGGCCAGATCATGGAAATCCAGGCCGTAGTAGAACATGAGTCCCCGGACGAATGGGTGGATAGGAAAGCCCAGTCCACGGAGGAAGTGGGGAAGGAACACTACCCTCTCATGGGGCCTTGGGGTGGGGAGGAGCTGCCCCTCTTCGGGAAGCCGGTACGCGATGTCGTTAGACAAGTATCCAACCTTCCTCAGTTTTTTGATGTGTCCCCCCGTGACGGAGGAGACCATCCACTTGCCTCCCGCTCCGGACATGGCTGGAGAAGGTTGAGGTGGGGAGTGCGGACTTGGGTGCTGGAGCTTGAGTGCGCGAAAATGGATAGGCGAAGGAGGAAGAAGGCGTAGGTGAAAAGGTGGATCCTTATCCCCTTATATGGGTGGACGCAACTGCGTGTCCCCACCAGCCTGGTAAAACTCGCTTATCTCCAAGCACCGTAATCAATGGCGCGGTTGGGTTACCCACGCCCGTATTGATGAGAATCCCGGAATAAGGGGACATGATCTCTGCTTTAACAAGACGTGCCAAGGAAACCGCCTCACATGACGCGCTGAGGTGGGATAACAAAACGATTCGAATAAAGGCTTGGCCGTGGTGCGTCACACTACGGAATACGCCAGCAGATTAGATTTGTGTAAATATTATTCTCTCTATGGCAATATGTGGAAACTTATTTTGCAGAGCCGGACACTGTCTTTGTGTTCAAAATCTTCTATGAAGTACTTGGAGGAGGAACCCGCCTTGCAATGCCGAAGACAATCTGCGCGCCGGACTCGTCGTCATTGAAGCCTGGTTCAGGGGCTACTGAGGGAGTCCTGGATTAGGGGGTGTCCGGATGGCCGGACTATACCTTCATCCGGACTCCTGGACTATGAAGATACAAGATTGAAGACTTCGTCCCATGTCTGGAAGGGACTTTCCTTGGCGTGGAAGGCAAGCTTGGCGATACGGATATGTAGATCTCCTACCATTGTAACCGACTTTGTGTAACCCTAACCCTCTCCGGTGTCTATATAAACCAGAGGGTTTTAGTCCGTAGGACAACATACACAACAATCATACCATAGGCTAGCTTCTAGGGTTTAGCCTCTCCAATCTCGTGGTAGATCTACTCTTGTACTACCCATATCATCAATATTAATCAAGCAGGACGTAGGGTTTTACCTCCATCAAGAGGGCCCGAACCTGGGTAAAACTTCGTGTCCCTTGCCTCTTGTTACCATCCGGCCTAGACGCACAGTTCGGGACCCCCTACCCGAGATCCGCCGGTTTTGACACCGACAGTTCCTTTTGGAGAACTTCTGGAACTTTCTCACGAGCATAGCCAGTTCTCGGCCAGGTTCCTCAGCATCATCTGTACTGCATTCAGATAGTTCTTCTTCTTCTTCAAATGAAGAAATTTCCTTTTCTTTAGCCTTTGCCTTCTAAGCGCGAGGTCGTCCATAGCTGGGACCATACATATCTCTCTTCTCAACTTGCTGAAACTCATGAGTGTCGAGCCTCTCAAGAATATCAGCGGGATCAAGTGACTTGTAATCAGGACGCTCTTGTATCATCAGGGCCAAGGTATTAAAGGAGCTATCAAGAGACCTCAGCCATTTCTTCACCACCTCGTGGTCAGTGATGTCAGCAGCACCCAGTGCTTGTAGCCCATTGGAGATATCTGTGAGGCGATTGAAAGTTTGCTGGACATTTTCATTATCAAGCTGAAGTGATTGAAGAGATTGCGAAGCACATCAACTCGAGAGTCGCGTTGAGGGGAAACTCCCTCATTGACCTTGGAGAGCCTATCCGAGATCATCTTTGATGTTTCTAGTGCACTCACTCGGCCATACTGCCCTTTGTTGAGGTGTCCACACATGATGTTCTTCGCTTGGGGGTCTAGTTGCTTGAATCTCTTCACATCGGCAGCATTGATGCTAGGAGCAATAGAGGGAACACAGTTCTCAACAATGAACCAGAGATCGTTGTCAATTGCCTCAAGATGCATGCGCATCATGTTATTCCAGTAAGGATAGTCTGTGACATTCAAGACGGGGCACGCAGAAGAAACCTTGATCATACCTACGGTCGACATAACTAAAACTCCAGGTGGTTAAACCAAAATCACACAGAACAAGGGAGTACCTTGCTCTGATACCAATTGAAAGCACAGGTCACTCCCAGAGGGGGGAATGGGACATTTTTTATAAATTCATCAAACTATGAAGAATTTGATGAAGATCAAAGTGAAGAAATAGAAACACAGAGGAAACTAAGTCAACACAGAACCAGAGTACATGCAATCAGGATACGTAAGAGTGAAGAACATGCAATCATACATTCATACACGCATGAAGAAAATGAACTGAGGAAATGATGAAGGAAATATGCCCTAGAGGCAATAATAAAGTTGTTATTTATATTTCCTTATATCATGATAAATGTTTATTATTCATGCTAGAATTGTATTAACCGGAAACTTAGTACATGTGTGAATACATAGACAAACAGAGTGTCCCTAGTATGCCTCTACTTGACTAGCTCGTTAATCAAAGATGGTTAAGTTTCCTAGCCATGGACATGTGTTGTCATTTGATGAACGGGATCACATCATTAGAGAATGATGTGATGGACAAGACCCATCTGTTAGCTTAGCATAATGATCGTTCAGTTTTATTGCTACTTCTTTCTTCATAACTTATACATGTTCCTCTGACTATGAGATTATGAAACTCCCGAATACCGGAGGAACACCTTGTGTGCTATCAAATGTCACAACGTAACTCGGTGATTATAAAGATGCTCTACATGTGTCTCCGATGGTGTTTGTTGAGTTGGCATAGATCGAGATTAGGATTTGTCACTCCATGTATTGGAGAGGTATCTCTGGGCCCTCTCGGTAATGCACATCACTCTAAGCCTTGCAAGCATTGTGACTAATGAGTTAGTTGTGGGACGATGCATTACGGAACGAGTAAAGAGACTTGCCGATAACGAGATTGAACGAGGTATGAGGATACCGACGATCGAATCTCAGGCAAGTAACATATCGATGACAAAGGGAACAACATATATCGTTATGCGGTTTGAGCGATAAAGATCTTCATAGAATATGTGGGAGCCAATATGAACATCCAGGTTCCTCTATTGGTTATTGACTAGAAACGTGTCTCGGTCATGTCTACATAGTTCTCGAACCCGTAGGGTCCGCGCGCTTAACGTTCTGTGACGATTTGTATTATGAGTTATGTGACTATATGACCGAAGTTTGTTCGGAGTGCTGGATGAGATAGGGGACATGGCGAGGAGTCTTGAAATGGTCGAGACGTAAAGATTGATATATTGGAAGGCTATATTCGGACATCGGAAAGGTTCCGAGTGATTCGGGTATTTTTCAGAGTACCGGAGAGTTACGGGAATTCGTATTGGGCCTTAATGGGCCGGGAAAAGAGAGAAAGGCCTCAAGGGTGGCCGCGCCCCTTCCCCATGGACTGGTCCGAATTGGACTAGGGAAAGGGGGCGCCCCCTTCCTTCCTTCTCCTTCTCCCTTCCATTTTTCCTATTCCATGTGGGAGGTGGAATCCTACTAGGACTAGGGAGTCCTAGTAGGACTCGACACTTTGGGCGCGCCCTATGAGGGCCGGCCTCCTCCTCCCTCCATCCTTTATATACGTGGCCAGGGGGCACCCCATAGACACACAAGTTGATTGTTTCCTGCCGTGTGCGGTGCCCCCCTCCACCACCATAATCCACCTCGGTCATATCGTAGCAGTGCTTAGGCGAAGCCCTATTCCGGTAGCATCATCATCACCGTCATCACACCGTCATGCTGACGAAGGTCTCCCTCGACACTCTGCTGGATCGTGAGTTATTGGGACGTCACCGAGCCGAACATGTCCAGACTGCGGAGGTGCCGTACTTTCAGTACTAGGATCGATCGATCGTGAAGACATACGACTACGTCAACCGCGTTGTCATAACGCTTCTGCTTACAGTCTACGAGGGTACGTAGACAACACTCTCCCCTCTCATTGCTATGCATCACCATGATCTTGCGTGTGCGTAGGAAATTTTTTTAAATTACTGCGTTCCCCAACAGTGGCATCCGAGCCAGGTCTATGCCTAGATGTTATATGCACGAGTAGAACACAAAGGAGTTGTGGGCGTGGGTATATACATATTGATTACCGTCACTAGTTGTTTCCTGATTCAGCGGTATTGTTGGATGAAGCGGCCCAGACCGACATTACGCGTATGCTTACGCGAGACTGGTTCTACCAACGTGATTCGCACATAGGTGGATGGTGGGTGTCAGTTTATCCAACTTTAGTTGAATCGGATTCAATGAACAGGGCTCTTTCTGAAGATCAAAAAGCAATCACTATACCGCATTGTGGTTTTTGATGCGTAGGTAAGAACAGTTCTTGCTCAGCCCGTAGCAGCGATGTAAAACTTGCAACAACAGTGTAGAGGACGTCTAACTTGTTTTTGCAGGGCATGTTGTGATGTGATATGGTCAACACGTGATGAGATATAAATTGTTGTATGAGATGATCATGTTTTGTTAAAGTTATCGGCAACTGGCAGAAGCCTTATGGTTGTCTCTTTATTGCATAAGATGCAAGCGCCATACAATTGTTTTACTTTATCGCTATGCGATAGCAATAGTTGCAAAAGCAATTGTTAGCGAGACGACCATGTGACGACACGTTAATAGAGATCAAGATGATGGAGATCATGGTGTCATGCCAGTGATGATGGAGATCATGACGGTACTTTGGAGATGGAGATCAAAGGTACAAGACGATGATGGCCATATCATGTCACATATTTTGATTGCATATGATGTTTATCCTTTATGCATCTTATTTTGCTTAGTTCGGCGGTAGCATTATAAGATGATCTCTCACTAAATTTCAAGGTACAAGTGTTCTCCCTGAGTATGCACCGTTGCGATAGTTCTTCGTGTTGAGACACAACATGATGATCAGGTGTGATAAGCTCTACGTTCACATACAACGGGTGCAAGCCAGTTTTGCACATGCAGAATACTCGGGTTAAACTTGACGAGCCTAGCATATGCAGATATGGCCTCGGAACACTGATACCGAAAGGTCGAGCGTGAATCATATAGTAGATATGATCAACATAGTGATGTTCACCATTGAAAACTACTCCATCTCACGTGATGATCAGACATGATTTAGTTGATATGGATCACGTGATCACTTAGATGATTAGAGGGATGTCTAAGTGGGAGTTCTTAAGTAATATGATTAATTGAACTTAAATTTATCATGAACTTAGTCCTGATAGTATTTGCATATCTATGTTGTAGATCAATTTCTCGCGTATAGCTTCCCTGTTTTATTTATGATATGTTCCTAGAGAAAACTATGTTGAAAGATGATAGTAGCAATGATGCGGATTGGATCCGTGATCTGAGGATTATCCTCGTTGCTGCACAGAAAAATTATGTCCTTGATGCACTGCTAGGTGACATAACTATTGCAGGAGCAAATGCAGACATTATGAATGTTTGACAAAGCTCGGTATGATGACTACTTGATAGTTTAGTGCACCATGCTTTACGGCTTAGAACCGGGACTTCAAAAATGTTTTGAACGCCACGGAGCATATAAGATGTTCCAAGAGTTGAGATTGGTATTTTATACTCATGCCCGTGTCAAGAGGTATGAGACCTCTCATAGTACTTTGCCTACAAGATGGAGGAGAATAGCTCAACCAGAGCATGTGCTTAGATTGTCTGGGTACTACAATTGCTTGAATCAAGTGGGAGTAAATCATCTAGATAAGATAGTAATTGACAAAGTTCTCTAGTCACTATCACCAAGTTACTAGAACTTCGTGATGAACTATAATGTGCAAGGGATAACGAAAACAATTCCCAAGCTCTTCGCGATGCTAAAATCGGCGAAGGTAGAGATCAAGAAAAGCATCAAGTGTTGATGGCTGACAAGACCACTAGTTTGAAGTAAAAGGGCAAGGGAAAGAAAGGGAACTTCAAGAATAATGGCAAGCAAGTTGCTACTCCAGTGAAGAAACCCAAATCTAGACTCAAGCCTGAAACTAAGTGCTTCTACTGCAAAGGAAATGGTCACTGGAAGCGGAACTGCCCCAAATACTTGGCGGATAAGAAGGATGGCAAGTGAACAAAAGTATATGTGATATACATGTTATTGATGTGTACTTTACTAGTGTTTATAGTAGCCCGTTGGTATTTGATACTGGTTCAGTTGCTATGATTAGTTACTTGAAACTGGAGTTACAAAATGAACAGAGACTAGTTGAGGGCAAGGTGACGATGTGTGTCGGAAGTGATTCCAAGATTGATAAGATCATCATCGCACACTCCATTTACCTTCGGGATTAGTGTTGAACCTAAAATAAATGTTATTTGGTGTTTGCATTGAGCATAATATGATTAGATCATGTTTATTGCAATACGGTTATTCATTTAAGTCAAAGAATAATTGTTATTCTGTTTACATGAATAAAACCTTCTATGGTCATACACCCAAGGTGAATGGTTTATTGAATCTTAATCGTAGTGATACACATATTCATAATATTGAAGCCAAAAGATGCAAAGTTAATAATGATAGTGCAACTTATATGTGGTACTACCATTTAGGTCATATTGGTGTAAAGCGCATGAAGAAACTCCATGCTGATGGGCTTTTGGAATCACTTGATTATGAATCATTTGATGCTTGCAAACTATGCCTCATGGGCAAGATGACTAAAACTCCATTCTTCGGAACAATGGAGCAAGCAACTGACTTATTAGAAATAATACATACTGATGTCTGCAATCCGATGATTGTTGAGGCTCGCGGCGGGTATCGTTATTTTCTGACCTTCACAGATGATTTGAGCAGATATGGGTATATCTACTTGATGAAACATAAGTCTGAAACATTTGAAAAGTTCAAAGAATTTCGGAGTGAAGTGGAAAATCATCGTAACAAGAAAATAATGTTTCCGCGGTCTGATCGTGGAGGAGAATATTTGAGTTACGAGTTTGGTCTTCATTTGAAACAATGCGGAATAGTTTCGCAACTCACACCACCTGGAACACCACAGCATAATGGTGTGTCTGAACGTCATAACCGTACTTTATTAGATATGGTGCGATCTATTGATACGTCTCCAACATATCTATAATTTTTTATTGCTCCATGCTATTATATATTCTGATTTGGATGTTTAATGGGCTTATTTATACACTTTTATATTATTTTTGGGACTAACCTATTAACTGGAGGCCCAGCCCAAATTGCTGTTTTTTTGCCCATTTCAGTGTTTCGCAGAAAAAGAATATCAAACGGAGTCCAAACGGAATGAAACCTTCGGGAGCGTGATTTTTGGAACAAATGTGATCTAGAGGACTTGGAGTGGACGTCAAGCAATCAATGAGGAGGCCACGACGCAGGGGAGTGCCTACCACCCTAGGCGCGCCCTCCACCCTCGTGGGCCCGTCGTGGCTCCACCGACCTACTTCTTCCTCCTATATATATTGACATACCCCGAAAACATCAAGGAGCACCATGAAACCCTATTTCCACCACCGCAACCTTCTGTACCCAAGAGATACCATCTTGGGGCCTTTTTCGGAGCTCCGCCGAAGGGGGCATTGATCACGGAGGGCCTCTACATCAACTCCATGGCCCCCTCCGATGATGTGTGAGTAGTTTACCTCAGACCTTCGGGTCCATAGCTAGTAGCTAGATGGCTTCTTCTTCTCTCTTTGGATCTCAATACAAAGTTCTCCTCGATTCTCTTGGAGATCTATTCGATGTAATCTTCTTTTGCGGTTTGTTTGTCGAGATCCGATGAATTGTGGGTTTATGATCAAGTTTATCTATGAACAATATTTGAATCTTCTCTAAATTATTTTATGTATGATTGGTTATCTTTGCAAGTCTCTTTGAATTATCAGTTTGGTTTGGCCTACTAGATTGATCTTTATTGCAATGGGAGAAGTGCTTAGCTTTGGGTTCAATCTTGCGGTGCTCGATCCCAGTGACAGAAAGGGAAACGACACGTATTGTATTGTTGCCATCGAGGATAAAAAGATGGGGTTTATATCATATTGCATGAGTTTATCCCTCTACATCATGTCATCTTGCTTAAAGCGTTACTCCGTTCTTATGAACTTAATACTCTAGATGCATGCTGGATAGCGGTCGATGTGTGGAGTAATAGTAGTAGATGCAGGCAGGAGTCGGTCTACTTGTCATGGACGTGATGCCTATATACATGATCATACCTAGATATTCTCATAATTATTCGCTTTTCTATCAATTGCTCGACAGTAATTTGTTCACCCACCACAATACTTATGCTATCTTGAGAGAAGCCACTAGTGAAACCTATGGCCCCCGGGTCTATTTTCCATCATACAAGTTTCCAATCTATTTTATTTTGCAATCTTTACTTTCAATCTATATCATAAAAATACCAAAAATATTTATCTTATTATTATTATCTCTATCAGATCTCACTCTTGCAAGTGGTCGTGAAGGCATTGACAACCCATTTATCGCATTGGTTGCGAGGTTCTTATTTGTTTGTGTAGGTACGAGGTGACTCGCGCGTGGTCTCCTACTAGATTGATACCTTGGTTCTCAAAAACTGAGGGAAATACTTATGCTGCTTTGATGCATCACCCTTTCCTCTTCAAGGGAAAACTAACGCATGCTCAAGAGGTAGCAAGAATGATTTCTGGCGCCGTTTCTGGGGAGATCTACGCCAAGTCAAGACATACCAAGTACCCAACACAACTCTTACCCTTCGCATTACATTATTTGCCATTTGCCTCTCGTTTTCCTCTCCCCCACTTCACCCTTGCCGTTTTATCCGTCCTCTTTTCCGTTCGCCACTTTTTCGCTTGCCTCTTGTTGCTTGTTGCCCTTATGGCTTTACCAAAAGGAGTTGATCCTCACCTTAGAAGGTTGGAAGAAATCGAAAACAACGTTAGAAGTTTTATGTCCTTACAGTTTGAGCATAATAATTTCTTTAGAAACGAGCTTAAAGAACAAAAAAATATCGGTTTCATGAATAAAGAGCTCGATGATATGTCTAAGGAATGTTATGGTTTGAAATCTCAGCTTGCTCATCTTGAAAAAATAATTGCTGAAATCTCGGATAAGCAGGCCACCCTAGTTAATAAGATGGCCGCTAAATCGGAAAGTTTTTATGAGAATAAAGATGAAGATCTAAAAGTAATTGGTGTATCCCCTATTAGATCTTTGTTTTGCAATATGAATCTTGATAATGATGGGACTAGAGATGAGTCAACTTTAGTTAGAAGGCGTCCCAAAAATTTGGAGTTTTTAGATCTTGGTGCAAAAATTGATAAAAGTGGGATTGGAGAGGTCAAAACTTTAGATAGCAACGAACCCACTATCTTGGATTTCAAGGAATTTAATTATGATAATTGCTCTTTGATAGATTGTATTTCCTTGTTGCAATCCAAGCTAAATTTTCCTCATGCTTATAGTCAAAATAAAGCTTTTACTAAACATATCGTTGATGCTTTGACGCAATCTTATGAAGAAAAACTTGAGTTGGAAGTTTCTATCCCTAGAAAACTTTATGATGAGTGGGAACCTACAATTAAAATTAAAATTAAAGATCATGAATTCTATGCTTTCTATGATTTGGGTGCTAGTGTTTCCACGATCCCAAAAACTTTGTGTGATTTGCTAGGTTTACATGAATTTGATGATTGTTATTTAAACTTGCACCTTGCGGATTCCACTATTAAGAAACCTATGGGAAAGATTAATGATGTTCTTATTGTTGCAAATATGAATTATGTGCCCGTAGATTTCATTGTTCTTGATAAAGATTGCAATCCTTCATGTCCTATTATTCTTGGTAAACCTTTCCTTAGAATGATTGGTGCGATTATTGATATGAAGGAAGGAAATATTAGATTCCAATTTCCGTTAAGGAAATGCATGGAACACTTCCCTATAAAGAAAATTAAATTACCATATGAATCTATATGAGAGCCACTTATGGATTGCCTACCAAAGATGGCAATACCTAGATCTATCTTCGCTTTTATGCCTAGCTAGGGGCGTTAAACGATAGCGCTTGTTGGGAGGCAACCCAATTTTATTTTTATTCCTTGCTTTTTGTTCCTGTTTAGTAATAAATAATTTATCTAGCCTATGTTTTGGTTGTGTTTTTTGTGTTTAATTAGTGTTTGTGCCAAGTAGAACCGTCGTGAAGACTTGGGGAAAGTCTTTTTGATCTTGCTGTAAAAAACAGAAACTTTAGCGCTCACAACAATTGCTGCCATTTTTTATTGGAGAGTGATATTTAGCTAATTCTTTTTTAATATGATTAATAGATAAATTCCTCACGTCCGTAAATTTATTTTATAATTTTTGGGGTTCCAGAAGTTTGCGTTAGTTACAGATTACTACAGATTGTTCTGCTTTTGACAGATTCTGTTTTTCGTGTGTTGTTTGCTTATTTTGATGAATCTATGGCTAGTAATGGAGTTTATAAACCATAAAGAACTTGTAATACATTAGGTTTAACACCAATATAAATAAAGAATGAGTTAATTATAGTACCTTGAAGTGGTGTTTTGTTTTCTTTCACTAATGGAGCTCACGAGATTTTCTGTTAAGTTTTGTGTTGTGAAGTTTTCAAGTTTTGGGTAAAGATTTGATGGATTATGGAACAAGGAGTGGCAAGAGCCTAATCTTGGGGATGTCCAAGGCACCCCAAGGTAAAATTCAAGGACACCAAAAAGCCTAAGCTTGGGGATGCCCCGGAAGGCATCCCCTCTTTTGTCTTCGTTCATCGGTAACTTTACTTGGAGCTATATTTTTATTCGCCACATGATATGTGTTTTGCTTGGAGCGTCTTGTATGATTTGAGTCTTTGCCTTTTAGTTTACCAAAATCATCCTTGCTGTACACACCTTTTGAGAGAGTGACACATGAATTGGAATTTATTAGAATACTCTATGTGCTTCACTTATATCATTTGAGCTATATAGTTTTTGCTCTAGTGCTTCATTTATATCTTTTAGAGCACGGTGGTGGTTTCATTTTATAGAAATAATTGATCTCTCATGATTCACCTATATTATTTTGAGAGTCCTTTAGAACAATATGAAAAATTGCTTTTAGGAATAATAAAAAACTTTCATATAAGTGCATTGGATACTAAGAGAAGCTTGATACTTGATGATTGTTTTGAGATATGGAGATAGTGATATCAAAGTTGTGCTAGTTGAGTAGTTGTGAATTTGAGAAATACTTGTGTTGAAGTTTGCAAGTCCCATAGCATGCACGTATGGTAAACGTTGTGTAACAAATTTGAAACATGAGGTGTTATTTGATTGTCTTCCTTATGAGTGGAAGTCGGGGACGAGCAATGGTCTTTTCCTACCAATCTATCCCCCTAGGAGCATGCGCGTAATACTTGGTTTTCGATGACTTGTAGATTTATGCAATGAGTATGCGAGTTCTTTATGACTAATGTTGATTCCATGGATTATACGCACTCTCACCCTTCCATCATTGCTAGCCTCTTCGGTACCGTGCATTGCCCTTTCTCACCTTGAGAGTTGGTGCAAACTTCGCCGGTGCATCCGAACCCCGTGATATGATACGCTCTATCACACATAAACCTCCTTATATCTTCCTCAAAACAGCCACCATACCTACCTATTATGGCATTTCCATAGCCATTTCGAGATATATTGCCATGCAACTTTTCACCATTCCGTTTATTATGACACGCATCATCATTGTCATATTGCCTTGCATGATCATGTAGTTGACATCGTATTTGTGGCAAAGCCACCATTCATAATTCTTTCATACATGTCACTCATGAGTCATTGCACATCCCGGTACACCGTCGGAGGCATTTATATAGTCATATCTTGTTCTAGTATCGAATTGTAATCATTGAGTTGTAAATAAATAGAAGTGTGATGATCATCATTAATAGAGCATTGTCCCATAAAAAAGAAAAAAAGAAAGGCCAAATAAAAAAAGGCCCAACAAATAATTAAAAAGGAATAAAAATGGGCAATGCTACTATCCTTTTTCCACACTTGTGCTTCAAAGTAGCACCATGATCTTTATGATAGAGAGTCTCTTGTTTTGTCATTTTCATATACTAATGGGAATTTTTCATTATAGAACTTGTCTTATATATTCCAACAATGGGCCTCCTCAAGTGCCCTAGGTCTTTGTGAGCAAGCAAGTTGGATGCACACCCACTTAGTTTCTTTTGTTGAGCTTTTCATACATTTATAGCTCTAGTGCATCCGTTGCATGGCAATCCCTACTCCTTGCATTGACAGCAATTGATGGGCATCTCCTTAGCCCATTGATTAGCCGCGTCAATGTGGGACTTTCTCTTTTTTGTCTTCTCCACATACCCCCCTTCATTATATTCTATTCCGGCCATGGTGCTATATCCATGGCTCACGCTCATGTATTGTGTGAAAGTTGAAAAAATTTTGAGATTACTAAAGTATGAAACAATTGATTGGCTTGTCATCGAGGTTGTGCATGATGAGAGCATTCTTGTGTGACGAAAATGGAGCATGACCAAACTATATGATTTTGTAGGGATGAACTTTCTTTGGACATGTTATTTTGAGAAGACATGATTGTTTAGTTAGTATGCCAGAAGTATTATTATGTCAATATTAAACTTTTATCTTGAATCTTTTGGATCTGAACATTCATGCCACAATAAATAAAATAACATTGAGAAATATGTTAGGAAGCATTCCACATCAAAAATTCTATTTTTATCATTTACCTACTCGAGGACGAGCAGGAATTAAGCTTGGGGATGCTTGATACGTCTCCAACGTATCTATAATTTTTGATTGCTCCATGCTATTATATATTTTGTTTTGGATGTTTAATGGGCTTATTTATACACTTTGATATTATTTTTGGGACTAACCTATTAACCGTAGGCCCAGCCCAAATTGTTTTTTTTCCTATTTCAGTGTTTCGCAGAAAAAGAATATCAAATGGAGTCCAAACGGAATGAAACCTTCGGGAGCGTGATTTTTGGAACAAACATGATCCAGAGGACTTGGAGTGGATGTCAAGCAATCAACGAGGAGGCCACGAGGCAGGGGCGCGCCTACCCCCTGGGTGCGCCCTCCACCCTCGTGGGCCCCTCGTGGCCCCACCGACCTACTTCTTCCTCCTATATATATTGACATACCCCGAAAACATCCAGGAGCACCACGAAACCCTATTTCCACCGCCGCAACCTTTTGTGCCCAAGAGATCCCATCTTGGGGCCCTTTCCGGAGCTCTGCCGGAGGGGCCATTGATCACAGAGGGCCTCTACATCAACTCCATGGCCCCTCCGATGATGTGTGAGTAGTTTACCTCAGACCTTCGGGTCCATAGCTAGTAGCTAGATGGCTTCTTCTCTCTCTTTGGATCTCAATACAAAGTTCTCCTCGATTCTCTTGGAGATCTATTCGATGTAATCTTATTTTGCGGTGTGTTTGTCAAGATCCGATGAATTGTAGGTTTATGATCAAGTTTATCTATGAACAATATTTGAATCTTCTCTGAATTATTTTATGTATGATTGGTTATCTTTGCAAGTCTCTTCAAATTATCAGTTTGGTTTGGCCTACTAGATTGATCTTTCTTGCAATGGGAGAAGTGCTTAGCTTTGGGTTCAATCTTGTGGTGCTCGATCCCAGTGACAGAAAGGGAAACGACACGTATTGTATTGTTGCCATTGAGGATAAAAATATGGGGTTTATATCATATTGCGTGAGTTTATCCCTCTGCATCATGTCATCTTGCTTAAAGCGTTACTCCGTTCTTATGAACTTAATACTCTAGATGCATGCTGGATAGCGGTCGATGTGTCGGGTAATAGTAGTAGATGCGGGCAGGAGTCGTTCTACTTGTCATGGACATGATGCCTATATACATGATCATACCTAGCTATTCTCATAATTATTCGCTTTTCTATCAATTGCTCGACAGTAATTTGTTCACCCACCGTAATACTTATGCTATCTTGAGAGAAGCCACTAGTGAAACCTATGGCCCCCGGGTCTATTTTCCATCATACAAGTTTCCAATCTATTTTATTTTGCAATCTTTACTTTCAATCTATATCATAAAAATACCAAAAATATTTATCTTATTATTATTATCTTTATCAGATCTCACTCTTGCCAGTAGCCGTGAAGGGATTGACAACCCCTTTATCGCGTTGGTTGCGAGGTTCTTATTTGTTTGTGTAGGTACGAGGTGACTCGCGCGTGGTCTCCTACTGGATTGATACCTTGGTTCTCAAAAACTGAGGGAAATACTTACGCTGCTTTGCTGCATCACCCTTTCCTCTTCAAGGGAAAACCAACGCATGCTCAAGAGGTAGCATCTATGATGTCTCTTACCGATTTATCACTATCGTTTTGGGGTTGTGCATTAGAGACAGTTGCATTCACGTTAAATAGGGCACCATCTAAATCCGTTGAGATGACACCATATGAACTGTGGTTTAGTAAGAAACCTAAGCTGTTGTTTCTTAAAGTTTGAGGCTATGATGCTTATGTGAAAAAGTTTCAACCTGATAAGCTCGAACCCAAATGGGACAAATGCGTCTTCATAGGATACCCAAAGGAAACTGTTGGGTACACCTTCTATTACAGATTCGAAGGCAAGATATACGTTGCTAAGAATGGATCCTTTCTAGAGAAGAAGTTTCTCTCGAAAGAAGTGAGTGGGAGGAATGTAGAACTTGATAAGGTAATTGGACCTTCTCCCGAATTGGAAAGTAGTTCATCACAGAAATCAGTATGAGTGATTCCTACACCAATTAGTGAGGAAGCTAATGATGATGATCATGAAACTTCAGATCAAGTTACTATCGAACCTCGTAGGTTAACTAGAGTACGGTCCGCACCAGAGTGGTACGGTAATCCTGTTTTGGAAGTCATGTTACTAGACCATGACAAACCTATGAACTATGAGGAAGCGATGATGAGCCCAGATTCCACAAAATGGCTAGAGGCCATGAAATCTGAGATGGGATCCATTTATGAGAACAAAGTATGGACTTTGATTGACTTGCCCGATGATCGGTGAGCCATTGAGAATAAATGGATCTTCAAGAGGAAGACGGACATTGATAGTAGTGTTACTATCTACAAAGCTCGAATTGTCGCAAAATGTTTTTGACAAATTCAAGGTGTTGACTACGATGAGATTTTTTCACTCGTATCGATGCTTAAAAGTCTGTCTGAATCATGTTAGCAATTGCCACATTTTATGAAATCTGGAAAATGGATGTCAAAACTGCATTCCTTAATGGATTTCTTAAAGAAGAGTTGTATATGATGCAACCAGAAGGTTTTGTCAATCCTAAAGGTGATAACAAAGTGTGCAAGTTCCAGTGATCCATTTATAGACTGGTGCAAGCATCTCGGAGTTGGAATATATACTTTGATAAAGTGATCAAAGCATATGATTTTATACAGACTTCCGGTGAAGCCTATATTTACAAGAAAGTGAGTGGGAGCACTATAGCATTTCTGATAAAGTATATGTGAATGACATATTGTTGATCGGAAATAATGTAGAATTTTCTAGAAAGCATAAAGGAGTGTTTGAAAAGAGTTTTTGAAAGAAAGACCTCGATGTAGCTACTTACATATTGAGCATCAAGATCTATAGAGATAGATCAAGACGCTTGATATATTTTCAATGAGTACATACCTTGACAAGATTTTGAAGTAGTTCAAAATGGAAAAGTCAAAGAAGGAGTTCTTGCCTGTGTTGCAAGGTGTGAAGTTGAGTAAACACTCAAAACCCGACCACAGCAGAAAATAGAAAGAGAATGAAAAGTCATTCCCTGTGCCTCAGTCATAGGTTCTATAAAGTATGATATGATGTGTACCATACCTATTGTGTACCTCACCATAAGTTTGTCAAGAGGGTACAATAATGATCCAGGAGTGGATCACTGGACAGCGGTCAAAAATATCCTTAGTGGAATAAGGAAATGTTTCTCGGTTATGGTGGTGACAAAGAGTTCGTCGTAAAGAGTTACGTCGATGCAAGCTTTGACACCGATCTGGATGACTCTAAGTCTCGGTCTAGATACATATCGAAAGTGGGAGCAATTATCTAGAGTAGCTCCGTGCAAAGCATTGTAGACATAGAAAATTTGCAAAATACATACGGCTTTGAATGTGGCAGACCCGTTGACTAAATTTCTCTCACAAGCAAAACATGATCACTCTTTGGGTGTTAATCACATAGCGATGTGAACTAGATTATTGACTCTAGTAAACCCATTGGGTGTTAGTCACATGGAGATGTGAACTAATCACATAAAGATGTGAACTATTGGTGTTAAATCACATGACGATGTGAACTAGATTATTGACTCTAGTGCAAGTGGGAGACTGGAGGAAATATGCCCTAGAGGCAATAATAAAGTTGTTTTTTATATTTCCTTATATCATGATAAATGTTTATTATTCATGCTAGAATTGTATTAACCAGAAACTTGTACATGTGTGAATACATAGACAAACAGAGTGTCCCTAGTATGCCTCTACTTGACAAGCTCGTTAATCAAAGATGGTTCAGTTTCCTAGCCATGGACATGTGTTGTCATTTGATGAACGGTATCACATCATTAGAGAATGATGTGATGGACAAGACCCATCCGTTAGCTTAGCATAATGATCGTTCGGTTTTATTGCTACTACTTTCTTCATAACTTATACATGTTCCTCTGACTATGATATTATGCAACTCCCGAATACCGGAGGAACACCTTGTGTGCTATCAAACATCACAACGTAAATGGGTGATTATAAAGATGCTCTACAGGTGTCTCCGATGGTGTTTGTTGAGTTGTCATAGATCGAGATTAGGATTTTTCACTCCGTGTATTGGAGAGGTATCTCTGGGCCCTCTCGGTAATGCACATCACTCTAAGCCTTGCAAGCATTGTGACTAATGAGTTAGTTGCGGGGTGATGCATTACGGAACGAGTAAAGAGACTTGCCGGTAACGAGATTGAACTAGGTATGAGGATACCGACGATCGAATCTCGAGCAAGTAACATACCGATGACAAAGGGAACAATGTATATCGTTATGCAGTTTGACCAATAAAGATCTTCGTAAAATATGTGGGAGCCAATATGGACATCCAGGTTCCGCTATTGGTTATTGACCGGAGACGTGTCTCGGTCATGTCTACATAGTTCTCGAACCCGTAGGGTCCACACGCTTAACATTCTGTGACGATTTGTATTATGAGTTATATGATTTGATGACCGAAGTTTGTTTGGAGTCCCGGATGAGATCGGGGACATGATGAGGAGTCTCGAAATAGTCGAGATGTAAAGATCGATATATTGGAAGGCTATATTCGGACATCGGAAAGGTTTCGAGTGATTCGGGTATTTTTCGGAGTACCGGAGAGTTACGGGAATTCGTATTGGGACTTAATGGGCCATACGGGAAAGGAGAGAAAGGCCTCAAGGGTGGCCGCGCCCCTTCCCCATGGACTGGTCCGAATTGGACTAGGGAAAGGGGGCGCCCCCTTCCTTTCTTCTCCTTCTCCCTTCCCTTTTTCCTATTCCATGTGGGAGGTGGAATCCTACTAGGACTAGGGAGTCCTAGTAGGACTCCACACTTTGGGCGCGCCCTATGAGGGCTGGCCTCCTCCTCCCTCCATCCTTTATATACGTGGCCAGGGGGCACCCCATAGACACACAAGTTGATTGTTTCCAGCCGTGTGTGGTGCCCCCCTCCACCATAATCCACCTCGGTCATATTGTAGCGGTGCTTAGGAGAAGCCATGTTCCGGTAGCATCATCATCACCGTCATCATACCATCGTGCTGACGAAGCTCTCCCTCGACACTCTACTGGATCGTGAGTTCGTGGGACATCACTGAGCCGAACATGTGCAGATTGCGGAGGTGTCGTACTTTCGGTACTAGGATTGGTCGATCGTGAAGACGTACGACTACATAAACCGCGTTGTCATAACGCTTCCGCTTACGGTCTAAGAGGGTATGTAGACAATACTCTCCCCTCTCGTTGCTATGCATCACCATGATCTTGCGTGTGTGTAGGAATTTTTTTGAAATTACTGCGTTCCCCAACGAATGAATGATAGAGAGATGAAATTCTTCAGTTCAAATTCGTCACAGCACAGATCACAAATTCTTTAGCAGCGGAATAAAGTAAGAGAGGGTTCAGGAATTTGAAACCAGGTTGGCTCGGTGTAGACAATAGAATTTGGTAGACCAGTTCCAGTTGCTGCATCAACTGTACGTATGGTTGAGGCGGCTGAGTCGCAACTCAGAGGACACACAGTCCTCACCGTATTCCTCTTGAGCTAAGGTCACTTAGCCCTCGCCCAATCTCTTGTGGTAAGTCTTCAAGGTAGACTTTCAAAACCTTCACAAACTTGTTCACCGACACACCACAATGACTCTTGGTGTACTCAGAACTTGACACCTAACTGTTTGGAAGAATGACAGTCTTCAAAGGTAACAGGCGTCGGATCACACAGATCAATCTCTTCAGTGATGCTCAATCACTTTGGCTCTGGGTTTTGACAGCTAATTGTCTGGAAGAATTACAGCCTTCAAAGGTAACAGGCGTCGTATCACACAGATCAATCTCTTCAGTGATACTCACTTTGGCTCTGGGTTTTTCCTCACTTAGGATTCTCTCAAAGTCGTTGGAGGATGGATTGCTCTCTTATGACAAGTGTCAAGTTCTCTTGGAGCAGCAAACCAACAAGTGGTTGTGGGGCGGCTATTTATAGCTAGGGCAACCCAACATGAATTGTCATAAATTCCCTTCTCTGATTCGACCGTTGTCAGGATAAGAATCCACTCGACACCTGGCACGCGACGCAACGACGGTCGGAATTTGAACTCTCAAATTCGTCAGGGCACTCAATTTCCTCACTTTTAGGCAGAACGCACTCGTGGACTCCTAACTCCTCAGCATGACCAAATTTGTCAGCGACCAGATGAACTTCGTCACTGTCGCTAGCAATTGCGTCAGCTGCACTGGAGATTTCCAAAGGCTTCACTCAAAGCGGCTTTTGTGTATATGTTTGAATAGGTTTGAGCATCACTTTGGAAATGTGAAGTATGATTCACCTAGACCCCCTTTAACAGCACAATTTTTCCTATGACTCAAATAAGAAGAAAAGAAACTATGAAAACAAAGTCTTCAAGCTTCAAAGTCTTCACTTCAATTTCTTCTAAGGCCGTACCAATTTCATCACCAATTTCTTCACTTGAAGAAATACATTTTTAGGGGTCATCTTCCATGTGTTAAGCCAAATCTTCTGGGTCTCTGTCTCATGTGTATAATCACAAACACATTAGTTCCTCAACCTATTTGTCATCAATTCTACAAAACAACTGTAGTGACCAGACCTCAAACGGTCCAATCTCTGTGCTCCGGTGTCATCCCTGGATCAGTAATGCTGACACCACACAGTACTTGAAGGATTTATAACAGAGTAGCAATCACACACTTATTACATCGAGTGCCTCAAAAGAGAACTTATTACAATAAATATGGCTTAAGGCCATCTAATAACGATAACAGCGGAAGGCTTGGAAGATAAGTGAGTCCATCAACTCCAACGGCATCACTGAGTATAGAACCACGACCTAAAGGCACCTTACTCGTCGTCTGAAAAGTCTGCAACATGAACGTTGCAGCCTGAAATGGGTCAGCACATGGAATATGCTGGCAATGTAACACATAGAGAGCAATGAAGGAATAAGGCTATACTACATGCATATTTGGCTAGTGGAAAGCTCTATGGTTACAATTTTGTGCAAAGCCAATTTTTCCTTACTTCAAAGGAATACATTTTATTTAACTATCATGGTGGTTGTTAAACATTGAGAGTGTAGACACGCTCTCAATCCCAATTAAGCATCATCATTAAAAACCCAACAAACTAATTAGAGTAACATGATGAGATTCACATGATAATCCAAGTACTAGATACTTAAGATGTCCATAACCGGGCACATGGCTAATCATGATTAGTTTATACACTCTGTAGAGGTTTGCGTACTTTTCCCCACAAGACTCGATCTCCTTCGTTGGGATTCTCGCACTACATGGTGTTTGACAAACGGATGACCGAGACATAGTCTTTCAGAAGCGCTAGCACCTTACGATCGGGTAGACCGTTACACCTACTTTCCCCTACATCTGCTAGTCTACCACAATAAGAGTTCACACCACTTAGTCAACTATGCTAGAGCCCATAGTAGCTTGTGGCTGCACACGGAAGTTTCTAGTATGAATAATCTCATGATCCCTTTGAGCCTGGGTGGCGGTCCAAAAGAAAAACAGCCAATCGCTGGAATACCCAGGTGCCTCAATCCACCCAGATGTGTATTTAAGTTGCCACCTTAGATAAACCATTAATTTAACAAACTCACATCTGTCATGGATACACTCACCCAATCCACGTCAACTAGCATAGCATGGCATAATAAGCAAATGTAGAAGTAACTCCCAAAGGTTTGATAATAACAGGTAATAGGTACTACCTCATCTACTTCCCAGACCCTCATTTAATTAGATCCTAATCATGCAATGTGTAAGGATTGATCTAATGCAATAAAAACTGGGTAATAGGAAGTATGATCAAAGTGTTACTTGCCTTGCTGATGATCCGCAAAACCTAGCGATTCAAAGTAGCAAGCGGCGCACTCCGGGTACTCTATCGCAAACAAACAAGCATACAATAAGTACTCAACTAATGCACAGGTAAACTCAAATAAGAGATCTAACCAGAAAGTTCAACTTAAGAACTCCGGTTGGAAAAAAGAATCAAATTGAACGAAGCAACGAAAGACAAACGGCATAAGAAACAAGCTTCGTTTACTAATCTAGATCTAGGTCAAATTTTAGAGAGGAAAAAACTGGTTTGAGTTGGTTAAACAGAAAGAGGGTTTCAATACGAAACTCCAGGCGCTTGAATCATCTGATTCCGATAAACGAGTGAAAAGTTATACTAGAACAAATATCGGATCAGAAATCGCGATCAGAAAAATCGCGGAATAAATCCGAGAAAAAGAAAAACAATGAACAGATTAACGAACGAACGTTCGTTATCTGGATCTAAACGATGAACGCGTTCGTTAAAACGAACGAACGAGCGAACGCTCGCTAATTAACTAAACCGAGAAAAAAACCGATCTATCTAAAAAACGAAACCAAAAAAACCGAAAATAAACCGGTGAAAACCAACGGTTTTCTAAAAAAACGGCGGCGGCGGGCTCCGGCGGCGGCGGGGCGGCGGCGCGGTGACGGCGGGCGGCGGCGCGGCAGCGGCGGCTGGCGGCGGCTCGGGCTAGGGTTTGGGGCGGCGGCTTGGGCTGCTTCGGCCCGAGTGGCGCGCTATATAAAGCCCCCCCTGAGGAGTCCGGGCCAAACACGGCCCGGAGGTCGGTTCAGACTTTTTTTAAAATTATTACGCGCAGAAAAACAAACAAAAGGAATACTAAACGGACTCCAAAAATCCCGAAATAAATTTTCCCCGGCTTCTAAAATAAAGCCGCACAGGATGAACATTTATTTGGGTCCTAAATGCAATTTTGAAAAACGCGCATTTTTCCTAAATTCAAATAAAATAGCAAATAAAACCACAATAAAATCTTATTTGATTTTATTATTAAATCCTCGATATTTCTTTATTTTGGGAAAGTCATTTTATTCCCTCTCTCATATTTTTATAATAGAAATAATTGAAGATAAAATAAATAAAATCAAATGATCCTATTTTCAAAATTTGAGAAAACTCAAATATGAAAATAATGAAATCCCCAACTCTCTCCGAGGGTCCTTGAGTTGCATGAAATTTTCTAGGATCAACCAAAATGTAATAAAATATGATATGCAAAGACGATCTATTGTATAACATTCCAAATTGAAAATTTGGGATGTTACAAACCTACCCCCTTAAGATGAATCTTGCCCTCGAGATTCGGGTTGGCTAGAAAATAGGTGAGGGTGGTCCTTCAGCAATTCTTCCTCTCGTTCCCAGGTGGCTTCATCCTCTGTGTGGTGGCTCCACTGAACTTTGCAAAACTTGATAACCTTGCTGCGGGTGACTCAGCTGGCATACTCAAGAATCTTAACTGGTTTCTCCTCGTAGGTCAAATCACTGTCCAACTGAATCGCTTCCAGCGGCACTGTATCTCTCAGCGGTATATCAGCCATCTCCGCGTGTCACTTATTCAACTATGAAACGTGGAACACTTCATGAACTCCTGACAATCCTTCGGGCAATTCCAACTTATAAGCTACTTCTCCCATACGCTCCAAAACCTTGTATGGTCCTACAAAACGTGGCGCTAACTTTCCCTTAACTCTAAAGCGCTTAACTCCTCGAAGTGGAGATACTCGAAGATAAACTCGGTCTCCAACTTCGTAAACTGTCTCCTTGCGTTTAGAATCTGCGTAGCTCTTCTGCCTGGACTGGGCTACCTTGAGCCTATCGCGAATCAATTTCACTTTCTGTTCTGACTCCTTAATCAAATCTGGTCCAAACAATTGGCGGTCTCCAACTTCATCCCACGACAATGGGGTCCTGCACCTTGTCGTGGGTTTGTCATGGCAGATGTCCTAGCGTGAGAACTTAGTCGCGAGGCCAACGCATCTATGTGGTAGCTTGAAGGGGTTGAGCGGAATCGAGAGACGCAACACAAGACAGGAATTTAGATAGCTTCGGGCCCCGGGAAACATCATTCGGTAACAACCCTACATGATGTTTGAGGCTAGGTCTCATTATCATCATGAGGGAGTCGCCGTAAACCGGCTCTCCTCTTTGTGTCTAGCCCTAAGATTGTTTCTTCTTGCTCCTCCTCCTTTGGGGAGCCCTGCCCCTCCTTATATATGTTGAAGGGGCGGGTTACATGTGGAGTCCTATTAGGATTAATACTAGTCTACCTTGTAATACAAACTGGATACAAGTCCAGGTCTTAACTCCTTGTAAGATAAACATTCCTCACGCATTTCCTCTTAAACCGGCCCACCACTAACAGAAACCGGTTGCTGGGCCTTGGGCCTTGTCATCCATCTGGAACACGCGCCGGGTCGCCAATGAGTCTTCAGGCTCGTGAATCGTCATACCAGTGGACCGCCAGACACGTAAGTCGCCAATCCTCTGGCGGGTTACTGATGAAACGCCAAGTCCGGCCGGGTTATACTTCCGGCTGGTTTACACCGCGGGGTATATCCCTGACATTAGCCCCCAAGTTTAGCTTGGATTTATCCATGGTAAATTTATACTGCAAAATAAACGCAAGAACAAAATTGACAAGTTGTGCTCCGGGTTAAGAATTTCTTGTAAACCGGCACCTGAACATCCTTAAGTCCTTGTCATTTCCTTCTTCTAGAAAATCCGGGTCAATAGACCAGCTTCATAATTAATTTGCTTCCAGAAGAAATATTGTAAATAAAGAATCCATTTGAATCGGCCTTCAATGCTCTGACTTGACAAAAATATCGGTCTTTAAATATTCAACTGATACTCAACCGGCTTGAAAAACTTGCCGGTTTATCCAAAATTACCGGGTTATGAAAACTGTTGATTCCAGGTCATGACTGTTATAAACTCCGGGTCATGATTGTTGCCAACGCCGGGTCAAAGCTGAGAATTTTGAAGGCTTCTCTCCCTCATATCCATATTACCTGTAGCCCCCAAGTCTTAAGAGGAGAACATAGTGAGAGCTTAAGACTTGTCTCAATATAAATGCTGCAACCTTGAAGAAATCCAGATTGTTCATCTCAATCATTAGTCAAAACTGAATATCCCACATATGTAGCCCCCAAGTGTCGGGTTGTCATGCTTGCAGCCACCTGGGACTTGTAATTGCCTTATGCTGATAAAAAACTTCAACAAGTGTAGCCCCCCAAGGGCCGGGTCATTATGCAAATAATGAGCAGGGACTTTAAAAATATGATCATATAGACTTTAACAGCAACGTGTAGCCTCCAAGGGCCGGCTCAGTAAGATAATACTGAGCTGGGACTTTATATATGCTTCATTGAAAATAACATCATATGATGTAACTCCACCATGGGGCTTGAACCCACGTCCACAAGGTTAAGAGCTTTATGCTTTACCAACTGAGCAGTGGACCCTTGAATATAATGGATTAAGACTTGTGTACCTTGAATCATTGATAGGAGCAATTGGTAGCCCCCAAGGGTCGGCTCATTATGATGTGATGAGTCGGGTCTTCAATAAGGCCAGTAAAAATGACTTTGCATTAGCCCCCAAGTGCCATGGTGCATGCTGGCAGTGACATGGGACTTGCATATTTGATGTAATCTCAACTTGAATAATGTAGCCCCCAAGTGTCGGGTTGTAAGCCTGCAGCGACTCGGGAATATTCCTTCCATTGTAGAATAAATCATATCCATTGATAAGATAATAGCCATTGCACGAAAGCGACTTTGAAAACCTCAATCATAATACTGGTCATTGATAACCATAATAAAAATTCAGCCATGTTGGCTATTAAAAGTTTGAATAATACAATCCGGTTTAAAAACCTCAATCATTCGATATCATCATGAAAATCCAGCCAATTTTGGCTATGAAAGATATGAATACCTTACTAGTTGATAAGTAAATCCGGAGTTTAAATACTCGGCGGCTCTTGGCCGATGGCGACTTAATGCGCATTCATTGTAAGCCGGAATTTTTATAACCCGGCAGCTGATAGCCTTTGAGAAAATCCAAAATGGATAACCCTTTTGAAGCATCAATTTTTTGATGATGAGCTTGAATTTATATGTCATAATTCTGCAAATCCTGTACAAAGTGTAAATAACATATGCCCTGGTGATTTAACGTCGAAAGCCAGGGTGGGTAGCCACCCGAATGCATTCTTATCCTGCACACAAGTAGATCACGGGAATCCTTGGCGGTTTACCGCAGGGCGGGTCATAATGCCCATATAGATAGCCAGGGTTTATAACCAAAGCTGTAACTGAAGATAATCAAATATGACATAGATGATACCTGTGACATTGAATCACCTCGTTGGTTTAACCAATTCTTGTAGTGAGGGTGGTAACCCCAATCTTGAGTATTGAGAACTCCTTCCTTAATTTATCGGATTATGATAATAAACCGTACCGGGATATAATAAACACCGGATTTTCCTTATAACACTGGCGACTTGTTAGTCAAAACCAGACCGGGTTAATGAACGCCGGATTATAACTGGTCATGTACTGACAACTTGTAGTTGAAAGCCAAGCCGGGTCAAGGACGCCGGTTTATGAGAAGATATTATAAACCTCAACAAAGGCGAAAAAACTTGTCAAATAGAACTCAAAAAGAACATGCGAGGCTTTTTACGAGCTGCCAGGCTCCAAATCGAGGCTTTTCATGGGCTACCAGGCCACTGAATTAACCATTTCACAAAGCCTCTTAAGATGGACCTCAATCTTTAACCAATCACGTTTTAACTTTGACAAGTTCAGGGTCTATGAGATTGACTGTCAAACGTTTGCGGGTCGTACCAGGTTTACCTGGGCGGAGTGACTTTACTTAAAGAAGGCAGGTTAATCCGGGGTTTTAGGTGCGTACACCTGGCTTCCAAGCCTGGCTTGATAGCCTATTGAAAGAACATGCGGTGCCCCCATGTTTGGTTTTGGTAATTGATGACAATCTCTATGGACTAATGGTTGCCTTGAGTTATATTTGAAGGTTTTGTCCATAGGCTTTTCTTGGAGTACATGTGTTGGTTTCAAGGAGAGTTTGTGTCGACCAAGGTGTTATTCAAGGAATTATCCAAAGATTGGTCATGTGAGAGTTGAGCTTATTGCAAGCATGTCTTGAAGAAGAAGATTGTGTGATCATTCATGTCTACCTTCAAGACATCATTCAAATGAAGAGAATTGGAAAGGTTCAAGGATGATCAAGACTAAGTCAAGAGTGAATCAAGTTGATTAACTCACAAAGCGCAGAAGATGTACCGAGAGGGATCAAGTGATCCCATGGTATGGTAAGAATTGTCAATTACGCTTTGTGTACTAACCCATGGTCTTCATGAGAGTTCTTTGTGGTGTTAGGTTGCGGTGTGCAAGTTCAAGTGGAGCATCACGAAGAGATCAAATGCTTGAAGCTTGCCGTCCTTTTTGGTGATAATGGACTTGTGAAGATGTGCGGAAGAGTGGCTCACCCATAGTGGAGTACGGGGGAGCAATCAACTAGTCTTCATCAAATCAACACAATCAAGAAAGGTGGTCCAACTTGAGGGAGTCAAGATTGTCATCATCTAGCTCAAGTGTACAATGTGCAAGGCAAAGGTTTGCCCTTGATAGGTTTTCTATTTTACCGGTCTCATGATGGTAGTTGGGAGACCGGGTTATAGGATCGATTGCCGTACTATCAAGGGGGGCTCTCGATGAGTAGCTTGATCATATCGTTCGTAGAGAGCTCAAACCATTGCATCCTTGCATCATCTTTCTTGGTTCTTGTTTGGTTCTCTTTGTGAGTCTTAGAGCTTATGGTCATCTTGATGACAAGCTCGAGTTCATCGAAAACAGAGTTCACATGCATCTTCTATGATGTTTTCGATGTTGGAGGTTTTGCCGGTTCTTCTCGGTTGGAGGTTTCACTCCTCTATTTGTTGGCATACCTCCCCTGCCTCTTCTTACTATATCCAGTCACTGTTTTGATGCTACTCGTCGTCTTGTTTCCAACAAGCTTGAGTTTGCTCAATTCGGAGCTCATATGCAGAAGTTATGGCAGTTCTGGTTTTCTTGAGAGTGGTTTTTGTCTGGTCCCAGCGGTAGTACCGCGTGCCCCAGCGGTAGAACCGCTTGGATCTCTCAGCCGTTGTACCGCTGCTTCCGGGCGGTGGTACCGCCAACTTGCTCAGCAAAGACTTGGGCGGTTGTTCCGGCCAGGCACCGCCCAAGTACCGGTCAGGCCTCTGTTTTGATGCGGTACTCGGGCGGTGGTGGCCCGGTTGGTCCGGTCGTACCGGTACCACCGGTGTCCGAAGCGGTTCGACCGCTCAGGACTTAGCCGCCCGAGCGCTCAAGGCCATGCGGTTGCACCGGCCCGGTACCGCTCGACTACCGCACTCAGGGGTGACTCCCTTCTGTTCCTATGCGGTGGTTGGGCGGTGGCTGGGCGGTTGGTCCGGTTGTTCTTCTCAACCGGTGCTACCGCCTGGTCGCCCAGTTGTACCGCCAGGTAGGGTTCTGCACGTATACCGTGAGTCCCGGTTGTACCGGGACCAGGAGCGGTAGTACCTCTCGTGTGCGGGCTGAGCACATAACGGTTGGATTTTCCCCCTCCTATAAAAGGGGGTCCTCTTCCCATTGAACCTAATCTTTTTGAGCTCGTGTTCTTCCCCCTTTGTTGACCTTCTTTGAGCTTGCTAACTCTCATTCCCTCCATGGATTCTTGCTAGTTTTTGAGGGAAAAGAGAGAGGAGATCTAGATCCACATTTCCACCAATCACTTTCTCCTCTATGTGAGGGGAACCCCTTGGATCTAGATCTTGGAGTTCTTGGTGTTCTCCTTCTTGTTCTTCCTCTCATTTTCCTCCCTAGCATTAGTTGCTCTGGTGGGATTTGAGAGAGAAGGACTTGGGCACTCCGTGTGCCCTTGCCCTTGCATTTGGTGCATCGGTTTGAGTTCTCCACGGTGATACGTGGAAGTGAAGTTTGAGAAGCTTATTACTCTTGGGTGTTTGGGCACCCTAGAGCTTGTTCCTCTTGGGTGCCTTGGCGCCCTAGACGGTTGGTGTAGTTCGGAGCTCAATCATTGTGGTGTAAAGCTCCGGGCAAGCGTCGAGGTCTCCAATTAGATTGTGGAGATCGCCCGAGCAATTTGACGGGTACCGGTGACCGCCCCCAAGGGTTGCCAAAGTGTACGGGTTCGGTGACCGCCCCCAAGGGTTGCCATTTGTATGGGTTCGGTGACCGCCCTCAAGGGTCCCTTAGTGGAATCACAGCATCTTGCATTGTGCGAGGGCGTGAGGAGATTACGGTGGCCCTAGTGGCTTCTTGGGGAGCATTGTGCCTCCACACCGCTCCAAACGGAGATTAGCATCCGCAAGGGTGTGAACTTCGGGATACATCATCGTCTCCGCGTGCCTCGGTTATCTCTTACCCGAGCTCTTTACTTATGCACTTTACTTTGTGATAGCCATATTGTTTCTTGTCATATATCTTGCTATCACATAGTTGCTTATCTTGCTTAGCATAAGTTGTTGGTGCACATAGGTGAGCCTAGTTGTTTTAGGTTTTGTGCTTGACAAATTAACCGCTAGGTTTATTCCGCATTTGTTCAAGCCTAAATTGTAATTATTTTAAAACGCCTATTCACCCCCCCCCCTCTAGGCGACATCCATGATCTTTCACCTATTACAAGGGTGCAGACTCTTAGTTTGTTGTGAAGCAAAGAGCCCCCAAGTAACTTCCCTGGTGGCCTTACGCCGATCAAGAGATGTAGCTATGGTTTGAATACGACCAAGCCCCCAAGTGATGTCCCTGGTGGCCTTACGCCGATCAAGAGGTGTAACTATGGTTCGAACATAGCCCCCAAGTGATATTATGAGTTGTGCTCAAGAGATAACCATGTTTGAGCTATGTTGTGCAACAGACTCTCTTTGGCCCCTTATGATAATATTGGCATGATAGCCGGATTACCGAAGTAACCAGAGTTGTGCTCTTATGACAATATTGGCTTGATAGCCGGATCAATATGTAATCAGAACTCCGCTTTATAAACAGAATCCCCCATGCGATCAATAATATGATAAGCCAATAAGGCAGGATAACCCATGTTTGAACCGCGCGTCATGGCAACAGGTCCTCTTCGGCAACCTTTAACTTTTTGCAAGAGATAAATTCTTCTTGAACCAGGATTTTGAACCGGATATTGAGAGCGTCAAAGCCTCATAGGAGATATATTTCCCTTGAACCGGATTGTAAACCGGAATCTTCATTTTCAGCCGAAAATTTTCTGACGGCCTTTTAAACTTGAACTTGCGAGAACTTAATTCTTTTTGAACCGGAAATTCTTAAACCGGATTTGAGAGCTTCAGTGAGACTGACTTCTCTTGAGACGGATTTTAAACCGAATCCTTCCTAATGACCCGGAACTTCTTCATTAAGCCGGTATTTTGTAACTGTCATATACTTTCTAAGCCGGAAATTTTCTGACGGCCTTTAAATTTTTATCAATATAACAGTAGCCTCCGGAACCGGGTTATCTTTCCCTCCATCGTCCTGGGTTCTTAAATTTGCTGAAACTGACAAGATTTGCTGAGTCATGTCATCGTAACCCCCGAGTCTCAAGGTGACTCGAGGAGTTGGCTTGAGATTCTCCATATTTGACCATGATATAGGACAGCATAAGTTGTATATCATTGTTGTTGATAGCATGATGTGAATCCACAGAAGGTTGAGGTGACTGCGGCGGGTTATAAATGATCCCGTATGAGCCATGTTAGCAACTCAGCCAATGGTTTCTTCCAACTGACGATTTGAAGTTAACCAAACTGTAGTGGCGGCGACTTGTGCGCCTGCCCATTGAGCCACCCAGTGCAGACGACGGTTTGATAGCATATGATAATTTGCCTCCATTTTTTTGAAAGAAAACCGGGCTACCCATGTTGTGACTTGCTCATACTCAATAAACAGCTCATGCAGACAGGTGCAGCCCGGTATGTTGATGTAGACCAGGCCGCGAGAGACGGACGACAAAGACGACCGCAGCATCAGAGGCGGCTCGGACAGATGAGTAGGCCGCGAAATTGTAAGCCGGTGCGGACGGGCGAGTTAACCACATCATGTTGATGTAAACTAGTCTGCAGAATGGCGGCTTGCAGATATATTCACCGAACTTGATGGTGTGGCCAGATGCTAGCGCATTATAATGGTGGTGCGAGCTATACATCCATGACACGGCCATAGCTTTTGCGATGAACAATTGCTCCTGCATAAATAATATCGCAAGCCTGAGTAATTTGTTCTTTTAAAGAATAAAAAATGTATCAATAAAAATTGATTGGAAAGATTACACCTTGATATGTTAGGCCAGAAATTATCCACTGCGGAGTTGATGATCACCACGGGCGAGTCGGCCGCAGGAGCAGACGAATGAACCGGGCGCGGCGTCATAAGCCGGTGCGGACGGGTGAGTCAATCGCAGGCGTGGTAAGCCGCACGGACGAGCGAGTTGATGTGGACCGGGCCACAGGGACGATGACTTGCGCACTTCCATCCATGGGTACTGTGGCACGGATGAAACACCAGTGCGGAATGTTGCCAGCACATGCTCCGTACTCGCAGTATAACGCCTCATTTGTAATGAAGAATTGTCCTGTGAAACAATACTATATGCCCAAGTAATTGTTCTCGGACAAATTAATAGGTACTGATAAAATAAACTAAATAAATAGCACCTGATTTATTTGGACAACCGATGTGAAACGTCCGCGAGAATTTGATCAGGATGTCTTGCTGACCGTACTGCGGTTTCAACTTTTGAACAGAGAAAAGTACTACCAGTACTTGGCCTTGTGTGACAGTACATTGCTTCCACGGGTAATTAAGCTTGTTCATCCAAAGCCTAGGACTCCATGCCCAAGTAACTTTACGCCAGCGGTAGAATATTATAACTCTTGGCCTTGTGTGGGATGCAGCAGTGACAGTGGCGACAACATATTTCATCCGCCTGGTGGCCGCAATCCAACCGCTGGAGCATATGCTTGAAGCCCTGGCTTTGGCGTCTTTGAGAATTTGGAAGCGAGCCCATAGAAAAACTTCTGAATAGTACTACTAACTGGCGTATTAATACTTTTGTCTTCTAATGGGAGCAATTTTCCATCAAACTTTGTGAGCTGTGCCATGCAATAGTACTAGTAATTTTCCATCAGACTGTGAGGAATCCACACGTCGATCGATCCAACATACTCCCACTGATATGACACCTTATCAAGTGGACCTGCAGACCTCCTTCTCAATTTCCAATGGCATTCTTAGTCCAAAAACTGCAAAGTACACTATCTTCGCTATTGATCCTTCGGCAAGTCTAGCAGTTGGTGAAAATTTCCTTTAGCCTAAAATCCAACATATCGAGCCCGTATCTTATCCCGTAATGATATTTGGAAAGAACTCTGAATCGGTGGCACCTTGTACCACAGCACCAGTGGCTTCGTCAACTCAAACTGTCCGTGGTGACGGAAACAAATGTAGTATGCGGCCGGGCACGGGGACCCGGAGCCAGCGCAGGAGAGGACTGGCGTGGCCGAGCGCGCGGTTAGCGATGGGTAGCCGGCCGGCAGGGCAGGCGCGACGGCGGCTTGGAGCGGCCAGCTGCTCGACGAGCGGAGCCCCTGCAGCAAGGCGGCGATTTGTAACGGCGCAAAGAGGCAGCTCGACGCCCGACGGCGGAGCGACGCGCTGGCAACTGAGTAATGACGGCGCGAGCCAGCATGGTCACCGCTGCAGGTCGACGAGTAGTCAAAGGCAAAGCCACAGCGAAGCTCGGCGTCTCGACGCGAGGGCCTGGCGAGGCGGCTTAAAAACCATGGGTTCCACTGAGGTAACCCGAGGCCGGCTCGAGGATGAGGCGGCATCACAAAGCCAAGGCGACTAGGCGACTCGGCAGTCCAGGGAAGACTCGGACCAGGCGAGTTGTGGCGTTGAAGATGAAATCCTCCTCTGGTTCGTGGTCATCCCCTTTTTTCTTTTCTTTTTTTTAACGTGAACTAGCACATTAACCAACTCACGTGAGGGACCTTTAGCGCATATGCCTTTGTAGAGCAAGCAGTAGTACTAGCTTTTGATTCTTGCGTAAACATTGGTGCTAGGTCCTTCACGTGGGGGCGGGGTTGTAGCTTCAGAGATGTGACATCGCACTGTTGCAAGATTCGCTGGATGGCTTTGAGCGCGTGTGTACAGAGATAACTTGCGATTTGACAGCAGGGCGCAGCGGAAACTTTGTGTCAACCTCGGCGGACTGCCCGTACAGGAATCGATCCCCATCGCTGCTTATGCGTTGAATCGGCAACAAAGAACTTGTCGGTCTCGGCGACTCACGGCGCATCCCACCGCGAATTCTTCTCCGGGTCATTGTCGTTTTGACCAATCTAATCTTCTCTTCTCTTTTTCAGTAATTTCCTTTGTCGGACTCGCGACTTGCGGCGGCACAACAGCCAAAGATTGAATCTTCTATCGAATTTGATGAATCGTCGAGGTGTCTGATGTGGACAGACGATGAATCTGTCGGCTTTTTTTTTTCAACGGAACGTGAGTTTTTTAATCCTTTGTAGATTCTTCCAAAAACTCAACATCATCGTGTGCAGGCCCCACGGTGGGCGCCAACTGTCGTGGGTTTGTCACGGCAGATATCCTAGCGTGAGAACTTAGTCGCGAGGCAAACGCATCTATGTGGTAGCTTGAAGGGGTTGAGCGGAATCGAGAGACGCAACACAAGACAGGAATTTAGACAGCTTCGGGCCCCGGAAAACATCATTCGGTAACAACCCTACATGCTGTTTGAGGCTAGGTCTCATTATCATCATGAGGGAGTCGCCGTAAACCGGCTCTCCTCTTTGTGTCTATCCCTAAGATTGTTTTTTCTTGCTCCTCCTCCTTTGAGGAGCCCTGCCCCTCCTTATATATGTTGAAGGGGTGGGTTACATGTGGAGTCCTATTAGGATTAGGACTAGTCTACCTTGTAATACAAACTGGATACAAGTCCAGGTCTTAACTCCTTGTAAGATAAACGTTCCTTACGCCTTTCCTCTTAAACCGGCCCACCACTAACAGAAACCGGCTTGTTGGTCGTTGGGCCTTGTCATTCATTTGGAACACGCATCGGGTCACCAATGAGTCTTCAGTCTCGTGAATCGTCATACCAGTGGACCGCCAGACACGTAAGTCGCCAATCCTCTGGTGGGTTACCAATGAAACGCCAAGTCCGGTCGGGTTATACTTCCGGCCGGTTTACACCGCGGGGTATATCCCCGACACACCTCCTTCCGTACAAGGCTTCGAAAGGGGCCATCTTCAAACTGGATTGATAACTGTTGTTATAAGAGAACTCTGCGTATGGCAAATTCTCGTCCCAGCTAGATCCGTAATCTAGCGCACAAGCTCTCAGCATATCCTCCAAAATCTGATTGACTCTCTCGGTCTGTTCATCTGTCTGCGGATGGAAAGCTGTACTGAACTCTAGTCTGGTACCCAAATTTCATGCAACTGATTCCAGAATTTTGAGGTAAATTGAATTCCTCTATCTGATATAATGCTCCTTGGAACTCCATGTAGACATACGATCCTGGTCATGTATATTTTTGCCAACTTGGCACTAGTGTAAGTAGTCTTCACTGAAATGAAATGAGCTACCTTTGTCAAACGATCGACTACAACCCAAATCGAGTCATAGCCTGAACGAGTTCTGGGCAATCCTGTAATAAAATTCATGCCTAACTTATCCCACTTCCATTAGAATATCGGCAATGGCTGTAGCAATCCCGCTGGCTTCTAATGCTCTGCCTTTACTCTCTGACATACATCACAAACTGCTACATACTCCGCAATATCCTTCTTCATTCCGGTCCACCAGAAAGTATCCTTCAAATTCAAATACATCTTGATATTTTTTGGATGAATCGAATATGGTGAATCATGGGCCTCCTGCAGAATTAACTTCCTGATCTCCGGGTCATTGGGCACATAAACACGGTCTTCAAACCATAAGGTATCGTGCTCATCCTCACGAAATTCTTTAGCTTTTCCTTTGCTCATTTTCTCTTTAATAGAAGCAATCTCCTTGTCATTCTTCTGGGCTTCTCTGATCTTATCCATCAAGGTAGACTGAATCTCCAATGCTGCTACATAGCCTCTCGGGACTATCTCCAAACATAGCTCACGGAGATTTTTGGCTAACTCCCTTGGTAAATCTCCCGTCATTAGGGTGTTGACATGACTCTTACGGCTCAGCGCATCGGCTACTACGTTAGCCTTTCCGGGGTGATAATGCAATCTCATATCATAATCCTTGATGAGCTCCAACCATCTCCTTTGCCTGAGATTCAACTCTTTCTGCGTGAAAATATACTTCAAACTCTTGTGATCCGTGTACACCTCACCATGATTTCCAATGAGAAAGTGTCTCCAAGTCTTTAATGCATGCACTACGGCTGCTAACTCCAAATCATGTGTGGCATAATTTAACTCATGAGGCTTAACCTGTCGTGAGGCATATGAAACAACTCTTCCTTCCTGCATAAGCACTGCTCCAAGTCCTCGACGTGAAGCGTCGCAATACACCTCATAATTCTTGGTCTGATCTGGCAAAATCAACACTGGTGATGTAACCAAACTTTTCTTCAACTCCTGAAAACTGGCCTCACATTCCTCAGTCCATATGAACTTGGTATCCTTCTTCAACAACTTTGTCATAGGCTTCGCAATCTTCGAGAAATTTTTAATGAATCCGGTAGTATCCTGCAAGTCCAAGAAAACTCCGGATCTCTCCAACTTTTGTTGGCGCTTCCCAATTTTTCACAGTGTCAACCTTGGTGGGATCTACTGCTATACCTTCTCTGGATATAACGTGTCCGAGAAATCCAACTTCCTTCAACCAAAATTCACATTTACTAAACTTGGCATATAACTGATGTTCTCTAAGTTTACCAAATACCAAACGCAAATGTTCCTTATGCTCCTCTTCATTTTTCGAGTAAACCAGAATATCATCAATGAACACTATGACGAACTTATCCAAAAACTTCATAAATACTTTGTTCATCATGTTCATAAAATATGCAGGTGCGTTAGTCAGACCAAATGACATAACGGTATACTCGTACAACCCATACCTGGTGGTAAAAGCCGTCTTGGATATATCCTGTTCTTGAATCTTCAACTGATGGTATCCTGATCGCAGATCGATCTTGGAAAATACCTTAGCTCCTTGCAATCGATCAAACAGATCATTAATCATCGGTAGTGGGTACTTGTTCTTGATGGTTACTTCATTCAATCATCGATAATCAACAACCATCCTTAACGATCCATCCTTCTTCTCCACTAGAAGTACTGGCGATCCCCAAGGCGAAGAACTTGGACGGATATATCCTTTATCCAGTAACTCCTTAATCTGCTTCTTAATCTCTTACAAATCCTTTGCGGGCATCCTATATGGTCTCTTAGATATTGGCCCTGTGCCTGGCAAAAGCTCAATCAAAACTCAATATCTCTATCCAGTGGCATGCCTGGCAACTCCTCTGGAAATACATTAGGGAAATCCTTCACTACTGGTACTTCCTCCTGCACAACTATTGTTAACGAATTTACTTGAGTCCTTTTAGGCACATGCCGGGATACATACTTGATCCTTCTCCCTTCTGGGGTGGTAAGCAAAATTGACTTACTGGCGCAATCGATGTTCCCTCCATACATCGATAGTCAATCCATACCCAGAATTACATCCAAACCTTGTGATTCCAAAATGATTAAATCCGAGGGAAACACATGCCTACCTATACTCAATGGCACTTGAAAACATCCCTTACTAGCCATATACTCTGCTCCTGGTGAGCTTACTAACATGGGTGTTCTAAGAACCTTAGTGGGCAGGTTATACTTATCCACAAATCCCCTTGATATGTATGAATGCGATGCACCAGTATCGAAAAAAACGATTGCAGTAAATGACTTAACCAAAAATTTACCGATTACTGCATCCGGCTGCTCTTCAACCTCCTCCACGTTAACGTGGTTCACTTGTCCCCTATTGAAAGGGTTCGGCTTCTTTCCAGAGCTTCCATTGCCATTTCCATTCTGAGATTCAGGACATTCATTGGCATAATGTCCGGCCTTCTGGCACTTAAAGCAAGTGACTTGGCTCAGGTCTCTTTTGGCTGGGGTTGATGGGTTGGTACGGTTCTAGCCGTTGCTTCCTCCATTTCCATTACCATTCTTGGGGCCATTATGATTGTGCGAGCTACCTCCTCCATGGGTATGCTGAAAGTGTCCTCCCGGTCTAGGGGTAAAACGTGGCTTCTACTGAGCTCCTGAATTGTACTTCCCTTGTCCATACTTCCTCATGCGGTTCTCAATTTGCTGTTGCTTCCCTTCAATCATAAGAGCGCGATCTACCAACTCCTGGTAGTTGTTGAAGGTTGCTACCATCAACTGCATGCTCAACTCATCATTCAGTCCTTCCAGAAACTTCTCCTGCTTAGCTGCATCCGTAGCAACGTCATCTGGGGCATAACATGCTAACTTACTAAAGTCCTCCACATACTGGCCAACTGTCCGTCCTCCTTGGCGCAGGTTGCGAAACTCTCGCTTCTTCATGGCCATAGCTCCTGCTGAAACATGGGCAGTACGGAAAGCCTGCTGGAACTGGTCCCATGTGACAGTGTCGATAGGGAAAGTGGCGGTGAAATTCTCCCACCATGATGTTGCGGGTCCGTCAAGCTGATGTGCGGCAAACTTCACCTTTTCCGCATTTGTGCATCCTGCCGTGGTCAACTCCCTTGCTGTCTTGCGGAGCCAATCATCTGCTACTATAGGCTCGGTGCTATTGGAAAACACCGGCGGATTCAGCCTAAGAAAACGGGCTAAGTGATCAACAGGTGGTGGTGATGGTGGGTTGTTGTTGTTGTTCCCCTGATTCTGATTCTGGACTAGCTACTGCATCAACGTATTTTGCTGTTGGATCAACTGAGTGAGCTCCGGTGGGAAGGTAAATCCGGGGTCACGTCTCGAAGGCATCTGAGGGTTTAGAAAAGATGAGATTTAAGAATAGAGAGGGGTCTAGAGAGAAAACACTACCCATATGCACATGAGGCAAAAGCAAACAATTCACTTCATTCAACCAAATAAGGGCATACAATCGATCTAACTATCGCAAAAGTGCTCGGGCTACTATATTTACATGGTGGACTACTACTACTGTTGGGATGGTCTACTAGAAATATTCTTCGGTTGTAGACTCCATGATATCTGCTCCAGCTTCATCAACATAGTCATCATCGCTATCATCTGGATCCGAGTCGGTGTCGTCGATGATGATGTAGTCTTCCGGGCGAATCTCCTTGGGTTCTTCGTCTTCCTCTACTGGTGTAGGGCCTCCCATGAATACTTCGATCTTCATTGTTAGGTCGGCATTCTTATCCACTAGTACTTCGATTTCCTCTTCATAATCTTCACGTGTAGCTTTGAGTTCTTCCTCCAGTTCCTTGATTCTTGTCCTCGCCTACTTCAGATCTATCATGTCTGTGCACATCTGATTCTCCTGACGTCGAATGTGCTGGTTTAACTTCTGGATAAAAGCTGCAATTGATCTATCCTTCTTGGTGTTGATCATCTCCCAGTGCTCATCTCGGCGCCCACAAATCTGGTAGATAGTATCCTTGAGATCATTGCGGTAAACTTCTCCAATGCGTCCCATGGCGATGTGAGCTACCATGCTCTTTCCTAGACTCCAGGTTGGTGCATCAAAGGAAAACTCTATGGGCTCAGTGACTGGCATGAACGTCCTTCCTGGAACTTGAACTTGAATCATCCAGCGCTCCTTTTCAGGTAAAGTGGCGTTGTAGGTCCCGATGAAGCTTGGTACTCCGATGTTCAGATATCTAGTGACTTCCTTCAAGTGACGTCCAAAGGGTGTATCTTCATCCGGTTGTGTGAACTTGTTCCTTGTATCCGCCATCCTAAAAGAGTAGAAAAGATGAGGAGTCAGAATGGGAAGAGGGAGTAGTGATCTAGGGCATTAGCTTACTGGTCGTGTCCTACAGTCAGCGTGTGCTCTGATACCATCTTGTAGCGACCAGACCTCAAATGGTCCAATCTCTGTGCTCCGGTGTCATCCCTCGATCAGTAATGCTGACACCACACAGTACTTGAAGGATTTATAACAGAATAGCAATCACACACTTATTACATCGAGTGTCTCAAAAGAGAACTTATTACAATAAATATGGCTTAAGGCCATCTAATAAAGATAACAGTGGAAGGCTTGAAAGATAAGTGAGTCCATCAACTCCAACGGCATCACTGAGTATAGAACCACGACCTAAAGGCACCTTACTCGTCGTCTGAAAAGTCTGCAACATGAACGTTGTAGCCCGAAATGGGTCAGCACATGGAATATGCTGGCAATGTAACACATAGAGAGGAATGAAGGAATAAGGCTATACTACATGCATATTTGGCTGGTGGAAAGCTCTATGCTTACAATTTTGTGCAAAGCCTTTTCCCTACTTCAAAGGGATACATTTTATTTAACTATCATGGTGGTTGTTAAACATTGAGAGTGTAGACACGCCCTCAATCCCAATTAAGCATCATCATTAAAAACCCAACAAATTAATTAGAGTAATATGATGAGATTCACATGATAATCCAAGTACTAGATACTCAAGATGTCCATAATCGGGGACACGGCTAACCATGATTAGTTTATACACTCTGCAGAGGTTTGCGCATTTTTCCCCACAAGACTCGATCTCCTCCGTTGGGATTCTCGCACTACATGGTGTTTGAGAAACGGATGACTGAGACAGTCTTTCAGAAGCGCTAGCACCTTACGATTGGGTAGACCGTTACACCTACTTTCCCCTACATCTGCTAGTCTACCACTGTAAGAGTTCGCACAACTTAGTCAACTATGCTAGAGCCCATAGTAGCTTGTGGCTACACATGGAAGTTTCTAGTATGAATAATCTCATGATCCCTTTGAGCCTGGGCGGCGGTCCAAAAGAAAAACAGCCAATCGCTGGAATACCCAGGTACCTCAATCCACCCAGATGTGTATTTAATTTGCCACCTTAGATAAACCATTAATTTAACAAACTCACATCTGTCATGGATACACTCACCCAATCCACGTCTACTAGCATAGCATGGCATAATAAGCAAACGTAGAAGTAACTCCCGAAGGTTTGATAATAACAGGTAATAGGTACTACCTCATCTACTTCCCAGACCCTCAATTTAATTAGATCCTAATCATGCAATGTGTAAGGATTGATCTAATGCAATAAAAACTAGGTAATAGGAAGTATGATCAAAGTGTTACTTGCCTTGCTAATGATCCGCAAAACCTAGCGATTCAAAGTAGCAAGCGGCGCACTCCGGGTACTCTATCACAAACAAACAAACAAGCATACAATAAGTACTCAACTAATGCACGGATAAAACTCAAATAAGAGATCTAACCAGAAAGTTCAACTTAAGAACTCCGGTTGGCAAAAAGAATCAAATCGAACGAAGCAACGAAAGACAAACGGCATAAGAAACAAGCTTCGTTTACTAATCTAGATCTAGGTCAAATTTTAGAGAGGCAAAAACTGGTTTGAGTTGGTTAAACGGAAAGAGGGTTTCGATACGAAACTCCAGGCGCTTGAATTGTCTGATTCCGATAAACGAGCGAAAAGTTATACTAGAACGTACATCGGATCAGAAATCGCAATCAAAAAAATCGCGAAATAAATCCGAGAAAAAGAAAAACGACGAACAGATTAACGAACGAACGTTCGTTATCTGGATCTAAACGATGAACGCTTTCGTTCAAACGAACGAACGAGCGAACGGTCGCTAATTAACTAAACCGAGAAAAAAACCGATCTATCTAAAAACAAAACTAAAAAACCAAAAATAAACCGATGAAAACCAACGGTTTTCTAAAAAAACCGGCGGAGTCGACCTCGTCGGCGGCAGGCTCCGGCAGCGCAGCAACGGCGGCGCGGCGGCGGCTGGGGCGGCTCGGGCTAGGGTTTGGGGCAGCGGCTTGGGCTGCTTCGTCCCGGGTGGCGCGCTATATAAAGCCCCCCCCCCTGAGGAGTCCGGGCCAAACACGGCCCGGAGGTCGGTTCGGACTTTTTTTAAAAAAAAATTATTATGCGCAGAAAAACAAACAAAAGGAATACTAAACGGACTCCAAAAATCCCAAAAATAAATTTTCCCCGGCTTCTAAAATCAAGCCGCACAGGATGAACATTTATTTGGGGCCTAAATGCAATTTTGAAAAACGCGCATTTTTTCTAAATTCAAATAAAATAGCAAATAAAACCACAATAAAATGTTATTTGATTTTATTATTAAATCCTCAATGTTTCTTTATTTTGGGAAAGTCATTTTATTCCCTCTCTCATATTTTTATAATAGAAATAATTGAAGATAAAACAAATAAAATCAAATGATGCTATTTTCAAAATTTGAGAAAACTCAAATATGAAAATAACGAAATCCCCAACTCTCTCTGAGGGTCCTTGAGTTGCGTGAAATTTCTAGGATCAACCAAAATGCAATAAAATATGATATGCAAAGATGATCTATTGTATTCCAAATTGAAAATTTGGGATGTTACAACCACTAAGGGGGCACTTGATGCACTTACAGCAAGACATTAATAGATAGAGTAGGATACGAGTTAAGAGTACGACCTGGAATCTCCAAGGGGAGTTCCTAGGACTCAAAGACTAAGTTACAATCTCTTGAAAGCTAGGTTAGTGGATCTGCATCCTTGTAATCAAGATGATCATCAATATCAATCAAGTAGGAGTAGGCTTTTACCTTCACCATGAGGGGCCAAACCTGGGTAAACTCGCGTCCTTCGTTTCCGATCAAACCCGTTCAAGCAACCACCTAGTTGCGATGGCCTCGAGACTCAGTCCTTTCACGAGGACATCTGTCGTGATAAAACCATGACAAAGCCTCTATGCACACTGAGGTATAGCCATTCAGTGTGTTGCCTATGAGGCCCTTCTATGGCTACGCGACATCATTCCAGAAATGAACGAAGTACAAGCCAGTCGGTATCTGCCGAGCAGGAGCATGATGAATTCCATGCAGCAAGGGAAGACTTTCTCGGATACTGACTACCCGTTCCTTTGGAATCAACTTTGCTTCACCACCGCCGAGGACACTCTGCTTCACCTCATCATTGCAGAGCTCGTAAGCACCCGTCAGGAGGTCGCCCTACATCAACAACTTTCCCACCTCATGGAGAGACAGGTGGTCGAGCAGGGGCAATATATTGTTGCCCTTGGAGGTTCAGCAACATCATGGCCACCATCAGCTCAACTATTGAAGGAATTTCCCTTGGTACCACCTGCGAAGGACACAGTGAAGGGAACCCGCTCCACGCCCAGGCAGGACAATCGTCACAACTACCCTACAACACCGACGCAAGGTCCCTCAATAACTTTCTCGACTTGGATGCTTGCACTGGAGGCGCAAGGTCGGCCAGTTCGATTGGAGATGCTCCGACCGGGATTAGACAACTCGGTACGCCCTTACCTTCGTAAGGGAGGGGCAAATTAGGCAGATCTTTCTAAACGACAAGTCCGCACAAGAGCAGTCCGACCACGAAGGTCCTCTTGAGCAGGCACTAGTAGTCGTGTACCCTTAGGACTTGGTATGAGTCGTGTACCCCTAAGTCCTGATGGACATATGCACACTTGCTACTCTGGTTCTTTTGCTCGCTGCTTAAATTTGATATTATGCCCATGAAATCATTCTGCAGACACCAATTTATCATTGTGCATTCCATTATCTTCAAATTATCTACTATGCAATGTGATTGGATTCCAAGATATAGGGGGAGTTCTCCACAATCAAAACCTGCCATGTGCATTTGCATTCAAAGCAAAGTCTTCATATGCACATCTTTAGGGGGAGTCCTCTCTATATCATGGAATCATAATCTCCAAGTTCTTACTTTCATATATTTTTATCCCCGTTAAAAACTTCAACCAGATTGTCATCAATCACCAAAAAGAGGGAGGTTGTCAGTGCATCTAGTGCCACTCCTTTGTTGGTTTTGGAGTATTGACGATAAACCTGATTGAGGGACTAATATGTTTGTGAGATTCATAGGATAACACAAATAAAAGTCCCTAGAGATTCGGTTTAACTGTCGAAACCAATGGTTGCATTTGAAGATAATGAATAAAGACAATGGAACACGAACACTTAGCTTCTTTGTTAGTTTCATTTTCTTTTTATTAAGTCAAAGGAAAGTGGGGTCGAGGTGAAACGAAGACAGTTGTTGAAGTGATTGCTCAACCAAAAGCCTATATCTTCCTTGTAAAGATAACGAGAGAAAATCTCTTCCAGAGTTGGATGAGTTAGCTTTGCTTGAAGCTCAAGTAAAGTTGCAGCGTTTGTTTGAAATGCGGCCAATGAACACGTGTCGGTTGGCCACTAACCCAGGGTTAGTCTGGTTATATCAATGTCGGGTTAGGGGCTACCGCCGTAGACTACAGCAGTAGCCCAGGTACCCTAGCGTTGTTGTGTATAGCAGTAGATCAAAGGATCAAATCATGCTAAATTTTTGGATAAGAATCATTTTGTGCTTAACTTTGCTCATAGTCAAAATGGTGTGGGCAGAGTGCTCATCCCTCGAAGCCTAGTCTCTAATATAGCTAGCTGTTTGCTAATAACATGTTGCCATGTCATTTATAGCCGTAAAATAAGTGTCGTTGATTTAGTACAAAGCTTAGTATATGAGTAGTTGGCTACAAGAAAATACTATTTCATTAACATATGGCTCATCTTTCACTCTTAGAAAACTTCTTGATGCCCATTACAACCAGCTTCTTTTCTCTCTCATCCAACTCAACAGAAACACAATATTTAAGTTCTTATAGTCCACTTACATCCGAAAAGTGTCTGCAGAGCCAAGCTCCATTGATCTTCATGTTATTTTTCCAGCAAAAATACTTTTTCCACACCTACAGAAAGTCTGAGAAAAGTATACATGTAGACATATATTTGTAGTATGCATGTACAAAATTTTATGAACATATATATTCATATGTGATGTACAATAAAAAGACAGACACATTAAAATGGACTCTTTTTTTGTATTTGGGCAAGGTATTTGTCGTTTTATGTAATTTTATACATAATTGAAGAATATGATATTTATTTGGATGTCCTTTTTGGCATATTTTGAAACCTCTAAATATAATCTGATTTTTATATATTTTGAAAAACAAGTTCGATGGAACCTTATTATACCTCCTCTCACGACTCTTCCAGCTATGTCAACAGCAGCCATCTCCCGGATAGCACTCCGTTGCATTTTCCAAGCAACGCTATGACGAGAAAAGGTGGCCTGGCCCAGATCACCTGGACGTCCATGTATGCCGCTCTTGAAAAGAGAGGCACTTGAGCCCCAGAGCCAAAACGCTCAGTATTTTTTTGAGAGACCAAGCGAGTAAACTATTGTAAGTAAAACTTTCACACGATTAATGTTCCAGAAGGACAGCGACACAGCGTCAATATAGCAAAGACAACATGAAATAATAAACTACAGATAGATAAAAATTTCACCAAATGAGTGAAAGCATATTACGCATGTGGAAGAAAAGAACTCAGTTAACATTGACGATTATTTGTCTGGACAGACCGAAATACAATATCAATGTCCAGGATTAACTTGGCTAATTTACAACCATGGGGACCAAAAGTTGCAAAAGTAGAGCAACCCCCAGTACATCCAACTACTGCAAACAACACATCATGGTTCACAAAAGTTTGAGATTAACAACTGTTTTATGCCAAAAATTGTTGTAGTCCAACAAGCATGCAGGTAGCTATCTGCGACAAAAAGAACCACCAGGCAACAAATTCAAGATCGGCTTCGACAAAAGAATCGTAACATCCTGTTGCTGCCAAGCAACAAACCCTGGCGAAGCCCCATTGTAACTGGGATGAAAGGTTTTGGCCTTCCACCATATGCAAGATGACAACGAAAAGGTACAAAAGCTGGAACAGAGATAATCACCGGAGATTGAAGAGATCTCAGCTCCCAATCAATAATATACTCTTCAAATGAATGCATCAAGTTAATCACTGCGCACAAAACACATTCCCACTTGGATATCTTGCCGTGCACTTTGGTTAGTTGGGCACTGGCTCCAGTTCCAAATATATTTCTGTTCCAGCTGTAACCAGGCAGCAACTAGTTGGCGCATTTACCTCATGCTAAGGTTGCTCAGATCATCCACAACATGCACGGTCCCATTCAAACTGTGTGTGTCTCCCTCAAGTTTTGCTTGTGGGCTTGGTACATCTCCATTTTCTGGTGAACTCTCGGAAGTACTGCCGGGAATATGTGCAGTAATAGCACTTTTCACGCCTTCGAAGTAGGTTGAGCAAGGAAAATATTCAGCACAGCGTACCTTCCACCCTGCAGAGATACCGAGGTTAATCCTGACAATATATAACTAAAAATAAGAATCTATTGGCCCGGTATACAGGCAAACCATACCAGGCCAGCATCCAGCGCAGTTCAGTATTGCAAGTAATCGGTTTTTCTCAAATATATGTATTCATTTTAGCAACCAACATATTATAGCAGCAGAAAGAGAAGACTTGTCCATTGCCCTCAAAAACATAAATGTAAGGTGAAAATAAACAATTTGGGCATTGCCATATTGGAACTTACTGTTTGCAACATCCTGATCAGCAAAAACAGTATCCAGCAATTTATGAACATCAATACAATCTTGAATGCCCCATTCCTTAATGGGACCAAGCACACCATTTCTGCAGAAAGTTCAGATGATATAAATACTATGTACACAGCAAGTGAATAAAATCAGAGGCATATTCTTCTTCCATATCTTTACCCTGATGCTGTGTTATTTGTTGAGTCTTCAATTAATTTAATCGCCTGCAGCTTCTTATCCGGCTCCAAGAGGTACATCATTTCAGCTGCAGCTGCTCTGTGTGTCAAAGAAGCTAGCAAAGAACGATTTGAGTTAGTAAAATTCGTGGTCAAGAAAAGGTCCATAAACCGAAAAATGAAGATAATTACCGTTGTGCTTTTCAAGGAAGTTTATATTTACTTCAACAAGAGATTTCCCGTGTAATTGCCTGCAAGAACTCGCTGGTCAGATAAACTGGAGTAAATGCATACTGATAAAATTAACCACCATCTCAGAACCTTAGATCTGGTCTTTCAGCTTCCAGAACGTTCCATATTAATTTCTCAGAATCAGTTCCTGGGGCCGGAAGATTGTTTATCCTATGGAAGAATCTTATCTGCAAATAAAATAAAGAACAAAGTTGAATATATTTATTGCTAACAGTCAGCTCATGATAAAAAAATAAATGAAATATGAACAATATGTACACATTCCATATTAACACATGCTAAATACACTCCAAGCATAGTAATAGTAATGCTAACAAAGCAATACTAAATTCTCGACAACAAACAATAACCTAAACAGATTAGAAGCTAAAAGGTAAGCACTAGGTCATATATAGTGGCAATAAACTCCTAGTCATCCATTTCCTAAAAGAGGATTCCATTTGTGGTTTATGCAATTGGTCAACAAACATACTTTGTAGATTTCATTGAATTGAACAAGTTATATCCTCCAGAAGAATTTTAGCGTTACAAAAGCAATTATTCCTGTAATATAATGGTCATTCCTTACAGGGCAGTTACTCAGCACATCATCTGCAGAGTATACACCAGTAAAACGTTGTACAGGGTTCGGCTCACCAACCTCTTCCATCCAAACCAAGAGAAAAACTCAGTTCAAAAGGCACTGCTAAATACAAAGTGCACCCAGCGTTTATGGTCTGACTCCTTATAGCAACACAAATAAAAGAATAAACCCAACAAAGGTAAACAAACTGTGTTGCTTCCAAACAAATATCCAGATTTATAGTGCCAATCTCAGGCTAACGGAATATAGATAAATATGCACAGCCAAACCAGACCTCTAGATAAAATGATCTTGACGCACTCATAAATAAAAATGAAAAATAATTTTATGGCATTCCGAATTTTGATAGAAAAATCAAAGGTGCAATTTTGGATGCTTACCAAACTTCGGTGACTGTCTGGATTATTTTCGTCCAATTTAATGAGCTGCTTGACCGCCTGTGACAAGAGATAGATAAAGAAAACTAAGAAGCCTATATAACAGATTAAGATAGTGTATCTAGTTCAACTTTTAAACACTACTGCATCTGTTCCTAAGTACTCCCTCCGTAACTTGATATAAGACCATTTTTGACACTATCAATAGTGTCAAAAAACATCTTATATTAAGTTACGGAGGGAGTAGATAATTATGTTAGCAGGTAAACTTTCCCGTAAAAAAAATGTTTGCAGGTAAGCTTTGTATACCACAATTGCTCTGATAGAAGTAATATTAGTGCATCTGTCATAAAAGTTCTGAAATATTAAGAAACAAACTAATATATTGCTGCAAAACCTAATGCTTAAAGGCAGTATATTTAGGAACATCTTCAACGAATGAAACAATTTCCACTTCAAACAAAGCACTACGCAGTGCTATTTTTAATGTGCAGATCACTCGGTTTTCATCTTCCACAACCCCACATACACCAACTAAGCAATAACGGCAGGTAATCCAATGGCATCATAAAGAAACATGATGTAGGAAAGATGAGCATCAGTCTATCAACAATATAAGGAAAGCAACAGATGTTCTCTCAATTATAATCAAGCGATACCATATCTTAAATTCTTAATGGGGTAGAATTTATTTCCAGCAAAAGAAAAGGAAAAAAAACAGAAGACTGGGATATCCCCCAAAATGAGGTGCATAATACCATACCTGAAAAGCGAGTAAAACCTTTTGCTTTCTCATGTTCAGTTCAAATGAAAGTATATGAGTTTCTAATGAATCTGACGAGTTATTCTGCAGAAGCTTCAAATATTTTGTGGCTTCTGCAAGTGGATCTTCAACCTGGAAACAGAAATGCATAAAATGAAGACGAAATCATTCAATGACCTAAAAAGATAAAAACTAATGTTTCTAAAAGTACAATACTACGAGTACAACTGATCACATAGAAAAAGAATACCTGGACCAATTTTTCACCGTGTGGGTCCAAATCAACTGGCCTTGCTTGTTGTTTCTTCCCAGATTTCGAACTGTTGGTTGAAGTTGTTTCATCCTCTTGTTTCTCTTCAGCCTCCTGGGGAGATTTAAGGGCAAATTAAGACAGACTTAGCAGTGATACATCTAAAACAAAGTTCTGGAGGTTACCCTTTTAGCTCGAGCTTCTGCCTTCTTCTGTTTTTGCCTCAACTTCTTCCTCTGGGCAGCTGGCAGTTTTGACAACTCATCATTCTCCTCAGCAGATGATTTTAATGGAGAATCATGTAATTTCATGTAACACCTACAATTTTTAACAATAGCTTTAGAAAAATCTCTGAAGGGAAGTACAAAATAATTGATAGACAGACCAATAGGAACCATTACCTGATAGCCCCTGCAGCAGCCTTGTGAAAGTATTCATGAGCATGCAAACGGTCTTGAAACTTCAGCATAGAAACGTACGCCCGAAGTGTCATCTTCCGCAAGCAATATGAATGGAAGTCAAACTGATCTTCAGTCATATCAGTGTAATGCTTTTCAACAGCCAAGAAATTTTTCAGAGCCCGGCCAAGATCACCTTGACGAAAATAACTCTCGCCAGAAGCAAGTTCATACCTTAAAGAGATCATCGACTTAGAGAGTGAAGAAAAAAATAGACACTTAATGGTGGAGGGAGGGAAGCATGTACCACATGCACTGCATGTCATGCAGATTATTGTGCTGATCTCCATCTTTTGTAAACAAGACAGCAGTCTTCTCAGCTAGCCCGACCTTCACAAGTCACAAAATAAGCAGTTAAATGTGTAGTGTTTGCTGACAAAAGGTTCGCCGGTGTCTGTTTTACTATTACATCAGCGGAACCGTGCAAAAAAGTAGTTGTGTTTCTAACTGAATATACCTGATCGGCTTGAAGCATCTGCATTACACACTCGCTGTTTAAATAACGATCAGCAAGGTCCATGGACCTAGCTTCATCCGCTAATGCTGCTGCTGCAGAAAAATTGCCAGCATGTTGCAAAATATTCCCCTGAAATAAAGCAGGTGCACTAGCAGATTTATTTACAGAGAATTATGCCATCTAAACACAATGTACGGTGAACAAAGTAAGAGAAGTTACTACTCCCTCCGTTCCATAATATAGAAGGTGCACATGCTTTTCAAGATTTAAGTTTGACCATAGATTTAACCAATGAAATGTGGGTTTTATGTCATAAAAAATACACCATTGAATTTGTATCCGAAAGAAGTTTTCAATGGTATAATTCTTCAGTAACATGATTTACGTATTATTGGTATAATTGATGGTCAAAGTTTTATCTCGAAAAGCATGTGCACCTTATATTCTGGAATGGAGGGAATATTATTTAGAGGGGGCGAGAAGAGCAAAAAAGTACGAGTGTAAGACCAGTAGATTGGAGAAAGAAATTTTGCAGATTGGAAAGGTAAGACAAGAAATGGTTAGCAAGGGTAAACAACTCCTTTTTTAGGAGAATGCAGCAGAAATATGTTGGGTATTTCATTATTAAAGAGGAGGAGGGGGATCCAAAGAAAGACCAAACCAGCAGTGCAAGATTACAGAAATGTCAAAAATTAGGATAAGACTTTTTCGCAGTTTAACTTAAACTACGTTTTTGCAGTTTAACTTAAACTGCAAAAATGTCTTACATTAAGTTACAGAGGTTGTATTAAACTAGCAATTGGCACCAAACGAAACCATTTAAGTAAGAATGAAATTTCAGTTCAAAAGAACTGAAATTTACAGGAAATCCTATATTGGAGAAATGGTGATGCTGCTTAATTGCATACTAAGGAAAACACAATTGCGCATGGGGAGAGAATTTACCTTTATGGAGTACAAATCAATGACAGTTGGCGTGTGTAAAATGGCCTCGTCAATTTTATCCAGAGCAATATCATACTGGCTCCTTCTGTCATAGTGCTGCATCATGACATGTGACAAACATAATGATGCAACTTCAAAAGATATATTTGAAAATAACTCGGTGGTTTATCAGGTAATATGCAGGTGTTCACACCAAATGCTAACCTGAGAAACCAACAGCAGAGTCCACATGAGTGTGGATGGAGGTTCCATCTGCGAACTGCAGGGAGAAACCGTTAAAGAAATACGTGACAATTTACAGATTAAGTCAAAACTACAGGTTCAGGGACAGCTCAAACTAGCAATGGCTAGTGCTAACACATGACTACTTCCAAGGAGTATGATAGGTAGCGGGTTTTTAAAGAAGCCACATACTTGAAAAGAATGATAGAACACTTTCAAGTTACAATTTGCTGCATTACAGCCGAGAACGGTATAGGAGTTCTGGCAGCATCAAAATTCTGCACAATTTGGCATACATCAACCATACCAAGTTTCACGTGCATCATTGTTCCTTGTGTAAGAATGGTTGATAAGATGCCTTGCAGAGAAATTCCTCTAGATACCCCTTCCAGGCGGATTCTAGCACATTATTTTTTGGCTTTTTGCATCTTTAAAGATGCCAACTAAGTGACGAGCAGCTAAGTTAATTAACCTAATATTGCAGTAGAAGCATATAACCATATTGTTGTGCTACTACATACATGTTCGCTAAGTTGACTAAAAATCGAAAACGGTCTCAGTTTGGTAACAAAAAATTCATAACCTGATATCAAGTTTTGCCCGATAAAGGTGCCAAGCAATAATTTTACAGTTTAAGATGAGCTGTGATCAATAACACTAATGAGGATATGGGAAGAATGATAAAACTGAGAATAATGACCAGGCAAAAAAGATTACCTTCCAGGAAAGCATCCAGAAGTCCTAATTGAATCTTCTAGCTTAAGAAATAATTGCTCCAATATGTTTGCCTGTTAATGAGATTAACAATTTTCTGTAAATGGTTTGTAGCACAAACAAGAAATAAGAAAAAGAAAATGCTGTTGACTAGTATAGCTTGTGTTACCTTGCCAGGATGCTCATAAAGCGGGCTTAAATCAGAGAAAAGTGACGGCACTCCCTAAAAGATATGGGACACATTACAATCAGCAATAACAATGAGTAACAGCATGCTCCCAGTAAACCCAATAAAAATCTTAAGGCAACATGTTACACACACAGCCAGAGACCACGAGACACCTTCGAGGTACTAACAAACCATCACTTTAAAATTATATGATTACCTTGGTTAATAGTGGTCTGACATAATTATCTGCTGCCTCCTGGAATTTCTCACCTTCTAGGAAATCAAGAGGTATGCGCTGTTGCACAGAGGGTATGAGAAAAACTTAGATTAATAAGTTGGTGGTTATATGGCCTACTTACAGTCAATACGAATGAGAAAATAACATTTAACTTCGCATGTAAAACAAAATATTATCATGAAAATGCAAAACAAAATGATGTATGCCTGCATCAAGGGTAAATTTTGCAGTGTCCACAAAGGTCTCAACCATGGATATAAGGAAGAACCAACAAAACTGGTATCAATGCAAATGAGATTACAATTTTAGATGGTTTACCTTAACAGCCGATGACCAACTATATTCTTCCTTGAGTGATTTATATAATGCACTTAATCGTTCAACATCATCAGCGGAATAATGACCATTTTCAGAGTATAGGCCAAGGCACTTCTGCACAGCTATGAGGTACCTGAATAGAACAGGGCAACGACCAATTCTAGAGTATCAGAAGTAGGTTGACCATACCAGCCAGGACTGTATACACAATGCAGTGAGGTATAGTATTTTATTCTAAGTTGCTAACATAGAAAATAGTTACAGAACCCAGCTGGCATTAGACTTATAGGTCAAATTTTGTGATAGTTTCCCTTTTATCACGAACATGTGGCTCTTATTGCATTATGTTACGAGGGAGATTAATATCACCTGCCGAATCAAAAATACCAGCATTTAAGCCTAGAAGGGTTAGGGTTTAGGTGTGAGCCAATTGCTGAAGAGAGGTTAATCAACTGTATGCAAAGTTTTGCCACACAGACATTGTGTATGTGGAGGAAGACGATCAATTGTAACCAACATCAGAATACAAGTACTGTAGTTGGTCGAATTGCTCAATCGGCTAAGATTAAATTTGCATCTGGTTACAATAAAATGCTATCTAGGTCACATACATGAAAATAATACGGTAAGATGGCAATTCACCAAAGCTTTCTAAACGCATGTCTAGTGATAAAATTTAAGCTGGTTAAAAAATAATAGCTCCTAAATAAAGGTATCCTATGAATGACAACAGCACCTAAAATACAGGTACCTATGTAAGTTGACGAAAATAAACATAACATGTAAACAAAATGGCAGCATAAGTACATAGACATAAACTACCAACAAAGACACGTGAGAGAATGAGTACAAGCAACTTACTTGTAGTTATCAGGATTCATAAAAAGGAGGGACCTATATATTTTCTCTGCCTCCTCAAAACGGCCAAGTTTCAACAAAATGCAGGCCATTTGTTCTCTGAATGAGAGCTTATCAACCTAGCAGACAAAATTCAAGAAGCGAACATGTTACAGACAGTTCTACTTTTTTTCCTTCAAACATAGAAAGATACAACTTACAATTTTACTCTCCATCTTGTGCATCTCCTGAAGGGCTCTGTCCAGCATCCCACATTCCTCAAGCAACGATATCTGTGCAACAATAATAGCAATGAATAGTCAAATAATGTAAGCTATTTCTTGAGTTAGAGCATGAAGAAAGCTTTGAAATTAAGGGTGGAGCAGGGAAAGGTTGAAGACAGATAATTATATAGCACACTGAAACCATGTCCTTCCTCCAGTCACAAGTGACATTTGAGAAATTGGCATGGAGCCCACAGCACAACTTTGACCAGTTATTCTACTTTCACTATTTCTGTAAAGATTACTGATGTTATAGTTATGAAGGATTGTTTTTAGACTATACATATCACCTCCATATGTTCAACTTAAATCTATTGTATATTCTTTGTTTGATGAAGTAAGAAAAGGTACTAGATATGAATTGACTGATTTAGACAACAAACTTTATCTAGCACGAGAAAGTGGGGGTAAAGTAATAGAACTAATATAATGCACGCAGAAAGAACGTTACACCAAAAATACTAATAAGTATGGTAACTCGACATGTAAAGAAAATCCAGATGGGACAAAATTAACAAAGCAAAAAAAACAGCCGGGTTCAAAGAGATGGGCAGCAAGTAGTACTGTAGCATCAGTATTACAGAATGCTTATAAACCATTCCCAAAGATTTCTTTTGAGAGCACTATGTCAGCAATTACATACAGGTTTAACAATAACCAAACCATGATATGACAAACACATAGGATGCTATTGATAACTGATCTGTCGGGAATTATGATAAGAGTTCACTGCATGCTTAAAGTAAACCAATACATTATTACTGGTACTGCAATGCCGGCTCAGGAAAGGGAGAGACGTGTACCTTATACAAAAGCATTTCACCATGCTCATACCGCTCATTTTCTGGGGGATAATCATCTTCCAGTGTCCCCTCATATGCCTCCAGTACTTCTATTGCCTTTGAAGAGCTGCAGGTGGGTACCAGAAACAACGATATTAGTGGTGAATTTTCGTATCACAAAGGTTACAGCCTGCCATACATGCAATAGTACGCAGCTTGTGAATAATGATGCGAGAAAATCCTCACAACTGATATAGCAAGAAGGTAAGATAAAAATATACTACTATTGATCTGCCAAAAAAGTACACATGTGGCATTATGTGCATTCATTATGCTATGCTGTTTTGGCAGCAATTCAATAGACGATGCATTATAGGCATCCAAAGTTGGTCCATACTTAATGCTGACATGTGGCAGATCACACAAGATCTTACTTGAATTCAAAAGAGGTTCAAATAGTAACGTCTGGTACTGGAATTTTATCATTCTATGTTTAACATATGAATTGAGCTGGAGTCCCAGGCCCTATTTGCTCAACTGGTCATACGGTTTAATTGATTGATCTAGATCAACTCAACATAACCAAGAAAGTGGCATACTTGGAACTCAAATGATGAGATACGGCAAAGCCAATCCAGTTCATGCGGTGGTTCGGCTTTAATGTCAGAAGCTGTTGTCTAGTCTCAACAAAGCCAGACAAGTCCCTCATTTGCGCCTGTGAAAAAGAAAAAATAAGATTCATTCACTGGAAGGCAGAAAACCTTTATTTCTATCACGTCATATCACTGAAAAACAAGTTTCATGTAATGCTAGGAGTGCCATGTAATGTTACCAATACTGGTAACAAATAAAAATGTCCAACACAAAAGTTGGTTTCACTTATCCAGTACTAAGAGCTCGACAAAATCAAATGTTTGGAATCCAAATATGTGCACATGCTTATTGGCCAATTCACCAATGATGAACAATAGATGAAGCATTACATGACCGCGGGGGCGGGGGGAGTTAAGTTGAATGCAGCTATATGTTAGGTGTGAATTGGTTTACCCAGAAAATAGGGGGGAAAGCAATGGATTGTCGTACCAACCTGGAGAAGTGACAAATCACGCAAAATTTCAATATTGTCTGGGTCGATCCTCAAAGCATTTCTGTAACATTTTATAGCTTCTCTGTATTCTCTATCTGATCTGTAAAGTAAACCATACACATGCCAGCACACATGACTCTTCAGATCATTCTGCAAATGTTTAATTCGATCGATACATATCAGTTACATTTTTATAATCAACTTAATCGTCACAAAACAAAATTTGGACTAAATCTGTTGTGATTAAGAACCTTCAAGCCACGGCGAACAAGCTCGTATGCTTCAGATTTCCGATCCATACAATTTAGTGTCAAACCTTTCATCGATAAAGTTTCTACAAGAAACGAGACAAAGTAGTATGCGATCAGAGGAGGCTGCATGGAGCAAGAGAGTAACACAAAAGGTTGAACAAAATCAAATGCTATCTTTCTGACCTCCATGTTCGGGAAACTTCTTTAATATGGAATCTGCGGCCTTCAGCCCTTTCTTATACTGCTTAGTTTCATATGATTTCTGTGCATGCAAACATAAAACATCAGAAACTTGGGAGTACGGAATGTTAAGAGGGGAACATAACATTATGCCACAGTAGATATACATGCAATCCCGGTATGAAGCAGAATCATGCAAGACTCAAAAGTTGAACTGTCTGCATGTCTACAGTGCAAATTATTGTAACTTTTAACTGTTCTATAAAAGTGTTATCAGAAATACACTCAAATGATCAAAACACTAAACAAGAAACCCCAGGTACTATAAAATGTTCAATGTTGTATCCCTCCTGCATAGCTAGGATAAAAGGTTCAACAGG